>NW_027507718.1:13759286-14959286 GCF_037356315.1 Lithobates pipiens
GAGATTGGATGTGATTCACACCGCACTGCAGTGAAAATCACATGCGATATCTGTGCGATGCGATTTCAGCCAAAAAGATTGTATGGCTGAATTTGCATCGAATTTGCACAGAACCATTTTTTGTCCGCAGCAGAATTGGATCACATGGGTGTTCACACCCATGTGATCCGATTCCTGTCCGAGTTTGAGGATTGTACTGCGATTTGTGAACTGATTTGGGGGTGTCAATAACTATATTGACACTCCCGGCAGTTGGCATAGGGCAGTGTGAACTGCTGCCTGGAAACATGCGATGCAGGAACCTGCAGTGGATTCGCAAGGTTCCCACATCGCAGCAGTGTGAACTGAGCCCTAATAGATCATTGGAGAAATAAATGGTTTAAACGTATAGCACATCCATAGACCCAGCCAATGCTGCTTGTGACTTGACTAGAGTCCCGATGTGTTTCTTATCAATGGCATAAGATACTGCAGCTCTACTATATGATAAAATAATGTTATCTCTCCACATTTCAAACACATCCTGATTACCCTCAGGTAATGATTCTGGACACTCAGATCAGCCACACCAGAGCCCCAAATTGAAGGGCAATACAGCAAAACTTGCAAACCAAGATAAGGGGAGAGAGAAGCTGCCAGACTAGAAACGAACCCCTTCAGTCACTATGGAGGGTGACTGCACTGTTACAAAGTTAACCCCTATGGCTTCCCAGCTTTCATTCAAAACTAGTTTTGTTTAATGTTACAGAGATTACCACTAAAACTGATCCTCACACATTTTTCTGATCCATTACCTTGTACATTGATCTGGTGTTGCTGATGTCCACTCAGGCTCACTTGTCATATTTCCTCCTGCTTTTTGCTTGTTTCCCCCATTGGTCAAAACTGTGCTGTAGTTCGGGAGCTAGGTATGACTGATGTCACCTGACATAGTGGCAGCTGCCTGCAGATCCCGAACAGCAACAGATAGCAGGGAAACGAGCAGTGGGGACACAGGCATAGGAAGGTCTGCTCTTCCTCTGGGGTCCCTCAGACAACACTCAGGCAGTGCAGAAAAGTCGGGCACGGGCAGCAGAAGAAGAGGATCACATACAGCACTTCCTCTCTAAGAGCATGTCCCCGGAGCAGAGGAGGAGGTGGGTGGAGCTAAGCACTCGGCGCGGAGGAGGAGAAACTTAAACCCTGCTCCGCTGTGAATGCTGGGCCGTCTCAGCCTCCTTCTGTGTCTGATGTCACTGGTTGCTACACGCTAGGCGGCAGGTGGCTAGCAACCAGTTTGGAAATCTCCCTTGAGAGACAAAATTTGTGCCTGTGTCAGCTATGTGGCGGCCAGAGGAAGATGCGGGGCCGCAGGTACCCACTACAAAAAACAAGAAGAAGGCATTTCTGTCACTGAAACAGGCCCACTGAGCCATCGGCCCACCGGGAAACTCCCGGTAGTCCCGATGGCCAGTACATGCCTGACTGTTAGTGTAGTGTTGGTGCAGTCTTACTTGGATGTCTTCTCTCCTCTGTGCCAGGCGAAAAGACCGACACGAAGGGAGATAACATCACTTCCTCTGCTCCGTTTACATTACAGGAGCAGGGAAAGCATTCCATTCTCCGGGAGCGATCGTGAGGGGATGGCCATGAATCAGTGCGCCCCCCGCCCGCAGGAGGCAACTAACGTACCCATCCATTACTTTGCCTGCCCGTGCCATTCTGCCTAAGTATATCTGTGTAAGGTGGTCGGCAAGTGGTTAATATGACAGAACACCGCTGCTTTGAAAAATCAACATCAAAACAGTCTGACGGATTTCAAGTTGCTAAATTTCAAAAAATAAGCTGAGTTTACTGTTAAAAATAAGTGTGAGAAGCAAGACTCCGGGTGTCAAGGTGTCCGCTTGTAGCCTTCTCACTGTATCCTTACTGCGGACGAGTGCGGGGTGTAGCAAGATGGCGACGACGGAACGTCACTTCCATTACAAAATCTGACGGGTCTCCTAATATGACGAAACATCTGCACTCATAAACCATATACCTTTACCTCATCCGGCCACTGGGAGCGCTGTGTCTTTTCTTCCCCACTGCAGTTTTTGGACTTCTCGAGTAGCCGTCGCTAGGAGGCTGAACGAGTAGTTTCTAACGTTCTCTGTGGTTGCCAAGGCAACGGGAGAAACACAAGAGGTGTGCGCGGCATTGGGGAAGATCCACAGTATCTAGCTGCCATCGGCGCCCGGGATCTTCTTTATCGAGGAGGAGCCTCTGTTACCGGTGTGTGGAACTCAAGTGAGAGTGTTATTCATATACATGTCTGCACTGGACGATCATAGCAAGTCCTTAGTACACCGCTGTGTATGCTGGCTGTTCTTTGTGCTGCTGTCACTTTATGCTGTAAACAATGCATTTATGCTGGAGTTTAACTAACATCAAAACTTTTTTTTAGTTTTGAATAGAGTGGAGGGATTAGAAAACCTGTCAGTGTTTTATTGTTGTCTGTGGCCCTATTAGGGCTTCTTCACACCTGAGGTGGGGGGTAAAAGCAGGTGGTTGAGATGCGGTTTTACCACCCATTGACTGCCTGCCTGATAGCGTTGCTACCTCATCCATTTAAACCCAAACACATATTAATTGCACAGGTTCTGAGGCTAATTTAATGCAGATAAGGCACCAAGTGAGTTTAATTACTACCTTAATCAACCACAGATCCCGTGTAATATGTGTTTGGGTTTAAATGGATGGATGAGGCGGCACCCCTACTGCCTGAATGCTAACACATCGCTGCTCACAGGTGTACGCATGCCACACTACAATGCTGTGCAAAAAAAGAATGTCACTTTAAGCAAAGATAACTAATGCAGATCTATGGGGCCACGCCAGCACAGCAATCACCTGCAATGCGGTAGTAGGCAAATATAGTGTTTAAATCAGGAGGTGAGAAGGCGACGTATCGCCACCCCACTGCCTGTCAAACATCTCTGAAAAGCGGTCTTATCATGGATCCCTTTCTAGAGGTGCAGCATGCTGGACTTGTGAATAGGGATGAGCTCCGGCGTTTTCGCACACGCCATGTGCAGAGCCCGCCAGGAAGTCGGCGCTGTGCTAATCACAGGCAGTGAGACATTTCCCGATTTCTGCAGCCATGCATCGGGGCAATGTCACTGCCTGTGATTAGCACTGTGCCGACTTCCTGGCGTGCTCTGCACGTGGAGTGAGAACACGCCGGAGCTCATCCTTACTTGTGAAAATTAAAGAAAAGCCCAATTTTTTAGTTAGTCATCAGAGCAGGAATGAAGGGGAAATGTTCCATTGGGAAGTAAAAAACAAGCGGCCGAGCTGCGATTTAGCCGCCTACCCGAATTTTAAAGCGGGATTCCACCCTAAAGTGGAACCTCCGCTGATCGGAACCCCCCCCTTCCGGTGTCACAATTGACACCTTTCAGGGGGGAGGGGGGTGGAGATACCTGTCAAAGACAGGCATTTTCACCCACTTCCGGGCATAGACTCCCACGGGAGTCTACGCCATTTCCTGCCCTGCCGCGCTGTCTGCTGGGACACACACGGGTCCCAGTGACAGCGCGGAGATTTCCTATTGCGCGGCTCGCGCATGCGCAGTAGGGAACCGGGAAGTGAAGCCGATTCGCTTCACTTCCTGATTCCCTCACCTAGAATGGCGGCGGCGGCAGCCGAGGCCCGAGCGGTCGATCGGCCTCGGCTGCCGGCATCGCTGGAACCCGGGACAGGTGAGTGTCCATTTATTAAAAGTCAGCAGCTGTAGTATTTATAGCTGCTGGCTTTTAATATTTTTTTTTTTGGCGGAATCCCTCTTTAACAATACATCTGGACAGAGCTGTACACCTACCATGGCTGTGATGCTTTGCTTTATGACATCTTTAATGGCCAGTTCAAACCACATGCATGTGTTTGTTTTTTTGTTTTTTTTCTGCATTAAAAAGCATGGAAAGTAGGCTACGGTATATGGTTTCCAATGGCATAGTTCACACTAAGGATGAGCTCAGGCGTATTCGCATGCTTCACGAGCAGAGCCCGCCAGGAAGTTGGCACTGCGTTAATCACAGGCAGCGAGACATTGCCCGATCTCTCCAGCCACGCATCGGGGCAATGTCTCACTGCCTGTGATTAGCGCACCGCTACGCCAACTTCCTGGCGTGCTCTGCACGTGGTGCATGCAAACACGCCTGAGCTCATCCTTAGTTCACACCAGTGCAGTCAGTTTCAGGGTTTTCCAGTTCCAAAAAAAAAAAAAAAATAGAACATGCTGCATTTTCCTGCACTGTACTTTACTGGAACGCAGTAACACGCACCATAATGCACTGGAACGCATCAAAAATGCACCAGATCCCAGTACAGTATGAAAAAGGTAGAAAAAAAGCACCTTGAATGCATCCAGAAACGTGTCAAAAACGCACCGGACACGCCAAAAAACATGTTAAAACCACGCATGCAAAAACGCACCTGAAACGGATCTGGAATGTGTGTTTGTGGTGTGACCCAGCCCTATCTCAGGGTGCAGTATTAGACCTCATGCACACTGGATGTTATAAAAAGCATTAGCTGTAGAAAGCTGTAGCTGTAGAATGAGTTTTGCACTAGCGTTTTTTGGCTCATGCGTTTTTTTTTTTTTTTTTTTTTTTTTTTTTTTTTTTTTTTAGCAAAACTATACTCCCACAAAAGCTTATGGCTCCAAAATGCTCATAAACCCCAAATAGCCACGTTTTCCAGCGTTAAAGCATTTTTACAGCTAAAAAAAACTTCTCTCAAAACCCACTAGTTCTGTTTTTTTTTTTTTTTTTGCCAGAAAACGCCTTAGCCAAAAAACGCTGATAAAAGCCTATGTGTACATGAACACATAGGATAACATGCTGTTTATTGGCTGCAGGAAAAAATGCCTGAAAGCCAAAAACAGCAGCTGTAAAAATGTCCAGTGTGCATGAGGCTTTAAAGAGGAAGTAAACTCCCCTTTTTGTACCTATAGGTAAACCTATAATAAGGCTTATCTATAGGTGCTCTAAATGTCTCCTAAACTTGCACCGTTTAGGAGATATTTACTGTATACTGTGCTGATTACGTCATTGGCGCATGCGCTCTGAAGGAACATTCCATTTCTCCAGGGCCTGTGCTATGACCGGCAGCTCCTGGGTGCACTGACATCACGGTTCTGGCCAATCACAGCGCCGGAGCCCGCAAACCCAGAAGAAACACCGGGGAAGATGTCGGCCTTGTCAGCGGTGTGGGGATGCCTCTGCAGGGCTTTGTTCTAAGGTATTTCATGTATGCGATGCATACTAGCTCATTATGCCTATGTGTTGCAGGTTTTTTTTTCTTCATGGGTGTTTACAACCTCTTTAAACAGTTCAGTGGGGCCACGCCACAACGCAAGGCCCAGCCAGCGGTCGCAAGACTGTCCCAAAATGTAAAATTGCCATTTGGAAATTAGAAAATAAAGTTAAACAAAAAAAATAGACATTCAAAAGGTGGCAGTAGTGTCTCCTAAACTCCTGTCCGCTGCTATACCACCGTCTGAAAATGTATCCACCATAAATTTCTTTTCAGAGGGCAGTAAGCAGTACTACACGTTTGAAATAAGCCTTCCTGTTTTCGTTATGGGATGGAAAAGTAAAGGGAAATTACCCCAATAAGAAACAGATAGTGAAAAACCTGACAGGGGTTATAACCCTCCAAAATAATAATTAAAAAAAATGTTTCCTTCAGTTCTACTTGAAAGACCAGTGCAACTAATGACAAATAACTATATTTTGCAGGAACAATGCCTTAAATTGCAAGTGTGGACTCAGCGTTGATAGAGCAGCTGACAGCATCATGGAGGAGATTCCAGTAAAAGTAGCAGTACGGATTCGGCCTCTTCTGTCAAAAGAGATTCTTCACAACCACCAAGTGTGTGTGAGGGTTGTTCCTAATACACAGCAGATCCTAATTGGGAAAGACCGCGTCTTCACATTCGATTATGTCTTTGGGAAAGCCGCATTTCAGGATGATGTTTACAGCAATTGCATCAAACCCCTATTAGTGTCCTTGATTGAAGGATACAATGCAACGGTGTTTGCTTATGGACAGACTGGCTCTGGCAAGACTTACACAATCGGAGGTGGCCATGTTGGTATGTTTAAAGGACTATGCAAGCTAACATTTTGACTCTTACAATGTATTTGGCCATATAGAACTAAGCAGTGTTGTTTATTAGCATTGTTATAATACAGCAACAACAGCATGTGCTGCCAGGGGTATAGATGTGAGCAGCCAGGCTGTGCGAGAATACTGTTCCTGTGCCAGCCGGGATGGGAGCTCCGCTATGCTCCAAGAAATAATAGAAAGCAGCCAAAGTGTCCCGGAATCCGGGTCCAAGCTGAGACTGCCATTCACTACTATACAGCAGGTCTGGTTTGATGTGCGGCTTCCGGGACACTTCAGCTGCTTTCTAACAGCATGCACAGTGCTTTTTGAAATAAAGGTGACCGGTACAATTCAAAATCGATACAAAAGGTTTAGGAGGGCACTACGTATGAAATCTAACAATCTTGTAACCATTGGCATTTGTTTGCCTCAGATCTGTTTTTCTGCTCATACAAGCAAATGTGAATGCAAAAGCAGTTAGACCCCTTTCACACTGGGGCGCTTTGCAGGTGCTACAACGCTAAAAATAGCGCCTGCAAAGCGCCCTGAAAGAGCCGCTCCTCACACTCCAGTGTGAAAGCCGAAGGCTTTCACACCGCAGCGCTGCTTTGGCAGGACGGTAAAAAAAAGTCCTGCTAGCAGCATCTTTGGAGCGGTGAAAGAGTGGTGTGTATACCGCTCCTTCACTGCTCCTGCCCATTGAAATGAATTGGGTAGCAGCGCTTTGCGGTGGTTTTTACCATTTCTTGGCCGCTAGCAGGGGGGGTAAAACCGCTAGAATGACGGTTTAGCAGCGTTTGACGCCGGCGCCTGCACCACCCCAGTGTAAAAGGGGCCTTAAGAAGCAAGCCTGTATAATCCCAGAAGCATCTCAAATGCAATCGGCAAGCTGATTATACTTGCCATTTTACACAAGCTTCTTAGCACCGTATGTTATACAACAGTACATACCTCTTTCATGTTAGGAATCTGCCAGTTATTTCTTGGCACCTGAATTGTCAGTGTGACATTATTTTAGATCCTAAATGAGAAGTGTGGGAATAGAAATAACAAACATCTACACTGAAGGAAAAAGTATTTGATCCCCTGCTGGTTTTGTATGTTTGCCCACTGACAGAGAAATGATCAGTCTATAATTTTAAAGAGGTTGTAAACCTCCGAAACAAAAAACCCTGCAAGACAATGGCAATGGCATAATGAGCTAGTTAGTATGCATCACATACTAGCTCCTTATAAAATACTTACAGTGGAACCTTGGATTACGAGCATAATCTGTTCCAGGAGAATGCCTGTAATCCAAAACACTCACATATCAAAGTGAGTTTCCCCATAGAAGCCAATGCAAACAAAGATAATTCGTTCCACATTGACTTCTATTGCATGCAATACCACATGTGGCTGGGGGGGGGGGGGGGCACCGAGGAGCCTCGGAAATACTCTGGGACAGCTCAGCTGAACCCGGGAACCAAGTGATTCCGAGTATCCCCATTGGCTTGAATCCTGCTCGTTTTGCGAGACAACACTCGCACACCAAGGCAAGGTTTTAAAATAAAGTTGATAGTCTTTCAAAACGCTCGTTAACCGCATTACTCGTAAACCAAGGTTCCACTGTACTTCAGAATGATGCCTGAATCGGCATTGGCACTCCGAGTACACAGCAGACATCTCCCACCGGAGTTACTTCCAGGTTCGCGGCTCCAGCACTGTGATTGGCCTGGAGCCACGATGACGGCACTCCCGCGCATACGTGCAGGAGCCGCCGTCATGGCACAAGGGGCCTGTTTCTTCAGTGCACATGTGCCTATGATGTGCAAGTTTAGGAGATATTCAAGGTACCTACAGGTAAGCCTTTTTTATAGGCTCACCTGTAAGTAAAAGTGGTGTAACAGAGTTTAGCATGTTTCCACCTTTTATGTTTGATGGTGGGGGTGGTGTTTTTTGGGTCATGGGCAGCATTCCTTCTCCTCCAAACACAGCGAGTTAAGTTGATGCCAAAGAGCTTGATTTTGGTCTCCTCTGACCACAACACTTTCACACAGTTCTCCTCTGAATTGTTCATATGTTCATTGGCAAACTTCAGACTTCATCACATGACCACTGATTACTCAGTTCTCAGAAGAAGGAATGGGAAAAGAGAGGCGCCAAGCCACCAATAGTGTAGCAAAGTTTATTACAAAAATAGCAAATGGTTACAGTAAAAATGCACTCCCAAACGTCCAGGGTAACAGATATGTAAGATTCCATGTGGGGCTGGCAGGGAGATTCAAATCCGAGATGAAGCCACTGGGAAGACGGAGCCATCGCAGGAAGGGATGCAGGGAGCTGGACTGGCGCCAGGGAACTGCCACAAGATCACAGAGCTGTCGAACCGAGGTAAGCTGTAGCCAGTTTGAAACGCGTTTTGGAGGCTTGCATACAATTGCCTATTGCCAGCAACAAGTGCAGCGCTCAGGGATTTTTGTTGAGTGTTGGTTTACTCAGTCTGCTTGGAGCTTGGAGTGTTGACTGTCAGTCATTGGCTCTCTACTCTGCCCCTCCAGTACTCACTAGAGTGCTGGGCTGGGGAGGGGGCAGGAGTGGCTGGCTCAGGCTCCCGGCAGCACACTGAAAGGCTCAGCCAGTTTCCAATCAGGCATATAGGTGGTTCCTTCCAGAGCCTGGAGTGGTATCCACCGACAGCAGGCTTTAACCTGCTGTTGGCTGATTCTGAAACATAACCATATTTTAAACAGTTTCTAGTGAGTAAACAGCATGTTTAAACAAAAAAATTAATATACTGCAACTCACCAGTGATTAAGGCTAGGTTCATATTTAGCCCCCGTACACACGGTCGGACATTCCGACAACAAAATCCGTCTGGTGTTGCATACACACGGTCGGACAAAGTTGTCGGAAGATCCGATTGTTCAGAACGTGATGATGTTCGTTCATTACGACATGACTACGTTGAGGCTAGTAGCCAATAGCTTTGGTCTCATAATTTGATCTGAGCATGCGTGGTACTTTTTCAGATCGGAATTCTCTACAAACGATCGGGCAAAGTCCTGCTTTCAAATTTTTCCCGTCGGAAATTCCGACGGAAAAAGTCTGATGGAGCCCACACACAATCGGATTTCCCAACAATATAATCCGATCGGACCTTTTCCGTTGGAATTTCCGACTGTGTGTACGGGGGCTTGCTCTTAAGAGCAAACAATTGATCGCTTTTCAGGATTCAGCCAAGCACCAGCTGTCAGACTTTGAGGAGGTGATCTTGTTGCCTCCTGAATGTATGTATGTATATGTGTGTGTGTGTGTGTATGTATATATATATATGTATATATATATATATATATATATATATATATATATATATATATATATATATATATATATATATATATATATATATATATATATATATATATATATATATATATAGTTTTAATGCTGAATTCCAACTTACAATGGGACGAATTCACTGCAAATGTGAGTCAAGCATTTGGCTTGTGGGTTTAGTATGGAACTATTGCCTTGAATGGCTGAGTTTGACAGGCAGTTCCACCTGTCAACTTGGAATGCCAAGTTTAAATTGGCACAAGCCAAAGTATTGCATCCATTGCATGTGATCAGCCTGCTCCAGCTGTATTTTACACTATATGGGTGGTGGGGGGCAGTAAAACCATGGCTCAGACAGCTGTTTTTACTACCCTGGCCTCCGGTGTGAAAGAGACCAAAATGTTGTCACTGTATTAGGCAGGCCATACATGAATCCTTCTTCCTTCTTTTTTTTATTTTTTTTTATTTTTCAATCAACCAGTGGGTTGAACAAAAAGAATGACTAGATTCTCCCATCCACACAGTGTTATTGTATTATGACAGCAGGGAGCCTTCCCCACCGTCAGAGTACACTGATCAGTTTTACCAGCTATATTCGGAAGATGGTGGCACTGATTTGGAAAAATTTAAGAGACTGCTTGTACAGAAGTCGATCAGTAGATTGACTTCTGTACAACCAACCTGCCCATGCATGGATCAAAATTCATCTGGTCCTTGCTAAACCATCAAATTTCGATCCATGTATGGCTGCGTTTAGTCATCTTCTTTTTTAGGAATTCTTTCTTTTATTTTCACCTGGTGATCAGGCCAGTAACCCAGTATCTGTCTTAGGATCTCTCCTATCTATGAAGGAACAACAAAGTCTCACCCTTGTACAGCAACATTGTCTGGAGAGGGTAGTTAAGCTCATTGCATATGTTACAATCTGATTGTATAATCTTTTAGATCTATCAGCAAGTATGTAGTACAATAGCCTGCCTGATTTGAATACAAATTGAATGGATAGATTAGGAAAGTCGTTAAATTACAAAATTTTGGTGGATATAAGGTCGATTTGTACAGGGAATCTATGGTCCGATTTATAAGATGTATGGCGAGCCTTAGATAAACGCGACTAACATAATAAAGCCAAACTCCAGTTAACACTTTTTAAACAGTTACAGCTGCTTTTGGGATAAGTTTTACATAAATGAATAAAATCTGATCATTGCAAGCACCCCTTTCAGTGATAAATGGTTTGTCTAAGCCCTCTAATGCCACGTACACACGATCAGACTGTCCGGCCAAACCGCCGGACTTTGATGCGGAGGTCCGCCGGACTTTCCGAACGAGTCCGCCGTACTTTTGAAATGAACGGACTTGCCCACACACGGAGGAAAGTCCGTTCATTTTGAACGTGGCTCCAGGTAGCCGAGACTAGCGAAGGAAGTCAATGTCGTGGCCTTCGGCGGCGAGATTGACGTGTCGCTGGCCCTGTCACCTGGTATGGACTTAAAGGGGAAGCCCTAAGCTGAAAAAACAGCGTGGGGGTCCCCCCAAAGTCCATAGCAGACCCTTATCCAAGCACGCAGCCGGCTGGTCAGGAAAGGGGGTGGGGATGAGCGAGCGCCGCCCCCCCTCCTGAGCCATACCAGGCCGTGTGCCCTCAACATGGGGGGTGCTTTGGGGAAGGGGGGGACCGCGTGCCCCCCTCCCCCCACCCCAAAGCACCTTGTCCCCATGTTGATGAGGACAAGGGCCTCTTCCCGACAACCCTGGCCGTTGGTTGTCGGGGTCTGCAGGCGGGAGGCTTATCGGAATCCGGAAGCCCCCTTTAATAAGGGGGCCCCCAGATACCATCCCCCCACTCTATGTGAATGAGTAGGGGTACAATTTACCCCTACCCATTCACCTGGTGAAAAAAAAACACCACACAAGGGTTTAAAATAATTTATTGCACAGCTCCGGGGGGTCTTCTTCCGTCTTGTGGGGGTCTTCTCACCGGACTCCTCGGCTATCTTCTGCTAGCTCTTTTACTAGTGGAGGAGCCCGGCTTTCTTCTTTGTAGCTGCCCGTGGGTCTTCTTCCGACTTCGGGGGTCTTGTCCCCCTCTTCGGTTCTTTTTGCCGGGCCTCCACTTTCTTCCTTTAGCTCTTTTACTAGCGGTGGCCCGATCTTCTGTCGCCGCCGCCTCTTCTTCCGACTTTGGGGGTCTTGTCCCCTTCTTTGGTTCTTCTTGCCGGGCCTCTGCGCCTTCTTCCAGCTCTTTTACTAGCGGTGGCCCGGTCTTCTATTGCTGCCGCTGCCTTCTCTTCTTCTTCTTCTTCTTCTTTTTCCTTGAGATGTTGACTCGACATTCTCTCTGGCCGTAATGACAGGGACGCGGTGTGCGGCGACTTATATAGGGACATCACTAGGTGATGTCCCTGCCCCTTATGATGTCACATGTCCCAAAGGATGCTGGGACTTTATTTATTTATTTTTTTTACATTTTTTTTTCACCAAATGAATGGGTAGGAGTACATTGCACCCCATACTCATTGACATAGGGTGGGGGCCATTATCTGGGGTCCCCTTATTAAAGGGGGCTCCGGATTCCGATAAGCGCCCCGGCCGCAGACCCCGACAACCAACGACCAGGGTTGTCTGGAAGAGGCCCTTGTCCTCATCAACATGGGGACAAGTTGCTCGGCTGGGCTGCGCGCTCGGATAAGGGTCTGCTATGGACTTTGGGGGGACCCCCGCGCCGTTTTTTCAGTGTAGGGCTTCCCCTTTAAGTCCATACCAGATGACGGGGCCAGCGGCTTGTCAATCACGCCACCGTAGGCAGCGACATTGACTTCCTTCGCTAGTCCCGGTTACCTGGAGCCGCATTCAAAATGAACGGACTTTCCTCCGTGTGTGGGAAAGTCCGTTCATTTCAAAAGTACGGCGGACTAGCACACAGACGGTCAAAACTACTTTCTAAGTCCGCCGGACTTTTGGGAAGAAAAAGTCCGCCGGAGCCCACACACGGGCGGATTGTCTGGCGGACTCTGGTCCACCAGACCAAGTCCGCCGGATAGTCTGATAGTGTGTACACGGCATTACTGTTACTTTTGCTGCACAGCTTGTTTTTTTTTTTTTTAACCACCTCCCATCTGGCCAATGTAAATAAACAGGCGGATGGGTGCTTGCTGGATATGAGGGCATATCTACATGGCCTCCTGCAGCCGCTGCTCACATATGCTCTCTAGAGTACACAACCGCATGTGTTGTGGACTATGTGTCCTTCAGATCACACCCCCTGAGCAGTACTGTGCCACTATGATGACCTTGTACTGCTCAGTCTGGTGATCACTGACACTGATGTAAAATTTCAAAACAAGTGATAAGTAGTGGTGCCAGTATAAAGGAAATTTGCAAAAGTAAATAGGAGTGCAGCGGCCCCCTTTAAAAGTGGAGACGACCGCCTTACAAGTAACACCAAAAAATACAAAAGGTATGGCGCTTACTCAAAAAGCCATATTTTATATCATAAAAAGCTAAATTCTGTGTCATTTAATGTGATAGTCAGCATAACTCAAACAGTCCAAAGAAATAAAAGTTCCATAAAGAATGACACAATCTTCACAGAAAGATCCAATCACCGTGATTAAAAGATGGGTGTCTTGGGTCATTTTCTTTAAGCCTTGCTCCACCACAAACCGTGTGTAAGAAATGCACATTTACCAACCGTCTAAACTAGATACACTTTATAATACTTCCAGCTCCTTAATCATCAATGCTTAGGCCCCATTCACACCTGAGCGTTTTGTAGCTTGAAGCTACAAAAAGCTGGAGGGGAAAAAAATCTATTATTCTCTCTATGGAGATAGTTCACATCTCCTCTCCAAAATGCCTGAAGCTCAAACAAGTTTTGGAACTTTTTTTTTATTTTTTAGGCAGATTTTGGCGTTTTTCTGCTTTTTACATTGGTGACCTTTTTGACCTGTACAAAATCGCTGCAAAAATGTGGCAAAATTGTGGTAAAAACCACAGCAAAATCACGCAACTTTCTGCGAGAAAATTCTACACTCGGGTGTGAATAGGGCCTTAGGGGGATCCAGTACTGGTGATGGCTCTTGGCCCCCAAAGTGTCTCCATATATTATTCCAACAAATAGGACTCGGGAAAAGCATATTCAACTATCATCGTGCAGTAAGTTTATTAAAAGATGCAGATCACAGAAATATTAAAAATGTGCACTTACATTCAAGGGTGCTATAAGTCAGCACCAACATGTACAGCTCAGTTCAATGTGCCCTCGCCATCTATTCAAGATGCGGTGTGCATTCCAAAGCGCCGACTGTGGGAACCAGGATACCGGTATTGATGTCAGTAATGGTGATTGGATCTTTCTGTGAAGATTGTGTCATTCTTTATGGAACTTTTATTTCTTTGGACTGTTTGAGTTATGCTGACTATCACATTATATGATACATTATTTTGCTTTTTGTGATATATAATTTGGCTTTTTAAGTTGGCGCCATACCTTTTGATATTTTTTTGTGTTACTGACACTGATTGACTGCACTGACGACACTGTATGCCAGTGCAGCAACCAGTGTCTTCGATCAATAGCCACAGCAGTACAATGTCGTCATAGTGACACTGCACTGCTCTGGTGACTGTAGTAGTTTTTTTTGTCACCATAGTAGTGCAGCCAGTCACAGTGTACCCAGTCACCACCGCACCAGTCCCAGTATCACCAGACCAGTGAAAACCAGCAACTGTGTTCCCGATCACTGCCACACCAGTGCAGTGTCACAACAGCCAGTAAAACCAGCAACAGTGTTCCTGGTCATTAGCACACTAGTCCCAGTTTCACCAGACCAGTGTTTGCCATCAACAATGTTCCTGATCGCTCCCACACCAGTGATTATTACAGCTAGCAACTATATTCCTGATCACTAGCCACATCTGCGCCAGTATCACCGGAGCCAATGCAGACATCAACAGTGTCCCTGATCGCTGCTACATCAGTACAGTGTCACAAGAGCCAGTGCGGCCATCAATGGTGTCCGTGATTGCTGCCACACTAGTGCAGTGTTGCCTCTGCCTGCCGTCTGTACTGACTCTGGCCTGTTTGTTGACCTGCTGCCTGGACCGATCCTTTGCCTATTTACTGACCTTGTCTCTGCCTGCGGCCGGAACTGACCCATCTGCAAATCCCACTGACTATGTTCCTGTGAGACATCAGTCTCAGTCATCTGCTGCGGACAACTGATCTTCTGGAACCACAGCAATTTTTTTTTTTTTCTTCCTTTCTTTAGCCTCCTGTACTTCCTGGCCAGTGAACATAGCATTCTGGGGGCAGCTACATACCACTAGACAAAGTTTGCTCAGCTTCTAGGAACAGGGACTGTTAAATGTGATGCCACACAAAGCCTTATTCTCTGACCACTCATACATTGGTTGACCACTATATATTGGTAGAATTGGTTGATTTCTGTGATGCACAAGGTACAATGTCTGGTACATAATCAGTCGGAAAAAGTCTCACGTGTATGGTATTCCCATACTCAGAAGTAGCAGAATGTGCTTTGGGTTGTATTTTAAATATGCCAATGCTGTGTGTGAGAAATATCCTATTAATTGACATCGTCAATTTCTTATTTATCAATTTTATCATTTTCTTTTTTTCATTTTCCGTTATGGTAAAAATGTGACCTTCAAAAAACTCACCATGCCTCTAATTAAATACGTTGAAGGATTTACTTTGCAAAATGGAATCATTTTGTGGGTGTTTCTCGTGTCATGGGAAATCGGATATATTTTTATGCCCCTTGAAAGCCTGAAAGTGCTCCTTGGATTTTTGGGCCCTTCTATGGATCGTGGCAGTGAAAAAGTCTCACACATGGGGTATCCTCATACTGGGGGGAGTAAAGAATTTGTTTTGGGTAGGGGTGCACCCAATGGGAATTTTGGTACCAAAACTGAAAATGCAGGATGCATTTAGCTGAAAACCAAAAATGACAGTTTTAAAAAAAATATTTATATTTTTATATATAATTGTATTATATTCAACTTTTTAATTAATATGATCAATTTAAATTAATATTAATTTATTGTTTGCCGTTATTGGCACCTTTTTAGTGCTAGAAAAGCTCAAGAAAATGCAGTCTGCAGGCTCTAACCATCTCTTGTATCATGTCCTCAGTCTCTAAACATCTCTTGTATCATGTCTGCAATCTCTTACTTAAACTCAAACACACTACTAATAGTATTAGCAAAATTTCCATTTGGTTTACCTCTAGCAGACATGATACAGGAGATGGTCGGAGACTGCAGACATGATACAAGAGATCAATGCAGCCTCGCCAGTGCCCGGAGGATCAGAGCGGCGATCTCTCACTCTGTCACAGAGCTGGATTTGAATTTCCCAGGCGCAGTAACAATGTCCCCCCTCCTGTGATACGTCGCACTGATTCAGTGTGCTGGCATTGGATCAGTGTGCTGTTTATCACAGGAGGTGGGCCATTGTTACTGTAGCCACCTGGACAATTCAGCAAAATAAAGAGGAAGAGGGAGAGGAGGACAGGTGACACCCCCTGCAATGTGTGGCAACCGGGCGGACCCCACCCCTTTTTGGTGCTATTATTGGCACCTTTTCTTTTGGCCGCAAGCCGAAAACGCAGTTCAGCCGATGTGTTTTAGACGGCCGAAATTTCGGTGCACCACTAGTTTTGGTGTAAATTTAAGTATGCTTATGCCGTGTGTGAGAAATAACTTAAAATTAAAGTTGTAGTTTTAATGGAGCATTGGCATGTAATTGCAATGTTTTATATTGAAATAAATTACACGATTTTGTTGACTTTTTTATTTTCTCCTCTTTGTTTTTATATTGGATATGATTTTCCATATTTCTATAATACCAACATAATATTCAGTATAAAGGGCCATATATCCTATTGTCCACCCCTTCCTGTTGCACAAGAACACACGCACTCCACTTTGATCAGAAGACCTTTAATCTCCAAATATGTTTTTGGGGAACAGAAGTGCTCAGAGGAAACCAGCAAGTAGACCTCTTGCTGGGAAGTGAAACAAGGACCCCGGTGCTATTCTGCAGCTGTGCAAACCACAAAGCCATCATGTTTGTTTACTTATCTAAAATTATTGTTTAATCCTATCTCCAATTGTCTTTAAAAATAGACTGTTTTAATAATGATATTCAAGAACA
Source organism: Lithobates pipiens (assembly GCF_037356315.1). Classification (NCBI taxonomy): domain Eukaryota; kingdom Metazoa; phylum Chordata; class Amphibia; order Anura; family Ranidae; genus Lithobates; species Lithobates pipiens. The sequence goes on from NW_027507718.1 coordinate 13,775,920, forward strand.
AAAAGTGTTTTGTAAAACTAATAGTAAAATAAAGGGGTCAGTGGCGCTACTAAAAAAGGATAGGTACAAGAGGACCAAGAAGACGGTGGGGGCTGTAGCCAAAAACCAGAGTTGGACACCTATAGGAGCAAACCCCCTAGATAAAAATCCTTACATTTGTAGGGGTTTATGTTTCCTTGTGGCTTTATTTCTCAATGGATGTAGACAAGCATCTGCTGGCTGAAGTGTGGTGGTGTCATAGAGACCCCTGTATTCTAATATGTGTGTCTTTTGTTTGCCTGTCATTCTTGGATTACCTTTTCATGAACACAGAAGGCATGCCTGTGTGTCGGACACCCTCATTTAGTGGGCAGATACCATTTTTTTCCTTTGGACCATCTGTCACAGAGGTGCTGCTCTATTTAGTAATTTGACTGACCGTTGCCTGCTGTTGAAATTGCTTTAATTCTTAATGAACCCCCCATCCATATGAACACACAGAGCTCTCTGAATGTACACAGCTGATCAGCGGGTCCCAGCCATAAATCATTGGCATGCAGGCACCCTAAACCCGGAGATAGGTAGCGATGTACGGGTCAGTGTTGCCAACCTACCAGATTGAAATTTACTGACATGACACCCAAACATTACTGGCACAGCCACGTTTTTACTGCCATTTCCAAAATTCAAAAAAAAAAAACAGTTTAAAGTGCACATTTTAGTATTTAGTCTACAAACAAGTACAATATGCAATTGGCAATGTGATTTAACGTAGATATTAAGGGGAAAAAAAATCTTATTTTATTTACGATGGTGAGTACGATTTACTAGTAAGTAGCTCAGGGATAGGAGTCAGGAGGAAATGAAAATGGGCATGCGCGCACACACGTGAAATTGACTCTCACAGTGACACTGACAGCAGTGTGCAGCAGTACAGATGAGACCTCACGACACAACACTCCTGAGTCACAGTGATGGTCTCTCTTCACTCCAGATGGGGGGCACTCTGATGGGACCACCTGATGTAAGTTGGCACTCTGATGGGGACACCTAATATAAAGCAGCACAGCTGATGTATAGGGGCACACTGATGGGAGACACCAGATGTAAGGGGGGCCTCTGACAGCAATAGCTAATGTAAGGGGGCACTCTGTTGGGCACAGCTGATATAAGAGGATACTCTGACAGTGGCAACTGATTTATGGGTTAGTCTGATGAGGGTACCCAATATAGTGAATTACTCTGGTAGGGACACCTTATGTAAGAGGGACCACCGTTCGGGACATTTACAGAGTATTACCAGAGTGTGTGGAGGAAACAGTAAGAAAAGCGTCAGAGCACGGCTTACGCCAAAAAAAAAAAAAAGTAGACATGTACAATCTTTCATGACGCAGACTTGTGATTTGGACCTCCGGATGAAATTTTTTTTTTTTTTTAGTTACTGGACCTCCTTGAATTTTAATTTTACTACCCCTGTTTTATAGCATAAAGTAAAAAATATTTTTTTTTGTTTTGTTTTTCAAAATTATCAGTCTTTTTATTTGTTTATAGCGCAAAAAAAACCGCAGGTAACAAAAAAACTAGGTGATCAAATACCACCAAAAGAAAGCTCTATTTGTGGGGAAAAAAAGGACATCAACTTTATTTGGGTACAGTGTCGCCCAACCGCGCAATTGTCAGTTAAATTTACACAATGCCATATTGCAAAAAATAGCCTGGTCATGATGGGGTAAACCTTCTGGGGCTGAAGTGTTTATTCATCAATCATGTGAGTTGCTAAATGATGTACGTTCATTAAATGTAACCATATTTCTACACTTGAAGGCGCCTCTCTTCTCTTTTATACTCTGTAGCTCCTGCTGGATTTTGCTTCTAATCACCTTGTGGAGGTGGCCATTTGTGGATGGACATTTTATGGTTACACAACCTATTACATTGCTATAATCTGTTTTATATGGACTATAAACTGAAGGATTTATGAATAAATGTCTGTGGAACGAATCGAGTTTCCATTATTTCTTATGGGGAAATTCGCTTTGATATACTAGTGCTTTGGATTACAAGCCTGTTTCCCAAACGAAAAATGCTCACAATCCGTAATTATGTGTAGTGCCCTGACCTATCGCACCCAATCAGATTTTCTGTTTTATTGAAAGAACTTTAGAGTATGTGAGTGTTTGCTATGAGTTGCTGCACTTTCAGGCCCAGCTCTGGTGCTCATCCCCGCCCACCTCTCACTGTAGTAGTGGAAAAGAAGCACCGTGGATCAAAGATGAACAGAAATAGCTGCTTTTTTAGAGCAACTGCTGTTTGCACCACTGTAATTTAAATATCTTATACATCTGTAACTAGTCCTTTTTAATTTTTGGAGCTTTTTAGATATTATTATTATTATTATACCGTATATACTCGAGTATAGGCCGACCCGAATATAAGCCGAGGCCCCCAATTTACCCCCAAAAAACTGGAAAAAATTATTGACTCGTGTATAAGCCGAGGGTGAGACATGCCTGTCCATCCCTGTGTGTCCGTCCATCCCTGTGGGTCCATCCATCCCTGTGTGTGTGTCCATCCATCCGTGTGTGTGTGTGTGTGTGTGTCCATGCATCCGTGTGTGTGTGTGTGTGTGTCCATGCATCCGTGTGTGTGTGTGTGTGTGTGTGTCCATGCATCCGTGTGTGTGTGTGTGTGTGTGTGTGTCCATGCATCCGTGTGTGTGTGTGTGTGTGTGTGTGTGTGTGTGTGTGTCCATGCATCCGTGTGTGTGTCCATGCATCCGTGTGTGTGTGTGTGTGTGTGTGTGTGTGTGTGTCCATGCATCCGTGTGTGTGTGTGTGTGTGTGTGTGTGTGTGTGTGTGTGTGTGTCCGTGCAGCCTGCCTGTGTCCGTCCAGCCTGCGTCCCGTCCAGCCTGCGTCCCGTCCAGCCTGCGTCCCGTCCCGGCCCGGCCCGTCCCGGCCCGAGCCGAGCCTCCGTCCTTCAGCTCTTCGTCGGCGGCCATTCTAGGATTCAAAAGCCGCGCCTCCGTCGGTGATAGGCGGAACACTCAATTTCCCACTGACTGCTGGGAAATTGAGTGTTCCGCCTATCGGATGTCCGTGATAGGCGGAACACTCAATTTCCCAGCAGCCTGTGTTCCGCCTATCACGGACATCGTCTCATCCTCGTCCGTAGTACGAGGATGAGACGATGTCCGTGATAGGCGGAACACAGGCTGCTGGGAAATTCAGTGTTCCGCCTATCACAGGCGAAGGCGGAGGCGCGGCGTTTGAATGTTAGAATGGCCGCTGTCTGTCTGCTCGATACGCTGATCGAGCAGGCAGACAGCGATGGCTCGAGTATAAGCCGAGGGGGGCACTTTCAGCCTCAAAAAAGAGGCTGAAAATCTCGGCTTATACTCGAGTATATACGGTACATGTTTTATATAGCCCCAACAGTTTGTGCAGCACTCAACAAAATAAAGGCAGACATTACAGTTACATTACAATTACATTACAATTTAGTACAAGAGGAATCGGAGGGTCCTAGTCATTACAGCGTACAATCTAAAAAGTGAGGACCAATTGATACAAAAGGTAATAGCTGTGGGGGATGAGCTGATGGAGGAAGTAAAACAGTGTTAGAAGCAGGATAGGCTTCTTTAAAGAGAAGGGTTTTCAGGGATCGCCTAAAGAGGGATAGATTAGTGGACAGTCGGACAGATTGGGGTAGGGAGTTCCAAAGAATGGGAGAAGCTCTGCAGAAATCCTGGAGGCGAGCATGGGAGGAGGTGACAAGGGAGCTAGAGAGCAGGAGGTCATGGGAGGACCGAAGAGAGCGGCTTGGTTGGTATTTTGGGACTAGGTTAGTGATGCAGCTGGGGGCAGTTATGAATGACTTTGTAAATTTATTGTTAGTACTTTGAATTGTATTCATTGGGTGAGTGGAAGCCAGTGGAGGGATTGGGAGAGAGGGGTGGAGGACACTGAATGGTTAGTAAAGTGGAAGAGTCTTTCAGCTGCATTCATTATGGACTGCAGGGGGGATAGTCTATGAAAAGGTAATCCAATGAGGAGGGAATTGCAGTAGTAGAGGCAAGAGATAACCAGGGAGTGAATTAGAAGCTTGGTGGTGTCATTAGTTAAAAAGGGGCGTATTTTGGAAATGCTGCGTATGCTAAGGCTGTATGCTCTGGACAGGGATTGGATGTGGGCCTGAAAGGACAGTTCAGAGTCTAAGGTTACCCCTAGCATCCTGGCATGTGGCGAAAGACTGATAGATGTGCCATTGATCTTGAAAGAGAAGTCGGGGGAAGGGGCATGTGGAAGAGGCATGTGAGGGAGGAAATATTAAGAGCACAGTTTTAGCTTCAGTTTCAGGAAGTGGTTTGACTTCCAGGCTGATATGTCTGTTACTAAATCAGTGATGCGTGAGGAGATTGATGGAGTGAGCTGAAGGGCGGAGAGATAGATTTGGGTGTCGTCGGCATATAAATGGTATTGAAAGCCATGGGAGGCTATCGCCTGACCCAGCGAGGAACTAGAATAGTAGAGGTCCAAGGACAGAACCTTTGGGGACCCCAACGGTAAGATGAGTTGGAGAGGAGCAAGTGAAGTTGTAAGTGACACTGAAGGTGCGATGAGATAGGTAAGATTTGAACCAACAGAGAGTGCAGCCATGGAGACCAAGCAAATTGAGTTTTTTGAGGAGGAGGGGGTGATCAACTGTATCAAAGGCAGCAGAAAGGTCCAAGAGTAAGAGTACGGAATAATGACCGTTGGTTTTGGCTGTTAGTAAGTTGTTTGTGAGTTTTAGGATGGCAGTTTCTGTGGAGTGCTGTGGGCGAAATCCAGACTGAAGTGGATAAAGAAGGTTATTCTCAATGAGGTGGTCGCTCAGTCGGTTGTAGACTAAACATTCAAGGAGTTTGGAGACAAAAGGGAGTAAAGAGGTGGGTCTTGGGTTGTTAGGATTGGTGGGGTCTAGTGAGGTCTTTTTTGGTATGGAAGTGACTAGCGCATGTTTTAGAGGGTTGGGGAAGATGCCATTGTAGCGTGAGAGGTTGAAGATATGAGTTAAAGAGTGTTGGATAGAGTCAGATGGTGACCGTAGTATTTGAGAAGAAACAGGGTCCAGGGGGCAGGAGGTTAGGTGGGTGTAAGGCCGCATACACACGGGCGGACTGTATGGCGTACTTAGTCCGTCGAAACACATTTCAGCGGACAGTCCGCTCGTGTGTGGGCTTCAGCTGACTTTTTCAGCGTGCAGTCTGGCGTACTAAGTATTTCGGATTTTTCGAAATTCTGTCCGTCGTACTTTGGTTTCAGCGGACAATCCGCTCGTCAGTAGGCTAGTTCGACGGACTAAGAATGGCGCATGCCCAGAAAGGATTTACACGGCGGAAGGGTGCTTTGCTGTGTATTGGACTTCCTATTTCTAGTCCCGTCGTACGTGCTGTACACGTCATCGCGCAAGCTTTCGACGGACTGTTTGTGCATCCGTGTGTGGTCAAGTCCGTTCAGTCGAAAGTATGACGGACTGTCCGTCGAATTGTATGACGGACTAAGTACGCCATACAGTCCGCCCATGTGTACGCGGCCTTAGAAAAAAGTTTTGTGACTTCCTCTATAGTAGCTGGGTTAAAAGAGGGAAGTATTGGTTGTGCAGGAGGACAAGGAGTGTAAAGTGAGGAAGATATCTGTAGAAAGGAGATCTCGAGACGAATTGTCTCAATCTTATTTTTTAAGTGATTAGCAATCTCCTGGGCAGTGAGTAAGTTAGTGGGTGGAGGTAATGGAGGACGAAGTACAGTGGTAAAGGTAGAAAAGAGTTGGCGGGGACAGCGATAGAGGGTGTTAATGAGAGTCATAAAGTAGGTCTGTTTGGCAGCATGCAGGCAGGAATGGTATTTTTGGAGGGCAGATTTATATTGACTGAAATCTTGCTGTGACTTAGTCTTATGCCACAGACGCTCAAGAGCACGGCTACGTTTTTGAGGCTTATGGTATTGTCTGTCTGCCGGCGTTGTAGCGGTCGGAGCCCGGAGCCTGATTCTGTGTGCAGTGAGGGGGGCGAAGGTATCCAGGGTGGATGGCAGTGAATAGTTGTAGATAGAAGTGGTCAGGTTGGAGCAGGACAAGGATGAGATTTTGTCATAGAGACAATCTGTAGCAGAAAAAAAGTAGAGAAGGGTTAAGATGGTGAAGGTTTCTACGGGTAATAGTTTGGTAGTTGGAAGGCATGGAGGAGGCAGGCAAGGAGGAGGCAGGCAAGGAGAGAGTGAAACTAATAAGGTGGTGATCAGATAGAGGAAAAAGAATAAAGAATATTGTTGTGCGGAAGTGCATAGGTAGGAGAATATGAGGTCAAGGCAGTTGCCAACAGAGTGAGTAGAAGCGTGTGTCCACTGTTTTAGGTCAAAAGATATAGAAAAGTATTTGCAGTTATTGTTTATTATAGTTATTTTTATTTATTTAGTTTATTTTTCATGGGAAATTCACAAATGTGACATAATGGCTGTCTCTGCAGATAAGGCTATATATGTCAACAGTTATGTAAAGTTTCCTGAAATAACTGTAACTGTGTTTTGTATTCAAGCTTCTGTTGCTGATGAAGAAAAGGGTATAATTCCACGTGCCATCCAGGAGCTCTTCCAGATGATCTCTGAAAACCACAACACTGACTTTAACATTACAGTGTCTTATATAGAAGTTTACAAGGAAGATCTGCGGGACCTTCTGGAACTTGAAACGAATGTAAAAGATATTCACATTAGGGAAGATGAGAAGGGAAACACAGGTACTTATATTAATAAACCAAAGTCGGATTCATGTTTAATATATATTTGTTGTTTTACCAGTGGCCTCATTAACTTACATATTACAAATTCCAACTATTGTGCTTCCGTTGAAAAGGTATAGTGCTAGATGAAATATTTTGGTAAACTGCATATAGCAAATGATAAAGGCTCTTATTTTAAACCTGGGGCGCACTTGAATTATTTTTTTTTTTTTATTGTTCAACCCAGCAGACTTAACAAAAAAACAAAACTGAGGAGCTCTCTGTACTAAGTATCCAATGGTAGTACAGCAATCTCCCCACTAAGCTATTGTGTTCTGACTGGGGGACTGCCCCCCCCCCCCCGCCAGAAGCAATCAAACAAAACTGAGTAAGAAAAAAAAAATAATTTTGACTCCAACTCCATGAGCTTTATCAAACCAAAAAAATCCTTTTTATTAACATACTAGAATGTGACACTTCATTAAAAATATACCCAAAACATAAATTTACATACACTTCCACCTCACTCACATACACAGGCATAGTGACCCAATGATATGGATAAAGATAATATCACCATACATGTATTTCTACAAAGCAAGTATAGACAAAGGTATCCCTCCAGGAATCGTTGGGTAATGGTTAACATCATGGATAATAGTCCTTACGTTGGTACATGTACATCACAGGGAACCTTATTTCTTCATCGTGGCAAATTTTAGTAGATATATGGAGAGGAAGCATAGAAGTCACTAGGAAAGTTCCTAGTATAGAAAATGCAAAACCCCCCCTCAGAGGGGTCAGCATGGTATAATGGTCTAGAGGAGGAAATAAACATTAGAAGCTTGAGATAACATCAGATAAGGTTATATAAGCAAAGTCCATTTCATCTATGACTGCAAGCATGTCATGAGTCTCCCCCAAACTCCAGCATTAGATCAGGCCAAAAAAAGCATTCCCTGTGTCCATGAACCATAGAAATAATCAATCCATGTCTGAGAAAATAGATAGAGACAGCACAGTTCCATACAATTCACATGGCCAAATAAAAATATTGGTGTCAATTTCCTATGGGGTGTATAGGCATTGATACTTATCGGTTCCTGATGCTTGTAAGTAGGGATGCACCGAATGGGTTTTTTGGTGCCGAAACAGATACCGAAAATGAAAAATACACTAGGCCGAAAACCGAAACCGATACCGAAACAGCACCGATACCGAAAATGACTGTTTTTTAAAAAATATTTTTATACAGGAGGTGGTCAGAGACTGGGGACATGGTACAGGAGGTGGTCAGAGACTGGGGACATGGTACAGGAGGTGGTCAGAGACTGGGGACATGGTACAGGAGGTGGTCAGAGACTGGGGACATGGTACAGGAGGTGGTCAGAGACTGGGGACATGGTACAGGAGGTGGTCAGAGACTGGGGACATGGTACAGGAGGTGGTCAGAGACTAGGGACATGGTACAGGAGGTGGTCAGAGACTGGGGACATGGTACAGGAGGTGGTCAGAGACTGGGGACATGGTACAGGAGGTGGTCAGAGACTGGGGACATGGTACAGAAGGTGGTCAGAGACTGGGGACATGGTACAGGAGGTGGTCAGAGACTGGGGACATGGTACAGGAGGTGGTCAGAGACTGAGGACATGGTACAGGAGGTGGTCAGAGACTGGGGACATGGTACAGGAGGTGGTCAGAGACTGGGGACATGGTACAGGAGGTGGTCAGAGACTGGGGACATGGTACAGGAGGTGGTCAGAGACTGGGGACATGGTACAGGAGGTGGTCAGAGACTGGGGACATGGTACAGGAGGTGGTCAGAGACTGGGGACATGGTACAGGAGGTGGTCAGAGACTGGGGACATGGTACAGGAGGTGGTCAGAGACTGGGGACATGGTACAGGAGATGGTCAGAGACTGGGGACATGGTACAGGAGGTGGTCAGAGACTGGGGACATGGTACAGGAGGTGGTCAGAGACTGCATGCATGGTACAGGAGGTGGTCAGAGACTGCATGCATGGTACAGGAGGTGGTCAGAGACTGCATGCATGGTACAGGAGGTGGTCAGAGACTGCATGCATGGTACAGGAGGTGGTCAGAGACTGCATGCATGGTACAGGAGGTGGTCAGAGACTGGGGACACGGTACAGGAGATGGTCAGAGACTGGGGACACGGTACAGGAGATGGTCAGAGACTGGGGACACGGCACAGGAGATGGTCAGAGACTGGGGACACGGTACAGGAGATGGTCAGAGACTGGGGACATGGTACAGGAGATGGTCAGAGACTGGGGACACGGTACAGGAGATGGTCAGACTGGGGACACGGTACAGGAGATGGTCAGACTGGGCACACGGTATAGGAGATGGTCAGAGACGGAGGACGTGGTACAGGAGATGGTCAGAGACTGGGGACACGGTACAGGAGATGGTCAGAGGCTGGGGACACGGTACAGGAGATGGTCAGAGGCTGGGGACACGGTACAGGAGATGGTCAGAGACTGGGGACACGGTACAGGAGATGGTCAGAGACTGGGGACACGGTACAGGAGATGGTCAGAGACTGGGGACACGGTACAGGAGATGGTCAGACTGGCGACATGGTACAGGAGATGGTCAGACTGGGGACACGGTATAGGAGATGGTCAGAGAAGGAGGACGTGGTACAGGAGATGGTCAGACTGGGGACATGGTACAGGAGATGGTCAGAGACAGAGGACGTGGTACAGGAGTCATCCCCCATTGCAGCCAGTGTGCCCCATTGCAGCCAATTGCAGCCAGTGTGCCCCATTGCAGCTAGTGTGCCCCATTGCAGCCAATTGCAGCTAGTGTGCCCCATTGCAGCTAGTGTGCCCCATTGCAGCCAATTGCAGCTAGTGTGCCCAATTGCAGCTAGTGTGCCCCATTGCAGCCAATTGCAGCCAGTGTGCCCCATTGCAGCCAATTGCAGCCAGTGTGCCCCATTGCAGCCAGTGTGCCCCATTGCAGCCTGTGTGCCATTTTGCAGCCAGCCTGTGCACTGTGTGCAGGGAAGAGAGCCGCCTTCGCCGCCTGTTTGATCGCAGCGCCGGGAACATCACAGCTTTCATTTCAATAGCTGTGTGTTCCCGGCCGCGCGCCGTCACACGCAGCCCCTCCCCCTTGTCCGGGCACTTTGATAGACAGATCATCCATCCAATCCTGCGGATGATCTGTCTATCTAAGTGCCCGGACAAGGGGGAGGGGCTGCGTGTGACGGCGTGCGGCCGTGAACACACAGCTATTGAAATGAAAGCTGTGATGTTCCCGGCGCTGCGATCAAACAGGCGGCGGAGGTGGCTCTCCTGCGCTATACACCCCCCATGATGGGCGTCACCAGGGGCGGAGCCCCGCCCCCACCCAGGCCACGCCCCATTTTCGGCTCCATTAACGGCCGTTTTTCTCTTTCGGCAAATTGCCGAAAAGGGCATTTTCGGCCGATATGTTTCGGTGGCCGAAATTTCGGTGCATCACTACTTGTAAGGGTTCCAATACCAACTTGTTTTGCAGGGTTTGCATCCAATTCCTGGATGGGTGAACATTAGGTCACTGTGAAGAGGTATTCAGTGGGTGCATGCCTGGCCAGTTTTCGCCAGACACAGGCCGGCTGCTTCAGAGGCAGATTAGAGGATGGGCTGGCCACCATGTGCAACTATGTCTTTTAAAATGTCCGCTGGGTCATGCGTGCCTGCCACGTCGACCGTACAAATGTGCCAGTGCACAAACGCCAATGTGCATGCTCCATCACGCCTACCTGACAGAGCCCCCCTCCTCCCCAGTGATGCTAAGCTTTGCAGCCATGGCAGAAATTATACCCCCGTTGAAAATACCTATTCAAGTGAATGGAGGCACAGCGGAAATATCTGCACTCCCTCAGTGAGCGATCGGTACCAATCGCTTAGCGTGTTCATTTGGGGTGGTATGGTCATTCAGGATGGTGAGCCCCCCCCCCCCCCCCCCCCCCGCTCACCATCCTGAAATAGCCCGCATGTATGCCCTCAGCAGCTGCCACAGGGAGAGGAGAAAAAACGGCAACACTGCGGGGGGAAAGAGGCACACAGGGGTCCCAGACAGTAGGGTAAGGGGTTACTGATACTAGAACCAATCCTCCTGCAGTACAGCCAGAGGAAGAAAAGAAAAGTAGAAGCTAATAGCACTGCACAAGAGTCACACGTGCCAGCAATAAGGCAGTACTGATAGGTCCCCCCTTTTGAACTGATGAGGCCTGTGCCCAGTAGAGGAGGGCTGGTTGTACTGCTTTACCAGCAGCTCTGATTGTAATACTTGCATTTTATACGCATGTAATGGCTTTTATTCAGTAAAACAAAAAGTTTTTGCTCAATGGACAATTACTGTACACATCATCGTTTGCTTTTACTTTTGTCTGCTCTAAACTGCTAAAACTGACCTATAGTTCTGTAGGCTATTGTACAATATTGTTCTTTTTACCTGATTTATAAAAAAAAAACTGCTCTAGTCCTAATATTGATTTGTCACATGTATATGCATGCATATATCTAGTCTTCTCATCTGATTAACATTATTTTATTTTGGGTTTTCAAGTTATCATTGGTGCCAAGGAAAGCCAAGTAGAAAGTGCAGATGAAGTTATGAGTCTTCTAGAATCTGGAAGTGCAGCACGGCACACTAGTACCACGCAAATGAATGAACATTCCAGTCGTTCTCATGCAATCTTTACAATTACCATATGTCAGCAAAGAGAGAAAAACAGCAGTGAAAGTACTACTGCAAGGTCAGTTCAGATGATCACATCAAAATTTCATTTTGTGGACTTGGCAGGCTCAGAAAGAGTGACAAAAACTGGAAACACAGGAGAGCGATTTAAAGAGTCAATCCAGATAAACAGCGGTTTGCTTGCCCTGGGCAATGTAATAAGTGCATTAGCTGATCCCAGGCGAAAAAGTGCACATGTGCCTTATAGAGATGCTAAGATTACTCGCATTCTTAAGGACTCCTTAGGTGGAAATGCCAAAACGGTCATGATTACATGCATTAGTCCTTCTACATCAGACTTCGATGAGTCTTTAAATTCTCTTAAGTATGCCAACCGAGCTAGAAATATAAAAAACAAGCCAATAGTAAATTATAACCCAGACTGGGACAGAATGGATGAAATGCAACTGGAAATCAAAGCACTTAGGGAAGCTTTACAGAACCAGCAGAGCAGCAGGGTAAGTCGACAAAGCCAACTGTCTCAAGACTGGGGCCAAGAAAAGAGCAAGATTGGAGCTCTAGAAGAGCAACTTGCACAATTTCAACTCGAGTGTTACAACCACAGACTCTGTACAGAGGAAGCTTTATCTTTATTCCATGAATTTAAGGTCATGTCTGGCCTTACGAAATCCCAAAAGAATCGACTTGAGAGCTGGCTAGTTTTGGCAGAGGAGCTAAGAAGTGAGACAGCCTCTATTCCTGGAACTGATGATGCAATTGCCAGTGGCAGAGGGGAACCACATCATATCACCATACTACAGCTTAAAAGGGAGCTAAAGAAATGCCAGGTATATGGCGCTTTTTTTTTTTTTTTTTAAAGATTTGAAACACAAATATATTGTTATAAACATTCACTGACATTTTTGGCAGCATTTTCCATATACAGTGCCTTTAAAAAGTATTCATATCTCTTGAAATTGTCCAAATTTTTTCATGTTACAACCAAAAACGTAAATATATATTGGGATTTTATGTGATAGACTAACATAAAGTGGGACATAATTGTGAAGTGGAAGGAAAATGATAAATGGCTTTCAAATCTTTTTACAAATAAATATGTGAAAAGTGTTGCGTGCATTTGTATTCAGCCCCCCCTTTACTCCGATACCCCTAACTAAAATCTAGTGGAACCAGTTGCCTTGAGAAGTCCCCTAATTTAGTAAATAGAGTCCACCTGTGTGTAATTTTATTCTCAGTATGGCTGGGTTCACACTGTTGCGGGGGGAGATCCGGATGTGATTCGCACCGCAAATCACATCCGATCTCCGTAGCGATGCGAGTACAGCCATACAGATAGTATGGCTGAATTCGCATCGCTCCCGCAGAAAACTCGCACAGGACCCTTTTTTTGGTCCGCAACAGAATCGGATCGCATGGGGGTTCACACCATGCGATCCGATTCCTGTGCGAGTCGGCAGATCGCACTGCGATATGCGGACGGATCTGGGGGTGTCATTAACATATCATTGACACTCCCAGCCGTCCGCATAGGGCAGTGTGAACTGCCGGCGGGAGTAATGCGATGCGGGAAAACGCTGCGGATTCGCGGCGTTCCCGCATCGCAGCGGTGTGAACCCGGCCTATAAATACCGCTGTTCTGTGAAACCTTCATAGGTTTGTTAGAGAACCTTTGTGAACAAACAGTATTACGAAGGCCAAGGAACACACCAGACAGGTCAGGGATAATGTTGTGGAGAAGGGGCAGGGTTAGGTTATAAAAAAAAAAAATATCCCAAGCTTTGACAATTTTACTGAGCACTGTTCAATCCATCATCGGAAAATGGAAAGAGTATGGCACAACTGCAAACCTACCAAGACATGGTCATCCACCTAAACTGACAGGCCGGGCAAGGAGAGCATTAATCAGAGAAGCAGCTCTTGGTAACTCAGGAGGAGCTGCAGAGATCCACAGCTCGGGTGGCAGGATCTGTCCACAGGACAACTATTAATCATGCACTCCACAAATTTGGCCTTTATGGAAGAGTGACTAGAAGAAAGCCATTGTTGAAAGAAAGCCATAAGAAGTCCTGTTTGCAGTTTGCGAGAAGCCATGTGGGGGGACACAGCAAATATGTGGAAGAAGGTGCTCTGGTCAGATGAGACCAAAAATGAACTTTTTGGCCTAAAAGCAAAACGCTATGTGTGGCGTTAAATGAACACTGCACATCACCCAGAACACACCAGCCCCACCGTGAAACATGGTGGTGGCAGCATCATGTTGTGGGGATGCTTTTCTTCAGCAGGAACAGGGGAGCTGGTCAGAGAGGTGGATGGAGCCAAATACAGGGCAATCTTAGAAGAAAACCTGTTAGAGTCTCTTAGAGACTTGAGACTGGGGCGGAGGTTCACCTTCCAGCAGGACAACGACCCTAAATGTACAGCCAGAGCTACAATGGAATGGTTTAGATCAAAGCATATTCATGTGTTTGAATGGCCCAGTCAAAGTCCAGAGCTAAATCCAATTGAGAGTCTGTGGCAAGACTTGAAAATTGCTGTTCACAGATGCTCTCCATCCAATCTGACAGAACTTGAGCTGTTTTGCAAAGAAGAATGGCAGAAATGTCACTCTCTAGATGTGCAAAGCTGGTAGAGACATCCCCAAAAAGACTTGCAGCTGTAATTGCAGTGAAAGGTGGTTCTACAAAGTATTGACTTGGGGGGGCTGAATATAAATGCACACCACACTTTTCACATATTTATTTGCAAGAAATGTTGAAAAACATTTATTATTTTCCTTCCACATTGCAATTATGTGCCACTTTGTGTTGGTCTATCACATAAAATCCCAATAAAAGACATTTACATTTTTGGATGTAACATAAAAAAATTAGGAAAATTTCAAGGGGTGTGAATACTTTTGAATGTGACAGTGATTTATTCTTGGCAAATCATTTTACTTACAGAAGCTGCGTATAGTGGCAATTGTAAATGTTCAGGCTCAACTTGTTTAATTGTGGTGAAAAAGTGTTTTTGCACAGTCTCGGCTCTTGCAGGGTCAGTGGTAATTAAATTTTTTTAAAAGATGTGTTAAAAACCATTTGCCTGGTATGAATCTCCATGAGCAGTTACTGCAATTTGATTTGAAAAAAAAATCCAGTGATTCGCTACCTCAACGTGGCAAACATAAAAATTATGGGGCTTCCACACTGCAAGGGCAGGGGATGTCTCCACTGGTCCCCCGCTGAACAGGCAAATGACAGAGCTGATACAGACACAGCCTGTAGTTTCTATGGGTGGTCGGATGGAAACTGACCTTTTGCATCCGATTGTCATTCGATCTGCCAGACGGATGGGATATAGATCCCCATCCGTCTGTTTTTAACAGATCAGATGCCGGCTGGGTGACAGCGGACACATGTATGCTGACATCCGCCACCCCATAGAGAAGAATGGGTGGTCTTATCGGGTCTGCCTAAAAAATGGACAGGCAAACCCAATCGGTCCGCTAGTGTGAAAGGGGCTAATGGAGAAATACCTACTTATTTTGCGCTCCAGCAGGCTACTTAAAACTAGGTCTTTGGAGCCTCCTCTTTAAGCCACATGGCTGCAGTCTCATGCTTGTCCCCTCCACTTACAGTGCATGGGGAATAGCTCTGCATTGTACTTGATGACATCAAGGGGCCCCCCACAGGCCGGAGCTTCAGGAAGAGGAGGATGGCACTGGAGCAGGGGTTAGGATAAGTAATACCGCTTCTTGTTCTATCCCCTGGATGTAATGAGCATTTAAACCTTGCAGTTTGGGGGGGGGATGGCATTTCAGGGGTAGATTTTGACTAACTCCCAGAGTTGGGCTTTAAAAGTGTGCATTGCATATAGCATTTGCCCTTTAAGAATAGGGCAAATGTTACAGTAAGCTAATTTTCGATGTTGAAGACTGATGGTAAAGTGTTTTTTTTCATGTGACAAATATTGCAAGGAATGTGCTTTATAAAAAGTTTAAAAAGTGCAATTTTAGACATTGTTGCATTAAAAAAACCTCTATCCAGACCTGGCTTTTTGCCTCTTTTATTGTGTAGCCATATCTCCCCTGGGGGTGCCTGTGCTATGATATAATATCATACTGTACTGTTATGTATGGTTAATTTTCTAGCACTTTGTGAGCATTGACAGATGGTTTTTATCCACTCAAGTATAATCTTCAGAAAGCTTTTATTACGATCTGAATTAGATGTTTCTTAGCAACTACTTAGTCTTTTGTTCTGTTTCTGAAGATGCATTGTCCCTGGTAAATACTAGGCCATCCCTGCAGTTAGGTAGCTTCTACTTATATGGGGTATCCATCTAAATATTTGCTACATTGTGGCTAGAGCAAACCATGCATGTATCTCAAATTCATACTAGGTACTTGGAGATGCATAAATATCCTCTGTTTATGGCAAAATGGTATTACAAAGGGAATATCAAGTGAATAACATTGCAAAGTATCCATAATTTGACACACTAGAACAAATGAGCTTGGATAAGTATGTACTAAGAATACACCTAAACCGTTTTTTCTTAGCCCTTGTACACACGATCGGACATTCCGATGGAAAATGTCCGATCAGACCGCGTTGTCGAATAAACCGACTGTGTGTGTGCTCCATCGGACTGTTTCCGTCGGAATATCTGACGGACAAAGTTTTAGAGCTGGGCTATAAAACTTTCCGACAACATGATCCGATCGGACAAACTGCCACGCATGCTCAGATCAAATTCCTAGACCAAAGCTATTGGCTACTAGCCTGAACGTAGCCCCGTGTAACGAAATAACGTCATCACGTTACGTACGATCGGATTTTTTCCGACAACTTTGTCCGACCGTGCCTATGCAACACAAGTTTCGGACAAAATCCGTCGGACAAATTCCGACGGATTTTGTTGTCGGAATGTCCGACCGTGTGTACAAGGGTTAAAAGTATGGGGACGCAGTTTTATTTTTATTAATGTGATTGAAAGTGTTGACTGCTTTTTATTTTTTTTTGTTTGTTTTATTTTTATGTTTGAAGGATGCTCTCGCAGCAGATGAAGAAGTATTTGCTAAAAAGGAGCAGGAGCTGAAGGAGTTTCAGGAGAAAGTTGAAGCCTTACAGAAAAACGCTCAAGATTATCAGAAATCTTTAGAGGAGACCGAGCACAGCAAGAATCTGCAGGTATAGCTTCTGTGTTTTTAGAATCATCGGTAGTTGCAGCTGTAGTTAATACAGACTTTAAAGCGGAGTTCCACCCATATAAAAGTCAGCAACTACAAAAAGTGTAACTGCTGACTTTTATTAATCGGACACTTACCTGTCCCACAGTCCAGCGATGCGGGCGTATGGAACCCCGCTAGTCTCCCCCTCCTCTCTGTGGCACCGGCATTGTCATTGTGGGCGCCTGGCTGTGGCTTCACAGCCGGGCATGCACTGCGTACTGTCATTGCCTGGGCAATCATCTGGTACCTGTGACGCGTCCCATATGATTGCCGAGAGGGAGGGGAGAGAGTTGAACCTGTTTCCTGCGCCGCAGCACCTCGCAGTGCCTATAATATATAATAAAAAGTCTACACACCCCTGTTAAAATTTCAGGTTTCTGTGTTTGGAGCAACTTGAATTCCCAAACAAAGAATATATTAATGAAAAAATATATTAATTAAATACTTGTTGTCAAGCAAGTGCACAGTGAAAGAAATATAAAAAAATTGTAGTAAACATAAAAAATTCTTAATTTCAGCAAGTCCACAGTGAGTGAATTTATATAGGTGTGTGTGTGTGTGTGTGTGTGTGTGTGTGTGTGTATATATATATATATATGTATATGTGTGTGTATATATATATATGTATATGTTTTGTCCACAACAGCAATTTCTATATTTAAATGATGATGCACTTTTTGGCCTCTTTTGTGTTTTAAATTGAGGATACCATGTTTGGATTAAGTGAACAAGGCAGTTGCAATTCAACTACTCAAATTCCGCGCCATGCAAACAAAAAAAAATAATAATAAAAAAATATATAAAAATATATACACAAAAGAGCAGCTCCCTAGAAAAGTGAAACAAACACCTATAGAGTGATAACAATGATTAAGGGCGCTCTGTAAAGAATATTAATCGAAACCACTAATTAACAAAAAGCATATATTTCTCTTCCTAAATCACTGAATAAAAATGGCTGGAAAAGAAAGTACTGAAAATAATGTGAAAATCACCAAAGTGAAAAATATACACATTGTACAAATGATTATACTAGAAAAATGGTGGACATCAATGAACCACCGTGCATAATAATAATAATTGACAAAGTAAAGTCCCAATAAAGTGTCTCTACAAAGAAGGAATTCTATCGAATTCTGTCGATCCGGAAGGTGAAAAACAAATAATATTCGTGATATAGCAGCGGTTAGCAACAACTCGGAAGAAAACTTGCGACTCCCTCCACCATGAACATAGAACTACACCAGTAGTGATAATACAAGTCCAAACTGCTTACCAGATCCGTTTGACCACTTTAATTAAAAAGTAAGTAGTTTTGACTTGTATTATCACTACTGGTATAGTTCTACGTTCATGGTGGAGGGAGTCGCAAGTTTTCTTCCGAGTTGTTGCTAACCGCTGCTATATCACGAATATTATTTGTTTTTCACCTTCCGGATCGACAGAATTCGATAGAATTCATTCTTTGTAGAGACACTTTATTGGGACTTTACTTTGTCAATTATTATTATTATGCACGGTGGTTCATTGATGTCCCCCATTTTTCTAGTATAATCATTTGTGCGATGTGTATATTTTTCACTTTGGTGATTTTCACATTATTTTCAGTACTTTCTTTTCCAGCCATTTTTATTCGGTGATTTAGGAAGAGAAATATATGCTTTTTGTTAATTAGTGGTTTAGATTAATATTCTTTACAGAGCGCCCTTAATCATTGTTATCATATTTTGGATTAAACCTGGTGGAGCCTGTAAATCACTTAGAGCCCAGAAGTGGTTCAGCTGCTGTTGTGGACCAAACTTAATTGTGCGGTCACACAATTGGAGGTGAGCGCAGTCACACAGGGGGGAGCACGTGTGTGAAGTCACATCACAGTTAATATTATTTGGATCATCACCACAGAGTCACTTTATGGGACATTATATTATATATTTTTTTCACTGTGGACTTGTTTAAATTAAGAATTTTTGATATTCACTTCAGTATTTTTATATTTATTTTAGTGGGCGCTTACTTATAATATATACAATATATTCTTTCACTGTGGACTTGCTGAAAATAGTTTGGAATATATATATATTTTTCAGTTGAACAACAAACTGAGAGAGGGAGAGAAAAAATAAAAATAAAAATTTTCTCAGAATCCGGCCAAATCTCAGCGATCCTAAGGAAGAATAAGCCAAGCGAAAAGCCAGCACCATGCAATTTGCAAACCTGCCTGCTAAACGCTTGGTAGGAAAAGTTAAGACGCCTCCGACTTTCCTCCACTTGGAGTAGAGGCGTTTACAATAGGGAAAGTGAATATGCAGGATAGAGAACTGAGCAGCAGCATCTATCCAAGTACACCCTAAAAAAAAAACACAAAAAAAACCTTCTGAAATGATAAATACTCTCAAATTATTCTTTGTAATGTCATAGTTCTTAATACATAGACTTATGCTCGCTAATTAGAAACTCCCACTGTCCGTCATGCCAATTACACCCAGTCCCTAGTGTGTATAATATATTAATATATATATATATATATATATATATATATATATATATATATATATATATTAGTTCCTTAGTATGAGCCAAATTAAGCAGTTGTGTAATCATACTATAAAATGTTTTACAAAGCACAATATTCCAGTCTTTTCTATTTTCTACTTTTTGTTATAAGAAAAATCGAATAAACTCAATTTTAGTCATACATTTAGGGCAAAATGTATTCAGCCACATGTCTTTAGTAAAAAAAAAATGTCAATAAGTGTATATTTATTGGTTTGCGCAAAAGTTATAGCATCTACAAACTAGAGTACATTTTCTGGAATTTACACAGCTTTTAATTTATGACTGCCTATCTCATTTCTTGAGGTGCTAAAATGGCAGGGCAGTACAAACCCCCCCCCCCCAAAATGACCCCATTTTGGAAAGTAGAAACCCCAAGAAAATTGCTGAGAGGCATGTTGAGCCCATTGAATTTTTTTTTTTTCTCCCAAGTGATTGAATAATGACACAAAAAATAAAAATAAAAAAGGTTTACAAAAAGTTGTCACTAAATGATATATTGCTCACACATGCCATAGTTATATGTGGAATTACACCCCAAAATATATTCTGCTGCTTCTCCTGAGTACGGGGATACCACATATGTGGGACTTGTTGGGAGTCTAGCCGCGTACGGCACCCCGAAAACCAATCACTGCCTTCAGGATTTCTAAGGGTGCAAATTTTTGATTTCACTCCTCACTACCTATCACAGTTTCCAAGGCCATAAAATGCCAAAATAGCACAAAACCCCCCCCCAAATGACCCCATTTTGGAAAGTAGACACCCTAAGCTATTTACTGAGAGGCATGTTGAGTCCATGAAATATTTTATATTTTGCCACAAGTTGCAGGAATATTACAATTTTATTTTATTTTTTTTGCACAAAGTTGTCACTAAATGATATATTGCTCACACATGCTAAGGGCATATGTGAAATTACACCCCAAAATAAATTCTCCTGCTTCTCCCGAGTATGGGGATACCACATGCGGGGGACTTTTTGGGAGCCTAGCCACATACGGGACCCCGAAAACCAAGCACTGCCTTCCGGATTTAAATATAAAACGCTACCAAAAAAACCTGTTAGCGATCGCAGGGATCAGGCCTGACTCTGCGAACGCTGCAGTTATGTGTTTAGTGTTTTGTAAGTGACAGTGATTGATCGATACTGCACTTGGGTGGGCTGGGCGGAGGGGCAAACAATGCGTTTTTTTGGAACCCTAAACTGCTGGGGACACTAGTATAGATCTGATCAGTCAGATATTGATCTGTTCAGATACTATACCACTACGGGAGAAGTATGCTTTGCGCGTGGGTGTTAGCGGTACTGGCACTAACCTAGCGCTGCCTGGGGTGACGCAGACCCTGATCCTAAAACCTAATTGATATCACCCGCCGGGTGATCAGGGGGTTAAACCTTTATTGGGTAATAAATGGTGGGTGCCCTGATGCTATAAAAAGCAAACTAACTAACCAGAGTCACCCGTAACACTTATACGGTGATCACTGGTGAAAGGGTTAACTAGGGGCAATCAGGGGGTTCAAATCTTTATTAGGTAGTATATGGGGGTCCCTGGCGCTATATTAAAACCTGACGGGGAACCTAAATAACTAACTGGCTAACCAGCGTCACCAGTGGCACTTATACAGTGATCGCTGGTGAAAGGGATAACTAGGGGCAATCGGGGTTAAAACCATTATTGGGTAATATATGGGGGTACCTAGCGCTATAAAAACCTGGCGGTAAACCTAAAAAAAATAACTAGCTACCTAACGGCACCAGTGACACTAATGCAGCGATCAGAAAAAGGATCGCTTAGTGATAACTGGCAAAAGGGGGTGGAAGGGTTAACTAGGGGCAATCAGGGGGTTAAAACCGTTATTGGGTAGTATATCGGGGTACCTAGCGCTATAAAAAACTGGCGGTGAACCTAAGAAAATAACTAGCTACTTAGCGGCACCAGTGACACTAATGCAGCGATCAGAAAAACGATCGCTTAGTGACACTGGCAAAAGGGGGTGAAAGGGTTAACTCTAGGGGCAATCAGGGGGTTAAACCTTTATTGGGGGGGGTAGGGGGCTACCCTGGACCTAACACTAACTGCCCTGACAGTTTTTACTGTCACAACTAACACTGAATGCAGTGATCAGTAAATAAATGATCACTGCAATCAGTGACACTGTGACGGGGGGGGGGGTTGTGTGCCTACATGTCAGTGTAGTGTTGGTGCACACTTACTTTCACTGTTCTCCTCGTAGTCTGGTCAAAAAGACCGCCCCGAGGAGAATGACATCACTTCCTCCCTGTCTGTGTTTACTATACACAGCGGGGGAAGCTTCTCATTCGCCAGGAGCGATCGAGAGGGGATGGCCAGAAACCAACGGCCATCCCCTCATCCCGGATCGCTCCTGCAGCGAAACGGATCCAGCGGGAGGGTGTCCGACGTACATTGCCATGCGGTGGTCCTTAAGTGGTTAAAGTATAACTAAAAACAAAACTTTTTTTTTTTTGTAATTTTGGCTAGATTGCAGAGGGATTCAAACGCTTGTCAGTTTTTATTAGGGATGCACCGAAATTTCGGCCGCCGAAACATATCGGCCGAAAATGCCCTTTTTCGGCAATTTGCCGAAAGAGAAAAACGTCCGATAATGGAGCCGAAAATGGGGCGGGCCAGGGTAGGGGGTGGGGCTCCGCCCCCCACCCCTGGTGCGCCCATCATGAAAAGCTATAACATTCCAAATAGTGCAGGAGAGCCGTCTCCACCACCTGTTTGATCACAGAGCGGGAACATCACAGCTTTTATTTCAATAGCTGTGTGTTCCCGGCCGTGCGCCGTCACGTACAGCCCCTCCCCCTTGTCCGGGCACTTTGATAGACAGATCACCCGTAGGATTGGACGGATGATCTGTCTATCAAAGTGCCCTGACAAGGGGGAGGGGCTTACGTGATGGCGCGTGGCCGGGAACACACAGCTATTGAACTGAAAGCTGTGATGTTCCCCTGCTGTGATCAAACAGGCGACGGAGGCGACTCTCCTCTTCTCTCTTCTGTTTACAGGTTAGCTGCTCTGAGGGGACACACTGGCTGCTCTGAGGGAACACACTGGCTGCTCTGAGGGGACACACTGGCTGCTCTGAGGGGACACACTGGCTGCTATGAGGGGAGACACTGGCTGCTATGAGGGGAGACACTGGCTGCTATGAGGGGAGACACTGGCTGCTATGAGGGGACACACTGGCTGCCATTGAGGGGACACACTGGCTGCCATTGAGGGGACACACTGGCTGCCATGAGGGGACACACTGGCTGCCATGAGGGGGACACACTGGCTGCCATGAGGGGGACACACTGGCTGCCATGAGGGGGACACACTGGCTGCCATGAGGGGGACACACTGGCTGCCATGAGGGGGACACACTGGCTGCCATGAGGGGGACACACTGGCTGCCATGAGGGGGACACACTGGCTGCCATGAGGGGGACACACTGGCTGCCATGAGGGGGACACACTGGCTGCCATGAGGGGGACACACTGGCTGCCATGAGGGGGACACACTGGCTGCCATGAGGGGGACACACTGGCTGCCATGAGGGGGACACACTGGCTGCTATGAGGGGGACACACTGGCTGCTATGAGGGGGAGACACTGGCTGCTATGAGGGGAGACACTGGCTGCTATGAGGGGAGACACTGGCTGCTATGAGGGGAGACACTGGCTGCTATGAGGGGACACACTGGCTGCAACGGGGGACACTGGCTGGCTGCATTGTATCAATTGTATCATGTGTCATGTATCATGTGTGCAATTTCTGACCATCTCCTGTACCACGTCCCCAGTCTCTGACCATCTCCTGTACCACGTCTGCAGTCTCTGACCATCTCCTGTACCATGTCCCCAGTCTCTGACCACCTCCTGTACCACGTCCCCAGTCTCTGACCATCTCCTGTACCATGTCCCCAGTCTCTGACCACCTCCTGTACCACGTCTCCAGTCTCTGACCACCTCCTGTACCACGTCCCCAGTCTCTGATCACCTCCTGTACCACGTCCCCAGTCTCTGACCATCTCCTGTACCATGTCCCCAGTCTCTGACCATCTCCTGTACCATGTCCCCAGTCTCTGACCATCTCCTGTACCATGTCCCCAGTCTCTGACCTTCTCCTGTACCATGTCCCCAGTCTCTGACCATCTCCTGTACCATGTCCCCAGTCTCTGACCATCTCCTGTACCATGTCCCCAGTCTCTGACCATCTCCTGTGCCATGTCCCCAGTCTCTGACCATCTCCTGTGCCATGTCCCCAGTCTCTGACCATCTCCTGTGCCATGTCCCCAGTCTCTGACCATCTCCTGTGCCATGTCCCCAGTCTCTGACCATCTCCTGTGCCATGTCCCCAGTCTCTGACCATCTCCTGTGCCATGTCCCCAGTTTCTGACCACCTCCTGTACCATGTCCCCAGTCTCTGACCACCTCCTGTACCATGTCCCCAGTCTCTGACCACCTCCTGTACCATGTCCCCAGTCTCTGACCACCTCCTGTACCATGTCCCCAGTCTCTGACCACCTCCTGTACCATGTCCCCAGCCTCTGACCACCTCCTGTACCATGTCCCCAGCCTCTGACCACCTCCTGTACCATGTCCCCAGCCTCTGACCACCTCCTGTACCATGTCCCCAGTCTCTGACCACCTCCTGTACCATGTCCCCAGTCTCTGACCACCTCCTGTACCATGTCCCCAGTCTCTGACCACCTCCTGTACCATGTCCCCAGTCTCTGACCACCTCCTGTACCATGTCCCCAGTCTCTGACCACCTCCTGTACCATGTCCCCAGTCTCTGATCACCTCCTGTACCATGTCCCCAGTCTCTGACCACCTCCTGTATAAAAATATTTTTTTAAAACAGTCATTTTCGGTATCGGTGCTGTTTCGGTATCGGTTTCGGTTTTCGGCCTAGTGTATTTTTCATTTTCGGTATCGGTTTCGGCACCAAAAAACCCATTCGGTGCATCCCTAGTTTTTATAGCTGTCTGTGCCCTCGTTAAGGCGATTCATCTTGTTTACCATTGTCATTGAAAGTGAAAGTAAGACAAAATCCCACATTTCGGGTTTTCCCCAGAAAAGTAATAGAAAAAAGCTTCAAATAGGTACACCAGTTCTAGTGACCTGGGGGTCCCCATAGAATTCCCTTAATTTGCAGGAATTTACTCTCACTTCCTGTTTGGCTATGCTTCTGATTGAGTCTCCTGAAAGCCACAGTCTTGAGAGATGACCCCATAACTGCACAGGTATAGCCAGTAGCCACTTTTCTTTGCTGAAAATTATGTAGCCAAACCTGTAGATGGGGGAACACATTAAGGTATATATACATATAAGGTCTGCATAACTAGTCATAGGAGAGTTAGAAATGCAAAAAATAACCTGACCAGACTTGATAATGATAATAATTATTATTATGATAATATTTGTTAATATTAGTTATAATCTGGGAAAATAAATTCAGCCTAATCATTCAATTTTTAACCTGAATTGTAAGCCGCTGGGCACCCATAAACACTTGACTGTCAACCAGTGATCATATGCTGGTAAGGCTTATCCATGGAGTATATCATCAGTATGGCTTGACAATTGTTAAAAGCTTTAAAAAAGAACAAAATACTTTAGTAGTATAATAATAAATGTGTACAGCAGGGATATCCAACGTTTTGACCTTCTTGGGCCACACTAGAAGAAGACACACACACATAAAATACTCTAACGAGAAGGATAGCTGACAAGCAAAAAAAAGTCAGACAGATGACAAGTTTATGATCACTAATATGGATAATGTATCTATTTGAGTAATAAACCTTTATTTTTATTTTTTTCAATATTTATATTATAAAAGAAAGAGGACAACATATAACTTGTGTGATATTTGATAAAGTAACGCATCAATATCTGGTATTTAGTGCATAATTATCAAGGTGCTCATCGTATATTTTAGTTCTGATTCTGCCTTTTGTGCGCTTCACAGTTGCTCAAAAATATAGGTGCTGCTGAAAACTGATGAGGTAAATTAGGCGTGATTGTAGAGATTTTTATCTTTGGCAAGATAAAACATATAAAAGTCCATTATAAAGACACTTTAACCACTACAATACAGGGCACTTTCGCCCCCTTCCTTCCCAGCCCAATTTTCAGCTTTCATCGCTCTCGCACTTTCAATGACAATTGCGCAGTCATGCTACACTGTACCCAAATGAAATTTTTATAAATTTTGTTCGCACAAATAGAGCTTTATTTGGTGGTATTTATTCACGACTCCGTTTTTTTTGCGATATAAGCACAAAAAAAGTGGAAATTTGGAAAAAAGCAATATTTTCTTTTTTCTATTTTAAAAGAAATCCAATAAAATCAAATTTTGTCATAGATTTAAGCCAAAATGTATTCTGCTACATGTTTTTGGTAAAAAAAAATTCCGTTAAGTGTATAATAATTGGTTTGTGTGATCATGGACATATGTACGCAAATGATCGTGTACATATGTGTGCAGATAATCATTGGAACATATGATTTTAGTGGGACATATGTGGTGGACATGTGTTTTTTTTTTATTTGGGGACATGTCTTTTTATTATTTGGGGACATGTGTGTTTTGGGGACATGTGTGTAGACGTGTGTATTGTGGTGACATGTGTGTTTACACTGTAGGTTTATACTAGACTAGTGATCAGTGAGTAAAAAGCTGTAAAAACAGCTCATACTCACTGATCACCAGCCGGCTGCAGCGATCTGCTCTCCTCTCCTCAGCGACGACTTCCGTGTGAGGAGAGGAGAGCCGATTGCCTAGCAACCGGCTGTTTGTTTACATCACATGACGGCCGTGATTGGACAGGGCCGTCATGTGATCAGGAGGGCCAATCGCAGAGCCCTCCTGCCGATCGGAGATGCGCCAAGGGTGACACGAGCGCATCGGGATCGCGCCGCTGCGCGGGCACGCGCATGCGTGATCCCCCTCCTTCTGAAGGATGTTCCTGAAGGAGGTGGCTCCCACCCGGCTGTATATGTACATTGGCCGGGTGGGAAGTTGTTAAAGTCAATTTTTTTCTTCGGCTGCATGTATTTACTAAGTGTAAACGCATTTTTACAAAAAATTCCCACCCAAAAAAAAAATCAAAATTTTTAAGTAAGTTGACGATTTTGTGTTGGGCTGCAGGTTGGACACCCCTGGTGTACAGTAATTATATCACTTATAAATGTTGCTTTCTACACCGTACTTTGTAGAAAATGTGATTCTTATTTGTGAAACAAGAGCCATAATGGTAATTTTAATTGTTTGTTTATTTATAGTGTCTTAATGATAATTTATGTTTATTACACTAGACAGAGAAACTTGTGGAGCAACAACTTCTTATTGATGAACTGAGGAATAAAGTGGAATTGCTGCAGAATGAATCTCCACAAGATTCTGTGAGAGAGCAAGACTATATAACCAAGAGACCTTATAGTGTACCATTGAGTCACCAATCTGAAATGATAGCTGCAAGCTTCAGGCAGTCTACTCACCTATCAGAACCAAGGAAGGTAAGATGCTTCCATGTTAGTGTCACTTAGCCAAGTTATTTAAAGTGTAACTAAGGGCATTTTTATTTATTTTTGGATAAAATAAGGGAGGGTTATACCAGTCAGTTTTTTTTTTTTTTCCCATCTGTGTTCCTTTGGAGAAATATCCCATAACTTCATGTCCCGTATCGAAAACAAGAAGTGAGCGGAAATCCTTCAAAAGTAAGGGGAATCTTGGTGTGTCCCCAGAACTTGTATCTACAGAACTTGTGTCCCCATTGGAAGGTTTCCCCTCTTGGTGTTCTAATGTCAACCCAAAATGTGGGGTTTTCTTTTACTTTCAATAATGGGAAACAGGACAAATAGAGAGGGAGAGAAGGAGGAGAGAATCTCCTTAATGGGGGCACAGACGGCAATAAAAAGCTGACAGGGGTTCTAATCCCTCTCCACTCTATCTAAAACTAAAAAAAAAAAATTGCCTTTAGTTACACTTTTATGGTTGTGTGTATATTTAGTT
Source organism: Lithobates pipiens (assembly GCF_037356315.1). Classification (NCBI taxonomy): domain Eukaryota; kingdom Metazoa; phylum Chordata; class Amphibia; order Anura; family Ranidae; genus Lithobates; species Lithobates pipiens. Next base: position 13,803,180 of record NW_027507718.1, read on the forward strand.
TTGTATAATGGTAGTAAAAATAATAAAAGACAAAGCCTAGCTTTATCTTCCTGGGAGTTTAGTAGCAATGCTTATATAAACTTAATTCTTTTCAGTGGAAAATGATCAAATATTCCTGTTGTGTAGATGTGTCTATGAAATGATACCATGCCCAAGGAGTGCGTTCCTTACAACACATGGTGAATACAGCTACAGTCCAAAGACACATAATTTTCTACTGCTTTCACAGAAAGCAAAATTAATTTCCCATTCAGTACAACACATATCAGGGGCCTGAACCAGCATAAGGCTGGATTCACACCTATGCATTTTTTGCGCTTTTTGCATTTTCCAGATTTGCACAATAGAACGTGTTCCATAGGAAACCATGCTAAATGGACTGTAGTTCAAATCTGCAAAATGCAAAAAGCGCTAAAACTGCGTAGGTGTGAATCCAGCCTAACTGTAGGATCTGTTCCACTCATAAGCCATTAAAAAATTGTGTCCAAATGCTCAACTGTAATATAAAAAAAAAAAAAAAAATATATATATATATATATATATATATATATATATATATATATATATATATATATATATATATATATATATATATATATATAATATAATATACTTTAACATTATAATTATACAGGATTTATATAGTGCCAACAGTTTTGCTCATATTATATTATAGTAACCATTGCAACATTGTATCAGGGAAAGGGTTATGGAACTTGTCTGAAAATATAAAGTTGCACCATAATTTAAGGAATTGCCTCATTTCTTTTACAGTTTAAACCACTGGGGTATGCAAATAACCAATAAAACAGTATTAAATGCCTGATCTAGGGCTTTTAGCTCATAATATAAATCAGGATATTCTAGAGTAAATTATTTTCAGATCCTTAATCCCTATTCGTCAAAGAGCTAGAGGGTTGGGTTGGTCAACAAACTAGTTTTACACCTTGACACCAACCTCACATAAATATGCGGCCCCCACTCGATTTTTTTTTTTTTTTTTCTGTGGTGCTGTATATTTGTGTATTTTCCATTGTGCATGCTCTCTTCAGAGACCAGGGCCACATCGAGAGCCCCAGGCCCTGTACTAATGATCGGGACCCGGAACACCCATTCCGAGTCACTCAATCGCTGTGATAGCCTCTGATCAGTCACTGTGAAGCTCACCCCAATGTTTTCTCTCTCTGTGAATAGAGGAGAGAGATGCATCATATATCTTTCCTTGCAGAGGTCCAAGATGGACTGCGGACCACCTGGAGACTGCCATGCGATGGCGGAACTCGGCACAATCACAGAAAGGGCCATAGAAACAAAACAACCGGTAGAATCAGACACAACCCCCTCCCTCTGGGCATACTTCTCCCAAGAGGTGCCGGGTAAGCAGGACACACGAGGCGGTAGGGACACTGCTCGCGCTTATCTTGTTTCTTTCCCTCTAGGTCCATGAATGGAGTCATTCTTGAATGGGGCATGTTGAGTCTGCAGTTGTAGGGGACTACCTTCCTGGTTGGACAGACTTTACGGTTTTAAGTTCTACTGCATAGTATTATTGAAATTACAATTGAGTGCCTTGCTTTTTGCCAGTTGCTGCCCTAATGTTTCTTAGTTGACCGGGTTGTGTTGATAATGACATAGCAGGGTGACCCGATGGTCTGCCACTATTACCCCTGACGATATGGGGGAGCGGGGTGGCCAGAGCATTTATGGTTTGGAGCTATCCGCACGATTGGTTACCAATTTTCTTATGTAACTTCCTGTTTATTTCTGAACACGGTTTTGAGTTGGGTCGGACATGCAAGCCACTTCAGTGACCTTGCTCTCTTCTCCTGATGGGAGCAACCTCATGTTTGAGTCCCCGGGAATGTGACCTGGGGAGGGCTTTGTCCCCCTGTAGTTTTTTTTTTAATTTAACCACTTAAGCCCCAGAACATTTTGCTGGCTTAAGACCAGACCACTTTTTGCGATTCGGCACTGCGTCGGTTTTTATTTTTTGCGCTATAAACAAAAATAGAGCATCAATTTTGAAAAAAACGCATTATTTTTTACTTTTTGTTATAATAAATATCCTCCAAAAATATATATAAAAAAACGTTTTTTTTCCCCTCAATATAGGCCGATACATATTCTTCTACATATTTTTGGTAAAAAAAATCACAATAAGCGATTATTGATTGATTTGCGCAAAAGTTATAGCGTTTACAAAATAGGGCATAGTTTTATGGCATTTTTATTAATGTTTTTTTTTTTTACTAGTAATGGCGGCGATCAGCGATTTTTATTGTGACTGCGACATTATGGCAGATACATCGGACATTTTTGGGACCATTGTCATTTATACAGCAATCACTGCTATACAAATGCAGTGATTCCTGTGTAAATGACACTGGCAGTGTAGGGGTTAAGTGTTCCTAGGGGTGTGTTACTAACTGTTGGGGGCTGGGCTTTCTTTTAGTGAACACTGATCTCTGCTCCAATCACATGGAGCAGAGATCAACGTCACTTGTTGCTAGGCAGAACTGGGAGATGCTGTTTACAACAGCATCTCCTAGTTCAGCCGCCACGTGAGACGATCGCGGGTATGCCCGTGGCAATCGAGTCCGTGGGACCCGCGACCGGACTCACGGGGATCCTGACCGACACATGGCAGGGCGGCAAATTTAAAGGGACGTACAGGTACGCCCATTTGCCTGTCCATGCCATTCTGCCGACGTACATCGGCGTGCACCGGTCGGGAAGTGGTTAATGTTACTTACAGTGCAAGGCACTAAGCCCTGCAATCCTCTCCTAATACTTACTAATGTCTCTGCTTTCCTCTTCTTTTATTGGGCTCTGACCTCCCGCTCCAGTCCTGCCACATCCTCACAGACCCCTGTGCTGCTCATGTCCTCCTGTCCTTGGAGCCTAGAGGCTCTGCATCTGTGTCAAGGTGAGTGTGCTCTGCCAAACCATGATGTCGGCTGATTACCTAACTAAGTACTCGCTTGTTACACATAATGCGCAGGGCTTTAATTCCCCTACTGAAAGAGCGAGGGCTTTCCTCTATTACCACAAACACAAGGCGGATATACTCTTAGAAGAGACCAACTTATCCAAAACCACAACCCCAAGATATCTCAGCACCCGATACCCACAGTTTTACACTTCATCAGGCCCCGAGAAAAAACGAGGGATAGCCATTTGTTTTTCACGAAAGCTACCCTTTAGCCCTATCACCGTAGTAAAGGATAAAAAGGATAGGTACATAATGACAGTAGGCCATATTAATGACCAATTCTCCCTTATTTCGTACTATACTCCCAATTTGGGCCAACTGGAATTTTTTCACGACATGCTGGCAGTGCTGCTTCCAGAAGTGCAGGGACAGGTGATTCTAGGTGGGGACAGTAATCTACCTTTAGACAAAAATGTTAGATAAGTCGTCTCCTAATAAATCCATATTCAAACATGTACCCAGAAGCAGCAGTAACTTGGCACGGTTGCTACATAGTTATGACATAATTGACGCATGGCGGGAGGACAATCCCTTCACCAGAGATTACACCTACTACTCGCACGTGCATGATACATACTCCCGAATAGATCATATATTTTTAGGGTCCCCATTACTACCCTACGTGACCTCAGTGAGAATCCTTGCCACTCCATGTTCAGATCACTCGCTGGTTAGGTTATTCCTTTTGGACCCGTGGAAGAAGCCATGTCCCTCCCCATGGTGTCTAAATGCAATGTTATTAAACGAACCGGGAGTGCTAACGAAGATAGAAGTGCCGAAATGCTAATTTTTTTTCTGGAGAATTTGCCCTCGGCCACGTCCCCAATTATAAATTAGGCAGCCCACAAGGCGGCTATTTATGGTTAGTTACTACAATTAGGGGCCAGACTCAAATGATCCCCGGACAGTATGATAACACAGGAAGAGACAGAATTGAATGACTTGCTATCTGAACAACGGGCGTCATCACAGATGGATATTAAGCATAAAATTGATACGGCCAGACTGGCATTAAACTTGAGTCTTGCCACTCAGGCAGAAAAGTGTATACAGGGGTCATGATACTACACAATGGGTGATAAACCCACCACGCTATTGGTGTGAAAATGAGTTCCTCGCCCCTACATTGCCTAAACTTAGACTGAATAATGGGCAGTCGAGCCAAAACCCAGAACTCATTTTAAAAGAATTTACCAAATTTTACTCAAAATTATACAGTGAGTAAGTGAAAGTCGGACTGGGTAAAATGGAGGATTTTTTTAGTAATATTTCCTTGCCCAAGTTGACACGAGAACACTCAGAACTAATGGACAAGGAATTCTCAGAAATAGAAATAGGACAGGCTATAAAGAGTTTGAACCCCTCCAAAGCCCCAGATCCGAATGGGTTCTCAGGACAATACTACCGAAAATTTCAAGAGGTTCAATTTCTCTGTATATTTTTTAATACAATCAGACAGAGCACAGATCTTCCAGCACAGGAAAACACAGCGTATATACATATAATACCTAAACCGGGAAAGGATCATGGGCTTTGCGCGAATTATCGTCCAATGTCGTTGATATATACAGATATAAAAATTATGACAAAAATCCTGGCAGTTAGACTGAACTCATTTCTTGCGCAATACATCCACCCAGACCAGGCGGGATTTTGTTCCAGGTCACCAAGCGACAGACCAAACTAGAAGAGTCTTTGACATAATTTCGGTAATTCACTCTGACTGATATGGGACAGGACCAAGACGGGGAATATTGCTATCCCTAGACATACACAAAGCATTTGATTCCCTCTCTTGAGATTACCTCTTTTTTTTTTTTTTTTTTTTGTCTTGGCCCAGCTGGGCTTTGGGTCGAACTTCATGTCCACACTTCAAGTCCTATACAGCTCCCCAACATCAGCTTTAATGATAAAGTTCTACTTCTCGAGTCCCATTGCTATCCAAAGGGGAACTCGTCAAGGATGTCAACTGTCCCCGCTACTCTTTGTCCTGGCCCTAGAGCCGCTCACAATAAAAATTTGTACCTCTGTTGATATTCGAGGAATAGAATGCAGCACTAGTGAACATAAATGCGTCCTTTTTGCGGATGACATTTTGATGTTGGTTTCATCCCCTATCCCCACTCACCCCAACTTATACGCCATACTCAAACCATTCTCCATAATCTCAGGTCTCAAATAAACCATTATAAGTCACAGGCTATGAAGATCTTATTGGAGGAAAGCACGCTCTCCGCACTTAAACATTCCTATAACTTTATATGGCAAGCAGAGGCCCTCTCATATTTGGGCATTCATTTCACCCCGTCCTAACGCACATTATACTCACAAAACTATCCTGCACTATTCAAAGGGACCTATCTGGCCAGGAGGCTACTTCACCCACCGTCGTGGTTTGGCAGACTACATTCAGTAAAAATGAATGTACTTCCGAAAGTACTATATCTCTTCTGCACGTTACCCGTGGCACTGGTCGAATTGATGGTATTTCAGATGAAACTTATATCCTTTATCTGGGAAGATAAGAGGCCTAGGGTGAACAAGCATACATTATTTACCCCCAAAAGAAAAGGTGGGTTGGGGGTTCCAGACTTGCAAAAAATATTATTATGCAGCACAGTTGGCCCAAATAACCAGATTTCACAGTACGTAACCCCACCCAATCTGGATGCAGATGGAGGCCAATGCCTGTAGAGAAAGATCAATTTCATGTATTCTTTGGCTATTGCCCAAGAAAAGACCCCCAATTTTATGCCCAGCTCTCTCTTCGAATATTTGGGACAGATTAACAGAATCCCATAAATTAAAATCTAAGCATACCCCACTAGCTCCTATTCTTGGAAACAGGAACTTCACTCCAGGCCTCACTCCCAGAACATTTGAATGGCGGACCAACAAATGTCTATTATGTATAGCAGACTTATGTGATCATCAGGGCATACTGACAAGAGGAGTTCTAGTAGAGAAATACCAAATGCCGACTTCAATGTTCTTCCGATACACACAGATAATACACTTCTTGAATATGATATCTTGGAATTCTGATATAACTACTTTGTCCCCTATGGAATATTTGTGTCAGAAGTTTGATAAAATCAAGGCACATATGTCGGAACTTTATACTGTTTTGACAAACTCCTCTGTAAAGCAAGGGTATATGGGAAAATGGGAAGTGGAGCTCCAGGAAGGTATTGAGCTGGATGAATGGCAGGAAATAGCCCAGGGGGCCTCAAAGTCCATAATTAACACATCAATGATAGAAGCGAATTATAAAGTAATTCTAAGATGGTACATGGTCCCGGCAAGACTGGCAATCTTTATCTCGGAGGCGCCCTTATGTTTTCATGGATGTGGACAGAAGGGAGCGATGTACCATGTGTGGTGGCAGTGCCCTAAGGTAAGGCGGTACTGGATCAGGGTGTATAAATTTATATACACTCTCACTCAAGTAAACCTTATCAAGTCCCAGAGACAGGCATTGCTGGGATGTAAGGTGGAGTCGGCGTCAAAACCCCAGAGACTCCTCATAGTGTTTTATATTTATATCAGCAAGAATTATAATTGTGAAATCTTGGAAATCAGCAGTAGTGCCTTTTAAACAGCTCAAACACAAACTTTCCTGGATTATGCTTAATGAGCGTATGACAGCAACCTTAAATGATAGAATGCAGATGTTCGAGAGAATCTGGGACCCATAGGTCCGATACCTGAAGGGAGATCCCTGATCTATACTAGGGTAGGATGGCCTTAGGGTGGCGGGATTCAGAGAGTTGGGTCATTTCTTACTTCTTCTTCCTTATCTCAATCTTTATCCTTTTCTCTCTCTAATCCTACTTGTAAAATAACGAGAGTCTTCTTGCCCACCCCCTGATGAGCCCAGAGTGGGGACTAATCCCTTGGAGGTGGAGGATCCTCATTCGGGGTGACAAGGGATGGGATTTCCTCATTTTGAAGAGGTGACCCATTTCAGGAAAATGCCAGATAGATTTATTGCATATCTGTACATTGCTGAATGTTATAAGCTGACCATTAAATTTAATTTACAACAGTTTTTGGTTTATTAGTTAAAGATACATGAAAATTGAGATGCATTTTGATAATGTTACATTCAGCATAATAATGCAAACCGGGGTCACCCCATAGAAATATGGAAAATACTATATCATCAGCAGAGACCTCTACTTAAACGTACATTGTAAGAAGTGATATTCTGTCTTGCAAATGTCTGGATAAGTATACATTACATTCATATTTTATACTGTATGTGCTCTTTACAAATGCTTTTGTATTTTCTACTGTTAAAATTTTGAATAAAAATGATTGGAAAAAAAAAGATAAATCATTTCAAAATTTTTTCCACCTTTTTAATGTGACCTATAAACTGTACAACTCAATTGAAAAACAAACTGAAATCTTTTAGGGAGGAGAAGTAAAAATAAAAAAATTTAATAATGTGGTTGCATAAGTGTGCACACCCTCTTATAACTGAGGTTGTAGCTGTGTTCAGAATTAAGCAAACACACTCAAACTGATGTTAAATAGGAGTCAGTACACACCTGCATTTAGAGTGCCTCTTTTTATTAACCCCATATAAAGTTCAGCTGTTCTAGTAGGTCTTTCCTGATATTTTTTTTTTAGTCGCATCCTACAACAAAAGCCATTGTTCGCAGAGAGCTTCCAAAGCATCAGAGGGATCTCATTGTTAACAGGTATCAGTCAGGAGAAGGGTACAAAAGAATTTCCAAGGCATTACATATAACATGAAACACCGTGAACACAATCATCATCAAGTGGAGAAAATATGGCACATTCAGTGACATTCCAAATAACTGGAAGTCCCTCCAAAATTGATGAAAAGACGAGAAGAAAACTGGTCGGGGAGGCTGCCTACAGCAACTTTAAAGGAGTTGCAGGAATATCTGGCAAGTATTGGCTGTGTGGTACATGTGACAACAATCTCCCATATTCTTCAAATGTCTGGACTATGGGGTAGAGTGGTAAGACAGAAGTCTTTTCTTACAAAGAAAAATATCCAAGCCCAGCTAAATTTTTCAAAAACACATCTGAAGTCTCCCAAAAGCATATGGGAAAATATGTTATGGTCTGATGAAACCAGTGTTGAACTTTTTGGCTATAATCACGAAAGATAGGTTTGGAGCAAAAACAACACTGCACATAACCAAAAAGAACACCATACCCACCGTGAAGCATGGTGGTGACAGAATCATGCCTTGGGCCTGTTTTTCTTCCGCTGGAACAGGGGCCTTAGTCAAGGTAGAGGGAGTTATGACCAGTTCCAAATACCAGTCAATATTTGCAGAAAACCTTCAGGCTTCTGCTAGAAAGCTGAACATGAAAGGGAACTTCACCTTTCAGCATTAGAACGACCCAAAACATACTTTCAAATCAACAAAGGCATGGCCTCACCAGAAGAAGATTCAAGTTTTGGAATGGCCCAGCCAGAGTCCAGACCTGAATCAGATTGAAAATCTGTGGGGTGATCTGAAGAGGGCTGTGTACAGGAGATGTCCTCGCAATCTGACAGGTTTAGAATGTTTGTTTTTGCAAAGAAGAGTGGGCAAATATTGTCAAGTCCAGATGTGCCATGCTGATACACTCATACTCAAAAAGACTGAGTGTTGTAATAAAATCCAAAAGGTGCCTCAACAAAGTATTCGTGTACTGTAAGGGTTTGCACACTTATGCAACCATATTGTTATTTTATTTTTTATTTTTTACTTCCATCCATCTAAAAGATTTCAGTTTGTTGTTCAACTGAGTTGTACAGTTTATAGGCCACATATGGGAATAAAAATCTGAAATTATTTATCTTTGACTATTTTTTTTACATCACAGAAACCTGACATTTTAACAGGGGTGTGTAGACTTTATATCCACTGTACAACAACTAACATACACATATGTAGTATCGCTGTGATCATCAGGAGTAGGACAATTTATTTTTGTTTTTTCTTTGGTGAAAGATTATGGTAGTAGCAAGAAATATACAGCTACATTTTGTTTTTGAACTATTTGGGACAGTTTTTCTTTGATCATAAAAAAGAAAATCAGGAGATATCCATTACCATTTACCACCAAATGAAAGCCCAAATTGTCCTGAAAAAAACAAGGTATAATCCACCTTGATGCACAAAGTAGTTGTGGTGATATGTACAGTTTTACTAACACATGTCAAAATTGCCAAATTGTGCTTAGGCATTGAGATTTGTTTTACTCTTAGGCACCTTTCACACTACCGTGACTTTGCGCGATTTTGCCGCAATTTTACCACGATTTTGTGGCCGCGATTTTGTCATGATGCCTGTGTAAACGTGGTCTACAGACCTCAACTCGCGTTAAAGTCGGACCAAAGTAGTACAGGGACTACTTTTACGTCGCACAGATATGAATGGTACTCATTGGAAATCATGGGGTACAACTTGTCATGCGAGTTTGCAGTCCCAAGTCGCCGAACAAGTCGCACAAGTGTGAAAGGGGCCTTAGGCGCAAAGAGGTTAAAATAAAAATCCTTCTGATTTAAAATCCACTGTATCATCCACCGGAGGCTTATCACACTTTTATACTTTAAATACTGAAAGGAGAGTAAAATCACAACCTATGCTATCCATTTAAATTTTTTAGGTGCGCACCAGTCCTCCCTCATACTCTTTGGAACGAGTAGTTGCTGGGTTTCGAACTCGCAGTCAGATGCTTTTGGATTTAATAGAAGAGCAGGATGAGGTTTTGCATGAAAAGTTCTCAGATCATAGCGACGAGGAAGAAGAAAAGGCAGAAAAAGTGAATGCAAACAAACCTAAATCTCCATTTAGGTACTGTTTTTATTTTTCAAAAATATAAAGTTTAAGAGGTTGTATACAGTGGGGAAAAAAGTATTTGATCCTCTGCTGATTTTTTACATTTGTCCACTGATCACAGATCAGTCTATAATTTTAATGATAGGTTTATTTAACATTGAGAGACAGAATAACCACAAAAATATCCAAAGTTATAAACCGATTTGCATTTTAATGAGTAAAATACGTATTTGATCCCCCTATCAATCATCAAGCTTTCTGGCTCCCAGGTCTCTTCTATACAGGTAACGAGCTGAGATTAGGAGCACTCTCTTAAAGGGAGTGCTCCTAATCTCAGCTTGTTACCTGTATAAAAGACACCTGTCCACAGAAGCAATCAATCAGTCAGATCCAATCTCTCCACCGTGGCAAAGACCAAAGAGCTGTCCAAGGATGTCAGGGACAAGATTGTAGACCTACACAAGGCTGGAATGGGCTACAAGACCATCGCCAGCAGCTTGGTGAGAGGGTGACAACACTTGGTGCGATTGTTCCCTAATGGAAGAAACACAAAATAACTGTCAATCTCCCTTGGACTGGGGCTCCATGCAAGATCTCACCTCGTGGAGTTTCAATGATCATGAGAACGGTGAGGAATCAGCCCAGAACTTCATTGGAGAATCTCATCAATGATCTGAAGGCAGCTTGGACCACAGTTGCCAAGAAAACAATTGGTAACACACTACGCCGTAAAGGACTGAAATCCTGCAGCGCCCACAAGGTCCCCCTGCTCAAGAAAGCACATGTAGAGGGCCCTCTGACGTTTGCTAATGAACATCTGAATGATTCAGAGGAGAACTGGGTGAAAGAGTTGTCGTCAGATGAGACCAAAATAAAGCTCTTTGGCATCAACTCAACTCGCCGTGTTTGGAGGATGAGAACTGCTGCCCTATGACACCAAGAGCACCATCCCCACCATCAAACATTGAGGTAGAATCAACATGCTTTGGGAGGGTGTCTTTCTGCTAAGGGGACAGGACAACTTCCCGCATCAAAAGGACGATGGGCGGGGCCATGCACTGTCAAATCTTGGGTGAGAACCTCCTTCAGCCAGGGCAGTGAAAATGGGTCATGGATGGGTATTCCAGCATTACAATGACCCAAAAACACAGCCAAGGCAACAAAGAAGTGGCTCAAGAAGAAGCACATTAAAGGAGAAGTCCAGCCTGAGCTTGTTTGGCTGGGCTTCTCCTATGGGTCACAGGAGTGCATTTGTTTTGCACACCTGTGACCCGTTTTCAGCAGACAGCAGTCTGTAGTCTGCTCTCTGCTGATGTCACAGGAATCAGTCCAGGCACTGCGTCATCAAGGCAATGAAGTTTGGATCCACCAGGTGACTAGATTGATGCCTGTCTCAGCCTCTCAGTAAGCCGCTGAGAGACTGAGACGGCCACTCCCCACCCCTCCACAGCTCAGTGCTCCAGTGAGCGAGGAGAAGCAGAGAGGTGAGCTGCTGATTGACAGTCAGCAACTCTCCTCTTGGGGATCTGTATGAACCGAGCCATCGGAGGTGTCCGATGGCTCAGTTCTCAGTGCAGAGGCAGCGGGGACAGATGCAGCATCGGTCCCATGCTGCATCCACCTAGGTAAGTATAAAAGGGGGAAAAAAGAAAACCCATACTTCTCTTTTAAGGACCTGGAGTGGCCTAGCAAGTCTCCAAACCTTAATCTCGTAGAAAATATGTGGAGGAAGCTAAAGGTTCGAGTTACCAAGCGTCTGCCTCGAAACCTCAACAACTTCTGGACCGTCACACACCGATATACGTCCTAACTTTGAAGAGGAATACCGTTGTTATGGCAGCAGCTAGCTGCCATAACGCCGGTATCCTCTTCTTCCGCTGGTGGTCCGGTTTCCGATGATGGTGATCTCTGCGGTGGATTTGCCGCAAGATCACCTTTATCGGTGGTGGGAGAGGGGCCCCCCTCCGGCCGAACCCCGGTGCCCTTACCCGAGTTGTAGGCAGCGGCGGAACGATCGGAACCTCTTCTTTGCTGGGTATGGAGATAAGTGAGGGGAAGATGCAGGGTGTAATGGACGTCAAAACGGCGCTTCCGCCCATAGCTCTTAAAGGGCCATTTTTTTTTAAATGACAAATTATTATTATTATTTTTTATTGCATTTTTGTGTAAATATGATATCTGAGGTCTTTTTGACTCCATATCTCATATTTAAGCGGTCCTGTCTGGCTTTTTTTCTATTACAAGGGGTGGTTACATTCCTTGTAATAGGAATAAAAGTGACACAATTTTTTTTTGTTTAAAAAGAACGGTGTAAAAATTAAATAAAAGGTAAAAAAATAAGAAAAAAAATATTAAACACACCCTGCCGAGCTTGCATGCAGAAGCGAACACATACGTGAGCAGTAATAAAAAACAAATTTGCCCATGGTACTTTAAATGAGTAGGTCATATAGGTCATCTAAAATAGGTATAAAAATTTATTCAAATTCCAAAAACATGGTTAAATGAACATAAAGGCATCATCAGGCATGATTTAACCATTGACATGTTAATTACAGTAATTAAATAAATCATATACATATACAACTTTGTACTCAACACGTTTCGCAAGCTCAGCTCGCTTCCTCAAGAGTTGGTGTATATGCAGGCTATCTATAAGATAGTAGGTAACAGTAAGATATAACATTCAATGGTAATTGTGGTTAAAAAAGAAGCACGTGGCCTCTGAGAGGCACCACATACTTACATTATGGACAATTGATCCAAGGCACCTATCCATATAGGCAGCAGTGGAAAGCACTCCATCCGGGAGCTGAAGAGGCGTAACCTGCAGCTACCAAACTGGGGCCCGGCAGGGGGCAGACTCGGTGAGAAAGGAGGGTGGGAATGTGGTGTATCCTGTAATGCTCCATAGGCCATGTATGTAATAGTAGCTGTAATGAGATTATGTATATATCTAAATAGGGTAAGAATAATAACTTAAGAGTATATTTGATGTAGTGTCACTATTATGTAGTGAAAACTATGATATTGTGGGCATGGATGCAGACAGGAAAGAGAAAGAAGTGAATGGAAGTGAATACCACCCTTTTCTTTGAATACTAAGGTGGAAGACCCCTACAAGCCCACCCGGTCACCACCCTTTTCTTTACATACGTGAGCAGCGCCCGCATATGAAAACTGTGTTCAAACCACACATAAGGTATATGTACACGTGAGGTATTGCCACGATCAATAGAGTGAGAGCAATAATTCTAGTCCTAGACTTCCTCTGTAACTTAAAACATGCAACCTGTATATTTTTTTTAAACGTCGCCTATGGAGATTTTTAAGGGTAAAAGTTTGTCACCATTCCATGAGTGGGCGCAATTTTGAAGCGTGACATGTATGCCCCAGCATACATACAGCTCCTATAGACAATGCTGTACAGAGCCACTTTGATAATGAGCAGCAATGACACAGCTCTCCCGTGTCCAGTCCTAAGCACACTACCCTTGTCATCTCTGGTCTCCCCCCGCCTCCCGGCATCTTCATGACCCTCCGAGCACTCACTGCACACACACAGTATGGAGAGCAAGGGCACATGTGGTGGGTGAGGAGGGAGATTTCAGCAGCACCCTCATTGGATATAGGGAACAGGGCTCTGCAATGTAATCTAACCTCTGATTGCCAGAGTGTGTGTAAGCAGCCGTAAACAGTGAGTGGAAGGGGAGCCCAGGGGAAGGCAGATCTTGTTAGGACATGCAGCCCTGACGCCGCTGGCCCAGGGACACCGACCGCGAGACATTCCCACTCACTCCCACATTGTAAGCAAATTAGGCAGCCGCAAGGCCCCTGTAAGTGTGAGGCCTTAGGCGGCCACCTCTGATTAAAATGATAGACTGATCATTTTTGTCAGTGGGTAAACGTACAAAATCGGCAGGGGATCAAATACTTTTTTCCCTCACTGCAGCAATGACAAAGCATCTTTTAGCTTTAAAGGTTATTTAAATTGACCTTGTCTGCTTGTCTGTTATGTAAAATATTTACTTATTATCTCCCCATTTACAAATATGTGTATGTCACTGGTAAGCTGGCCATAGATGTTTAGAATCTTGACCGATTTAGCAGGGAGATTTGAACATCTACGGACAGGCTGATTGTATCCAAGTCGCTTCATCGATCTACTTGGGTTCAACCAGCAGCTCTGATTTTTTTATTTTTATGGCTTTATAGTTGTAATGTTATCACAGGGGATGTTTACATTTCTTGAGATAGCGATAAAAGGGATAGTGTAAAAATAAAGAAAATTTTATAAAATACATAATAAAGCAAAAAAAAATTAAAGTGCCCCCACCCCCCGTGCTTGCTTGCAGTGGTGAACACATACGTTGGTCCTTAAAAGAACACCAAAAACACATTGAAAACTGATCAGTGTGAAAGGACCCTAAATGTTTATATTTAAATGTTACTAAAATCATTTATGCAAACATAAATGCATTTGTTCATTGACAGACAGCCTTCTTTTTTCCGAACGGTAGGGTTATATCATCTCCGCAGGAGTAGGACTAGGCATAATAATAAAACAACCCCTGGCTACACCCATGGGCTGTCCTCCGTGAGTATATAAGAATCTGTGGGGGTTTGCCATCCTGGCTGCCTGGACATTCTTCTGCCACTCCTCGGCTAACCTGAGGGGCAATGTAGTTTCTATACAGACCTTGACTGATTTCAGTAGGCATCTATACTATCTGAAGTCAGCTTGGGCCCTTCCAGAACACTGGATTATCTAAACCCTAGCTTCAGCTCTGGACAGCGTGTTTTCTTCTCTTGGACAAACTCCAGAAGTTGCATGATGCGTTTTTTTTTTTTTTTCTGTCCGGCAGGTAGGCCCTCTGCGGACCTGTGTGTTGGTGTTGGGTCTGAGAGTTTCTATCTTGCTGAAACAATTCCATTCGCACAGTTCCATACAAGCTCCCTTTGGGAGATCCTGGCATGAGACAAATGCCCGAGGTCTCGGGACAATTGGATTCGGCTGAGTTAGGAAACCAGGGTTCCCTGGTCTGGTGGTTCGCTCTCTGGTTCTTCGTGGGATAAATCCTTTCTCCCCTTGTATTAAACAGGGTGACCACCAATGCCAGTCCGTCCGGTAGGATGTCCTGGGACTGAGCTCTGCTCAGGGTCATTTTACGCTGGTGGAATCCGGACTACCAGGTAATATCCTGAAATTTCGAGCAATCAGGCTAAGTCTGGATCATGGAAGGATCGACTTCGGGGGCTCCCAGTACGGTTCTAGTTGGACAAGGTGACCACGATGTCTTATGCCCTTCACCAGCGTCAAATAGGCTGTGGCAGCCCTGGCTGTTGCTGTTTTGTCCAGCCCTTTTACGGTGTATGCATTGCAGGAGTGGAATGCTGACAGGCGGATACCTCAGTTGGCGAGGGTTGGACCACGGATGGGCCCTTCATCGGGCCATCTTTCTTCAGGTTTGTTCACGCTGGTACACTCATGGGGTAGTTCTCTTGGTGTCCTGGTTCAACTAGACGGTACCAAGGTTTCTGCTAAGATCATGGTTGCAGCTCTGATCGCCCATGAGGCCAGTGATGTTTCTCTATGCCTTCCCTCCTCTCCAGCTTCTGTTGTGGCTTTTATGCAGTATCATGGCTGCGGGAGTTCCGGTCATTCTATTATCCCTGGATGGGTCCAGTTGGTCTGGGTATGCCGACTGGGTGCGCCTGGTTGCCGGCGTTCCTTGTCAATTGCCTCTCAGGTAGAATCTATGGTCCCAGGGCCATTCTTCCATCCTGCCTTAGAGTCACTGATTTTAACGGCCTGGCTTTGTTGAGCCAGGTGCGGCAATTCCGACACTGTTGATGGCTAGGGAGTCCATCTTTTAGGAGGTTTCAACCTCCGGGTGGGGAGAGCGCATATATCCTGGTGTGAATCACCGGGCATTCATCCTTGTTCTTTCTAGGTGGCTCCAATTCCGACCCCCATTTGCGGGGGGTTTAGCAGGAATGCGCCTCGAGTACCATCGAGGACCAGGTGTCAGCCTGGGTGGTCGTCATCAGCATCCCCTGGTCTCGCGCTGCCTGGTGCGTACCTTTTTTTTTCAAGGGATTAGACGTCTGTTTCCACTGGTGTGGTTTTTTTTTTTTCTACCGCTGTGGGATCTGAACTTGGTGTTTTCGGTTCTCCAGGAGTCGCTCTTTCTCTCCCTCTCTCAAAATATCGGGAGATTTCACTGCTTTCTCTGTCTCGGAAGGTGGCCTCTTGGTGGCTTTCACCTCTGCTCACAGGGTGTCAAAAAGGGTGGCGTTATTTTCTCGTTCACCTTACCTAGGTTTAGGCGGTGCGTCGTCCTTTTCTATAGTTCCGTCCCTGGGTTTCCATTTGAACAAGGACATTGTGTTTTCATGCGTTTGTCCCTGGCAACACGTCCCAAAGAATATGCCTTTATCTGCCGGGATGTGGTTTGGGGGATTCGGTTGCATTTGCCAGCCACTGAGTCTTTTGGAGGTACGGCTCTCTGTACTCACGGACAGGCCAAGAAAGGTCCTGTCTGCTTCTTCTGCAACCTTCTTCTGGATGGATCAGATAGATGATGACTCTGGGTTATTATTATTATTATTATTATTATTATTATTATTATTATACAGGTTTTATATAGCGCCAACAGTTTTGCTCAGCGCTTTACAACATGAGGGCAGACATTACAGTTACGTTACAATTTGGTACAAGAGGAATCAGAGGGCCCTGCTCGTTAGAGCTTACAATCTAAAAGGGAAGGGGCAATTGATACAAAAGGTAATAGCTGTGGGGAATGAGCTGATGGAGGAAGTAAAACAGTGTTAGTTAGAAGCAGGATAGGCTTCTTTGAAGAGAAGGGTTTTCAGGGATCGTCTAAAGAGGGATAGATTAGGGGACAGTCAGACAGATTGGGGTAGGGAGTTCCAAAGGATGGGAGAAGCTCTGGAGAAATCCTGGAGGTGAGCATGGGAGGAGGTGACAAGGGAGCTAGAGAGCAGGAGGTCTTGGGATGACCGAAGAGGGCGGCTTGGTTGGTATTTGGGACTTTTGGGTATTCTGCCAAGAATCGGGTTCCTGCTTTCCTTATTACGGCGCATTCTTCTCGGGTGCCTAGTGCACCTTGGGACTTCTGTCTTTAGGTGTTCGTGGCACATTTTTCACAAGTTCTGTGTAGTGGATGGGTTGGTATCTGCGGGTGCCTTTTTTGGCTGCAAGCTTTTTGCAGGCTGCTGTTAAGAGGGTCTAATCCCTCTTGAAGGGGTATCGCTCCGGTTGGGTTCCAGTTTGTCCTGTGTGAAGCTCCTGTTATCTGGTTGGCTTTTGTGTTAGCCTTGGGATTTTTTTTGCTGTCCCACACCTTTGGGATCCCCACTGAAAACGTCACCTATGATGAAAACACATCTGGGAGGGCACGCACTGATGTCACCACGCTGTTCAAGAGGAGGACGGGCTCCTGTGTTTGCTGGCCGGCTTTTGTTTTTATGCAATTATTATCCTTTTATATGTAAGTGCAATACTAACTTTTTTATTAAATGGTAAAACTGTATCACGCTATGGAAAGTTTTTCTTCTTTCTGAGCCCATTCTGGTCGTATACCTTCAAGTGCGGCTACGAATTTGTGAGACGCTTAGGGGGTTTTCGGCTACAAGGTCCGGTCCCTGTGTGTGTCCAGTGGTCATCATTGCAAGCTAAAGGCCGTGGTTGGGTTACAGCCAAACGCCCTTTCTGCTTGCTATCTGGTAAGCAGCCCTTTGATACGGTGGTTGAGTCAATGTGCTGTCATTGGAGGACTGAATTATATGGACTATTGTTTTTTTTTTTTTTTTTTTCTTTACTAATGCTAATTTACATATTGTTATTGCCCCAGTTCTCCTCTATCTTTTCTGTCTATCTCTGTGTGTATCCCACATTTGAGCTGCTGCCTGTGTTGGTTTCAGTATTCATTATTTTAGGTCTAGCACAGTTTTTCTCCCTTTTTATATGTAAACATAGAGATGCCGGTAATTGGTGCTCCTCGCCTGACACTGACAGTGTGTGAGGAGAGGAGAGCTGATCAGCGGAATCTCCTCATAGAGGATGTATTCAGGGCATTGATCATCAGTGTCCTGATTACAATAAAGTGCCAGCAATCAGTGCCAACCAGTGCTCACAGTTGGCACCAATCAGTGCCCACAAGTGCCATCTATCTGTGCCCATCAGTGCCGCCTATCGGTGCCCATAAATGCAGCATATTCGTGCCTTCTCATCAGTGCCAATCAGTGCTGCCTCATCAGTGCCCATCAGTGAAGGAGAAAAATTATATCTTTACAAAATTTACTGACAGAGACTAAGAAATAAATAAATTTTTTTTTTTAAATGTTGGTCTTTTTTTTTTTTAGGAAAAAATAAAAAACCCAGGAGTGATTAAATACCACCAAAAGAAAGCCCTATTTGTGTGAAAAAAAATCCTAAAACATTTCACATGGTTACAGTGTAGCATGACTGCGTAATTGTCATTCAAACTGTGACAACACTGAAAGCTGAAAAACGGCCTGGCCAGGGAGGGGGTGAGGTGCCTGTATTGAGGTGGTAAACAATATCCCATTTATAGTGTCTACAAACTATGGTATATATATTTGAAAATTTACTGACAGCCTATCTCATGTCTTGAGGCCCTTAAAAAGCCTGACAGTAAAATTCCCCCCAATTTACCCCTTTTTAGAAATTAGACAGTCTTGAGGTATTTAGCAAGAGGCATAGTGAGTTTTTTTAAGTTTGACACAATTTTTTGGAAATTAAAGAAGTTGAATCATTTTTTTTTTTCAAGATGTTTTTGTACATACTGTCACCAGTGCAATATAGCATCATAATTTGACTAGTGACAGTAAAGCCCCATACACACTATCAGATTTTCTGCTGATTTTTTTCCTTTGGATTTACCAAAACCATATAATATGAAGTCAAACCTTAGGAGTTTCAATTTGTAGGCAATCAGGCAGGCCCTTGCACTACATGGTTTTGGTAAATCTGAAGGAAAAAAATCAGCAGAAAATCTGATAGTGTGTTAAAAAAATACATAATTCGTCCACAGCTATCACATGTTACAGGGTGCTGTGGTTGGCCCAGGTACCATGTGATAGCTGTGGGCCAATCACAGCATTGCAATGCTAAGCACAGGTTTTATGGATGAAACCCAGTCATAACAGTGTTTTACATTGTGATCAGGTGATCACATAGCGATCACATTCGCTGCCAGAATCCAGGAGGTGTGCCAGAGCGCAAGTGCCGAGCGGTGTACAGGTATGTCGTCTGGCCTGTAGTTGCTGCCCACCCAACTACTGTGGACAGGCGGGAAGTGGTTATAATGATTTTAAAAATTATATTTTTTTTATGACAAACATGTTCTACTTACAATGGTTTTGCACAGAGCAGCCCCAATCCTCCTCTACTTGGGTCCTTCACAGACGCTCCTGGATCCTCCTTTTCTTTGTGTGCTACCATTAGAAGCGGTTTCCTATGGTGGCACACCTGCAGGCTGGATCCCGGGCCACATTGTATGCTCCCACATCTCAGGATTTGATTGACAGCAGCAGGCTCTGCCCCGTGAGGAGAGAGCAAGAGAGCTGCTGTTCACGGGTGCAGCACTGGATTGAGAATGGGCTCAGATAAATATAATATAAAAACCTTCTACTTTTTACAACTTTAAGGGTCCATCTGAAGAAGTCCGTTCACGGTTTGGAGTATATGGGTCAGATGTTAGTCCAGAATTTTCCTACCTCAGGACAAATTTCTGTCCCTTTGCTTTCATGCCAAAAATCTTTGCGTCCAAAAAAAGCCTTTAATTTGTGTCTGCATAAGGGTCTTGATTCTAATGGTTGTCACCTGTTTTGAGGTTGCGGCGTATGCTGAGTTTCACTCTAGACCATTGCAAATCAATGTTTGGGCAGAGTGGGACAAACGGACTCAGTCCTTGTACTGCCCAATGCGTCAGCATTCTGCAATGGTTATCCCTTCAACGTTGGACTTTTTTTTTTATCATGAGAACACCTGTGGAGAATATAGTCGGACAGTGCTACAGCTGTGTCTGACATCAATAGTTAAGGCACCATAGGTCACACCACTTAAAGGGAAACAGACTTGATACTCTTGGGCAGGACTTGCGTTCGGGCCCTGTCTGTCATCCACATCCCAGGCGTGAGAAATTGGCTTTCTCAGTTTTCAGCTTCTGGATCGGGGGAATCGGCTTTCCATTTGCAGGTATTTCAGGCACTTTGCCACAGGTGGGGGATGCTGAACTTGTGTCTGCTGGTGTCCAGATTCAACAATGAACAGGGCAGGTTTATCATCAGGTCCAGGGACCCTCGGCATTCTCGTAAAGCCTGCCATCACACCTGGAAGGCCTATTTCGCTTGGGTCAAGTTGAGGAACCTTCGTTATAGTAAATACTCTGTGGGACATATTCTTTTTTTTTTTCCAGTCTGGTCTGGATCAGCATCTGGCTTTAATTATAATCAAAGGATACATCTCAGCCTTGGCCATTTGATTTCCAAGACCTTTGGCCTCTTAGCCCCTGTACACACGGTCAGAGATTTCCACAACCAAATCCGTCAGATTTTGCCCGTCGGATTTTGTCCGTCGGATCTCCGAAACTGTTGCATACACACGGTCGGACAAAGTTGGCGAAAAATCCGATCTTTCAGAACGTGATGACGTAATTTTGTTACGATGGGACTATATTCAGGCTAGTAGCCAATAGCTTTGATGTAGGAATTTTATCTGAGCATGCGTGGCACTTGGTCCGATCAAAATTCTCTACACATGATTGGAGTATGTCCGATCGGCCCAGTTGGTCGGGAAATATTTCCAACATGTTGGAAAATTGGGTCCGACGGATATTCCGATGGAATCAGTCCGATGCATACCACACACAAACAGATTATCCGACGACACGATCCGATAGGACACATTCCGACGGATTCTCCGACCGTGTGTCTGGGCTTCTGTTTACGCATTTAAGTTCTACGAGGGGGGGATGTTCAGGACTCCTATCATGTAAATTTCAGGTGTAAGATGATAATTTATGCCTGAAACTGTTATGTTGTGTAGGCCTGTCAATGCTGTTTGTATTGCCCACACCTCATTTGCATTGCTTTCTGTGCTGTATGACCAAGAAAATAGGATATTTGGCTTGCCAGTAAAATCCATTTCTTGGAGTACTGTATGGTTTGCTTATCTCTCCTCACTGTTCTTATTATTTCACTATTGCTTGCTTCAAAACTGAGACTAGCTGGGATTTGGTGGCATTATATAGGGGGATAGCCCTACATCTTAATCTTTTTTCCAGTGTCCAATCACCTGTAGGTACAGTGCATCCAGGAAAGTATTACCAGCGCTTCACTTTTTCTAAAAAAAAATGTATGTTAGAGCCTTATTCCAAAATGGATTAAAGTCATTATTTTCCTCAAAATTCTACAAACCATGCCCCATAGCATCACAATGTGTTTAAAATAAAAAACGAAAAAAAAAAAAATCACATGCACATAAGTATTCACAGCCTTTGCTTAATATTTTGTTGAAGCACCTTTGGTACCAATTACAGCCTCAAGTCTTTTTGCGTATGATACTACAAGCTTGGCACACCTGTTTTCTTTTTCATACATCATGGGACACAGAGTTAGGCTAATATTCATTACCTGCTGGGTTATACTTCATCTCCTGGTGAATGGACACTGGTAGACCAAAGGTCTTTAGACAGGAAGTGATCACCTATATAACGCCTCCCATACAGGAAGCACTTCAGTTTTTGTTTTTTTTTACCAGTGTCTGCAAGGTGGATGGCATGGTTTGTTTGAGCTCTCTAGTCCCCCAAATGGTTCTTAAATTAATCAACTGATTGACTGATCGGATCCATTTGACACAGGCTTTATATGCTTAGATAAGTGGTACCCGAGCCTCGCAAAGAAGACTGCAGATCCTGCAAGATTTTGCCTGTAATGCAGCCTCCAGGCGCGGGAACCTGCGAAGTGGAATCCTGGACATCATAGCATAAATGCATTCCTGCAGGGTGCTGTACAGATCCAAGGGAGTGGAACCTAAACATGAAAAGGGTACCCGGTCTTTGAAGGTCCTCAAGTGACAGGAACCCGCCTTGATGGGTGAAGTTTGGGCTCTTAGTTTCTTAGCTGCCCCTTGCTTATTATTGTGGGGTGTCCCAGTGATTGTTACAATCAGTCAAGCTAGCTTGAGGTTTGACACCTGTGTGCGGTGACTATACAAGGGCATTTGTGGGTGTTTGCAAAGTGTACCTTTTTTGCTTGTGTCTGGCTGCTTTTTACCTGTATGATGGCGCACGACGGTGCGCCATTTCACCTTGGTTCGCTATGGTGCACGTGCGTTCGCAAGAGTGCCGCTGGGCTCAGCAGTTTGTTTGGCTGCCATGGCTCACGTAGCTTCAGCTTACATGCGCCGTAGCCTATACCTAGGCACATGAAGATTCGCAGCATAAACGAATAAACACGCTCGTTCGCTGGGACCATGCACGTGCGTACGTGTACACAGAACTTTCTGGCGCAAAGCCAGCTTATTTAAGCTGTGTATGCCAAGCATTCAGTGCTTCCAGAAGGCAGATGTGGGACACAGAGCAGGCTCTGAACCAGGCATTTGCAGCGGTTCATTTTCTCCTTATCCGGGTCACGTGACTCACCAGGTGTTGCTTGGCAGGCTAAAGGTCCTTAGCAGGATTGTTGCATAGGGGCTTGGTAAGCCCTATTAAAGGGTCTCCCTTCTGAGGTGTTTTAATACTACACCTAGGTGCTCTCTTTTTGTAAATGTAAATGTCTTCAAAATGTAAATGTCTTCAAAAAAGAGGAGCGGGACTAACACTACAGGAAAAGGCAAACTTATGTCATCAGTAGTTCCTGATGAACCTAGTCTTATCCCTACTGTTGTATTCCCTAAAAAACCAGAGGCTTCCAGGCAATCTGAGCCACTGCACCTGTCTGGGATTGTGCCTACAGTCAATGCTGCTGCTTCACCCTTTATCACTAAAGATGAACTGTCCTCAGCCCTAGCCGGGTTAAAACACAGGATTGCCGGCATGATTGCCTCCATCCCACACTGTGGCAAGAAGTGTGACAGATCCCCCTCCCCTTAGCCCTCTTAGTCTGGAACAGGAATGGGTTGAGCTTACAGCTCAGGATTCTGTGGATGGCCTGGCGGATGACTCTGCTTCCGAGCAATCTGGGCAAGAAGATATCCAGTTGGTGTCTGCCTCTCAATCACAGAGGCATTTTGATCCTGACTCTTACCAAAATGGTTCGTTCTGCCTTTAAGTTGTCTCTTGCAGAGGTTACTGAGCCTCCCTGGTCATCTTTGGGATCCCTTAAGCCTCTTCAGGCCACACAGGCTTTCCCCTTACACCCTCTATTGGAACAGGCGGTGTATGCTGATTGGGAACTTCCTGACAGGATTTTACTAAGAGTTTTTCCCTTTTTATATCCCATGGATGAAAAGTTTCTTAAGAAGTGGAGCATGTCAGCCATAGATACAGCAGTCTCTTCCTTAAACAAGAACTTGACTTGTCTGGTAGATAACGCACAGAGCTTGAAAGACCCTGTTTACAAGAAATTGGAGTCATTTTTAAAGGCTTCCTCTTCTTTGGCCAGTTCAGCTATTCAGACAGATGTTGCAGCAATTGGTATCTGCCAGTCCATAAAGGATCAGATCAGACGGCCTGACAGGAGGATGATCTGCCTGAAAATAAGTAAGATATTCCTCTAGCGCTGTGTTTTGCTGTTGACGCCTTTAAAGGATTCAATACAGCAGGCTTCTCGTTTTCTCTCTTGTCTGTAAATATGCGCAGACTTTTGTGGCTTAAGAAATGGTCAGCCGAGCGTCCTTGTAAAAAGTTATTGGCAGGTTTCCCCTTTCATGGGAACGTTTATTTGGTGATCACTTGGACAAATATATCCAAAAGGTTTCCAGAGGGAAGAGTTCTCTACTTCCTGTAAAGAAAAGCACCAAGCGTCTCCTGTTTAAAACCTCAGGGACTGCTTCCTCAAATGTCTCGGCGCCAAGGCAGTTCCGCCACCAACAAGGCGCTAGGGCCAGGCGAAAGCCACAAGGCCGGGGCCAGACAAAGCCCCGGGTCCAAAATTCTCAGAAACCCAGCACTAAGCCCTCTTTTTTAAGGGGTCTCCACCACCCCATGGGGTGGGGGGGAAGGCTGCTGCACTTTGCGGACATTTGGAGAACAATAGTTTGCGATGTTTGGGTCACCTCAACTAGATCCCGCAGTTACAAGCTGGAGTTGCTGGGGTTTCCCACTCAGAGGTTTTTAAGATCCACAGTTCCCTCTGATCCTCCAAAAAGAGACTTACTGCTCCAGGCACTACATCATCTTGCCCGTCAAAGAGTGATTGTAGAGGTTCCTGTACCCAAAACGCTGAGTTTTACTCGAACCTATTCATGGTTTAAAAACCAAACCGGGACACAAGGCCCATTTTGGACCTAAGATCCCTGAACCAGTATCTACTGATCCAGTCCTTTTGGATGGAGTCTGCCTGCTCAGTAGTAGCCTAACTCCAGATGGGAGACTTTCTAGCCTCCTTCGATATATAAAGGACGCATATTTACACGTACCTATCTTTCAGGCTCATCAGAGGTTCCTGTGATTTGCAGTTGATGGACGTAATTTTCAGTTTGTGGCTCTACCCTTCAAGCTTGCTACAGCAAGTACAGTACTGGGTCTTTTAAAGGCCCAAGGGATCCTGGTGCTCAGGTATCTGGATGACCTCCTGCTCAGAGATCACTCACTACGGGCTGTAGAACAGAGCATAACATGCACAGTCCGGTATTTGGAAAGCTTAGGCTGGATCATAAATACCGAAAAGTCAACCTTGAGACCAGCTCAAACTCTATAGCATTTAGGTCTGATCCTAGATACGGTCCAAGTAAGAGTATTCTTGCCACCCGCAAAGATCTGTGCCCTGAAGAATCAGGTGGGTGAGATAAGGGGCACCAGACAACCCTCCATTCGGCTCTATATGAGTCTTCTAGGGAGGATGGTATCCTCCTTCGAGGTGGTGCCTTATGCCCAATTCCATTCCAGGCCTCTACATCAAGACATTTTGTTGGCTTGGAACAGGAGAGGACAAGCCCTGGATTATCCAATGTTATCTCCTCGGGCATGCTTAAGCCTAAACTGGTGGTTGCAGGATCAGAACCTGCGAAAGGGAAGATCATTCCTCCCGGTAACTTGGAGAGTACTGATTACAGATGCCAGTCTCTCAGGCTGGGGAGCAACTCTAGAGGGGCTCACAGCTCAAGGGAAATGGTCAAGGACAGAACAGATCCTGCCCATCAACGTCCTGGAATTACGGGCATTACGACTGGCCCTACGGTCATGCACGGAGCTTCAGGACTGCCCTATCAGGGTTCAGTCCGACAATGCCACTGCAGTGGCCTATATCAACCACCAAGGCAGTACCAGAAGTCGTTCAGCTGTGAAGAAGGTGAACCACATACTAGCCTGGGCAGAGAAAATTGGCACATGTCCATCGGCAGTCCATATCCTAGGAGTAGAGAACTGGAAGGCAGATTATCTCAGCCGCCAGCAGATCTGCCTGGGGGAATGGTCCCTACACCCAGGAGTGTTCCAGGAAATTTGCCAACGTTGCAGATGGCCAGAGGTTGACCTACTGGCATCCAGGTTTAACAACAGGCTACAGCAGTTTGTGTCCTGAAAAAGAGATCCTCTGGCAATCGAGCAGATGCTCTGATAGTTCCACTGAGCCAGTACTCGCTGGTTTATACTTTCCCTCCGATCCCGCTCCTTCCACATTTGTTGCACAGGATTCAGAGAGAGGGACTTCCAGTCATTCTGGTGGCACCAGCCTGGCCTAGAAGGCCCTGGTTCCCAGAGATTGTGAGACTAACAATAGACAGGCCATGGACGCTTCCACGACACCCCGATCTATTGTCTTAAGGTCCTAAATTCCATCCCAATTTACAGTCTCTAAATTTGACGGCATGGCTATTGAAGCCAGGGTTTAAAGACTGTGGCATCTCCGGATCAATGGTGTCTAGTCTAGTGAATGCTAGAAAAGCTGTCACTAGGAAGATCTATCATAAGGTCTGGAAGACTTGCTATTGCTTGGAGTGAAGGCAAAAAATTGCATCCTTGGAAATATATGATTGGGAGAATTCTCTCTTTTCTACAGTCAGCTGTGGAAATCAAATTGGCTTTGAGTACAATCAGAGGTCAAGTTTCGGCCCTATCAGTATTCCTCCAAAGACCTTTGACCTCCCATTCACTGGTCCGAACTTTTATGCAGGGAGCAACTCGCTTGCTTCCCCCATTAGGTCACCTATGTGTCCTTGGGACTTGGACTTGGTGCTGTCTGTGTTACAGAAACAACCATTTTAACTTATCAAGGAAATTCAATTAGGCTGTCACGCAAACTAGCCTTCCTCATGGTTATCATGTCTGCTAGAACCGTACTTGATCCTTCACCATGACAGAGTCGTGTTACGACCTGTTCCATCCTTTTTGCCAAAAGTGGTCTTTTGCCTTCTTTTTTCTCTCAGCCTCGTTTAGCGGAAGAAAGATGACTGCATTCTTTGGACGTTGTCTGGGCAGTCAAGGTTTATTTGTCTAGATCTGCGGAGATCCGAGGATCAGACTGCTTTTTTGTTTTACCAAAAGGACCTAAGAAGGGGCAGGCAGGTTCCAAAGCTTCCATTGCCAATTGAGTCTGTCAATTGGTCATTCAGGCCTATGGTCTGAAATGTAAAACTCTTCCCTTTGGGTTGAGCGCTCATTCTACCAAAGGTGTAGGAACCTCCTGGGCTTTTCGCCATCAGGTAGCTGTGGCTCAGAGTTGTCCCGTAGCCACTCCTTTGTTATCTTGGCTGAGTGCTTAGGGTAGTTGTCCTGTTGGAAGATGAACCTTTGCTTCAGTCTGAGGTCCAGAGTGCTCTGGAGCAGAATTTCATCAAGCATGTCTCTGTACATTGCTGCATTCCACTTTCCCTCGATCCTGACTAGTCTCCCAGTTCCTGCCACTGAAAAACATCCCCACAGCATGAGGCTACCATTTGTAAAGACAAATAAAATAAAAAAACTTATTTCACATTGTCATTATGGGGTACTGTTTGTAGAATTTTGAGGAAAATAATGAATTTAATCTATTTTGGAATAAGGCTGTAACATAACAAAATGTGGGAATGTGGGCTGTGAATACTTTCTAGATGCACTGTAGCTGCATATAACCCAGCCATAATGAGCCAGTGCACCATACTGTACACTAAGAAATACATTTTACTGGCAAGTCAAAAATTTTATTTTTCCATGTAAACATGCAATACATACATAATAAGTACCTGCAATTTTTAAAGCGGTCCTCCACCCTGAAGTGGAAGTTCCGCTCATCTGATCCCTCCCCCCCCTCCGGTGCCACAATCGGCACCTTTCAGGGGGGTGCAGTTACCTGGATAATCCAGATATCTGCACCCACTTCCGGGACAAGACCCCCGCAGATGCCCAGCCCCCCCCCCTCCCCGTTGTGTTCTGGGAAACACACAGTTCCCCGGACACAGCGGGGACCAGCAGAGACGCGCAGCGCGACTCGCGCATGCGCAGTAGGGAACCGGGCAGTGAAGCCGCAATGCTTCACTTCCCGATTCCCTGACAGGATGGCGGCGGGGCAGCAGAGAGACGAGCGATCACTCGTCATCTGCCGCCGACATCGCTGGACCCTGGGACAGGTAAGTGTGAATTTATTAAAAGTCAGCAGCTGCAATATTTGTAGCTGCTGGCTTTTAATATTTTTTTTAAAGGTGCAGAACCACTTTAAGTTGTTTACACAGTGGGGGTTATTTACGAAAGTCAAAGCCACTTTGCACTAGAAGTGCACTGTAAAAATTCTCTTGGAGGTGCAGTCGCTGTAAATCTGAGGGGTAGATCTTAACCACATGCCGACCGGCGCATGCCAATGTACGTCGGCAGAATGGCACGGACAGGCAAGTGGGCGTACAGGTACGTCCCTTTAAATTTGCTGCCGTGCTATCGCGTGCACACTGGTCGGGACCTCCGTGAGTCCGATTGCAGGTCCCATGGATTTGATCGCCGTGGAGATATCCGCAATCGCCTCACGGGGAGGAAGAACTTCCTGCCTAGTGACGGTGTCACTGATATCTGCTTCCTATCATTGGAGCAGAGATCAGTGACGTGTCATACACAGCCACACCCTCCCCAAGTTAGAAACACTCCCCGGGGCTTACTTAACCCCTAAACTGCCACCTAGTGGTTAACCCCTTCACTGCCAGTGTCATTTAAACAGGAATTGGTGCATTTGTATAGCACCGATTGCTGTATAAATGACAATGGTCCCAAAAATGTGTCAAAAATGTCCGCTGTGTCTGCCATAATGTCGCAGTCACCATAAAAATCGCTGATCGCCGCCATTACTAGTAAAAAAAATAATAATATTAATCAAAATGCCAAAAAATTATCCCCTATTTTGTAAATGCTATAACTTTTGCTCAAACCAATCAATCGCTTATTGCGATTTTTTTTTTTTTTTTTTTTTTTTTTTTTTTTTTTTTAAAAACAAAAATTTGTAGAAGAATAGGTATCGGCCTAAACTGAGGAAAAAAATGTTTTTTATATATTTTTGGGGGATATTTAATATAGCAAAATTTACGCTTTTTCTTGTTTATAGCGCAAAAAATAAAAACTGCAGGGGTGATAAAATACCACCAAAAGAAAGCTCTGTTTGTGGGAAAAAAGGATGTCAATTTTGTTTGGGAGCCACATCGCAAACAGCACTTTTGTCAGTTAAAGCGACGCAGTACCGAATCGCAAAAAGTGGTCTGATCTTTGGCCTGCAAAATGGTCCGGGGCTTAAGTGGTTAAATGAGGGGAGGCTCTGCTGATTTTATCATCCAATCATGTGCAAGCTAAAATGCTGTTTTTTATTTTCCTTGCACTTCCAAGTGCACTCGTATTGCAAAGTGGATTTGCCTTTCGTAAATAACCCCAGTGTCTTTAAACACAGATTACTTGACAAACCGACAGAATTCTGCAGATGACACATAGGGCCTCCATATCCAGCGCCATACAGGAAACGGGTTAAAAAAGGCTCTCCCATTAGTAAAGGGTCCCTGTGACTTTGCATAAGCTTTTTCTGCAATGTTCTTCCATGTGCTGGCAGTGCCAGGGGAAAGAGGGCTCCATGCTCCATATTTTTCGTCTTGCCCAAAACTAACAGCGTTTTGGAACGAAGTTACACAAATCATCTTCAGGTTAAAGGATGTCCAGATGCCAAATAAGCTGTGGCCTTTTTGCTGCATTTGGTCTCCATGTCCTTTAATAAATACAAACGCTCACTTCTTATCCATTTACTTAACGCAGCTAAAGCATGCATGCCATTGTGGTGAATGCACACCTCGCCCAAAGGTTTGCCAAGATTAATGAAGTCCAATGGATGGGAGAGCTGCTACCTACTGTGAGCAATAGAGAGGAACAATACCGAAACTGCTGGTTCTATTGGACCGACTTTACCTTCTTCATGGATTACAAGGCTGTGCTAGCCTCCGAGGGTTGAGATGCAGACTACTCTGTGTACCCCTTCCAACACCCTTAAATTTCAGTATAATAAGGAATATTTTAATGTTGCAAATTATATTTATAAGTATACATAACTGTTCAATGAAATTAATTAATATAAAGCATAGTTTTTGGGCATTTTGCAGTAGAGTTTGCCATATGTTATAAAACAGTAAGATTTTTGACTTTCTGTACTGAAATGCCTAGCAAGTAGCCATTTGCTGAGTAAATAAAATGTATTTTTTTTCTTGTAGACGATCCATCAATCGCACATGGACCCGAAGACCTGTCCCTGAGATTGGAGAGCTAAATAATTGTGCTGTACAGAGCTCTTCCATCAGTGAGGAATTGATGGGTAATTCTCTCTATATTTGCATCTCTACTTGCTTTGATACTACTATTCAATAACTATAACTGGTTTCCAACCTGCTTTGTTCAAGGAACTAATATGGAATCAGTACGAGAAAACCAGAGTCTTCATTTGAAAAAACTTAAAACAGCTGAACTTCGGCTTGCTGATGCAAAACAGAAGATGAGGGAGCTGACAATTAATATCAAAATGAAAGAGGAGCTGATTAATGAGCTCATTAAGACAAGTGAGTTGCCATTCCATTAGTCAAGTGTATGGCTTTTGTATGTCCATATGTGTGGGTTGTGGATTGATTAAAAGTGGCTTTTCCTGCCAATAGCTTAAGACCCCTTTCACACGGGCTGTCTGATCAGGTCTGCTTGTCAGTTTTTCAGCGGACCTGATTGGACCCTCCATTCATCCCTATGAATCCGCGATGACATGTCCGCTGACATCCGAGCTAATCCTGTCTGCCAAATCCAGATGGATGGTGGTACTATTTTCCATCTGTCTGGAGGATCAGATCAGATCTGATTGGGTGAAAACAGACAGGTGGTCCGTTTTTCACCCGATTTCCCCATACGGGAGAGCAGGACTGGGTCCGTCTCCTCTCTGCACAATGAGCGGAGACGGACCTGTCATACTCCTGCTCAGTGGGGATCAGTGGAGGGATCACCCGCTGAACAATCGGAGTCCACCAAGTGGAGGCACCCGTGTGAAAGGGACCTTAGGAATGTTCTCATTACTGTAATGTGGCCGCCTGGTCTGCTTTATGTTTGCCCTCAGTCTCTGGTTTGTTTGCTCCAGTGTGTGCTTTAACTTTTATTATAGCTACCTCAGCAAGAAGTTGGAAGGCTGAAAAACAACCAGTCAACTAACTTGCCATGTTTTGATTGATTTACCTGCTGAAGTAAAAAAAAAAAAAAAAAATGTAAGCCCTCCAATTGGGACTGAAATCATGCACTACCCGAAAAGCATACCTACTCTCTGTGTAAATGTTTACTCTTCTGTCTTCAGCCTCCTCTAATACAGAAAGTAAGGTTGCTGGTTTCAAAATGATACACCCTTTGATGGTTAGATTTGTACGTGATAACAATATAAATTCATATTAGGTAAATCTTGCCTTAGATAATTCTTTGCTTGGGCTCTTTGCAATAGTTCCTGCACAGAATGTGGGACTATTAGTCCCCGTCCACATCTGGCGATTTTGGATCGTGGACAGAATTGCCGCAGTTCTGCCCACCATTCCAATTTGCACTGCAATAGCAGCAAAATGTACCACATGTGTTTTGGGTGCCATTCATTTTTAATGGCACCTCAAATGGGTACATCTTCCAAAGCTAGGCTGACTGACCTGGATAGCTGCTATGTAGAGAACAGCTCAAGCAGTGGTGAAGCGATGAATCATGATTAAAGTCAATGCAAGAAGAAATTCCCCAACAAGGCTTATAGAAAATAAAGAAGGCTAGCAAAAATTGGTTAGACTTTTCTTCAGCAGAGCTGAGGACACTAACAGGGAACCAAGCATGCTTGAGTAAGAATTTATTCTGGGCTGGGCTACAATTTTTGTTTTGTTTTGTTTGCAAGCGTCCACTTCTCCTGTAGGCAGTAGTATAACCCAAAAGGTACCTGAATTCCTGTGCCTCTCAATGGTCAAGAAAGAAAGCTGATTTCCTAAACCAGACAAATAGGAAAATATTTGCAGCTATTCTTTTACTCTTGTTTTATCTGTACCTAATCCCACCACTGACGGCTATATGTAGAGGAGGAGAAATAGTTTGCAGACAAACGTTTACATTTCTTATACTTGTTTAATGGCTGTGGTGTGGAGCTTGTGTTGTCCCATTTAAGTGCTCTTTGCATAAAGCTGCAAAGAACCCTTCCTTATAGGAGGAGAGTCCAGTCACATGAATTTGACGTGTTATGTGATCAGGTTCTCCTCACACTTTTTTCCCTCATTCATAAAAATGAATAGGACTTTGCATGCTTCAGAATCCCAAAGCAAGCAAAGTGTTAGGCCGCGTACACACGCGCAGACTGTTCGCCCAACCTTGTCCGCTGAACAGTGTTTGGGCGGACAGTCCGCTCGTGTGTGGGGCTTCAGCGGACAGTTTCAGCGGACAGTTGGCCGAACAAGGTCTTACGGAAATTCCGAAAAACTGTCCGCTGAAACAAGGTTTCAGCGGACTGTTCGCTCGTGTG
Organism: Lithobates pipiens; assembly: GCF_037356315.1. Taxonomy (NCBI): domain Eukaryota; kingdom Metazoa; phylum Chordata; class Amphibia; order Anura; family Ranidae; genus Lithobates; species Lithobates pipiens. The sequence continues at coordinate 13,835,136 of NW_027507718.1, forward strand.
TAGGCTTGTTCGGCCAACTAAGTCTCGCGCATGCTCAGAAAGGATTTCCACGTCGGAAGGTTGCATTGCAGTGTATAGGACGTCGTATTTTTCGTCCCGTCGTACGTGCCGTTCACGTCATCGCGCACGGTTTCAGCAAACTGTTCGTCCGTCGTGTGTGGCCATGTCCGTCCATGCTAAGTTTGAGCGGACTGTTCGCTCAAACTGTTGGACGGACAAAGTTGGGCCAACAGTCCGCGCGTGTGTACGCGGCCTAAAGCACATTTGTAAAGCACAGTGCTGGGCTTTTTTGAAGTGCAATGTTAAAAAAAAAAAAAAAAAAAAAGTAACCGGCAGGCGTTTTTAATACAGAAGAAAAATAGTGGAGGTGATTTAGTAAAACTGGTGCAGCTGTGCATAGTATCCAGTCAGCTTCTAGATTTTATTATTAAAGCCTTATTGATACAAGCTGAAGTAAGACGCTGATTAGTTACTATGCCTAGCTGCACCAGGTTCTGTGTGCATCAGTTTTTGTAAATCTCCCCCACTATGTCTTCTGCATTACACTATTGTTAGCTGCTTTTTGGAACTGTACAGTGTACAATTTTGTCATCCTCCAAGATATATGAACTTCTGCTCATGTATGAGCGTGACGTATATTGGCCAGCCAATGAAAGTTGCCAAAGATGGAAACCTGGAAGAAGGCTGCTGATGTCAGAGGCTGGCCAAGAGCTCCTGGACACTGCATCAATGAAGTGGAGGTGAGTATATTTCTGCATGTGTTGCGCATTCTCATCCCCCTCCCCCCCACCTCTTAAATAACCAATAAATAACAAAATGTCTTTCTATATAGGTAAAAAGAGAGCAAACAAAGAGTAGTGAATTGGTAGGGTTCACAAATACTTTAAGGCTAGGTTCACACTTATGTGATTTGGATGTGGGTTTCCCCACATCCAATTCGTATGACAGGAGAGTGTGACCGTCTCTGAATAGAGCCGGTTCACACATCTTTAGGACGGCCGTGGAGCCAGGGGTACTGTGTGTCTTTTGGCTCAGTTTTCAGGTCTGAATCCAGGCAAAAATCCGGGCATAATTCGTCCCTGACACGGAGAACAAGGACGCACCGGACCCCTGCTGTGAGTCGCCTCCATATTAGGTGTGAACCCTGTCTATGCCATTCCTATCCTCAGATAGGAAGATAGGAGCTGACATGTATGGACTGCACAGCAAAGGTTACACAAATTTTTAATATCTTACATCTAAGGCTACTTTCACACTGAGGCGCTTTACAGGCGCTATAGCGCTAAGAATAGCACCTGCAAAGTGGCTGTAAAGAGCCTCTCCTGTCACTCCTCCAGTGTGAAAGCCTGAGTGCTTTCACACTGGAGCAGTACGCTGGCAGGGCGCTAAAAAAAGTCCTGCAAGTAGCTTCTTTGAGGTGCTTTAGGAGTGCTGTATATGCCTCTCCTAATGCGCCCCTGGCCATTAAACTGAATGGGCAGAGCCGCCGAAGCTTCAGAGGCACTTTGCAGGCGCCTTTAACCCTTTTTCGGCTGCTAGCAGTAGTTAAAAGCGCCTCACTGGTGGCTGAAAAGCGCTGCTAAAATTACGGTAGAGCGCCTCTAATAATAGCGACGCCTTACCACCGACGCCCCCAACCCCCCCCCCCTGTGAAAGTGTCCTAATTCTACTAATAATTTCCCTTTGGAAATGTCTGAATCTGACAGAGGTCTGGATGAAACATATTAAAATGTGAGTTTGTGTTCAAGACCTTTTGGTTGCTTTTTAATTTACTACTGTAAATTAACATTGGACTAAAGGTGGCAACACACTCTCCAAATATGATCAAATTCACAATCAATAAAATAGCCATAACTTCCCTTCCAATCGATTAGGATGCGGGACCAGTCAATTATCATTTGCATCAATCCACAGCACCAAATTCATGAATATGATTTTTTTTTTTTTGATCAATCACATTATGACATTACATAATGGAAACAGAGATGCAGTCCATAACTTATGATTGCAAATTGCGATTGTATCTTAAGTATTAATCAAAATCCACTTCCCTGTGTGTGGCATGTCAATCGAATGGGTTGTCAACTATGGGTCGATTATCCTATTGGAAGAGAACAAGCAGAAAAAAATAGATAATTTTATCGTGTATGGCCACTATAAGTATCTCAATGGTCATCCTAAAATGGATTAATGCAAGGAGTTTATGCTTTTAGACATCGTTGGTTATTGACTTTCTGGCAAGCGTTTGTCTCAAAAAAACACTGTCCTCTGGCAAGTTGTTGTAAGGATTCTGTAGGTTTTTATTTTTGTTTTTGCTTTTTTTCTTCACGAACTTGTATCACAAATGGCTACAAAATATTAGAATACTGAATTCCAGGACTTTGACTAGAATCCTTAGTGGTCACTTTCTAAGAGCAGAATAGTCACAGTATTGTCAATTGGACAATAATTGCTCTTTCATGCAGATTTGTTGCTTACGCTTTTGTATACCTTAGATAATTCATCTAAAGTTTGTAAATTTGGATCAATTTTTTAAATTATCAGTTATTCATCAATTTCAATATGCAGAGATTTTCTTGACCAACATCCTTTTTTGTCAACCAGCTTTCGGATGTTGCCCTTGTTTTCAGTAAGATGATCGACTCAGTACTCTCTTATGTGGGACCATAAATGTCAGGAACTAATTATCTGAGCTTATTTAAGTTAAACTGCATTGTGTTCTTAGGTCTCAGTACATAATTACAATAATTATGTAACTTATCATTATAGAATTTTGTTACCTCTTTTCATTGGAAATTAGTCCTTGTCTGTGACAGCAAGGAGAATAACTTGTGGTAGCAGTTCCCAAGCCTCCTGATGATTTTGCTGTGGAAATAGCTGTATTCCCATTTGTTCTTACTTCTCAGCGAGAGCCGCCAAGGATCAACAAGACAATTGGAAATGGTATATTACATAGAACTCTTTTAATATAGTACGACTAGCTCACAAAGCTTTAACTCGAGGATCTTTTGTTTTTAGCAAAAGACTGTAATTTTCTGTATTCTTGGACTTTGCAAATAACTATCACGCCAAATTTAAGGAGATTTTTAACTGTAAAGTATAGAAAATGGTTTGTGTGCATATATAAGGTGGATCCCAGTCCCTAAACTTTATAGATATTTAAATAGACCAAAGGCCCATGAGATTTTAAAAGAAATATGCCATAACAAATGATCCAATGTTAAAAAAATCTTATAAATATTGTTCTCAATATACATATTATTAAAAGATATCCATGTTCGTTAACAAAATCCTTAAAGTGTTACTAAACCCAGTAATATGAAAAAATAGTTAATCTGATAAACAGGAGACCTTACTTTCCCTGACTTGGATTTTAACTTTAGCCAAAACCTATTTCTCTATAAGGAGTGCAGCTTTATAGTAGTAAGCAACCTAGTATTATACTATCCCCTACAGGAGAAGTGGACACTAGGCACATAGAAACTGAAGGCCAGCCCCCTAGAGCAGGGGTAATGAATTACCGCTTCAGCCATGGTAGAATTTCCCCCCTTAATGACCAGGCCATTTTTTGCGATACTGCACTGCGTTGCTTTAACTGACAATTACGAGGTTGTGCGACGCTATACCCAAACAAAATTGACATCTTTTTTTTTCCCCCACAAATGGAGCTTTCTTTTGGTGGTATTTTATCACTTCTACGGTTTTTATTTTTTGTGTTATAAACAAAAAAAAGGCCGACAATTTTGAAAACAAACCCAATATTTTTTACTTTCTGCTATAATGCATATCCAAAAAAAAAAAAAGAAAACATGTATTCATCAGTTTAGGCCAATATGTATTCTGCTACATATTTTCGGTAAAAGAAAATCACAATAAGTGTGTTATTGATTGGTTTGCGTAAAAGTTATAGCGTCTGCAAAATAGGGGATAGATTCTGGGACTTTTTTAAATGTTTTTTACCGGTAATGGCGGTGATCTGCGATTTTTGGCAGGACTGCAACATTGCGACAGACAAATCTGACACCAAGTGAAACTTTTTGGGGACCAGTGACATTATTACATTGAAAAGTGCTATAAAAATGCACTGGTCAATGTATAAATGACACTGACAGGGAAGGAGTTAACTGTGTTCCCTGGGTGTGCTTTAACTGTGCGGGGGGCAGGGCTGCCTGGGGCAACAAAGAGATTACGGTTTCTGATCACAAGGAACAGCAGATATCAGAGTTGTGCCCTGTCAGAACGGGGATCCGGTTTGTTTACTGCTCTCCTCCCCACGATCACACACACATATATATACACACACACATATATAATAATAATATCACAGTTCTTAGTGCTGGTTCACACCAGAATGTGGTGGCCGTGCACGTTTCCTTACACGTGCTCAAAATGCACTGCCTTTGCAATCTACAGTGGGTGTCAATATATTTCTAATGACACCTCAAACGTAGATAACAAATTCAGTGTGTCTGCCTGCACCAGATTGCATGGTTGCATGGTACTGCAGCACCATGCAATTTGGTGCAGTGCGTTTTTAAAAAGTAGTGCATGCACTTCTTTTTGTGCAATTGCAGCCCATTCAAATAATTGGGCTTAAAAATCGCAATGCACTTTCCCCTAATACTTACCTGAGGCCCCTCTAGCTCCAGTGATGTTGTAGGAATGTCTTGGCTGCTCAGGACTCCCCTTTTCATTGACTGAGACAGCAGTGCGGCACCATTGGCTCCCACTGCTGAAAAAAGTCAGTCAGCCAATGAGAATAGAAAGGGGGTGGGGCCGAGCCACAGCTCCATGTGTGAATGGACACAGGGAGCTGTGACTCGGCGCGTGTGCCCCGTATCAAGCTGCTTGCTGTGGGGGCACCCAACAGGAGGGAGGGACCAGGAGCTCCAGCCAGGGACCTGAGAAGATGAGGTCCTGAGAAGATGAGGATCTGTGCAAATCCACTGCACAGAGCACTTAAGTATAACATGTTTGTTATTTTTAATTAAAAAAAAAAGAGACTTTACAATCACTTTAATTGATTGCATTGACAAGATGACTATCACATCAAATCTTATTTGCTTATTGCATGGGTTGCTAGATGTTTGCTGTATTCTGTCTAGTTCATACCTTTTCTTCAGTTCAGATTCACAGTGCAATCTATCCTAAATGCTGCTTGGCAGAGCAACAGTTTAGGAAGGCCTTGTTACAACTTTGTGGAAGACCGTCTTTTCAGTAATTCACTGAATGAAATCATTAAAATATTGACAGGCATTATGAAGTACTCACTCTAGCTATGCAAAAACAATGATCAACTGATTAGGTGAACACCTTACTTTTCTACATCTAAACGTTCCTTTTCCTACTTCAAGTCAGGTTCTAGTTCCTTTACCCACAATTCTTTTTTTTACTCTATAAGTCTCCAGGACTTGAAAGAACCTTGAGAGCTCAAAATCTGCCTCAGCATGGAGGTCTGTCCCTACCAGCTCTATCACAGGAGGTGTGTAGCGACTGATGGCCTTCACGGACATTTGGGAAGCTCACATGGCTGACGCTTGAGTGGGGGTGGTTGTATATACAACTTGCAAAATACAGTCACATCCTTCCTCCACCTCAGATTTTTGCATTGTCTTTCTGTCTTCTCAGTGCCTTCCTATGACCTCAAAAGTTTGGGATGGAATCTATATGGCCAGTTATTGCCTCCCCAAATTGCGGAGACGTCTTAGTATCTATCAGCATAAAAGATCTGTATTTACACATACCTTGGTTCGCAGATGTAACCAGATCTCAACAGCAATCATTCCTATGGAACTTCATGCAAGTGCAGGAATTGATGGCATCTGCCTTCAAAGTCATTCTGTTTATTCAAAACATTATAACAGAACATCCTCACAGCGTGGGATAAGTCCAGTCTTTCTCTGGACAAGGTGATGTGGTCACGTCTGTGAACCAAGATGTCTCGGTTGTGGTGACTTCTGTCCCCATAATTGTTTGTGCTTTTGATCTTTCTTCCCTTACTTTAGAAGATTGTCAGACAGACATCAGTCTTCTGGATTGAGGCAGAGTTCTGGACCATCTATCTGTGGTTGCTGGTTGTTGGAGGAATACAAGCTTCCAGTCAACAGTCTGGACTGGCGAGTGATTTGTCTGTCATTACTTCACTGGGCTCCACTTCTGACTGAGCATTTATTCTGGGTTTAGTCAGGACAATGCCACAGCTTTGGGTTACCAAAATCATTTGGTGGCACAGGAGTATTGCACCAGTTATGGAAGTAGAATCTATTCTGTCCTGGGCCCTAACTTCATGTTCCAGAAATCTCTCAGGGCACATTCCCGGAGTGGAGAATTTGAAGACAGTTTTTCTCAGCAGACATCTGGATCTGGGTACATGATCTCTTCATCACAGGGTGTTCAAGGGACATATGACTGCTTTGAAGGACGCTGGATGGGCATCCTGGTTTTCTATCAACAACTATGTAGTGCACATTTCTGTGTTGGCACAAATTGTTTGAATAGTTTAGGTAGGGCCTTAGATTACAGTTTTTGTAAATCTAAAGTTGATTATATGGTCAGCTTTTAAAGTGTTTGGTAACCTAATGTTTTACCAGGTCCATGCATATGCCGCTGCAGATGCTTAATTGGGCTTAAAAGTTCTGCAAGTAGCTGTTTAATTCCCTTACTACTTTTTTGGAGTTTTTTTTTTATTGTTAGGCTGAGTCTCCTGTGTTGTTTTGGTGGTGCCAACCCCTCTGGACAACTTTTGAACATCCCTGGGTTTTTTACCATAAAGTTGTGTACATTAACCACTTGCTTACTGGGCACTTAAACCCCCCTCAGTCCCAGACCAATTTTCAGTTTTCAGCGCTGATGCACTTTGAATGACAATTGCGCGGGCATACAACACTGTACCCAAATGAAATTTTTATGATTTTTTTTCCCACAAATAGAGCTTTCTTTTGGTGGTATTTAATTACAGCTGGGAGTTTTATTTTTTGCTAAACAAACAAAAAAAGATGCAAATAAAAAAAAAAAAAAATCTTGTTTAATAGTTTGTTATCAAATTTTGCAAACAGGTCATTTTTCTCCTTCATTGAAGTGCGCTGGTGAGGCGGCACTGATAGGCTGCACTGGTGGGCACTGATAGGCTGCACTGGTGGGCACTGATAGGCTGCATTGGTGGGCACTGATAGGCTAAACTGGTGGGCACTGATAGGCATAGTTAAGGCGGCACTAATAGGCACAGATAAGGCGGCACCGATGGGCACAGATAAGGCGGCACCGATGGGCACAGACAAGGCGGCACTGATGGGCAAAGACGGGCACAGATAAGATGGCACGGATGGGTGGCACAGATGGGTGGCACGGATGGGTGGCACTAAGGGGCACTGATAGGTACCACTGATAGATGGGACTGATGGGCACTGATAGGTGGCACTGATAGGTGGCTCTGATAGGTGGCACTGCTGGGCACTGATGGGCGGCACTGCTGGGCACTGATGGGCGGCACTGCTGGGCACGGATATGTGGCACTGGGGTGCAGCACCTTTGTTGAGGCAGATTGTGGGCACTGCTGGGTGGCACTGTGGGCACTGCTGGGTGGCACTATGGGCACTGCTGGGTGGCACTGACAGGGGGGACACATTTTTTATTAATGTGGCAAAGCAGGGGGCAGGTGGGCACTGGCAGGGCTGGCCGTGATCGGGACTGATGTTTTTTTTTTTCTCCAGCGCGAGGAGGAATAATAGCCGATTACCGGCTCCGTTATATCACATGATCAGCTGTCATTGGCTGACAGCTGATCACGTGATAAGGGGTCGGGATCGACCCCTTGCACGGATGGGTGATCAGGCGAGTCTCGAAGACTCGCCGATCACAGGGGGCGCGCAGACCGCTCGTGCACGGGACTACGTCAATAGACGTAGTCCCGGAAAAGGAGATCCGTGCTGTAGCCGTCAATCGGCTATAGCGCGGGTCTCAAGTGGTTAATGAACTATAAATAAAATCCTTTTTTTTTTTTTTTTGGTCCTCATTGTTACATCTTTTTTTCAGAGTCTGTTGAAGGACACAGCTCCCTCTTGTCACACGTTATCTTTCCTCATTAGACTGCTTGCTACAACTGAGCAAGTGTGAGGTGAGGAGTTATACCCACTAGGGGGCTGGCCTTCAATTTCTATATGTCTTGTGTCCGTTTTTCCTGTAGGTGGCAGTAAAACCCTAGTTTTCCATAAAGCTATGTCCCCAATGGACTCTGAGAAAAGGATGTTATGGTCAGTACAAAAGTAGTGAAGGGAAATCCTTTATGACAGTTGTCATCAGAACAGGTGTCACATTTGTAAAGTTTCTTCTCCCCTGTTGTTGGTGATGGCTCTAAAAAAAATTTTTTTAGATTTCATATTGATTGCTGTTTCAGTGGTCAACATATATGCTTGCAAGTACATTTTAAATTCTTCAAATTGCTTTAAATGCATCTTGGCAGCCATTTCTATGCTTTTGACTCAGGCATAGGAGCCACCTGCCCTGCTTCCTACCATTTAGCAGTCAGCTGCCGAGACATTTGCTTTCAGAAGCTTGAGCATTGCAATTGTGACAAATGGGATACTTTTAAAAGGGATAGGGATTTAATATGAATAGGGGAGGGTGCTTCTTGTGCACAGAGAAGGATTCTGGCAGGCAGATCTGTAAGGCTGTCACCTGGTGCTGAGAACCTTTGGCATGAGTAGGGGAGTATACACAGTTTCCTGAATGTCTGAAATCAAAATGAGAATTTTAGGCAATGCAGCCAATTATTGTTGGCCAGGGATTAAAATGGAAGGAATGTTTTTAATATTAAATGTCATAACTGCTTGTGTAGAAGTTATAAAAATATACTGTAAAGAATTGACTTTGTAGTTTATTTAGTACTATACTTGTAGGTTGTAATGAATGAATAGCTTAATTAAAGGGGTTGTAAACACTCGTGTTTTTTCACCTTAATGCGCCCGCAAGGTAAGCCTTTTGGGAAAGCGCTTCTCATAGGGGGATGATGAGGGGATGAGCCGCCGGGGGACCGCAAAAGAGGATGTTCGAGGCCGCTCTGTGCAAAACGAGCTGCACAGTAGAGGTAAGTATAACATTGTTATTTAAAAAAAAATTAAAACGATCCTTTTACAATCACTTTAAGCAGAGCAAATTTTAGCAGGTTCCTGATAATACGGCTAACATTTGCTCAATGGGTGGCTCTATCAGCTGCATCCGGCTCAACATTTCTCATTTGAAAAATCGAAAGAGCTGGGCTGCAGATTATTAACTGAACAGCTCCTGCTTTCACTTAGATGCAGGCACTGATCGGGGATTGTTACAGCTGGCAGGACCGCAGAGCATGATTCGTCCATCAGCAATGTGTAGTGTGAATAGAGGATTCTAAAGTGAGGGGGGGGAAAGTATTCGATTCCCTGCTAATTTTGTATGTTTCCCCCCTGATAAAGAAATGATCAGTCTATAATTTTAATGGTAGATTTATTTTAACAGTGAGAGACAGAATAACAACAAAAAAATCCAGAAAAACGCATTTCAAGAAGTTATAAATTGATTTGCATTTTAATGAGTGAAATAAGTATTTGACCCCTTCACAAAACATGACTTGGTGACAAAACCCTTGTTGGCCATCACATAGGTCAGACAGTTCTTGTAGTTGGCCACCAGGTTTGCACACATCTCAAGAGGGATTTTGCCTCGCTCCTCTTTGCAGTTCATCTCCAAGTCATTAAGGTTTCGAAGCTGACGTTTGGTAACTCAAACTTTCAGCTCCCTCCACATATTTTCTATGGGATTAATGTCTGGAGACTGGCTAGGCCACTCCAGAACCTCAATGTTCTTCTTGAGACATTCCTTTGTTGCCTTGGCCATGTGTTTTGGCTCATTGTCATGCTGGAATGTCCATCCAGGACCCATTTTCAATGCCCTGGCTGAGGGAAGGAGGTTTTCACCCAAGATTTGATGGTACATGGCCCCGTCCATTGTCCATTTGATGTGCTGAAGTTGTCCTGTCCCCTTAGCAGAAAAACACCCCCAAAGCATAATGTTTCCACCTCTATGTTTGATGGTGGGGATGGTGTTCTTGGGGTTATAGGCAGCATTCCTCCTCCTCCAAACACGGTGACTTGAGTTGATGTTAGAGAGCTTTATTTTGGTCTCATCTGCTCACAACTCTTTCACCCAGTTCTCCTCTGAATCATTTAGATGTTCATTAGCAAACTTCAGATGGGCCTCTACATGTGCTTTCTTGAGCAGGGGGACCTTGCGGGTGATGCAGGATTTCAGTCCTTCACAGCGTAGTGTGTTACCAATTGTTTTCATTGTTCTATGGCCCCAGCTGCCTTGAGATCATTTATACAATTCTCCCATATAGTTTTGGGCTGATTCCTCACTGTTCTCATGATCACTGAAACTCCACGATGTGAGATCTTGCATGGAGCCCCAGACCAAAGGAGATTGACAGTTATGTTATTTGTGTTTCTTCCATTTGGGAATAATCGCACCATCTGTTGTCACCCTCTCACCAAGCTGCTTTGTAGCCCATTCCAGCCTTGTGTGGGTCTACAATCTTGTCCCTGACATCCTTGGACATCTCTCTGGTTTTGGCTATGGTGGAGAGATTGGATACTGATTGCTTCTGTGGACAGGTGTCTATTATACAGGTAACAAGCTGAGATTAGGAGCGCTCCTAAACTCTGCTCATTGCCTGTATAGAAGATACCTGGGAGCTAGAAATTTTGCTGATTTATAGGGGATCAAATACGTATTTCACTCATTAAAATTCAAATCAGTTTATAACTTGAAATGCGGTTTTCTGGATATTTTTGTTGTTATTCTGTCTCAACCATAAATTATAATAAAACAATATTGCGCTAGGAAAAAGAAAAAAAAAAAAAGCTGCAACTAAAACACCATCAAATATCACTATGGAAAAAAATTAGAAAATACATAATGTTACGCTAAATATATATAAGTGTTGTGAGGCAATCAAAATTAAGAGTGATTATATATAGAGAGTCCTATAAAGAATCTATGTTAGATATCAAGTGCTAAGATAGCACCAAAAAATAGAGAAATTAACCCTGAATGTGCAGTTATTCAGAAAAAATTATTAGAATAATACACCAAAATACAAAACGTGCAAAAGTCTCAAAAAGTTAGTGTTCAGTCTCTTTCTCATTGTTAAATGATGTTTCCAAATCTTGAACTGTAATGACTTCCCGGTAACGTAAGTAAAAATTGGACTCTTACCCCAGCCGATGGACTCCCAAGTATACAGAGTCAATAACGCCAGCAGAAACAGCCCTCTGCGGGGGTCAGTGTGTCTCTCCCGGGTACGCGCTGCACCAAGATCCCTCAAGCTGACACAGCGTCCTCGTGCATGGCGTGCTATAAGATTTGTATAGCACATAAGCGTTCAGAGCCAATTGAAATAAATATACAAACACTTTTTTGTACCAGTGTCTTGCCTTATGAGCAATTGAGCACCAACTGGTACCTAACTGGTCGTTGAGGTCCACCCACCCCATGTTAAGGTTGTATTCGTGGACACAGAGGGGCTTCTCCACAACACCAGTCGCCATAGGAATTTGGACCATTGTGTCTGCGTGAAGCGAGGACAGAACAAAAACATTCCGTGAATCCCTCCACTTCACTGCTAACAAATTATTGCACCTCAAGCAGTCTCGCTCCCCCCGTCTAAGTCAGGTTTCTTCAAGCCGTTGGGGAAGCCCCGGCGATTAGATCACACGGTGCCACATGCGTCAATTCCATAATAAAAAAGGTGATTAAAAAGTGGCACGCTCATGTAATAATTGTCCACGTACAAGTGGTACCCCTTTCCGAATAAGGATGACACCAAGTGCCACACTATCTTACCAGCGCTCCCTATGTAGTCTGGGAAGTTCTCCGGCTCTACGTGACTATCTTTTCCCTCCATAAACCATAAAACTATATGTATAGCCTGTTGCCCTGTCACAGAGTTTATACATCTGGCACGCTTGCTGGGAAGATACTGTTTGATAGACAAGCGGCCAGAAAACTTAATCGGGGACTCATCAACGCAGACAACTTGATTGGGAGTAAACAAGGCTGCAAACTGTTGGTTTAAGTGGTTTACGAGGGGCTGAATTTTGTAGAGCTGATTAAATCCAGGGTCACCCCGAGGACAACAGAGTTCATTGTCGCTGAAGTGCATGAACCGCAAGATCTGCTCATATCATGTCCTGGTCATGGAGGCAGAGAAAACGGGCATATGGAGAATTGGGTCAGTGGACCAATATGACCGCAACTCACTCTCTTTTTAGTTATGCCCATGAGGAGGGATAGGCCCCGAAAGTTCTTAAATTCGGAAATCGTAATTGGTTTCCAATCTCTGGCAAGGGGTCAGCTAGGGATTAGCGGAGATGAATTGACCAGCATACAAATTGCTTTGCTCCATAATAGATCTATAGAGATCTTCGGTGAAAAACAGCGAATAAAAATCCAGGGATGTAAAATCAACTGTTTCCACCTGAATTCTGGGTTGGTCATTGAATGGGGGAAGTATGGGTGCTGCAGAAGTGGTGGGTTCCTAATTAGGATTGGCAAATGCAGCAGGAAGGGCACTATGGGCTCGACGGGCCTGTGTTTGTCTTCTTGGTGGCAGCGGGACACTACTCATGCTTGCCACCTCACCAGCTTGAACTGCACTTATGGGCCACATCACCAAGTGTTACTGCAGTGCTGGATGTACGACCAGGATTTACTAGGCCGCTGGTGCTTGTCAGTTCACCAGAAGGATAAGTGGTGCTAGTACTGGCTCTGCTCCATACGAGGGACCTGCGGTTCTTGCACCTCAACGATGGCAGAAGAACGGGGTCTGGTACGCCTGACCTTAGCTATGACTATGGAGTTGTGGTCCCTGCCATCTGTCAGGGTGCTGCTGCTGTCTACTGGTTCATATTCTGAGCCTGAATCTGACAGATGAGTGACTTCCTCTTCACTATCTGTCATGCAGAAACATGTAGGCCTCTTCACTAGTGTACCTTCGATTTTGACATTTTCATCTCTAAATTTACTGGTACATTAGTGAGACTCACAAGAAAAAAGCTCCTCACTGTCAGCGACTGCTTCAAATGCTGCAAAAAAAAAAACTGTTAGCATTCTCAGGGATCAGGCCTGACTCTGCGAATGCTGCAGTTATGTGTTTTTGTAGGTGACAGTGATCAATTGATACTGCACTTGGGTGGGCTGGGCGGAGGGGCTAAACACAGGTGCTAGCAGGTATCTGGGCTGATCCCTCTAACTGCATTTTTGGGAACCCTAAACTACTGGGGATGCTAGTATAGATCTGATCAGATCAGATATTGATCCCTGCTACTGGCACTAATTTGACGCTACCTGGGGCGACGCAGACCCTATCTAACGCTAAAACCTAACTTTGATCACCCTTCCAGTGATCAGGAGGTTAAACCTTTATTGGGTAAAATACGGCAGGTGCCCTGACGTTATAAAAAATAAACTAGCTAAACTGCGTCACCTGTGACACTTATACAGTGATCACTGGTGACGAGGAGATCAAGGGGTTAAACCTTAATTAGGGGGGGTCACTAGACCTATCTGGGTCTAAGATTAATTATCCTAGCGCTGCTTTTTGTCACTAATGACACCAGCGATCAAAAAAAATCAGAATGCTGTACTGAGTGACACAGTGACAGGTGGTGAAGGGGCTAACTGGGGGGGTGACCGGGGGTTGAAATATGTGCCTACGTGACCTGGTGTCAGTGTAGTGTTGGTGCACTTACTATTAGATGTAATCTCTCCTCAGTCTGGAGAGGAAAAGACTTGCAAGAGGAGAGATTACTTCACTTCCCCTGTCAGTGTTTACAGTTACACGACAGGGGAAGGATCTCATTCGCCAGTACCAATCACCAGGTCCAGGCCAGATTTTATTGGCCTGGACCTGGAGATTGGGGGGGGGGGGGGCACGACGATTCACGCAGGCAGGCCAACCTGCCTCAGTATAACTGTGGCAGCTGGTTCCGGAACTGGTTAAAAGTATAGACTGATCATTTCTTTGTCATTGGGCAAACGTACAAAATCAGTGGGGGATCAAATACTTTGAATCAAGAGAATTACTGGTTATTTAATTGTTACAGAACACTGGACAAAGCAATTAGTGATTTTAGGCCTAAAATGTAATTCTCCTTTTTTTAATATGTGAAGGCATAAGGACCCAAAGAGTACATTCTTGTACATACAGATGCAGATTTTTTTTTTCTAGATCACTTGACACTTGGGCAACAGCATTTCAGTAGCTTGAAGTTTACGCACACTTGACCAAAAGTACTAGTGTCTTTCAAGTGAGTCTATTATTGCTAAAAGCTTTGAATTAAGGATTTAACTTTGATTATCTGTAATTGAAGATATTCTTGTATTTAAATCCAAAGGACTGTCATCCAGCTGTCATCCCAGACACTCAGAGATCAAAGGGATATCAGAATGCATTTAATGATGGTATATGTATTTTAATAAATGTATTAATGATCACTTACACAAAGCACATTTGAATGCACTTATCAAGTGCATATCATCCTGTTAGTTTCTGATGTTTTTGTACTATAAATCAAAATTTAATTGACATCAGGTCAAAAGGTTGTCAATATACTACTGTCTCTCAATGAGCACTGCTCTGTAGATAGCCCTTTTTCAAACTTCTTTTTAATGTAAAACCATACCAGAAACCTATCTAATAAAAAAGTTAAAAATGGCCTTATCTATATCTGGGAGAAGTTGCATAGTATACCATTTTACATCCATGTTTGACTGAAATGAACTATAGCACTGACAGAATGAGATTACATTGAAAAAACGTAATAGGGCGCAACAAGATTTCTGTGGTTGCTGTCATACATTACACTTCTCTGTTTATACTCTGTGTCCCCCATCTTCTCTGTTTAGAACTTTAGCTATTTTGGCATATCAGGGGAGAACCTTGATCAGAAGAAAAAACAAGAACAGTAGAAAAAGAGCAAATAAAAGTGTGTTTTTTGAGCTGGGCAGAGGGGGGTAGGGGCGTGAGGGTAGTGGGAGTGAAGAACAGATCAAGTAGGGTCGGGGCTGAAGGTGCCATGATGTACCAGAGTAATTTTGGATCATCTTGGTTCCCTCAGCTTCTGGACAGCAGGTTTTTATTGTATATTCTTGAGAATAAATAAAACATTTTTTTTCTTTTTTTTTTTTTCTTTTTTTTTTTTAGGTCTAGTAAAACTGAGTAGTTTAAAATCAGTCCTCTTTGTGTTTTAATATATGCAATTCTTCCATTATCTTTAAAGTTCATAAATTTTTGTTTACCATAATAGTTTACCATAATAGTAAGTAAGATTTCTTGTAGTGGTATTTGGAGATGAGTCGTCGGAATATGCACTGCTGGGTTATACCTGAGATTCACATAAGTTAATTTGTGAATTATACTTGTCGCTTTGTAACTTTGGGTATATACTTTATATACTTTATATACTTTGGTATTCCCAAAAGATATGAAAGAATGTGCTAATGCACCACCATCAGGTGGGAGCAACTTTCAAAGTGCTTTATAATGGTTGGCTGGGACCCTATGCCAACAGGTTAAGATTTTATAAACCAATTCTTGTTTGAAAAAAACGATGCTTTATGGGCAAAATAATGAACGCAATCTCATTTGTTTGAGATAAATAAAATTTTTAAGATCTTTTTACCATTTCTGGAGGGTAAAAATTCCAGAAAGGGGTATTTAGCTTGGCAAAGGATGTGAGCATGTGTCTGATTGTCCCTCACTGCAAGTACAGCTCCTCACCCCAGGATGCATTTTTAAATTGTATTAAACACCATCCCTACATTCAAGCATGGAGGTGGAAACAATATGCTTTGGGGCTATTTCTTTGCTGAAGGTACAGACTGACTCTGCAGCATTGAGAGGCCAATGGATGGGGCCATGTATTGTATTGTAAAATCTTGGATGATAACCTTCTTCCCTCGGCTAGAATACTGAATATGAGTTATGGAAGGGGCTTTTCAGCAAGAAAATTGACCCAAAACATACTGCCAAGGCAACAAAGTAATGGCTCAAGAAGAAGCACATTAAGGTCATGGAGTGGTCTGTCCAGTCTCCAGACCTTAATCCTATAGAAAATTTATGGAGGGAGCTGAAACTTCAAGTTTCCAAGCGACAGCCAAGAAACCTTATGGATTTAGCGAAGCTCTGTAAAAAAGAGTGGACCAAAATCCCTCCTGAGATGTGCGCAAACCTGGTCACTAACTACATGAAACGTCTTACCTCTGTGCTTGCCAACAAGAGTTTCTCCACCAAGTACTAAGTCATGTTTTTGCTTGGAGATTCAATACTTATTTTACTCACTGAACTGAAACTCCATTTCTAACATTTGAATCGTGTTTTTTTCTGGATTTTTGGTTGATATTCTGTCTCTCTATCATTTAAAATACACCTATGATAAAAATTATTATAGACCCTTCATTTCTTTGTAAGTGGGCAAACTTTCAATAGGCCCATAGATATTGCCTGAGCTCTTGTCTAACGTTTTTAAGTAGGTAGTAATTTAATTGTGAGGGTGTGCGTTTGATAGAGTATTATCGGAAGGGCAAGGGGAAGGAAAATATTCCTACCACACCTCAAGGTCCTTGTGGTATATTTGAAAAGCTCCTGTTTGAGACCTTGGACTATTGTTAAGAAGTTAACTTTGTATCTTGGTAAGATAGATCCCCAGATATTTAATGTAATTCAAGGCTAATTTTAATGAGAAGTTTGCTTTAATAGTAGCTTTATTAGTGACAATTTTTGAAGACAGTGCTGTTAGGCTGAGAGCTTCACATTTTTAGTTGTTAATTTGAAAATTCGATAGATTCCCAAATTTGCAGAATTTTGAATGTTCAGTAGGGGAGTCTCGGTTGGGTTCTAAGGTGTGTATGTAAATAGGACATGAGAGTGGGCACTTTATCTGGGCTTGCTTTGTAAAGTAAAGTCTGATGTGACTTTATTTACTTTGACCGCTGCTGAGGGATGTGGGTAAATGGCATTGATCCATTTGTACATGTTGCTACCCAGGGCGAAAAACGGAGGTGTGCCACAGAGAGAGAGCCAGACTACCTGGTCCAAATTCCTTTTTGGCATCTGAAGAGAGTAGTATGGTCAGTATTATCCAGGTTTGCGCTAAGTGTATGGCTTTAAGGACCCTAGTAGCGTTGTCCCTGGCCCACCTGTTCAAGATCAACAATCTATTTATTAGGATCTTTGAAAAAATCTTCCAATCTGTATTTAAGTGTGAAATAGGCTGATAACTTGCTCATTTTGATGGGTCTTTACATTCTTTAGGCTGGACTATTATGTGGGAGTTTTCAACTCCTTTTTATTTATCTGTTGTTTTATTGTCTCTATTTCTTTGTAACCCCCTTTTTCTGTAAATATTTTATTTGCATCATTTTGACCTTTTCATTATTAAACCCTATTTTGAAAAGTGTTGAAATTGTCTGTAAGGCTTTTAATGGAAATGAAAAGAATCTCTGTCTCTTGAAGAGTGCTACTGTATACGATAAACCTCTGAACATACCTGTCTGTAGTGACAGTGTGTGTACAGATGTTTATTTTTCAGAATTGTTCTTACTATTAGTATGGCATTTAAAGGGTTAACTTAACCCAGTGACAATCATTGTCAGGCTGCTGGTACAGTGGGCCAGGAGCTGGAAAATCTTTGTGCAGGGTGAAGCTGAGAGTGGCATTATTATGTAAGTAACAGCATGGTGTGAGATTGGCCAGTCCTTTGTCACGTGTTGGTGAGAAGGGCAGTGGTCTGATACTGCGTTTTTGTCACAGTACAGTTTTTGGTAGAAGTTTCTAAAGCAAGCTGCAGTTTCAGAAGATTTGTATACTTTGTTGTTTACCTGCATCTACACTGGGGGTGTAGTTTTTCAGCCTTGTTTCTTTCAATACTCTATCAAAAGCCTTGCCAGTTTTGTTGTTGCACCCTAGAACGTTAGGTTTGTGGTAAAGTACTGTATGTCTTGCAAATAGTCTCTTTGGACCTTTTAATTACGTTTTTAATACTGCCATTGGGAATACCTCTGGTGAAATTTTTTTTTTTCAGAGATTTTCCTATTCCTGATTGGGTGGAAGTTTTAATATATATTCCTTTTGTATAAGGGATTTTTTCAGCTTCTATGCCATGATCTTTGAGAGCCGTCTCCTAATATAACCTTCAGGCTGATCAGAAGTAGTAGAACTTCTGTGGTCAAGAAGGATACTGTTGGTAAGTTTGATTGTCTGACAAAGGAATAATCCAGTCTAGAAATAAGAATTATGTGCTATGCAGATGGTGGAAGCTTCTTTGTTAACAAAAATCCAAAGAAAGTATCCACAACTCTGTGATATGCTCAATAAAATCTTTTTTATTACATGCTCCAGAGAAAAACATAATATAGAGATATTGCTGTGTTTCAGCCTTGGTAGGCTTGCATCTTTGTTGTTGTACACAACAAACAACCACTTATGGTGGTAAAGGCGGCACTTACAGCTTTCTCCAGTTATGCTTTAGAGCACCTTGAGAGTCCTGTAGGAATATAATCTGCAAATGATGACTTCTGCTAGGTAGTTGCTTCTTTGTCCTTCCGCATACTATTGTGGCTGGGGTGGCTGCTATGCATTAAAATAATAAACCTTTTGTGTGTAGCAGCCACCCCAGCACCCCCCTATTTACTTACCTGAGCCCCATCTCTCTCCAGCGATGTCCACGAATGTCTAAACTGTCCAGGGCTCTCCTCCTGATTGGCACAGTAGCGGTGCCTTTGGCTCCCACAGCTGTCAATCAAAGTCAGTCAGCCAATCAGGGGAGAGAGGGGCGGGGCCAGGTCAGACTCCATGTCTGAATGGGCACACGGAGCTGTGACGTGGCTCCAGTGCCCCCATAGGAAGCTGTTGATTGTGGGGGCACTCAATAGGAGGGAGGGCCCAGGAACAGCAAAGAAGGACCCGAGAAGAGGAGGAACATGGCTGCTCTGTGTAAACCAACTGCATAGAGGAGGGAAGTATAACATGTTTGTTTTTTTGTTTTGTTTTTAAACAAGACTTTAAATCACTTTAAGATGTTCCTCATATCTGCTATTCATTAAACAGATTTATGCAAAAAGCCACTGCATTAAAATCCAGATTGTTGAGTTTGTGTTGGTGATAGTTATAAACATTTATGGAGCCATGTTTGCTTGTGATAATTTAGCAAAACTTGAACACATCCACATACTGAACAATGTAATCCTTGTGTAAGGTAATGGTGCTCAGTCCATGAACAAGCATTATTCTGTGAAGATTGTCCAGCTGGAGCAAGAAGCAGATCAGGCAAAAGCGGAATTATCCGAAGCTCAGAAACAGCTGCAAGAACTGGAGGAAAAAGAGTCGAGGGATCAGGTTCAAAAGGCAAAGTTACAGAAAGACTTTCGTAAGAAGATGGAGGCTGCAAAAATAAAAATGCAGGTATTGGTTTCTATATGGAACACAAATCCTTTCAGTCAAGTGATTTGTTTTTTTTTTTGTTTTTCTAGCTCATTGCTAAACGTTCTGATGTTAATGATTTATTTCTGTTTCCAACATCAAATTGTGCAGCACTTTAGAGAGTAATATTCACATCAGCCCCTGTCCCTAAAGAGGCTTACCATCTACTGCTTTTGCCACACAGAAACATCACAGTTTAAAAGAAAACTATGCTTTTATTGCAAGAAAAATAATCCTGATCAGGACCCTGAAGAAGCCCATGCTGACATGGGAAGCTCATCCAAATGCCCAGGATTGTAGGTCCATCATGCTGACTACTGAGCTACTTTGCTACCCAGAAAAAAGTGTACGTAGCATAAACCTAAAAAAAAAATAACTTATTATATAGGCTAATAATGCCTTGGGTACTTCTGCTGCAGAAAATGTGCCACTTCCG
Source organism: Lithobates pipiens (assembly GCF_037356315.1). Taxonomy (NCBI): domain Eukaryota; kingdom Metazoa; phylum Chordata; class Amphibia; order Anura; family Ranidae; genus Lithobates; species Lithobates pipiens. The sequence goes on from NW_027507718.1 coordinate 13,855,082, forward strand.
AACTGAACTACAGAAACAATTTTGGATTCTCAGAACTTTTTTGCTATGATATGCAAGTATGCTCAGTATACTTTCCCCCTCCAGTGCCATGATGTCCACACTCCCCTCCATCACTGGTGCTTTCATTTTCTGTCAGTCTTCCTGTGTTCATTGGCCAGGCTGGCATGATGGAACTCCTACACTTGTGCACGTAAGTTACTCAGTCATGGCACAAAATCATTACAAAATCATGCCATACGCTACTCATTGTACTATTAGAGGGCAAGCTCGGGACAAACATTTGTTACAGAAGAGAAATACAGAGCATCTTCTTCATAAAATGTCACCTATCAGCATTTTTTTGTAAAACTAACTATATATAGTTCTGCATTAAGTGTCCTTTACCTTTTTCATTGTTTAGAATTTTTTTTATCTATTTTTTTCCACAAGCATCTAGAGGTGGTCAGGCAATATTAAAAAAAAAAACAACAACAATCTTTGCTGTCCAAGGCTCGGGCCTATGCATAATGTGATAAAACACATCTGTAGTGATGGCAATTCTAAAAACAATTGTACTCTAAACAAACCCTTAGGCCCTTTTTTACATGGGCGCCGTCCTGTCTGTTCAGCGGGGAATCCATTACATCCATGTTCCCTTCAGTGTTTAGCTCCATTTAAAAACCTGTGCTTTTGAGACTCATATTAGATCTATAGATGGCCAGATGTAAAAACGCTTGCATCCGTTTATCTCATACTACCACAGATTTGTCAAGTTTAGGTCAGAAAAAATAAATAAAAACACCCAGACCATTTTGTTTCACACCGGCTTCTGTAAAAGGGGCCTAAAAAAAGCCAAGTAATCTAACAAGATGTGTAATAATAAAAAAGGTAAACAGATCAGATTTGTTAGAGAAGTACTTGAAAGCATGTGTTCCCTTTCATTGTTTTACTTCTGCACAGATCGTACAAAAGAAGCAACAAGACACAAAAAAATTTGTAAGTCTTTCTGTTCAGAATGAGAAGTGTGTAGCAGATGCTGAAAAAAACATTCTGAACATGCGACAGCAACAGAGCCAATTACAGAAAAAGCTAAAAGAAGAGACTGAGAAAAAAAAGAAACTTGAACTGGCTGTTCAAAAGGACCAACAGCAAATCAAGGTAAATAGTTATGCAAATACTGTACGGGCTCACAAACATGGAGCATTGAAAGTGTGATTAACAAGAGTACTGATGTTCCTAATGCTTGTGCACAAAAAGCCTAAAAGACAAAAAAAGAAAAAGAAAATACATGTAAAATATACTTCTTTTATGTATCTGTGGTCCTCCTTGCAGATAGGTCAGTGGTTTTCAACCTTATTGAGACCAGGGCCCAGTAAATTCTTCCAAAACCTTCCGTGCCTCCTTCCCCCCTCCTTTTGTTGTAGGGGGATGAAGGTTCTGGAGAGGGTTAGGGCAGTGTGCAGCAGATTTGGTGGCCCTGTACTGGATGAGCTTTCTGAAGGGATCTGGGGGCAATTGTGGGGCTGAGATCTTAGAAGGGAGCTGGAGGTCTCTCCAGCAGACTGGGGATTTGCAGGGTAAATGTGGGACATTGGGGGACACTGTTTGCAGCTCTGTGGATGGCTGAAGGCTTTGCAGTAAGCCAGGGGGCGCTGGGGGTGGAGGGATGGCACTGTGGGAGTTTGGTAGACACTGTAGTGGACCTAGGGGCACTGTACAAAGTTGAGCGGCACTGTGGACCACTATGGGATCTGGGAGGATCTGTGGGAAGTTGAGGGATCTACAGGTAGCTGGAGGTCAGGCAGGAGGGAGGACATTTTTTGGCACTGGGCCTCTGCCCAGTGGTTGTTAACCACTGGTCTGTGTTAATGTCACAAGTCTAGGCAATCTGAACTGAGCATTTTATGAGAAAATATCTGTAGTGCACAGTGGTCATTTTTCATGAAAAGTTAAATATACGAGTTCTAAGCAGTGTGACTTCTAATCTTAACTTTTCCTGTAAAAACAAAGCTTATTCCCCTAGGTGATAAATACTGTGAGGGCATTAAGACTTTCTGTATGCATTTAAGAACAAAAATCTTCTATCTATACATTATGGATGTTTACATTCTTTAGGTATGTATATAAAACCCACTTATTGAACTTTTTTTTTCCTCCTAAATCTGGACTTTTATTATGGACTGCATGCAGTCTGTGGAATATGAAAATGTACGTAGTGTTTGCAGTGTGAGTGATGTTGAGTTTCCCATACCCTCAAAATGCATTTAAATGAAAAGCATTGTACTATTTTATAGAAAGTGGTAGAGTTTAGATCACTGTAGGTTGCATGAAGATGCTGTGCACAGAAACTCTTGAGTGCAGCTGCATGGGTGCACTTCCATTAGACTACTAATCCCTCCTCCTCTTCCAAAGACAACTAGCTTTTTTATTCAGGCCTTTTGTACAGGGTGTCCATTTTGTTGCTCCTCTTGTATAACCACGTTACTCCATGGCATTTAAATCTTCTTCTGTTGGAACTTCAAAGGCCACCTTTGGAACCACCTGAAGATTTTCACCTTTCCACTATTACTTACTGTTGAAGGCTGTGTTGCTTGTTGCCTCTGCAAGGTATGTGTTTGAGTTAGCAGCCTTGTCCTATACAAAAAACTCTTTCTTTATACAAGGTGTTGTTGAGGCCTAGAGCCTCCTTCCCTTTGAGGTGGTTTTGGGTTTTAACTTCAACCAGGACATTGTTCTTCCATATATCTGTCTACCTCCACTATGCCAGAAGGAAATTTCTCTTAACTGCCCATATGTAGTTCATGCTGTGCAGATTTACCACTCAGCCACTGCTTCCAATAGAAAGCCACTCTCTGTTTTATCATCCCTGATAATTCTTTCAACGCCTATAATAAAACCTTGCGAACAGGCAGGATTTTTAATGGAGAAGAGACATACAATGTCTCTTCTCCAGTAAAATTTCTAGACTGCCTGTACGCCACTGTACACGGAGCTGCACATATGCAGCTCAGTGCAAAATTTCAGCAATGCTGGTATGACACATCGGGCACTGCTGTGCTGGAGTTTTGGAAGGTATAACTCTGCTTTAAAGGGGAACCATATTCATGCTCCATCATGTCTTGGTAGCTCAGGGAAATCACTATACAAGTGTATAGTTTTAAAGCAGAAATAAACCGTTCATTATTTACAGCTAAGGAGGCTGCCATCTTAGCCTCTGATCTGTAGTTGCCTTGGTGCTGCACATGTGATTAGTTATGATGCAAGCCATTTGATGAATTAACCGTTTGATTGAAAGCATAAGCAACTGTGACAGTTATCAGTCATGGCATGCCTTGAATGTAAAAGTTTTGGGAAACTTATATAGTTAGCCTGGTTGAAAAAAGACACAAGTCATCTAGTTTAACCACTTGCCTACCAGGCACTAACACCCCCTTCCTGCCAAAGCCATTTTTCAGATTTCAGCGCTCTTGCACTTTGAATGACAATTGCGCAGTCATTCTACACTGTACCCCAATTTTTTGTTATCATTTTCATATTATCATATTAAAAGCCAGCAGCTATAAATACTACAGCTGCTGACTTTTAATAAATGGACACTCACCTGTCCCGGGGTCCAGCGATGCCGAGGCCGATCGATCGCTCGGCCCTCGGCTGCTGGCGTCACCATTCTAGGTGAGGGAATCAGGAAGTGAAGCGAATCGGCTTCACTTCCCGGTTCCCTACTGCGCATGCGCGAGTCGCGCAGCGCAATAGAAATTCTCTGCGCTGTCACTGGGACCAGTGTGTGTCCCAGCAGACAGCGCGGCAGGACAGGATATGACATAGACTCCCACGGGAGTCTATGCCCGGAAGTGGGTGTAAATACCTGTCTTTGACAGGTATCTCCACCCCCCTCCCCCCTGTAAGGTGCCAATTGTGACACCGGAGGGGGGGAGGGTTCCGATTAGCGGAGGTTCCACTTTAGGGTGGAACCCCGCTTTAATCACTGCTGTTTTTTTTTATTTTTTACAAAAAAAAAGACCAAAAAATTTTGTAACTAAGTAATTTTTCGCTTTCACTGATATGTGGTGCTACCTCACCTACTACACTCCTTGAATTTTATATAATATAGTGAAAAATAGTGATACCGTTAATCATCACATAAAACTAGTGAAATGCAATATAGAACATTAATAATATAATTAAAGTGCAAATAGTGATAAACGTGCAAACATATACCAAAATAATGTGCGATATGCTACTAAAGTGCCAAAAACTTTCCAAAGTGCAAGCCGTGTTCCACACTAATTGGATACTTCAATAATGTGACCATCAAACAAATTATAAATCAAGTCCCATAATATTGTAATGAATAGTCTTCGTATAAAAGTTCAGTCAATTAAAAGTGCAAAAACTGGGTGCAATCCACTACAAACAGTGCAAATCCACCGATGCTCTGTGCTCAGTGTAATCCGTGGTGCGCCCCTTGTTTTCCCCAGCCTCACACCTCTATTAACGGGCATTATAGGCCATATGACGCTGTATGTATGATGGCTGTCACTCTCTCATCCACTCCTCGCAGTTTCAGCCCGCTATATATAAACACATGCCATTGATATTCATAGCTATAAATAAATATTGAGGGAGAGAAGAGAAGGGGCTCCAATGTGTAGTATGAATTAAAAAATGTTTTTAATAATCCACACAAACACTTACAATTAAGCATAGTTTCAAGCGCTGTAGGGAGGAGCCAGGTATCATCGTCGTCACTTCTGGTCGCAGCTGAGACCGGAAGTACCCATTGTTTACAGCGCTTGAAACTCTGCTTATTTGTAAGTGTTTGTGTGGTGATTAACGGTATCACTATTTTTCACTTATTGGCATTTTTTTATATAAAATTCAAGGAGTGTAGTAGGTGAGGTAGCGTCACATATCATTTACTAATATTCCTGATACTGTGCAGAGATCACTTTTATATGTTGGCAGCTTTTCTGCATTTTGTTTTATAGGTATTGGCTTTTTGTAGGTAGTAGCTATTTGGTTGTGCGCATTAGTATTTCTTATATTTTCGTGTGCACTGATGTGCACTGATGAGGTGGCACCGATGGGGACTGATAGGCTGAACTGGTGGGCACTGATGAGGTGGCATTCATGGGCACTGATGAGGAGGCACTATTATGCCGCACTTATGGGCACTGATATGTGGCACTGATGAGTACTGTTAGGTGGTACTGATAGGCGGCACTGGTGGGCACTGATAGGTGGCACTGGTTGGCATGGATAGGCGGTACATATGGGCATTGATGGGTGACACTGATGGGCATTGATGGACAGCAGTGATGGGCAGCACTGACTGGCAGGGCTAATGGGCACTGATTGGTGGCACTTGTGGGAACTGATTGCTGCCACTGGTGGGCACTGTATGCTGGCATTGGTGAAACCCAAATTCTTCCCTCTCACACTAGATCTTTAGCCATGCATTCAGTTCTCTAATCTCCCCCTGTCTTTTTTCTGTGTTGTGCATGGCACAGGCAATATTTCAGGGAATATCACCTTGGATGTCCTTCCCTTCCTTCCCCTTCTACTTGCAGCCTAGTTCTTTAAATTGATTCCTAAGGAGCCTCCAATTCTGTAATTGATCCCAACATGGACAAAGACAGCTGGTTCATGCCCAGCCTCTCCCAGTAATTTTATCCATCACATGCCAAACCCTGGCACCAGGGAGACAGTAAACTATTGGGTTAAGGCTATCCTGGTTATTCTATCAGTCCCTCTGATAATAGAATCCCCTATTACAGCCAGCTGTCTAGGCCTTCTTGCACTGCCCTCACCACCCCTACTATATGGGCTGCTCTCCTGGCTGTTAGGGGTAGCGGTGACATCTAGGGCTTCCACCTCCTGAGCTTGTCACCCATGTTTTCACCCAACTTGGCAAATCTGTTTGGGTGCTCAAACCCAGGGCTGGCCTTTTTTTTTCTGTGAGCCCCTAGCACTCCCTCTGACTACAGTAACCCAGTTAAATTGATGGGTTTAGTTTAACTGACAAGGTTCTACCTATTCCTGTCAAGACTAGCTCCATTAGGTCTGCTAGTACTTCCTGAGCATTTTGGTATCCGACAACTGCTTTCCAGATTTGCAAGGCTGCCCCCTAGTCTTTTGTTTGCACGGTTTACCAGGTGGATGCGTACACCTCATTTAATGCTAGCTTCAGATGTTAGGTCCTTCAGGCAGTTCTTTGAGCTGCAGGCTGCCTCTGTTTTACTGTTGGTTTTGAGGGTTTGTTTTGTTACTGTTGCCCCCCAGCTTGACTGCTTTTGGATTACTCAATTGTCTTTGAATAATTGAATCATATACCCCCTCTTTGTTTGTATTTTACTTCTACTACTGCTTTTCTGAAGAAAAAAAAACTGAAGCATGCTGGGAGTGGGGAGGATTATACCTGGCTGGCCGACGGCTTTTTAGGCCCCTTTCACACATGCGGACATTATGTCCGTATTTCATCCATCCGTTTGCGGATGAAATACGGACATACATGCATCCCTATGGGATAGCGGGTGTCTGCGGATGAACATCCGCAGACACCCGCTATTGTCCGCCTCCGCAACTGTCTGATTCTGCAGACGGAGGAAAATCCTATTTTTCTATCCATCTGCAGAACGGATCGGATGAACACGGACAGACGGACCGTGCTCATCCGATCCTCATAGAGGAGAGCGGAGAGCTGACAGGGCAGTCCCTGCACAGTGTGCGGAGACCGCCCTGTCCGCTGCCGGCTCAGCGGGGCCAACGGAGCGATCCCCGTGTGAAAGGGGCCTTAGTTTGCCAGTGTCAAAATACTCCTGTGTCCCTTAAAGAACAGTAAGACATGGCTTTTACAATAAGCACAAAAATCATGTTATAAATAATTTTGCTATTTCTAATTGAGATTATTAATCACCTATACAATTTTAAATTTTTATAAAGGTAAGAAAACTGTGGGGGGTTTTTTCGCTTCAGATTTGTCAATCCTAGGTTGGAATCAGTAGAGAGGCAAATCTAAATGGCAAAATATCAATTTCTACCTTATATAAATGGCTCAGAGAATATGCATGCTTTTTCACACTGACGCATTGAATTGATGCAACTTTTCAAGCTCAAATGTGATATGCTTAATCTATATGGCATCCAAATTCTGTTACCTTAATATGTTGCTGCAAACATCTGAAATTCAAATTAAATATTTTTTCAGGAGCTTCAGTTAAGGACTGAACAGCAGCAGAAGATGTTGAAGCTGAAAAATGAAGAGATTGCATCCATTCGAAGACAGAAGAGCTCTAATATACCAGACCAACTTCAGCTTGTAAGTCATGACATTGGTGTATTCTTTTTTTTTTTTTTTAATCAATAGATTTTTTTTAGTAGAGTCACAGTCAGGGGTTTAAATTGGGAGTGTTTTGGTGGGCTTAGAAAGAAGGGTCATACTTAAATGATCACGTTGTGGTGGACCTTTTCTGTAGATTATTTATGATAAAATAAAACGACTTAGACTTGAAGTGTAGTAGAAAGAAGATGTACTTTAAATTGAAGGACCATTTTCTGGGAAAAAAAAAAAACGTACACCCTAATGGCAAAGTCCATGAAGTACCTTCCAATATTTTAATTAACTCTTTTAGTGAACGTATAACCAGGCAATGGGCAATAAAACATTTACGTAATTTTAACAAGTTGTAAAAACAACTACAATTAAAACTATTAACCACTTGCTTACTGGGCACTTAAACCCCCCTCAGTCCCAGACCAATTTTCAGCTTTCAGTGCTCTGACATTTTGAATGACAATTACTCAGTCATGCAACACTGTAACCAAATGATTTTTTGTCCTTTTCTTCATACCAATAGAGCTTTCTTTTGGTGGTATTTGATCACCTCTCGGTTTTTTATTTTCTGCGCTATAAATGAAAAAAGACCGAAAATTTAGAAAAAAAATGAATTTTTCTTCGTTTCTGTGATAAAATTTAGCAAATTAGCAATTTTTCTTCATAAATTTTGGCCACAATTTTTACTACTACACATCTTTGGTAAAAATAACCCAAATTATTGCATATTATATGATCTGTGTGAAATTTATAGAGTCTACAAGCTATGGTGCAAATCATAAAGATTTGCAAAAAAAGATCACATCTGATGTACTAAGGCCTATCTCCATTCTTGAGACCCTAACAAGCCAGTAAAGTACAAATGCCCCCCAAATGACCCCTTTTTGGAAAGTAGACATTCCAATGTATTTAGTAAGAGGCATGGTGAGTTATTTTAAGTTGTCATTTTTTCCCACAATTCTTTGCAAAATTAAGATTTTTTTTTTTTTGACAAAATTTTCATTGTAATAGATTGTTTCTCCCACACGGAATGTGCATACCACAAATAACACCCCAAAATACATACTCCTACTCCTCCTGAGTATAACGATACCACATGTGTGAGACTTTTACACAGCCTGACCACATACAGAGGCCTAATTTTGAAGTAGCACCTTCAGGCATTCTAGGAGCATAAATTACACATTTCATTTCTCAACCACCTATTACAGTTTTGAAGGCCCTGGAACACCAGGGCAATGGAAACGTCCAGAAAATGACCCCATTTTGGAAAACTAACACCCCAATGTATAATCTATGAGCCATAATGAGTCTTTTCAATGGTTCATTTTTTTCCAGAAGTTTTTGGAAAATGTGGAAAAAAAATGAAAACGCATTTTTTTTTTTACACAAAGTTGTCCGTTTATAAGATATTTCCAACGCATAGCATTTACATATACCACATGTGTGAGACGTTTACACAGCCTGGCCACATACAGAGGCGCAACATGCAAGGAACACCGTCGACGTTCCAGGGACACATAGCCTGCACATACCAAGAATTACACCCCCAAATACATTATGCTGAGCAAAGGGTAAAGAAAAGATTACCTGTGGTTTTAGAAGCGCAGTTGTCCACAGGAGGATATCACTGGTCCAGGCAGCAGGCAGGGACTTGGTCAGCAACAGCGAACACAGTTTTTCAGGCAGCAGGCAGGGATACTGTCCATATTACAGTCCAGGGTCAGTGCAGAGATGTCAGCAGTGCCAAAAATATTGGTCCTGGTAGTAGGCAGGTCCTTGGGGTGTGGTCAGTGCGGCATTACGGCAGTAAGTCGTACAGGCAGCAGACAGAAGTAGAGCCTCGTTCAGGACAGAATGGGAATAGAGGTAGAGGCTTCTCCCTCCCAAATCTCTTTGAAGCCTCCGAGTCTCCAGACCCTAATCTAGGAATAAGAAAACAAAGAAAATTGTTTTCTTCTTCCAGAAAAACTATACTGGAGCCCCTCACATATGTGAGACCCCGTGTTGAATCCCACTAGTCCAGTTGCAGAATACAAGATCAGTCCAAGAGGCAGGCAAATATCATGGTCAAACAGTCCAAGGTCAGTTCCAGATCAGGCAGAGGTATGTACAGAATCGTTAGGCAGAAGCATGGTCGAATAACAGTCCAGGGTCAGTTCCAGATCAGGCAGCGGTATGTACAGAATCGGCAGGCATAAGAGTGGTCAAATAACAAGCCAGGGCCAGTTACAGAGCAGGCAGTGGCATAAGGGGTGTGAAGGTGTATGAAGGCAGGAACTGAGGATTATATTTACCATACTTCACTAAAAATTTATTGAAGTATGGTAACGCCGAAAACAGTCGCCTATGCAGAGGCCTGGTTGGGAAGGACATTGTGCACAATAATAAGATGTGTCTCTTCTGACTCCTGCTCTGGTACACACCTTACATCTTTTTTGACGTCTTTGGCCTGTTGGTTTGGGAGGGATTTTATCGAGAAAGTGGCGCTCGGAGAGTCGGCTAATCACATCTGATCGGATATTTTCTGGTGGGCCGTTTGGGAAAATAAGGGCAGTGAAAACTTCCTCCTGGTAGCCAAAGAAACGTTTGGGGTTTTGGGTGGAGTTGCGGTAAATGACATAGGAATTGTAAATGGCCAATTGAAAAAAATAAATTGCTACTTTTTTGTACCAATGGTATGTCCGTCTTGTGACAAGATATATGGTTCCATCATTTGGTCGTTGAAGTCGACTCCCCCCATGAACAAATTGTATTCATAAATGCATTTTGTTTTTTTTTACGAGGCCATTCCTTCTGGGGATTTCCACGAAGGTATCATTGTGGATAGAAGACAACATATACACATCCCTTCTGTCCCTCCACATCACTGCCAGAACCTCCTTGTTTCTCAGACTTGCGGTTTCTCCTTTTCGCAGCTTCTTGTTCACAAGACTTTGAGGAAAGCCCTTCCAATTCCTTTTTACGGTGCCACATGCTGGCGTCTTCTTCCGGTGAAGGTTGTGGAACAGGGGCAGAGATGTGTAGAAGTTATCTACATACAGGTGGTAGCCTTTATCCAATAGGGGGTATATGAGGTCCCAAACAACTTTTCCGCTGGATCCCAAGTAGTCCGGACAATTAGGGGGCTGCAGCTGGGTGTCCTTCCCTTCGTACACTATGAATGAATATGTGTACCCTGTGGCTCGGTCGCATAATTTGTAGATCTTCACCCCATAGCGGGCCCTTTTGCTGGGCATAAATTGCTTCATTTTAAGCCTGCCACTAAATTTAATAAGGGACTCATCCACACATATGTGTTGGTCCGGGGTAAACAATTTGGGGAATGTTTCTGAAAAATAATTAAGTATTGGTTGAATTTTGTAAAGCCTGTCGTAATTTGGATCATTTTGTGGAAGGCACTGGGAATTGTCGCTGAAATGTAAGAACCTCAGGATCATCTGATACCTGGTTCTGGGCATTACCGCGGAGAAGAGCGGTGTGTGGTGGAGGGGGTGGGTTGACCAATAGGTACGCAATTGATTTTTTTTGTTGAGTCCCATGTTAAATGTGAGGCCTAAAAAAACCTTGAACTCCTCCACCGTTAGGTCTCTCCATTGGTAGGGACGGGCATAATAAGATGTCGGATTTTTCAAAATAAATTGTTGTGCATACAGGTTGCACTGGGCCACAATTGACGACAACATATCCTCCGTAAAAATTAAATTAAAAAAATCTATTGGGGTAAAATTCTCCGTGTCCACCTGGACTCCTGGCTGGGCAGTGAAAGGGGGAACATTGGCCTCTCCTGAATTAGGAGGAAGCCACAAGGGGTTCTGAAGGGCATAGGGAAGGCCGGAATGGCTCCTAACCCTTTGGGGCTGAGATGACACCCCACTGGTACTTGGCCTTTCTTGCCGGGGCACTGCGGTGCTGGTGGACGGCACTGCGGTGCTGGTGGACGGCACTGCCTCACTAGAACGCCTTAGTTTGATGGGCCGGATATCTTCCTCCTCGGATTCAGTCAGTGTTTCCCTGCTGAGGACTGGCTCATAATTTATGTCGGCTTCAGAATCCGAATCTGAAGAGGAGAGCTCCCCGTTGCTCTCGTCGGCCGTGGAAAGAATTTGGTACGCCTCGGCGGAAAAGACTCGTTTAGCCATGGTTGCTGGTTAAGCCTGCACTGATGGGCACTGATGTGCACTGATGAGGTGGCACAGATGTGTACTGTTGAAGCAGCACAGAGGTGGCACAGATGGGCACTGATGAGTCGGCACAGATGTGCACTGATGAGTCGGCACAGATGTGCACTGATTGTACAGATGGGCCCTTTTGAGGTGGCACAGATGGGCGCTTTTGAGGTGGCACAGATGGGCGCTTTTGAGGTGGCACAGATGGGTGCCTTTGAGGTGGCACAGATGGGCGCTGTTGAGGTGGCACAAATGGGCACTGATGGGTCGGCACAGATGTGCAGATTTATTGCACAGATGGGCACTGCTGAGTCTGCACAGATGGGCACTGCTGAGTCTGCACAGATGGGCACTGCTGAGTCTGCACAGATGGGCACTGCTGAGTCTGCACAGATGGGCACTGATGGGTCGGCACAGATGTGCACTGATTTATTGCACAGATGTGCAGATTTATTGCACAGATGTGCACTAATGAGGCAGCAGATGGGCACAGATGGGCACTGCTGAGGGGGCACAGATGGGCACTGCTGAGGCGGCACAGATGGGCACTGCTGAGGTGGCACAGATGGGCACCGATTGGTACAGATGGGCACCGATTGGCACTGGCGGTGAACAGATGTGCACTGGCGGGCACTGGCGGTGCACAGATGGGCACTGACGTTGCACAGATGGTGCACAGGTGGGCACTGGCGGGGTAGAGATGGGCACTGGCAGGGTAGAGATGGGCACTGGCGGGCACAGATGGCACAAAAAACACTTTTTTTTTTAACTCACGGAATCTCTCTCCTCACACGCTATCTTTGTGTGAGGAGACAGATTCGGCAATGGGTGATGATCTCATTTGTTTACATTTGAGATCATCACCCATTGGAGGCGGCGATCGCGCTGTAAACGGTTGCTGTGATTGGCTGTTTACAGCGATCTGTGATTGGCTGTGTCCAGGGGACACGGCCAACACAGACTTTCCCCGATGCGCGCTCCCGGGAGCGCGCGGGGAGCCATTAAAGGGGACAACGTCAATAGACGTAGTCCCGGCATTCGAGATCCGCGCTGTAGCCGTCATTTGACTATAGCGCGGATCTCAAGTGGTTAAACCAGTTCACATTACCTTCTCAAGCACTGTTGAGAATTTCATCCTCTAATTGACAACCCGCACTTTTGTGAGTCAGTGGTGTCTGTGCCAATGGTCATATTTCTTGCAACACCTTCCCATCCAACTGTAGTGCACACAGGCACAGCCTACATGAAGGTGACAATGCTTTTTTTAATTCAGGAGCAGTGTAGTAGTGTTGTCAGCAGAAAACTAAACAAGGTGGATTTTCCCAGGAGGATAAACGTCTATTTCTAAATATTTCCATGGGTGCTATGCAACAAATAAATGCAGATGCAGGTACAATTAAGCGCTGCACCACATATTTTTTTAATGGGAGGTCGTTGTTGTTTTTGCCTTGTATGGCATGAATTGCATATTTTTGTATCTCCTATAAAATGTTAAGTTTAGCACTTTTGCATGAACACTTTTGAACTGGCTTTGTGGCATCTTTATACTCTGCATATGGGCAAATCTAAAACATATAAACAATAAATGAAAACACTGCATGGAATTTTACCTAAAATTTGTTAACCTGGTTCAAAAACGGTTGCTACTAACAAGGGGCATTGAGTAATATTTATATGCAAGATTTCTCTTCATGGGAAGTGATGGCACTTGCTGTCTTGTAAATTTTATATATTTATCATTATTTCAGAAACATTTGTGTGCTGACTTTATGGCATCTTTTTATACCGTGCATATGGGCAGAATGTAAGACATGTATGCACAATAAATGAAAAACACTATATGGACTTTTAGCTTGGTTTTGTTAAAGTGGCAGTTATCTCATTAGAGCAACATTTTTCGCTGTGTTTCCAGATCTCACCTTTTTCAGTTCTTTGATACGCTTATAGAATTACTTTACCCTTATGTTTATCCAGAAAATGGAAGAACAGAAGAAGTGGGTTGATGAGGAGGTTGAGAAGGTATTAAAGGAGCGTCAAGCTTTGAGTGAATTGGAAGATGACTTAAAGAAAAGGGAAGAAAGTATTGCTAAGATGGAAGCAATGCTTAAAGAGAAGAGCCAGCTGGAGATGAAAAAGCTACGTTCAAGCCAAGTATGTAAAGTTGCATTTCTTTACTGAAATATCTTTTGGTTTATTTATAATTATTTAAAATTATATAAAATTTTCATTTTCAGGGTCCATGCACACTGGGATTAAAAATCAACAGTTCCTTTGGCAGAAAATAATGTTCCTATAGAGTGATTTAGGTGCATTTGGCGGTTTTCTTTTTTTGCTAGAAAACTCCTCTTTAAAGCACAATCCAGAAGGGTTTTTTCCTGCCTCCAAACGTCCTAATGTGCACATAGGATAGCATTGAGCTGCTTCTACAGGCAAAACGCAAAACTCCTGTAGAAGAAGCAATATTTAAGCCCAGTGTGCATGGACCCTCAGTAAGCTTTTCCAACGGGGGTCACAGGGACGTGATGCTGAGGTGGAAAGCCTAAGCTTCCTTAGACCTAGCTATAAATCAAGCTATCTGGGTACTACAAGACTTTCCAAAGTCCATAGGCATATACAGTTCTTCTTGTGTGATTAGGATCCTCTTCAAACAGTTTCTAAAAATAATTTTCAGGCAAGCATATCTGAACATATGAAAAATGTACTTAAGTACCATCACGAAAGGTCATATGTAGTCTGACTTCCTAGTAATCTCTCAGATGAACAAAACCTTGTTTGGTTCCCTTTTCCTTCCCATTGTTGTTCTCTGGATTTCTGGAATTTATGTCCGGCCATCAGTTTGTGACCTCTAGTGCAAGTGCACATGGGTTATGCAGCAGGACAATGATCCGAAACACAACAGCAAGCCCACCTCCAAAGGGTTCAAACAAAGGAAAATTTTGGTTTTGGAGTGGCCTAGTCAAAGCCCGAACTTAAATACAATTGAGATGCTATATCATGACCTTACACATGCCGTTCATGCTGGGAAAACCCTCCAATGTGTCTGAATTAAAACAATTCTGCAAAGAAGAGTGGGCCAAAATTGCTCCACAGCAGTGCAGTTTTTGGCGCCAAGGGTGGCACAACCAGTTATTAGGTTTAGGGGGCAATTACTTTTTCCACATAAAGCCAGGCAGGTTTGGACACGTTTTTTGCCTTAATAAATTAAACCATCATTTAAAAACTGCATTTTGTATTTACTTGGGTTATCTTTGTGTAATAATAAAATTGGTTTGATCTGAATAATTTTTAAGTGTGATAAATATATGCAAAAAAAATAAAAAAAATCAGAAAGGGGACAAATACTTTTTCGCAGCATTGTATATAAAATTTCTCTTTTTCTTTTATACTTTTTGGTATAATAAACCAGGGTGCTTCTTTGAGAATAAACATGCCCTATTCATACTTAAACAATTAACACTCTCATCCTTTTAACATACTGTCTGCAGAGAAGTATAGGTGCTCAAAAGCAGAACTTTACCCATAACAACTTGATCAAAAATAATATTCTTTATTAAAGTGGTTGTAAACACTGTACAACCACTTTTTCCCTACAGGTAAGCCTATAATAAGGCTTACCTGTAGGTACTGGAAATATCTCTTAAACCGTACAGGTTTAGAAGCTATTCGCTATATACGCTTGCGCCAATGTCATCGGCGCATGCACACTGAAGAAAAGGCACTGCCGTTTTTCTATAATGTCTGTGCCGTGACCGTCGGCTCCCACGGCTCTGGCCAGTAACAGAGCCGGAGTCCATGGCCCCGGAAGGAAGAGGGGTGGAAGATGGACGCGGCCACACAGCAGGGACAGCGGTGACATCCCGAGCTTCTTCTGCAGGTAAGTGGCACATAATGGGCTAGTATGCGATGCATACTAGCCCATTATGCTTTTACTTTGCAGGGAACAAAGAGGGAGTAAAACCCATCAGAGTTTACTTCCTCTTTAAGGAACATACATTTATTATTATTATTATTATTCAGGATTTATATAGCACTGACAGTTTACGCAGCTCTTTACAACTTGAGGGTAGACAGTACAAATACAATACACTTTAACCACTTTCAGACCGGACCATTTTGCTGGTCAAAGACCAGACCACTTTTTGCGATTCGGCACTGCGTCGCTTTAACTGACAATTGCGCGGTCGTGCGACGTGGCTTCCAAACAAAATTGACGTCCTTTTTTTCCCACAAATAGAGCTTTCTTTTGGTGGTATTTGATCACCCCTGCGGTTTTTATTTTTTGCGATATAAACAAAAATAGAGCGACAATTTTGAAAAAAACACATTATTTTTTTACTTTTTGTTATAATAAATATCCCCCAAAAATATATAAAAAAAACATTTTTTTCCCTCAGTTTAGGCCGATACGTATTTTTCTACATATTTTTGGTAAAAAAATCGCAATAAGCGATTATTGATTCGTTTGCGCAAAAGTTATAGCGTTTACAAAATAGGGATAGTTTTATAGCATTTTTATTAATAATTTTTTATTATTTTTTTTTTTTTACTAGTAATGGCGGCAATCAGCGATTTTTATTGTGACTGCGACATTGTGGGGGACCCATTGGACATTTTTGACACATTTTTGGGACCATTGTCATTTATACAGTAATCACTGCTATATAAATGCAGTGATTCCTGTGTAAATGACACTGGCAGTGAAAGGGTTAACCAGTGGGTGGCAGTGTAGGGGTTAAGTGTTCCTAGGGGTGTGTTACTAACTGTGGGGGGGTTGGGCTTTCATTTAGTGAACACTGATCTCTGCTCCAATCACATGGAGCAGAGATCAGCGTCACTAGTTGCTAGGCAGAATGGAGAAATGCTGTTTACACGGTATTTCCTCCTTTCAGCCGTCCCGTGAGACGATCGCGGGGATGCCCATGGCGATCGAGTCCGCGGATCCCGCGACTGGACTCACGGGGGTCCCGACCAGCGCGGGAGCGCGCCGCTGGTGGCGCGCTCCCGATGGTAGGGCGGCATTGAAGATTGGACGTACATGTACGCCAATATGCCTGCCCGTGCCATTCTGTCGACGTACATCGTCGTGCGCTGGTCGGGAAGTGGTTAATATAGTAGGAATCAAAAGGCCCTGCTTGTTAGAGCTTACAATCGAAGAGGGAGGGTCAGGTAATAGAAGAGGTAATATTAATAATTACACTACAAAACTTAGTGTGTTCTGTAAATTGCCTCAAGCATTGCTCCTGTTTCTTCTTGCTGGAGGCTACCATTTTGCTGAAGCCCAGAGCACCAGAACAGCAGTAAATCATAAAGTGAAACTAAACCCAACGATTTAACGGTTTCAAAAAAAGTTTCATTCCTGGAATCCCGGGATTGCTAACTGTCACATTTTTCTTGTGTCCTCAACCAAACTGTCAAACCATTAAATGACGGGTGTCATAACTGATCACATGTGCAGCACCATGGCAATTGCAGATCAAACAGAAGCAGCTTCCTTGGTTGTAAAGGATAGGAAGGTTTAGTGGGGCTTTAAGGCCCGGTTCATACTGCCGTGACCTACATACAATTTTGAATCCGACATCCCATCGTGACTTTGGCACAACTTGCATATGACTTCTTTAACAGAAGTCAATGCAAGTCATACCGAAGTCGCACCAAAAGTAGTGCAGGATCCTTTTTGTAAGTCAGGGTGACTAGAACAGTTCAATTGCAATGGGACGCGACTTGTGCTCGCAAAGCTGGAGCGCATGTTGCACCAGTGTGAACCAGACCCGATGCTGTCAGCAGATCAGCCTCTACAAACTTGGCCAAATGGAGAGCAACTGAGCATGTGCAGAGCAGGGTGATCCAGTGTATTACCGAATTTTAAACAGTAAAGACTTTTATTTTTAATGTTTTACATAGCTATACCTGCAAAATGGGCCAGCCTCAAGTGATCTAGCAGGACTTAATTTTCTAACTAAAGTTACACTTTAAATGGGTTGGTGAAAATTATTATTGTCACCCCTTTATCTTTATATTATATTTACATATTTATTTGACTTTATGTTATTATTGTTTGCCTTATCTTTTGTTCCCTTCATATTTTTATTGTCATTCTAAAAACAATATTTTATATATATATATATATATATATATATATATATATATATATATATATATATATAATTAAATAAGTAAAAAATTAATACAATAATGATGGTTATTATTTGCCCTCCTAGGCAATAAACAGTGACATGCTGAGGATGTCGACACGTTTGAATGCTTTAGAAAGTGAACTGAAGGATAAGAGCAAGAAATTGCACAGCAGTAATAGTGAAGATGAAAGTGCAATATCTGAGGAGGTCAAAGTCCTGCAGAAGGAGCGGGATCATCTCCTACAGAGGAGAGACAGCCTTGATGAAAAACTGAAGAATGGCACAGTGCTGTCACCAGAGGTACAGTAATATATATATATATATATATATATATATATATATATATATACTTTTCTTTGTCTTGCCAGGCACTTTAACCACTTAAGGACCACGCCTATTTTTTACACTTGGTGTTTACAAGTTAAAATCTGTTATTTTTATTTATTTTTTTGCTAGAAAATTACTTAGATCCCCCAAACAATATATATACATTTTTTTCAGACATCCTAGAGAATAAAAGGGCAGTCATTGCAATACTTTGTCACACCATATTTGCGCAGCGGTCTTACAAACGTGATTTTTTTGGAAAAAATACACTTTTTTTAAATAAAAAAAAATAAGAAAACAGTAAAGTTAGCCCAATTTTTTTCTATATTGTGAAAGATAATGTTACACCGAGTAAATTGAAACCCAACATCTCACACTTCAAAATTGCACTCGTTCGTGGAATGCCAACAAACTTTGACGCTTAAAAATCTCCATAGGCAAAGTTTTAAAATTTCTACAGGTTACCAGTTTTGAGTTACAGAGGAGATCTTGCTATAATTATTGCTCTCACTCTAACGATCGTGTTGATACCTCACATGTGTGGTTTGAACACCTTTTCGTATGCGTTTGCTTCTGTGCGTAAGCACGGAGGGACAGGGCGATTTGAAAAAAAAAAATTTTTTATACCATTTTACTTTTTATTTTTACACGGTCCCTTTTAACCACTTAAGAACCGGAAGATTTTTCTACTTAATGACCAGGCTATTTTTTGTGATATGGCACTGCTTTGCATTAACTGACAATTGCATGCAACGATGTACCCAAACAAAATTGATATCATTTTTTTCCCACAAATAGAGCTTTCTTTTGGTGGTATTTGATCACCTCTGCGTTTTTTTATTTTTTGTACTATAAACAAAAAAAGACAGACAATGAACAGACAGATCGGACACCTTTGACAATTTTTTGGGACCACTGACATTTATACCTCGATCAGTGCTATAAAGATGCACTGATTACTGTATACAGTAAATGACACTGACAGGGAAGGGGTTAACACTAGTTGTCATCAAGGGGTTAAATGTGTTCCCTGGGAGGTGTTTCTAACTGGGGGGGCAGTGTACTGTCTGGAGGAGGAGAGAGATTTCTGTTCCTGATCACTAGGAACAGGCGATATCTCTCTACTCCCCTGTCAGAACGGAGATCTGTTTGTTTACATTGACAGATTGAATCATTCTGTTTGGATCACTTTTATTCCTATTAAAAAGAATGTAAACATTCCTTGTAATAGAAAAAAAAGCATGATAGTACCTCTTTAATGTTAGATCTGGGGTCAAAAAAGACCTCAGATCTCACATTTACACTTTGAATGCAATAAAAAAATAATTGTCCCTTTTAAGGCCGTTGGGCGGAAGTGACGTTTGACGTCGCTCCGGTCCTCCAAAGGCATAGTGGGGGCCATCATGCCCTCACTCGACTTCCTGCCCATCAGGCCACAGGACCGGATCATCTACGCCGCTTCCAATGGCTCCAGTAAGCGGCGGAGAAGCCCAGAACGTGGCAGGAGGGGGGGTCACCTCTCCCGTCGCCCATAAAAGTAATCTCACAGCAAACTCGCCGCTGAGACCACTTTTATCTAAAAGCGGACGGCTTATGGCAGCTATCTGCTTCCATAACAACGGTAGTGATGTGTATCCATGGTGGGCGGTCCGGAAGTGGTTCAAATTGGCCTCTTCAAGACCATTAGAATGCCATTTAAAGAGGAGGGCCGTTTAAAAAAAAAAAAAAAAAGTCAGCAGCTGCAAACACTGCAGCTGCTGACTTAATAAACACACTTACCTGTCCAGGGCGCCCGCGATGTCGGCCGCTCGAGGCCGACCCGTCCCTCGGCTCTCGGGTCCCGGCGCCGCCATTCCCTCTAAGGGAAACAGGCAGTGGAGCCTTATGGCTTCACTGCCCGTTTCCTACTGCGCATGCGCGAGTCCCGCAGCTACTGCGCATGCGCGAGTCCCGCAGCGCTTTCTGAATGGGACGCGCTGTGTTTTGGAACACAGTTCCCAGAACACAGCGCGACCCATTACCCAGAAGACGCCGCGACGAAGAGAGAAGACAGAAGATCTCCGCGGAGGAGGAAGAGGAAGATTAGGATTATGTGCCTAGCAACAGGCATTTCTGGTAAGTAAAAAAAAAATTTTTTTTAATTTTTATTTTTTTTTAGATTTTTTTGTAATTTTTAAAAAATTTTTGTTTTCAGGGTGGCCCTCCACTTTAAGTAATTAGGAACATTAAAATGTTTCAGTGCTTTTCTATTTAGAGAGGGTTCAGGAAATGAGATGTGACTTAAATAAAATCGCAAATGGAGCATTTCTGAAAATGCTAGTTGCCTCTCCCTGGCTTTTAAATATTTTTTGCCAATGACCTGCATCGACAAGCAATGCAGTTTGAACTCCATTGGATTATCATGATGACCAGCATACTAGAAGTCGGCAATGGAAGCTATCATACTTAATACAGGCTTTCTTTAAAGCTGTTCTCTGGGCTTACCTTCAATCCTGCATAGTGGCAAAGACTCCTCTCCTGTACTAAAAATCCTTAGTCTAATATCTAAGCATGATTCGATACTGGTATCGATATTCGGCCAAATGATACCGATACTTTGCGCTGCGATTTGCATCAACACAAAATGAATGGGTACAAAACGCACTGCAAAGAATTGCATGCGATTTGATCAAGAATGCAGTGTTATTCTTGTCCAAATCGCATGCGATTTCCCTCACCGTGTGTGTGTGTGTGTGTGTGTGTGTGTGTGTGTGTGCATGTGTGTATAGAAAAGGTTTAAAGCACAATCTAGTGGGCAGTTGAAAAAATGTTAAAACTCTAAAAAAAAAAAACTGCCCACTAGATGGCGCTTTTCACTTTCTATACAAACACACACATGTGAAACAATATGTGTAGTGCTTAAAAATATAACCACATGCATGAAAACATAATGATAAAGTGAAAAATATACATATAGTGGTGTGTAAACGGTGAAATGTTCCAAAAAGAATCCACACGAAATCTGGAGTCACCCAAAAGGAAACACCGTGGGTGCTAATACACTAAACTACATGTGACCGTTCATAAATATGAACGTGAAAGAGTTCTTTGGAGTCTCCCTTCCAGAGAAACTTGATGCAGATGTAAGTGTGTCAATCAGATCCTGAAAACAGTGTGCACACGATGGGGTACGCTTACCAGCAATGATGGACACACATACCATACGGCAGTGGGTCAAATGCGCCTGCAATTCTCCTGTTGATGTCACCTAGAATGTATGGATAAGTAGCTCACAATTCCTGAACCGTGAAGGCACACAAAGGACCATAGAAACGTCAACCAGAGATGTCTCCGAAGTATCCACATGGAAATAGACGGATCAGGATCAAAGAAAGCAGAATGGGATATAAAAGGGAATGAGAGGGAAAAGCTCCATATGGTGCAGGTCAACCAATAATTTATTGGACTAAAAATCTCACAACAACTTGCAAGATAGAAACAATAAAAAACAATCCAAAATCCAATATAATAAAATGGAAAGGATAAAAACAGCAATGTGGGAGTCTCAAATGAGCAAGCCCGACGCGTTTCCACACAAGGGGTCTTCAACAGGGGCATCACAGTTGAAGACCCCTTGTGGCGAAACGTTTCGGGCTTGCTCATTTGAGACTCCCCCCAGCAGCACCCTCCACTCCTCATAGATATGATAGGAGTTGCCACAAGGTAGACTTTTCCTGTGCAGAACATCAGCTACAGCTGTCAGGATCTGATCTCTTCAGAGCCAGCTAGAGAGATGGGCCTTGCTTACATCCATTGACAGCTTTGTAGCCTATCCATCTATCACCCTTCTGACAGCCCCATGGTGTTCTTATCTTCTATCTGTGCTGACTGCCAGGGGCTTACTACTGCAGGCCCCTACAGGAGGGAGGATTCAACAGCAATAGCGAGGGAGTGCCAGAAAAGAAGGAACGTGACCGTTCTGTGCAATATCGTTGCACAGAGCAGGTAAGTATAACCTTTAAAAAAAAAAAAAAACTTTAGTAGCACTAACAAGTTTAAGGGCGGTAAATTAAAGCTCAACTCCAGCTAACATGTTTTTTGTTCAATATTATTTATTGAAGTTTCTCTCAGCAGAAGCAATAGTAACAGAGGTTACAATCAAAATCAAAGAACACTGCCATTGGAGTATTAGAAGCTGAATGGTCCAATGGAATAAAAAAAAGGCATCCAAGAGGCACTGGGACTTTGAAATTTAACCACTTCAGCCCCAGATGGATTTACCCCCTTCCTGAAAAGAGCACTTTTTTGCGATACGGCACTGCGTTACTTTAACTGATAATTGCACAGTTGTGCGACATTGCACCCAATGTCCCTTTTTTCCCCACAAATAGAGCTTTGTTTTGGTGGTATTTGATCACCTCTGTGTTTTTTATTTTTTGTGCTATAAACAAGAAAGGTGACAATTTTGAAAAAAAATTCAATATTTTTTACTTTTTCCTATAATATCCCCCAAAAAATATAAAAAATAATAATTTCTTCCTCAGTTTAGGCCGATATGTTTTCTTCTACATATTTTTGGAAAAAAAATCGCAATAATAGTATATTGATTGGTTTGCGCAAAAATTATAGCGTCTACAAAATAGGGGATAGAGTTATGGCCTTTTTTTTATTTTAATTTTTTTAGTAGTAATGGCAACGATGTGTGATTTTTATCGTGACTGTGACATTGTGGCGGACACTTTTGGCACTATTTTGGAACCAGTGACATTTATACAGCGATCAGTGCTATAAAAATGCACTGATTATTGTGTAAATGTCACTGGCATGGAAGGAGTTAAACACTAGGGGCGATCAAGGGATTAGCTGTATTCCCTCACTGTGTTCTACCTGTAGGGGGGATGGGCTCACTAGAACATGACAAAGATCACTGCTCCTGATCACTGGGAGCAGTAGATCCCTGTCATGTTGCTAGGCAGAACAGGGAAATGCCTTGTTTACATAGGAATCTCCCCGTTTTTCCTCTCCGCGTCATGATCACGGGCCACCGGTGGACATAGAGTCCGCGGGACCCGTGCCCACTAGCCAGCGTTTTAAAGGGGACGTACAGGTGCGCCCATTTGCGCAGCCGTGCAATTGTGCCAACTTACATCGTCGTGCACTGGTCGGCAAGCTGTTAAACAAGGTAGTGAGAAGGCAAAGGAAGATTTAAAGAGCCCACTGGCTCAGGTTAGGCTGCTCATAACAGGCAAGGCTACCCCACTGTGGGTACTCCAGCAAAGACGTGCATGTATGGAAGGAGCGCCAGACCAAAAATAAATTTATTGATGTTGTGTTGTGTTAAAATAACAGCCAACATGTTCGCCGGTCAAAGAAACTCCCCCTGTATCAGGGCTTCAGTTAAAAATGAGAGCCTTGAGTAGCTTCTTATTTTGACTGCTGATGCAGATACTTCTGGCCAGGAATTCTGATCCAGCTTCCCTGCACAGATTCAAACAGGAAAGCCCAATTTTGAGTCCACTCAAGGTTCTAATTTTTAACTGAAGCCCTGATAAAGGGGGAGTTCCTTTGACCCCCAAAATGTGTTGGCTGTCTTTTACCACAACATCAATAAGTGAATTTTGACTCTTATTTTTTGGACTGGGGCTGCTTCCATATATGCAGGTCTTTTCCTGGTAAGAAGCTGAGAAATGGCATGTACAGCAAATCTTAGGCCTCGTACACACGATCAAACAATCCGGTGGAAAAGTCCGGCGGACTCAAGTCCGCCGAACAATCCGCCCGTGTGTAGGCTCTGGCAGACTAAGAAAGTATTTTTGCACTCCAATCTGTCCGCCGGACTCGCATTTCGGCGGACAGTACGGCCGTGTGTGTGTCAGTCCGTACTTTTGAAATGAACAGACTTTTCCCATCCGGAGAAAAGTCCGCTCATTTTGAGCGCGGCTCCAGGTAGCCGGGGCCAGCGAAGGAGGCGTCGCTGGCCCCGTCACCTGGTATGGACTTAAAGGGGAATCCCTACGCCCGAAAAATCGGCGTGGGGGTCCCCCCTAGGTCCATATCAGACCCTTATCCGAGCACGCTACCCGGCCGGCCAGGAAAGGGGGTGGGGACGAGCGAGCGCCCCCCCCCCCTCCTGAGCCATACCAGGCTGCGTGCCCTCAACATGGGGAGTGCCTTGGGGAAGGGGGGGCCGCGGACAAGGGCCTCCTCCCGACAACCCTGGCCGTTGGTTGTCGGGGGCTGCGGGCAGGGGCTTATCGGAATCCCTGAGCCCCCTTTAATAAGGGGGCCCCCGGATCCCGGCCCCCCCACCCTATGTGAATGAGTATGGGGTACAATGTACCCCTACCCATTCACCTGTGAAAAAAAAGTAAAAAAAAAACAAAAACACAACACACAAGGGTTAAAATAGTTTATTGCACAGCTCCAGGGGTCTTCTTCCGTCTTCGGGGGTCTTCTCGCCAGACTCCTCCGCTATCTTCTGCTCTTTTGCTAGCTATGTAAACATATGAGATCATCTCTCATCGCCGGCTCCCCTCCTCACACAGAGACAGCGTGTGAGGAGGGAGAGCCTCCGTGCTGCAGCTGCAGCGACTGACAGTGAGTGTACACACACACACATATACACACACACACACACACACACACACACACATGCCCACCTGTCCCCAGTGCCACCTATCAGTGCCATCTGTCCCCTGTGCCACCTATCAGTGCCATCTGTTCCCAGTACCACCTGTCCCCAGTGCCACCTATCCGTGCCACCCGTCCCTAGTGCCAACATGTCCCCAGTGCCACCTGTCCCTAGTGCCATGTATCCCCAGTGCCACCTGTCAGTGTCACATGTCATCAGTGCCACGTATTAGTGCCATCTGTCATCAGTGTCAGGTGTCATCAGTGCCAATTAGTGCCATCTGTCATCAGTGCCACGTATTAATGCCATCTGTCATCAGTGCCATGTATCAGTGCCACGTCAGTGTCACGTGTCATTGTCCTGGTACTCCAGGGCCTTCAAAAGCGTAATAGGTAGTCAACAATTTAGATGTGTAATTTATGCTCCTAGAATACGTGATGGCGCTCCCTGCATGTTGGGCATCTCTAAGTGGCCAGGCTGGGAAAAAGTCCCACATGTGGTATCGTAATACTCAGGAGGAGTAGCAGAATTGAATATGGGGTGTCATTTGTGGTATACACATGCCATGTGAGAGAAATAACCTATTACAATGACAATTTGGTGGAAAAAAAAAATCTTAATTTTGCAAAGAATTGTGGGAAAAAATGACAACATCAAAAACCTCACCATGTCTCTTACCAGGGGCGTAACTATAGGGGGTGCAGCAGTCGCGACCGCAACTGGGCCCTGTGATGCAGGGGGCCCATGCAGCTCCCTCTACATATGGCCGGGGAGCAGCATAGGCAGCTAGAGGTACCAGTACACCATGCACACAGGTGGCTGGAGGTGGAGGATGACTAGCAGAGCTCCATGCTCGACTATAGCTATGGCTGCTCTTTAGTTGTGCATTCCCCACATGACCTGTGTCCTCGGCCGGCTCCTGAGAGTACCCCTCTCCTGCTCCATGCATTGCCGCTCAGTCCGATGTCTGTTCTCCCCAGCCAGAGTCTCGCCCCCCCCCCCCCCCCCCGAGACCGGCCCACACTGCACTGCATACTTCTCCCGGGTAAACAAACTTTAAGCACACAGATGCAGTGCAGCCCTATGAGAGCCCCCCGGAGGACACTGCAGGCTTGTCTGCCAGCCCCCCTCCACTTCATCTGCCCTGGAGAAAAGGACCTCATCTCTTCTGGGGACGGGGACCCCATCCTGCCTAAGGACAGTCCCCCAATGGGGCACCTAAAAATGTAAAAAAATAAATTAAATAAAAACTACTGATACCAGTGGTGGAACTACAGGGCTCACAAAGGTCATACATGTGACCACGCCCTGGAGTTCCACCGCCTGACTCGGAGGGAAGGGTCCTGGCTGGGGTTCAGGGGGGCCCTTCATGGTTTCTTGCATGGGGGCCCTGAAGGTTCTAGTTACGCCACAATCGCTTACTAAATACCTTGGAATGTCTACTTTCAAAAAAGGGGTAATTTGGGAGGTATTTGTACTTTCCTGGCTTGTTCGGGTCACAAGAAATAAGATAGGCCGCCAGTACAGATGTTTTCAATTTTGAATGATTCGCACCATAGCTTGTAGGCTCTCTAACTTTCACAAAGACCAAATAATATCCACTAATTTGGGTTATTTTTTACCAAAGACATGTAGCAGTATAAATTGTCGCCAAAATTTCTGAAGAAAAATTTATAATTTGCATAATTTTGTCACAGAAACAAAGAAATATGCGTTTTTTTTTCAAAATTTTCGGTCTTTTTTTCATTTATAGCGCAAAAAATAAAAACCCCAGAGGTGATCAAATACCACCAAAAGAAAGCTCTATTTGTGGGAAAAAAGGACAAAAAATTCATTTGGGCACAGTGTTACATGACTGAGTAATTGTCATTCAAAGTGTGAGAGCACCGAAAGCTGAAAATTGGTCTGGGCAGGAGGGGTGTTTAAGTGCCCAGTAGACAAGTGGTTAAAGGAGTTTACCAAAAATGTAAATATTGCAGAATATACAGCCTCATGCTACATAACTAAGCTCAATTTCATGCTGAATAAAATTATTAATGTATCTTAAATAGAAAACTATTTTTGGATAGATGTTTACTCCAAAAGCATTTTATTAAAATAAATTTGATAAAAAAATGTAAAAAATCAATTTTAATAAAAAAAAAAAACTGATTTAATTCAAACAAATCTGATTTAAATAAAAATAAAAAAGATATCTGATTTTTTTTTTTTCTTTAAAAAACAAAAAACAAAACAAAACATTAGAAATAAGTTGGTCCACACTATCCCAGAGACACATTACTGTTAAAGGTACCTCATCCCCTAATAATTCTATAAATATTGTATCCAGGAATAGGAAAAAGGGGGGGGCAGGGGATTTTTTTACGGTACACTATATAAAGAGACAGAGATTTCTTAAAAAAGAATTCATAGCTTTAATGTTGGAAATATGTTAAAATTATTTTGGAAAAACCAAAATAGCAAAAATATAATAGCAAATACACTTTTTATACAAAAAATTACATGACACAAAGTATAGGGGATCCTGAAAATGTTAGTTGCTGAGAATGATCATGTATACATGGATACAAGGATACATGATCATTCTCAGCAACTAACATTTTCAGGATCCCCTATACTTTGTGTCATGTAATTTTTTGTATAAAAAGTGTATTTGCTATTATATTTTTGCTATTTTGGTTTTTCCAAAATAATTTTAACATATTTCCAACATTAAAGCTATGAATTCTTTTTTAAGAAATCTCTGTCTCTTTATATAGTGTACCGTAAAAAAATCCCCTGCCCCCCCCTTTTTCCTATTCTTGGATACAATATTTAAAACAAAACATTGATTTATAGCAACCCTAGTTATAAGCACGCATGGTTTGTCTCAACTCTGTCACCTTTCCAGGACTACATGGCCTGCATGCAAAAGTGGAAACAATTATATAAAGGCATATGAAAGTAAAAAAAAATAAAAAAAATGTATATGCTGAACGCTACTATTACCTGTATTGTTCCCATAGAATTACCAGAATACAATATGTTTCTTTATAGTGGTCCTCTAATTCTGACTTGTCTCTCAGAACACAGAGGGCAAGCTTTTAATATATTTGTAGAATTCCCTGAAAATCTGTTTTGTCAGTTTCTTGTGAAAATGGAAGTGAACAAATGAGTCTACTGCACAGTAGAAACACTGCTGAGTGCCTGATGTAGGTACTTGTTTCCGCAGGAAGAGCACATCTTGTTCCAGTTGGAAGAAGGGATAGATGCCTTGGAGGCTGCCATTGAGTATAAAAATGAATGCATTCAAAGCCGACAACAGGTCTTAAAAGAGTCCTCTCAAATCCTCACACAGAGTGAAAACAACGTCATTGAAAAGTTCCGCTCCTTTTCTGCTGCTGAGACAAAATCTATCCTTGCCAAGTACTTCAAAAAGGTAAGAGCTAGTAACTGTTGCGCAATAGCATTATTTAAAGCTTCTTGAAAAAAGACTAAGTGATGCTACACATACTTTGGTGGTTTTATGTCATATCCAGATGTATTCTAAATGCATCCTGACCCATCTCCTAATGACAACCAAACTGCCACAGAAAACAAATGCATTTACTCATTTTACTCTCTTTATTTATTCTGTGTTATATTTTAATTTTATGGATGGTTTTATTTGTAGTGTAGTTTTAATTTGTTTTTGTTTTTTATGCTAATGGCTGTTATTGGTAATTTTGTTGTATTTTTGTATCGTCTTCTGTTCTTTATTGTGATCTTGTGTTGTCTTTGATTGTGGCTGCGTCGCACCAATTTCCAAATTCCACTTTGGGATTAATAATGTATTCTGTACAAATGAAACTTGCAGATCCACGACATATAGGATTAATAGAAAATGACTTCACAATTTTTAAAATTCTGCAAACTTTCTGTGTTATTTTATGTACATTTACCTGCTTCTGTTTACCAGAAACATACTTCAAGTAATTCTAAAGGCTGGATGTTTTTTTACCTATGCATGTAGGTAAAAACTTTCTATGTGCAGCGCTCCCCCTTTCCCAATCCTTACCTAAGCTCCCTCCGATCCAGAGATGTTCATGATAGTCTCGGCTGTCCCAGGACTCTGCCTCCTCATTGGCTGAGACAGCAGCTGGAGTCCATGGCTGTCTGCAATCCACATCTGCCTAGCTGTAAACACATGTAACTGCTTACACTGTTCCCTGCAACACAAAAGCCACTTTGCCTGTCTGCAATCCACATCTGCCTCTCTGTAACTATTGGTAGCCACTGACTAAACTCTTCTCTTAAACACTGGGCTACATTGCATGTCTGAACTCAACTTCTGCCTTGCTAACACTTTGAAACTTGTTTTGTACTTGTTTTTTTTTTTTTTTTTTGGAAGTCTTGGCCAAGATCAAACACCTAGCCTTATTTTGCTGTCTCCCTCTTACTTCGCCCTCTGTTTAGGCCAGAAAACCCCCACTTTCACCATGTGCCTTTTTTATTATCTCTTAAATGTACACATTTTAACCTCCCCCATCCCAGTATAAATTCAGTTCAACTCTTGGGACGCCTTGCCACTTCATGCTCATGCTAATCATCTTCTTTACAATAACGTTCTCTAGCCTCAAACTCTCATTTCTTAACACTCCACCCCACAACCTGTACATATCTCCCTCACTTTTGCCCTCTCAATATTTCTGCACTTATTACCTTGTGCTCATTCTGAGCCCACACAATGTCACCACTTCCATTTCACTGCAGCACCTGCCCTCATATAAATCCCACTCCCACCTTACCGCCCTCACCCTCCTACTACTCCTAATGTCTGGGGATATCCCTCCATCCAACACTCATCCCCAGAATTGGCAGTGTACCTTCTCTGACAGTAGCCATAACCCCTACTCTCTTATCTCAATTCCCATGATGCCACGAGTGTGCCCTCTGGAATGCCCACTCAGCCGCTAACAAACTTGCCACTGTCAGTGACCTTTTCCTCTCCAACTCCCTCAATCTACTTGCTATTCCTGAAACCTGGCTCTAGGAATCCGACACTGCCTCTCCAGCTGCCCTCTCCCATGGTGGCCTCCTCTGGACTCACTAACCCAGACAGACCCAGCGGATGAAAAGGAGGTGGAGTTGGACTTCTCTCCCCACAAAGCACCTTCCAGGCTCTCCCTATACTTCCCTCTCTTTCCCTCTGTTCTTTTGTGCACTGCATTCATCTTTTTTCTCCAGTGTCACGCTTTCTCAAAGACTTCTTTACTTGGCTACCCCTACTTTCTTTCCTCTGAAATACCCACCGTCATATTTGTGACTTTAACATGCCAATAGGTGTTTATACTTCAACCACTTCTCAACTTAACCTCCTATTTTAACCTAACACAATGGACACAAATCAACACTCTCGACCTCGTATTCTCCCACCTCTGCACTCCCTGCAACCTCTCTAACACCCCCTTTCCTCTCTCTGATCACAACTTTCACAATCTGTTTCACACTGTCTTCTACCTCCCATGCCATCAACCTGCAAACAGTTACTCGCAGGAACCTTCGCCACCTCAATCCTTCCCTTCTTCAATCTGAATTTATGATAAAATTGCACCCTTGTCCTGCCCAGACCTGCCCACTTCTGTCTACAACAACATACTATCATCCTCCCTGGACACACTGGCTCCTTTTTCCACATGCAGAACCAGGCCTTGCCTGCTTTAACCCTGGCAAACAGAGGACACTAGAAGTCTCAAGAGACTCAGCCGTGCCCTTGAGCGAGTGTGGGTAAAACGAAATCCCTACAAATCTGCCCTTCTCAAATACAACTCCTGCCTCCACTCTGCTTAACCAACCTACTACAACACTCTCATCAAAACCTCTCATTCAAATCTCGTTAACATTTTTCTACCCTTAATTTCTTACTTCACCCACCAATTTGCTTACTGCCCAGGAGATTGACAATCATTTCAAAAACAAAATCGACACAATTTGTGATGAGATATCCAGCGCCCAGCTTCCTCCCCAAACCAACACACCAGTTCCAACACTGCACTAAATACTTTCCTCTTTTATCCTTGTTACCACTGAGAAAGTTGCCAAACTCCTTTCTACAGCCTACCTCATCACATGTTCCCTGGACCCTGTCCCCTCCCAATTACTGCAACCACCTTCCTGCTCTATCCTAAACCTTTCCTTCCCTGCTAAAACATGCATTGGTTACCCCCATACTTAAAAAACCCGTCACTGGACCCCACCTGTGTAAATAACTTAAGACCCATCTCCCTGCTCCAGTTTGCCTCCAAGCTTCTTGAACACCTTGTCCACAACCATATGAGCTCCTACGTCACTGACAACCTTTTCAATCACCTACAGTCTGGCTTCTGCCCACAACATTCCACTGAAACTGCCCTGCTAAAAGTCGCCAACAACCTACTAACTGCTAAAACCAACGGCCAGTACTCCATACTCATACTCCTGGACCTTTCTGCTTCCTTCAACACCGTTGACCACCCACTCCTCCTCAACAAACTCCACTTCCTTGGCCTCTGTGATTCTGCTCTTTCCTGATGGTTCTACCTATCTCAGCGCACTTTCAGTGTCACATACAACACCATCTTCTCTTCCTCTTTCTGTTGGGGTACCCCAAGGCTCCATCCTTGGGCCCCTCCTATTTTCTCTCTATACCTCTTCCCTGGGCCAGTTGATAACCTCCCATGGCTTCCAAGACCACCTCTATGCTGATGACACCCAAATCTATCTCTCCACTCCTTAACTCACCCCCACAATCTGCTTACGTATCACAAACTTACTGTGCGACATATCAGTATGGAAGTCACACCACTTCCTCAAACTCTGTCTAAAACTGAGCTTGTAATATTTCCTTCTTCCTGATCCCCTCCCCTATCACTTTACCATTGAGATTAACGGCACAACCATTGGTCCCTCCACACATGCCAAGGTGCTGAGTGTAATCCTAGACTCTGACCTCTCCTACGGCCCCCACATACAATCACAGGCTACCTCTTTTTGCCTTAACTTCTTCAACACCTCCAGAATTTGCCCCTTCCGGACTAACAACACCACAAAACAACTTATTCACTTCTTGGTTATTTCCTGCCTTGTCTACTGCAACTCTCTCCTCACTGGCCTACCTTTACACAGGCTATCCCCCCTTCAGTCTATTATAAATGCTGCTGCTAGGCTAATACACCTTACTAATCAATCTGTGACTGCTCCTCTCTGCCAGTCCCTTCACTGGCTTCCCCTACCCCACTGTATAAAATTCTAAATGCTAACCACAACATATAAGGCCATCCACAACATCGTCCCCAAGCTATATTACCAACCTCCTCTGCAGATATCGCCCAAATTGTACGCACCGCTCCTCCCAAAACCTCCTGCTCTAGAGCTCCCTTGCTACCTTCCCCCATGCCCACCTCCAGGACTTCTCCAGAGCTTCTTCCATCCTCTGGAACTCCCTGCCCCAGTGTATCCAGTCAGCCCCTACCCTCTTCATCTTTAGGTGACCCCTTAAAACTCACTTATTCAGTGAAGCCTACCCCACCTCCACCTAGGAACTGTACCCGAGTCACCTCCATCAGCTCATCCTCCGCAAATAAGTCCCATTATTCCTTTACCTATGAGAATCATGCTTGTAACTGTCAGCCTTGCAATGCCTCGTGGGAATTGTAGTTCTGCAACATCTGGAGGGCCACCAGCTTGAGACCCCTGTGTTGTAATTGTACTTTCCCCCTATACGTTGTGAAGTGCTGCGTAAACTGTTGGTGCTACATAAATCCTGTATAATAATAATAATTTGATTTTGCTCTCAACTGTCAAATAGCTGGTGTCATAAATGATGTCCAGCATCATGGCAGTTGACAGTTAGACAGAAGCTAGGATGGCAGCTTCCATGGCTGAAAAGGATAGAAGGGTTTAGTTCCACTTTAAACAAATTTTTTTTTTTGTAGTGACTTACTATATAATTTTGGCTGTAATGCAATACTACCAAAAAATGTAAAACTCAACATCTCCCTCCACAACATTTACTAGGCTCATCTTGGCACCAAAAGTCATCTTTACAGCCAAATACCTGCTACTGGCACTACCAGGTACTGGGGGAGGTCCCTGTCCCTCCACAATGCAGCATTTAGGGCCTGCATGCCCAGTCACCAACCCCCAGTAGTGACAAAGTGATGTGTATCATAGGATGTGCAATTACCACTACTATTTGCCTGCTTACTTTATAAAAAGGAGCCCTTTGGGAGTTTTCCTACTGTTTTGGTATGTTTGCTATGTTTTAAGTCAGAAAGTATGGGCAGCTGTTTTTTGTTTTTTTCAGCACTCTTGATCTTTTTCCCTTTTTATATTGTAAAAACAAACAGTAGTTATTAAATATCACCAAGAGAATGCTCTATCAGTCTCAAAAAATGGTATAAAATGAATCTTAGTCCAGTGTTTCATAACAAAGTAACTGTCAAGTCAAACTATTGCAGCACTAAAAATTGACCTAGCAATGAAGCAGTATTATGGGCTGGTACTGAATTTGTCAAAGCTACAGACATCCCTGCTGTTAATCTCTTTAGGTAAGGGTTGAAGAACACTTTGTGGGCATCAGGAAATCTGCTGAAAGCCTAATTAATGGTTTTCTAGTACTTGCATACGTGCCTGAACGCACACGGTCCAAAGCCCTCAGAACAATGTCCAGCCATCGTGTATTTTGGCCTGCCATTGATTTTGACGGGCTGCTGACAGCAGACTGTATGCTGCACCTGTGTCTCCCTTGCTCCCAAAACCTGCTTTTTTTTTAACCAGTATCTTCTACCTGAAGAAAGCCCCCAGAGCTGGACAGAAAAGGAAGTCTGATAAAATGCTGGATTGCGGAAAGGACAGGAAGAAGTACTGTAAAGTAAAAAATGTCTTGACAATGTGCACATCTAGTAGTTACAGTTAAGTTGGGATGATTCAAGGAGCCTTTTTTCTGTACAGGTTTTCCACACAAATTTGTGAATGCAACTGTTTGGCACATACTAAACCTTTTTTTTTTTTTAGGTTGTGACTCTACGAGAGACTGAACGGAAACTGCAGCTGCAGTGCCAAGAGCTAAATATGAAAGTGTCGGAGCAGGAAAATATAGTGAGAGAGCTGGAGTCTGCTTTGGAGCATCTTACACTGCAAACTGACAGGAGGATGACTCAGCAACAAAAGGAACATGAACAAAAGATGCAGCTTATTCTACAGCACTTTAAAGGTATGTTGGCTGTCAGTTATAAATATTTCAGGCTTTTCCAGCCTAATTTCCTTATGTGCGTGTACAGGTATAGGTATTTGTGCACGATATATGGCAGTGTTGCATGCTTTTCTTTCTCATGTATGAACTGTCATTCCCGTGGGCAGGAATCGCAGCTTCTACACTTTCCCCACAGATGAGAAATGAAAGTGCCCCTTCTTTGTGAGTATGTCTTTTGGCATTGGACTCTGCTAAAGCCACAGTACACCCATCTAGCAGAACCCTATTCCTGAAGAAGGCTCAGGAGTTATACCTGCAGGAGGGGTGAAGACTGACGGCAGGCCATGTACCCTAGATCCTGTGTCTCTATCCCCTGATGTACCAGTGTGGTGACACAGGGCCTTCTATGGACCTTGTCTGCAGTGAGCAGGGCTTTTTTATCCTTGCATACATCCCTGGCCTTTCGTAAGTGGTTAATGTTAATCTGCGGTGTCCTGACTACAACACTTTCAATCCCATGGTGGAAAGGGAGATGCCACAATTTTTTAATTTTTTTTGCAATGGATGCTTGAGTGGCTTTTCATGCAGTTATGCAGGCTCTGAGCCCTTCTGCTCCTGCACAATTCCCCTATATGGCAGTCGTAATGAGCATGCTCCATTTTCTCAAGATCCACATTGACCTTGTTGCCTTTCTGTCCTGCACCTACATAAAATCTAACTCTTTGGACGTTAACTGGCTCCCTGCTGCCTTACAGTAACCTGGCCTCAGAAAGCATTAACCTTTCTTATCATACATCATGGGACACAGAGCCATAGGAGTTATATGTGGGTCATAGGCCACCTTCAGGTGATGGACACTGGCACGCCCTAAGACAAAAAGTGCACTCCCTATATAACCCCTCCCACTACTGGGAGTACCTCAGTTTTTTCGCCAGTGTCTAAGACACTGAAGATGTGCTGTGTTGAGCTCCCCTGGAGCAATCCTTGCTGGGGCTAGCCATGCAGCCGGATCCATTCAAAGTGTCTTTTTGGCCGAATTGAATGGTACCCGGGCCTCATATCCAAAGAAACGTTTTGCCTGTAACGCTTCTCTTTCTAGAGAGCTGGACCCCCGGGATCCAGTACTTTTTGGTATTAAGGCCATCAAGTTTTTACTGGCAGTGGTGCTATTACAGGTCCAGGATTGTGGGTTTCCTGGTCTTTCCTGGTCTTTTGTTCACATATGCTTTAAAGTGGTTGTAAACCTCAGATATGAAATCTGAACAAAGCACATATTTCTATAGTGTCTATTTGCTTCTTTCAAAACACTAAGTGTCATTTCCCTCTGCTGTCTAATTCTTCTGTTATCAGTAAGGGTCACTACTTCTGACCAGTTTTCCTGATGCCAAGAGCTAAAAAGGTGACAGGGGGGATCTCCAGCACACAGTTTGTGATTAACAGCCACAACCCTGTTCCTGTTTGAAGCTCCAATCAGCTCTCAGAGCTTGTGTGCAGTGTGTAACTGCAGCTCTCCACCCCCTGAATTGTGAATCTGTGAAAAATCCTTTTTATCTCCGATTTTTACATGGATGTAGAGTTCAGTTGGCTGCAAATAAACAGGTAAAATTTATGTAGGAGGATTTGTCCCACCTCTGTGTATCACCTAAGGCTAGTCGCTTCATTGGGTATAGGTAAGGGGTTACAACCGATTTAAGTTTTGCCTGGTGGATCTTTAGGCATCTTTAGTGCTGGTATCAGTTGT
This sequence comes from Lithobates pipiens, assembly GCF_037356315.1. NCBI lineage: Eukaryota > Metazoa > Chordata > Amphibia > Anura > Ranidae > Lithobates > Lithobates pipiens. The sequence goes on from NW_027507718.1 coordinate 13,890,565, forward strand.
AAGGTTCTTCAGACGTGTGGCTCTCTTGAGCAGCCCTTGTTAACATCTGTAATGTACGAATTAGAAAATAGGATTTTTGCTTTACCTGTAATCCTTTTCTTGGAGTACATTACAGGAGACGGGTACCTCTCCTCTGTATTATGACTCTCTTCTACATTTACATGCTGCTAAACAGAGAAGGGGTTATACTGGGCTGTCCATACAGCTTTTCTTACTAGTGTCCAATTTCCCGAAGGTGGTAGTATAACTCAGTGTTTCAGAATACTATCCTGTGTCCTGCAAAATACTCCAAGAAACATTTTATGGGTAAAACAAATTTCTCTTATGTTCACCGACTGACACAGCTCCTTTCTTAGACCTTTGGGTTGTTACGCCACCTTCAGGAGGGGACTAGGCATAACATGTTAACATGTGATAATAAAACTAGAACTTTCTAGTTCCGCTCAAGGGTGCGGTCCCTTAGGTAACAACCCCTCACCCTGCTACTGCAGCTTCAGTTTTTTTTCTGCCTAGTGAAGGAGAAGGACCTAGGAACCGATTGGTCCGTGGATTTTTCTGCAGAAGTTTTGCTTTTTGCGCAAGATTAAAGATCCTGTGATTTGCTATCAACAGCCAGCTGGGTGACAGGCTGGATATTCTTATCCTTGTAGTCCTCCCAGCCTGGCCAGTCTGCAGACCAGAGCTCCACGCTGGGTTGGCCACAGCATGCCCCCAGCTCCAGGGGCGACCAGTTAGTGTAATGCTCCGGGGCACACATATGACCGGCTACTGATGTCTGCGTCACAGTGTGCCGGTCCAGAAGCCACCCCGTACTGATCGGAGATTGGGTCTGTGATGGAATGTCTCCCAGCTCTTCAGGACTGGTAAGTACAGCCCTCCCTGCCTCGTGGGGCTGAGCAACTGGGCATTCCCTGGGAGGTCAATTCGGGGGTCCCTCACCTCCCTCTCTTCTCTCCCTGTCCCTTTCTTCCCTTCCCCCACTTCCCTGTGGGGGGTGCTACATGAGCTGCAGAGCGGTATGTGTGCCATAGACAGGGGCTCTCCGGGGGGGCTCTCACCTGACAGGGACTGCGCTGGATAGCTGTGCCCTGGATGTGTGTAGGTCTCTCCCCTGAGGTGTCTGGAGGCTGTGTCTGTTGATCGTTGTAGCACTGTTTCACCGCCATTTCTCTGCCTGTTTTTTCACTGTCTTTCAGGGTATACAGTGCTCGGCAGCCATTTTAGGTGTGACCAGGGAGCAGCATGCTCTGTCTCCATTTTCCTGTGTTCCGGCGGACATTTTTCCTGTGATTATGTCCTTTATACTGGAAGTTCGGTGGTCATTTTCTTGAAGCCTGAACACCTTTTTCAGTTTCAGCGCTATTCAGAACAGCTCAGCACAGTGCGGTGTGGTCTCCTATGCATCTGGGAGCTGACACAGGACACAGGCACACCTAGCTGGACGGCGCAGAACTCGGTCAGGGTGGTGAGTCTTGCGGAAAGAGCCCCCCGGCCAGCAGCAGTTAGAAGGGTGGGACCATCACTGTCCTAAGTCCCAAACAGGTGGCAGACAGGTTAGGGTCAGCATGGCTTCAGAAACTGGTGTTTCTTCCCCCGAAATCCAGGCAATTGCAACCAGTTCGCCTGCAGACAGTGCAGTGCCTCTGGACGCTTTGTCGGCGGTCCTTAATTAGTTTGTTGCCAAGATGGAGGCGGTGCGTGGGCGCAAAGGTGGTAAAAAATGACCCCTGCCCCCGCGCCCCCCCCCCCCCCCCCCCCGTCCTTCGGGGAGAGTTCTGACGCAGACTCGGGCCCTGCCGAGGCTGGTGATTCCTGTTCTGTTCTTTCAGACGACGCTGACAAGGACCGATCGGACAGTGAGGATGAGTCCCCCTCCAGGTCCGTGCGCGACAATACCTTGAAAATACCTTGAAAATTCAGGAGCCAGCAGATCCCTCTGCTGATGTAGCGGTCCTTTTTGAGTCCCGTAAGCCAGCCCGTACACCTAAGGTGTTCCTGTATCTGACTTATTTCGATAAGTTCATATACAAGGAATGGGGTCGACCGCAATGGAGCTTTTTGGTCCCCAAATACATGGCGGTGCGTTACTCCTTTGAGGAGAGCCTTCTCAAAAGTGGTCGGCTCCTCCCGGTAGAGGGGACTCCTGCCTTTAAGGACCCCACAGACAGGAAGGCTGAGGCAGTGGCTCGTTCCTTGTTTACGGTTGTGGGGTCAACTATGCGACCAGTACTGGCATCTGCACTCTCAGACACTCACTGAGTGGGCAAAACTTTTTCACCATGAATTGGGAGAGCAACAGGCTTCTCCTGTCTGTGTGGAACTAGCAGACCAATTAGTTCAAGGCCTTAAGCACGTTTCTGACGCAGCCCTGGATACCCTTCCTCTGTTATCCAGGGTTTCAGTGTCAGCAGTGGTGCTGAGGCGCCTGATTTGGCTCAAATGCTGGTCAGCTGACCAGGCATCTAAGAAAGCCCTGAAGGATCTTCCCTTCCTTGGCGACCAGCTCTTTGGACCCTCATTAGATGACATTATTAAAAATGCCACAGGGGGTAAGAGTACACTACTCCCACAGGCCAGGAAGGCTAAGGAGCCATGCTGTAGGCAAGGGCCCTAATTTACCACTCACGAGAGGTTTTTTTGTCCGCCCAGGGCTTTGGCTAAGTGTCCCCAGCCTGACAGGACATCCTCTGAAGGACAAAAGCATCCCTGGAACCGCAAGCCTAACAAGCCTGCGAGCAAAAGTGCTACCACATGAAGGAGTTTGCAGCCTGGTGGACCTCTCGGCTGTCCGACCAATGGGTCTGCGATCTGATTTCCTCAGGCTACAAGATAGAGTTCCTCTCTTGGTCGCAAAACAGATTCTTCCCCTCCAGCATACCCGTACTCCCAGCTTGCCGGGAGGCCCTATTGGGGGCTGTAAGGGACCTGCTGAGTTGCGGGATGATAGTACCTGTTCCGGAATCAGAACGTTTCCAGGTGTTCTACTCAAACCTGTTTGTAGTCCCCAAAAAGGAAGGGGTACATCCAATTTTGGACCTAAAAGCCCTCAATTACTTTGTAAAAGTACAAGGTTCAGAATGGAATCGGTTTACTCAGTAGTCGCTGAACTCCATCAAGGGTACTCCCTGGCGTCTTTGGACATCCAGGATGCGTACCTGCACATACCCATATGCCTTCGGCATCAGAGGTTTCTGCGATTTGCAGTTGGGGAAGCCCACTACCAGTTTGTGTCTCTCCCCTTTGGTTTGGCATCAGCCCCCCGAGTCTTTACCAAGGTATTGGCTACTGTTTTGGCGTTGCTGCGGCAACGCGGGATCGCGCTCGTGGGTTACCTAGACTATCTCCTCCTGAGAGCATCTTCTGCCTCAGAGTTAGAGGAGGATATAGCGATCACCATGCAGACCCTGCAGGAATTTGGGTGGCTGTAGAACTTAAAAAAGTCGGTGATTGTACCGACTCAGCATTTGGAGTACCTAGGCTTACTGCTGGACTCCATGGAAGCGAGAGTGTTTCTCCCTTGAGACAAGCTGCAGACTCTCAGAGCCACGGTAAGACTGCTGATGAACCGCAGGTGGTTGTCGCTACGCTTCTGCATGCGAGTCCTGGGACTCATGGTGGCCTCCTTCGAGGCAGTACCGTATGCCCAGTTTCACACCAGAGTCTTGCAGAAGGAGATTTTGACAAAGTGGGACAAATCCCTGTTGTCCCTGGATCAGCAGATTCAGGTGAGCCAGTTAGTCAGGAATTCCCTGCTCTGGTGGCTGAGGTCCCCGGCACTTCGGTCCGGGAAGTCATTCCTACCTCTGAAATGGACAGTGATCACAACGGACGCCAGCCTAACCGGCTGGGGTGGAGTGCTGGGAGTTCAGTCGACCCAGGGCCTCTGGTCGGTGGAGGAATCCAAGTTGCCGATCAATCTGCTCGAGCTGAGAGCGATCAGGCTATGCCTCTCCACATGGTCGGTAAGACTTCGAGGGCGTCCGATCAGGATCCAGTTAGACAACGCCACAGCGGTGGCATACGTCAATCACCAAGGAGGAACAAGAAGCTTGGCCGCCACGCGGCAGGTCGCTCACATCCTTCAGTGGGCAGAGCGACATGTACTGGCCCTGTAGGCCATTTACATCCTAGGAGTGGAGAACTGGTAGGCGGACTACCTAAGTCGCCAGATGCTGAACCCAGGAGAATGGGCGTTGCATCCGGAGGTGTTCGGGCTACTGTACCTGCGATGGGGCACACCAGACGTGGATCTTCTGGCCTCCCGTCTCAATTGGAAGGTGCCAAGATTCGTGTACAGGACAAGAGATCCTTGGGCAGATGCGTCAGACGCGCTGGTGGCTCCGTGGGATCCAGTACCAGCTGATCTATGCCTTTCCTCCTCTGAAACTGTTACCACGTCTGCTCCGCAGAGTGGAGGCTGGGGGATTCTAGTAATACTGATTGCCCCAGATTGGCCCCAGCGTCCCTGGTACGCAGACCTAGTGCGCCTGGTGGCAGACACCCCATGGCGATTGCTGTTACTTTTCAAAGCTAAAGACTAAAAATTGCTACAAGTGGCTGACACTTTTGGATGCAATAAATTTGGCGCACATACACATTCAAGGTCTTTATCTGCCTTGGATGAATTTTTACATATATTTGTAAATGTATGCATCCAAAACCTCTGTTGTAAATGTTGATTTACAGCAGGCATCGCTAAATAGTGTACTGTGGACCGAGCTACTGTCCCATCCAGACCACTGCAATTGCATCATTGAGAAGCCATTTCCTTCTCCAGCCTTTGCTGCCTTTCACTATCATAGCAAAACTGATAGCGAGGGGCAGGAAAATTCTGGACTGAGGGTGGGAACACAGCAGCACTGAAGGGGTGGCAGGAGCAGGATCTGCCTGAGTTGACTTTTTAAAAGTTTATATCGGCAGCTCTCGCTCCCACCCTCTGTCCAGTGCTGCTGTGCCCCCTGCCCTCAGTCCAGGACTGTCCTGTCTCTTGCTTCCTTCTGTGTAAAGGGGGATAGAGGACAGTGCTGGGGTTATGTGAAGGGGAGTAGTACTGAGGGGAGAGGAAGATGTGAAGGGGCAGTGCTGTGAAGGGGGGGTTGATCTGAATGGGGAAGAACACTGTGGGGAGAGAAAGGGGGTGATGTGAAAATGGATGTGTGCAGAGGATAGCACTGTAGGAAAAGGGGGAGTGATTTGAAGAGATGGTTGAGGACACTGCTATGAATAAAAGGGATGTGTGAAGTCAAGGGGGTAGGGGGGTGATGAGACAGGCTTGAGAACACTACTGTGAAGGGAAAAGTGTGATGTAAAGTGTAGGACTGTGATGTGCAGGGGACTAAGGACACTGATGTGAGTAGGGGAGGGCTGTGATGTGAAGGATCTCGGTCATTACCCAAAAATGTCATTCGGATCTCTGCTGAAAGTAAATTTTAGGTATTTTAATTCAATACCCCTGGTTTACAGTTTGTTTATTTAGATGTTTCACGACTACCTAGCAGTATTGAGTGCTAGGCAGGTTTTGCAACAGTAAGGGCTCATTTTGATGAGTAATCTGAGGAGTTTAGGATGCTGAATTTAGAGATGTCTATGCACTGCCTGTGGGCACACCAGTACTCTGTACTATTGGCACATACAAACTGGCCAGTTTATGTGCAGCCAGAAATGTCTTTCCTGTACACAAACAGCTTGCATCCAGGGACAGTCAGAGTCCCTAGTCAAATTTAATAGCTCTGATGAGCAGTTACATGTAGGCAGCGGTGGTACCTGTCATTTATTTGTACAAGCAAGGACTAATCATACACACTGTGTGTACGCCCACCGGCGAAAATCGCAGATTTTTGCAAACTGCCACCGCAGCTCACCCATCTAAATGAGCTTGTGTCCACCTCCAAGAGTTTACTCGTATTGTCTCTGCTTTCTATATACTACTAGAGTTCAGCCCTCAAATTCTCCACTTGCCTACTCACATTTTGCAAGTGGAAAATGAGGGCTGGTGAGGAGCTGGGCTGCCTGGGAGTTAGGGGGCGACTGGGAGCTGTTCTCCCGGTGGAAGAGGGCATGGAGTTAGAGGAGAGCCGAGGAATCACTGAGCGGTAAAACACGCTATAACAACTTGCATTGAAACTATCTCCGCTCTGCTCACTCTTAAGGCCCCGCCTCCTCCTAACCCCGCTCCTGTAAAAGATAGAACACGGGTCCAATGCTGGGATGCATTCGGTCAATTACAGGTGCAGGGTTAGGAGGAGGTGGGGCTGTGTGAGAGTGAGCAGAGCAGAGACCGTTTCAATGTAAGCTGTTACAGCGTGTTTTACCGCTCGGTGATCCTGTGGCTTTCCTCTAACTCCAGTCACGATCCGGCCACCCCTCGCACTTCCTCTGCCCTGGCAAGGCTGCGATGGGGCACGGCAAGGCTACAAAGTGGGGCACGATAAGGCTGCAATGGGGGCACAGTGAGGCTGCAATTTGGGGCACGGTGAGGCTACAATGTGGCTGATTAGGGGCAGGGCAGGGTAAGTGTTGGTGGGCCAACTGGTGGCGAGTAACCCTTGAGACCTGGCTAGTAGCTCAGGACTTGAAATTTTGAGCCCTGCTATAGTTGATCAATTTTATACTTCTACCATAGATAACGACAGTGAAGTCACTGCAGAAAACACCAAAATATATGAAGCAAAGATTGAGGAGCTGGAAAAAGAGCTTTACTTTTACAAGACTACCAGCCGAGAATTGAGAAAAAGGCTGAGGGACTTGGTGGGAGAATCTAATGTGACCACTTCTAAAAGTAAGTTTTATTTTTCCTTTCTTTTTCATCTTAAACAGTACAATATGTTGTCTTTTGAGCCATAGTCATACAAAATGATCACAAAGGAGATAATTAAAGTTTTTTTTTTTTTTTTTTAAGACAATGGCTCTAGTGACGTGCCTCAAAACAGGAACGAACCACCACCAGTGTTGACTAAGGAGCAGAAATGGGCATCTAAGATTGAAAATTACAAAGCCAACAGGAAATCGAAAGACACTGCAAATAACAGGATCCAACAAAACATGACCAGACCTGGAGATTTTGCTGGGGCTGGAGAACAGGTCTCTGAATCATACAGGCAAATCAGAAGGCACTTCTCTTCTGGAGATGACCCAGAGGACTTCGTAGAACCCCATAGCATAAAGTCTCAAGCTCAGCCTCTTACACCAATGACAAAAGCAGAAATCAACAGATCACCCCTTGTAGTAAATGCAGTGAAACTGTCTCGACGAGAGGTGCGGCAGATCTCTGTATTAGAGCTATCAACTAGACGCTCTAGCATTGGATCCATAGTTGCTGATTCAATTGAACTTGCACAGAAGTCAACAGACTTTAAGTAATAAGTTGAAGGAAACTTGTTCAAAGTAGCACTGCAGCATTTTCTTTTGTGAAAACAGAAAAGTTTGAAATTCACTTGGCAAACCAAGACCACTTTATTTTTTACCACTTTATGTAAACTTATATTAAGAGCAATATGGAAGGTGCAATTGGTGAACTTTTAGAAAAATCCATTTACTTTATTGTCCCTGACCTAGAACAAAAAGCATGTAGCAAGAGAAATCATAGTTAAGTCAGAACACATGATTAATATTTATTCTCCAGGTCAGCGATTTAAAATTTGGAAACCCATTGGATCAGCAAGAAAGCTGGCATCTAGCATCTTAAGAAGGACATTGACAAGGCAAGCCCATTTACAGCACAGGTTTCCTTTAATAAGAAAATGCCAGCACTATCTTTTGGACTTCCATATTGTTAGCACTGTGTATTTGAGATTGGCGTGCATTAGGGGCGCTCGGGCTCCGCCCCCTCTCTCCTCTCCACCCCCTATATGCAGTGGATAGATTCATGCATAGCATGAATCTATCCGTGGCTGCCCCCCTATTCATGTGTCCGGCCCCTCATGGGTCACCGGACACATGAATTACAGCGGACATTTTTTTTAAGTACCTGATTTGAGCCATAGGCTCTAATGGGCTTCAAAATAGCGTGGGCTCGGGACACAGAGCGTGCATCCTGAGTCCACCCAGTTGTGTTGAATATTCGCTGTTGCAACACGTATCCTCCTCCCGGCCAATCAGGAAGTGGGTCTGTAACCTGTCACCCGATTGGCTGACACTAGAGGATATCCTATTGGATGTCTTGCAAGGAGGAGAGAAGAGAGACATGATTTCTCTATGAGAGGAAACATCTGCTCTGGGGACACATCTTGCTGACACTCACCCGCTGCCTGACCCACCACTAAGATGGGGTAAGTGCTGGGGAGACAGTGGGGGGGTGAGTTAGCTTGGTCGTGTTCCTTCGTGCTGCTGGCTATGCGCGGGGGGGGGTGAGGAGGAGGTTGGTTGATTGCAAAAAAAACGAGCCGCGACTGTTATGTAAATTAATTTGTCTAAGTTTATTTGTATTTATGATTTGCTATAGATAAAAAGCAAGTAATGTGTTACTTTTTTATGTTGTATGGTTGAAAAAAGTTAAAAATACGTTCTGGATTCTCTTAGTTAAAGGTCCACTATTCCTAATAACAGCTTTACTTACATAAAACACAATTAACAAAACACATACACTTACTTTAGACATATAGTAAAAGCTTCCAGATTTGATATAACTTTAGATATTGACAATTACTTTGTGTTAAAGTGCAAATTATTGTCCTCTGTGATTTTAGCCACTCCATTTTATATAGGAATGTTGTTATCCAACTGACGTGGCAAAAGCAGTAACGTCTGACTTAATTTATTATGTGTATGTGTAAAAAAAATGTTTGGATATTTTTCCTAAGTGATGTTTAGGAACGCTCAGTTTAGTTAGTTTGGAAGAAAATAGTATTCTATGCATTCAAGATTTGCTCATAAACTCTAAGGGTAAATTTAGACATATCTAAATCTGCCTTGCCTCTGAACCACAATCCACATTCAGATTGTGCTCCAGAGGCTAGTGACAAGTGGTGGAGAAGCAATGCAACACCTCCTCACCACAGTTCACCTGTTTTACCTCCATTTTTAGTGACTAAGGTGCTGCAACTGTGTGCACTGCACTCAGTTGTGGGGCATTTGTGGCACTTCCGCATTAACTTGAATGTGTAGCGTTCGGCAGGCTTTCTGTCCACCTATTGCTACAAGTGAAGCATAGCTGCCGTGGCATATAAATACCCCCATCTGCTGCCTATTGCAGCTTATGGGAGAGTGGTTGGTGGGCGGCAAAAACGTGGCTCAACCACACATTTTCACTTCCACCTCCCCCCTAACTGTAAGTCTAAACGAGGCCTAAAAGTGCCTAAATCTGCTTTAAAGCAGGAACATAAAAACACAGGAAAGTGATCCAGGGAGCATACTTCCCAGTTAGCCTCTCCTATGGTTGAAAGAGCAAAATGCAGGAGAGCCAGCATGCATGAGGACTTAGATTGTACACCAAGGATGAGCTCTGGCGTGTTTGCACAGCCCACCTGCAGAGCATACCAGGAAGTCGGCGCTGTGCTAATCACAGGCAGTGAGACATTGCACGGCTGCAGAGAGCGGGAAATGTCTCACTGCCTGTGATTAGCGCAGCACAGTGCCAGCTTCCTGGCGGGCTGTGCAAACACGCCGGAGCTCATCCTTTTTGTACACTGCGCTGTGCATGCATGCTAGAGGGTTACATCAACCCAGCCTATCAAGAGCCCAACAATCCTGCGGCCAGAAGAAGCTGGAAAAAATATTTTGGGGCCTGCAAGGGAGTGTGCAGGTGTAGGCAAGTATAGTTATGCTGTAAGGGTGTGTACAGACTTTTTAGTTTTAGATGCAATGGGGTAAGGATTGGAACCGCTGTCAGTTTTATTGCTAGGTCTCTGCTGGAGAGATTTATCCTCTTTATTTGTCTTGGTAACCATTGTCACGAGACAGAAAGTGATCGGAAAGCCAGAGTTGTCACCAGAACAAGTAGGCAAAGTAAATGTTCCCATTTTGGCACCTGTACCAGTAACAAGTGTCTACAAGAACAAAGTCTCTCACTTTACATATATTTCCACTTGCATCCTGTTGTGTCTGTGGGACAAGAAGTAAAGGAAAACCTTACCATTGACAAACAGACAGTAAAAAATAAACTGACAGGGGTTTTAACTCTTTCTTACTCTATCCAAAATGTGAAAAAAAAAGTTGTGGCGATACAGACACTTTAATTATAGGTAATTTTGCAGCATAGTTTGTCCAATTGTAAGCTCAGCTAGTCATTCTGTATTTCTTACATGACCTGAATAGAACTAAATATGAGCAATGGTTACAGAAGTAAATACAAATTGTTTGATATAGGACAAAATTGACCTTGTCAGCCATGTGTGCCCAACAGGCTAAGGGGAAATTGACATCAGTGTGGTTCAGCAGAATTAGTGTTGGTTTTATTACAACATTCTTCCCCACCCACACTGAACACACAATACTTAACTCCTTGTTGTCATCTCCCCCTGGCCCTTTAAGATGAACTGAGTGCCAGGAAGTGGGCTTATGGATCATGTGACCACTGTAATTGTCTATCAGTGGCCATATTATCAGAAGCTCCTAATTATAAACTATATAAATTATAGTCGGGATCTGTCTGCTTAGTCACTGTGTTGGGTGTGCGCAGTGACAGCACTCTCAGCACATTAAGCTATTCCTCATAAATGCATATGTGCAGTGGCTTGACACTAAAGCCCACTGCCCCAGCTGCCGCATATATAAGTACGGCCAGCAGGAAAAGGTTAAGGCCCCTTTCACGCTGGGGCACTTGGCAGGCGCTACAGGGCTAAAGATACCGCCTGCAAAGTGCCCTGAAACAGCCGTGGCTGTGTCTCGGGCTCTCACACTGGAGCGGTGTGCTTGCAGGACGTTAAAAAAACTCCTGCAAGCAGAATCTTTGGATCGGTGTATACGCTCCTGCACATTATACACCGCTTCTGCTCATTATACACTGCTCCTGCTCATCGAAATCAATGGGGCAGCGTGGCTATACCGCTTTACGGGCGGTTTTAACCCTTTTTCGGCCACTAGCGGGGGTTAAAACCGGCCCGCTAGCGGCCGAATACCGCCGCTAAAACAACGGTAAAGGGGCGCTAAAAAATATCTCCCGCCCCAGTGTGAAAGGGGCCTAAGTGTATTTATTATATATTCTGGTAAGCTTCTAAAAATGTTACCCATGTACCTATACATGTTGTCAGCATATATTTTCTTATAAGCTACAATGTCTTTTATGTTTACCAGTCTATTTGGGGGAAAAAAATTTACATGAAAAAAATTAACAGAACGTTTATTATAATGATTGTGTTTAAAGGAGACCTTTACCCAGATCTTAAAAAATAATAAAATAAAGGCACCTTTCAAAATGTATTTAAATGACAGTGAAAATTACAATTTACTGCTTCCTTGAATTCATATATTTTTTTTAATACCAAGTGTTTTTTTCTCAACTGACATTTTTGGAAGAGCAGAGGATCTCTCCCTCTACTTCATGAAATTCATTTCCACCCCCACCCGTCCACATTGACATTCTAGAAGACTCCAACTCTACTTGTAAACCTAATGCCGCATACACACGATCGGACTTTCCGGGGGAACTTTGTCCCGTCAGACAATTCGATCATGTGTGGGCTCCAGCTGACTTTTTCTTCCCAAAAGTCCGGCGGACCTAGAAATAAAAATGGCTTCAAATCTTTCCAACGGACTTGAGTCCGGTCGAAAAATCCGGTCGTCTGTCTGCTAGTCTGGCGGGCTAAAACTGACGCTAAGGCAGCTATTGGCTACTGGCTGTGAACGTCCTTATTCTACGTTATCACGTTCGAATCCGTCTGACTTTTGGAGTGATCGTGTGTGGCCAAGTCCATTCGTTTGAAAGTCCTGCGGACCTCAGCTGCAAAGTCCGTCGGATTTGCCGCTGGACCAAGTCCGTCAAAGTCAGTTTGTGTGTACGCGGAATAATGTTATGAACAAAGAGAGGATCTGGCAGTTTGCAGAGAAGGTTTCCCTGGAAGGCACTGGTGATGTAGACTTCCCAGGGAACATCTGTGAGGCCCTGGCTAAGTACTCAGTGCCTCAACAGACCAGAAAGTGGAATGCAAATAAATGTAAGTAACAAAATAAATGTTTTATTTAAAAATGAATTCCGGGAAATCATCCACTTTAAAGGAACAGGTTCACTTTAAGGGAACAGGATAACATTACCAAATTATAATGCATTATTACTTTTCTATAGCTTACAATTTGTGTAATGTTTTTTTAGATAAATCAATGCTGTTCTGCTTTGAAGTGAATGGGCAAAATTAGAATAAAAATAGAAAAAAATTAAAACATTTAGTACATCTCTTCAATATATACAAATCTAATCAAGCTTATTCTCATTAAAGCAGAACTTCACATTGCCTCCCATCTACAGCCTCATGTCAAAATTGGCCAGGTATGCAGGTGCAGGTCCACAGACCTGAACACACACTATCAGAATGAAATGTTGTCACACTGGGGTTTATTTAATAAAGCTAGAGAGTGCATATTTAGTCACTGTTCTGCATAGAAACTGATCCGCTTCCAGGTTTTATTGCCAAAGCTTAATTGAACAAGCTGAGGTTAGAAGCTGATTGGTTTCTATACAGAAATGTGACAAATTTTTCACTCTCTAGCTTTATTAAATAAATCCACTATAACAGGAAGTGTGGTATTGATTGGATTACGAGGTGAAAATAAAGGAAAAAAATCCCGATTATAAAAGAACAGAGCCATTACATGGAAGGTCCACTATGCTGCTATCTCTTCTTGTATTTTTATCTTGAGTTTATATATTTTTTTCTTAAGTATATACACATAAGTTTTTTACATGCATATGTTATATATTTTAAAGGATGGCTTTAACGAGATCATAACAAAGCACCAGGGAAAACAGAAAATTCAATAGTCCATGTAATAGCTATTAGATAATGATTACTGAATTTTCTGTTTTCCCTTTTTGCTTTGTTATGATCTTGTTAAAGCTGTCCTTTAAAATATATAACAAATATAGAATTATCAATAAAAGGCAGTGCCCATATCATGATTCAGTTGATAGCAACCCCTAAAGCAGGATTTCCCAAACATTTTAAGTGGAGCTAAGCTAACCTTTTTTCCTTCATCGGTCCCTGTCCATTGCCAGTCTTCGACCATCTTTGCACATGTGCAGGAGTCAATCATCCCAGCACATAGAAACCATGCCAGCAATGCAACCTGAGCTACGCATTCATACATACTAATGGCGCGTACACACGACCTGACTTTCCGGGAGACTAGGTCCGACGGTCTTCCCGATGGACTTTTGGCGGAGTTCCGACAGACTTTCTGAATGGACTTGGCCACACACGAACGGACCAAGTCCGTACGTTTTGAACGTACTGACGTAAGATGGGACTAAAAAGGGACACACGTTTAGGAAATATTCCACTACCTATAGATAAGCCTTATTCTAGGCTTTCCTATAGGTAAATGTCGCAATCAGAGGTTTACAACCACTTTAACCAGTTCCCGACCGGCGCACACTGATGTACGTTGGCAGAATGGCATGGCTGGGCAAATGGGCGTACATGTACATCCCTTTAAATTTGCTGCCATGCCATCGCATGCGTGCGCTGGCCGGGACCTCCATGAGTCGGGTCATGGGTCCCGTGGACTCATTCGCCGCAGGGATACCCGCGATCGTCTCACGGGGAGAAAGAACCGGGAGATGCTCATGTAAATGAGCATCTCCCGCCTTGTGACAGTGTCACTGATCTCTGCTCCCTGTTATCGGGAGCAGAGATCAGTGACATGTCGCATGTAGCCACGCCCCCCCCACAGTTAGAAACACTCCCCAGGACACACTTAACCCTTACCCTGCCCCCTAGTGGTTAACCCCTTCACTGCCAGTGTAATTTACACAGGAATCGGTGCATTTGTATAGCACTGATTGCTGTATAAATGACAGTGGTCCCAAAAATGTCCAATGTGCCCACCATAATGTCGCAGTCACGATAAAAAAATAAAAAAAATACGCTGATCGCCGCCATTACTAGTAAAAAAAAAAAAAAATTGTTAATAAAAATGCCATAAAACTATTCCCTATTTTGTAAACGCTCTAACTTTTGCACAAACGAATCAAATGCTTATTGCGAATTTCTTTTACATATTTTCTGTAAAAAAAAAAATACGTATTGGCCTAAACTGAGGAAAAATAATATTTTATTATATATTTTTGGGGGATATTTATTATAGCAAAATGTAAAAAATGTTTTTTTTTTCAAAATTGTCCCTTTATTTTTGTTCATAGCGCAAAAAATTAAAACCGCAGGGGTGATCAAATACCACCAAAAGAAAGCAGTATTTGTGGGAAAAAAAATATGTCAATTTTGTTTGGGAGCCACATCGCACGACTGCGCATTTTTCAGTTAAAGCGACACAGTGCCGAATCGCAAAAAGTGCTCTGGTCAGGAAGGGGGTAAAATCTTCTGGGGCTGAAGCGGTTAAGTGTGTCCCTAGTTTAGTATGCATATGGTTGAAACAGATAGATATGATATAGCCTGCCTAAGTTGTGTTTAATTTTCTGTGCTTTGCTAAATTCCTAAGCTCAGTTTATTTTGCCAGCTACTCTTCAAAAGACTACAGTAGTCTAAGTGATTGCCCTTTTCACTAAAAGCAGCAAACAGCTGTGCATGCTGATATACTGTAAATCACCTAACTTAGTAACCATTTGTTGCTTTAATTTACAATAATTGTTTTTCCACTTCCTGGTTGAGTGAGGCACTGGTGATGTAACCCTGGCCTCACACCTGCATCCTGGGAAGATCCTGTCACATGTTCCAGGAGACAGACCCAAGGTCTGGACCAATCACAATTATGAACATTTCTGGGACTGTAAGGCTAAAATTATTCACAGCATTGATAAATAAACTCTTAAAACTACAATTGTCTTTATTGTGTAATTTTCCTAAAATAATAGAATACAAATTTGCTGTTCAGACATATATGTACAGTATATAGTATGAATGGAAAATGGAAAACTGTCCTCTGAGATGATGAAAAGCAGCTGAAACTCACTAGACAAATCGTGTAAACAAATAAATAAAATATTAGTGCAGCCGTACAATGAGTAAGTATTAATGCAATAAAAGTGTAATGAAAACAGAAAATTGTATACTTACCTGACGGTAATTTTCCTTTCCTGATGCAAAGCATGACAGCATACACGAATGGGATAGGCCCCCGCCTCCTGCCCAATCAGGACTCCCCCTAGGCGGTATTCTCGTAACTACTCAAATGCGAAACGCACAAAGGAGGGACCTGTATGCTGTAATGCTTTGCATCAGGAAAGGAAAATTACCGTCAGGTAAGTATACAATTTTCAGTTTTCCTGACACAAAGCATGACAGCATACAGGAATGGGATGTAGCACTCCCACACAACCTATAAGGGAGAACCATGCTGAAGCGTTTGAATCAACATATCATCAGATTAGAACTGAAGTCAATTCCCCTGCTTCCAATCTTGCCTGATTGACTTTGCAATAGGCAAAAAAATGGTTTGTAGTATATGAACCTGGTTGGTAGCCTATAAAATTCTGGACCTCTGAATTTTGCTCATGAGCACATCAATCTGATAAAGTGAACTCTGCACTAGATTGATGAATTTATCTTCCTTCTATAAGCCCTTTAGGCTACTCTGACCCAAGATAATGCTACTGTCTTAGTGGACAGTGTATGTCTTCTTCTGGTACTGCCAGGCCTGAAGAGGCCACTGTCTGACCTTCTCGAGAAGGATTACTTCCATGTATTTCTTCCACAGAGTCCATTACTTAAGCTTGTGGTGACGCTTGACATCTTAGTTTGGACATGCTGGAAGGGTGATGTCTTGACCCAGATGCAAAGATGCAGACCTTCGTCTGATGCTGGTGAAGAAGAAAACAGAGCCATTTTGTTTGATCATGGTAGCAATAAGGTGGTTTACTGCTTGACGCTTGGATCTCTGAAAGAGTTCTCAAAGACGTGGTATCCTTAACCCCTTCCCGCCGAGCGTACGCAGATGTGCGTACTCGGCTTCCGGGGGGTATACCGGGATGATGCCCGCACCTGCAGGCATCATCCCGGTACCATTTTTTTCAGCAGGCGATTGGCTATCCAGCCATAACAACCGATGCGGCTAAAAGCCGCTCGGCTGTTATGCCGGAGGAGTGGGAGGGGACGTCCCCCCCTCCCGCCGCTGTTACCGGTGCTCCCGCTCGATCGGGAGCACCGATTCCTGCTGCGATGCCTCCGGCCGCTGGGGAGGAACTGGAACGAAGCCGTAATTGGCTTCGTTCCAGTCTCCTCATAGTAAACACGGAAGCGACGTCATGACGTCACTTCCCGTTTACTCGGATGCCAATGGTGCCGGTTTTAAAAAAAATATCCGGTATTCAGAATCACCGTTTTCGGCGATCTGAATACATTGAAGTGTAAAGGAGGGGTGGGGGGTCTTTTAGACCCACGATCCCTCCATAAAGAGTACCTGTCACCGCCTATTACTGTCACCAGGGATGTTTACATTCCTTGTGACAGCAATAAAAGTGAACAAATTTATTTATTTATTTTTTTAAAACAATTTAGTCATTTTAAAATAAATAAAAAAAATTAAAAAAAATTTTTAAAGCGACCGCCGTCCCTGCGAGCTCGCGAAGCAAAGAAAACACATACGGAAGTCGCGCCCACGTATGTAAACGGTGTTCAAATCACACATGTGAGGTATCGCCGCGATCGTCAGAGCGAGAGCAATATTTCTAGCACTAGACCTCCTCTGTGATGCTAACCTGGTAACCGTAAAAAATGTTTAAAGCGTCGCCTATTGAGATTTTTAGGTACCGTACTTTGTCGTCAATCCACAAGTGCGTGCAATTATAAAGTGTGACATGTTTGGTATCTATTTACTCGGTGTAACATTATCTTTCACATTATTCAAAAAAAAAAAATGGGATAATTTTACTGTTGTTTTTTTTTTTTTTTAATTCAGGAAAGTGTCCCTTTTCCCAAAAGTTGCATTTAAAACACCGCTGCGCAAATACCGTGTGACATAAAATATTGCAACAATCGCGGTTTTATTCTCTAGAGTCTCTGTTAAAAAAATATATATAATGTTTGGGGGTTCCAAGTAATTTTCTAGCAAAAAATATGGATTTTAACTTGTAAACACCAAATGCCAAAAATAGGCTTAGTCATGAAAGGGTTAAGCAATACTACTTTGGTGTCACTGAACCTATTGAGGTAGTCTTGTTCAGAAGAATGACCCTAGTTGCAGTCGGGAGCAGAGGATTCATCCTGAAATTCTGCAAGATTTTCCATGTTCTAATATAGCTGGAGTTTGCCGCCGGCGTTCTAATATAGCTGGAGTTTGCCGCCGGCTCCCCCGGCTTCCACAAGGTTTCAAATAATGAAGGTGAGATCCCTCAATGAGCCTTTCTAACTTGGTCTCCCAGTTGCTAGATGTAACGTGGCTGAATTTGGATACACTTGGCTCTGCTGTGCAAGGTCTGAGATTTCAGGAAGACTAAAAAAGGATGAACTTGGACCAAAGACTGTACTTTGAGGACACTATGGCCTGTAAGGCCACCAGATCATTGCTCTTATCCAAGCTGTATGACTACAGATCCTGGTTGAACTGGACGGACTTGTGTCCTTTTTTCAACCTGCCCAACCATGCACTATGATCCTGAGGAGGGGCTTAAAGATCACGAGTCTGGTGGCTATACAGGCTAGCCTGCTGACCCAGCTGGATGTTAGTAGATCCACTGTTTCCACTTCTGGGAAGCTCCTCTTGCAGGAATGACTTCCATTCTTGACCATTGAGTTTACTGCCAGGTTGAGATTTATTGAACTGCTTTTTGTTATAGGGCAGCCATTCTCACCCAGGGTTCCGTGGACCCCTGGAGTTCCTCCAGAGGTTGCTAGGGGTTCCTTGAGCTGTGGCTGATGGACTACCTTTTGATGGGGCCTACAGCGTTCAAGTTTCAGCATCACTTCGCAAAGCCAGCAGCATGACACAAAATATATTTTTAGCTGTTTCTAAGGGTGGCATTCTGAGCCCACTTTTAAGGGGAACATTCTTCCTATTGACCACACCATCCAAGGCTTCGTATTTTACCGTATCTGACAGGAAGTTCTGAGACACTAGAACACAGGGCAATGAGATGGGACAGGTTTTACCTTTGGCAAACCTGAATAGGAGGTGCCTTTTGCCATGACAATAGGAGATTACCTATAGCCGTCTGTTTGGAGCATACCTAAGGCCTCCTAGGCTGTGTTGCCCAAACGACTTCCCTACTTGGAAATCACTGTACCCCTGCTGTTAGACACTTTGTCCTCCCCTGGCCTATGTCATTGACTTGAGCTAGGAGGTCACCAAGGTGAATAGACTTTAATGACTGTTACGTCTGGAAGCTTATGAAAGTTGATAAGCTTAACTATCCTTAGCCGCCATAAATGGGACTAGTCTCATATGTGGGGTAATCTTCCCTGGAATAGGAAGCAAAATCTTTTACTACCTTAGGCCATTTGAGACCATGGGATACAAACAGATGGGATAGAGTTAGGACTTGCCTCCACATAAGTCCTAATACCGTCAACTCTACAGTAGTCTCCTGAATGTCTAAAATGTCATTATTATAATGAGATTAATTGGCCTTCCCTCTGAATCAGGGTTTGCCAGGACCTGGAGGATGTTGAGCCACCCGCATCTGTTGTCCACATAAGGAACCTGACTTCCTTGCTTCTGCAAGACGGCCACTACTGGAAGCAATGTTCTGGAAAAGTGTGGAAAGGTCAATGGTTGCTGAACGCGCCCGCAGTGAAATTCTCAGAAGCCTGTGTGTAGCAAAGTGCTAATTTACCCATCAGCTAGATCTAGAGAACTGTAGCGGTTTTATCCGATAGTTTTGAGTGATTGTCCTCAATGACTTCATATTACGTTTTGGATCTTGATCCTTTGTTACACATTTTGCTTGAATCTGCTTTCCGACCAACCACAATGGACCGATTGTTCCCGTTGGACAGGATTTGGTAACATTTGCTTAAAGCTTTGATTGCTCTAAAGACCCATAGTGGGAATTAGAGGAGTTGAAAGAGTGGGAAGAAATTCTATTGATTTCCTTACTGCACAAAGTGCAACTCACCAGCACACCTGGAATCTTCCGTTGTTCTCCCAAGATTTTGTTGCATACAGTTCACAACACAAAGACAAGTGCTGCACAGGCTACACTGATCCTGAGTCTCCTGCCCAAATTTGCATTACATTTCTGCAATATAACACCTACTGGGCCCATTTGAGTGCAAAAGAACTTTGCTGCTAATCAAGAGGAGCAGACTTGAGCTTAGGCGCAATGAAGGGCTAATATACCTGATAGGATCACCTACAGTGGTGTGAAAAAGTGTTTGCCCCCTTCCTCATTTCCTGTTCCTTTGCATGTTTGTCACACTTAAGTGTTTCAGAACATCAAACCAATTTAAACAATAGTCAAGGACAACACAAGTAAACACAAAATGCAATTTGTAAATGAAGGTGTTTATTATTAAAGGTGAAAAAAAATCCAAACCATCATGGCCCTGTGTGAAAAAGTGATTGCCCCCCTTGTTAAAACATACTATAACTGTGGTTGTCCACACCTGAGTTCAATTTCTCTAGCCACACCCAGGCCTGATTATTGCCACACCTGTTCACAATCAAGGCATCACTTAAATAGGAGCTGCTTGACACAGTAAGGTCCACCAGAAGATCCTTAAAAGCTACACATCATGCCGAGACCCAAATAAATTCAGGAACAATTGAGAAAGAAAGTAATTGAGATCTATCAGTCTGGAAAGGGTTATAAAGCCATTTCCAAAGCTTTGGGAATCCAGCGAACCACAGTGAGAGCCATTATCCACAAATGGCGAAGACATGGAACAGTGGTGAACCTTCCCAGGAGTGGCCGGCCGCCCAAAATTACCCCAAGAGCGCAGCGACGACTCATCCAAGAGGTCACAAAAGACCCCACAACAACGTCCAAGGAACTGCAGGCCTCACTTGCCTCAGTTAAGGTCAGCGTTCATGCCTCCACCATCAGGAAAAGACTGGGCAAAAATGGCCTGCATGGCAGAGTTGCAAGGAGAAAACCACTGCTGAGCAAAAAGAAGCTCGTCTCAATTTCTCCACAACACATCTTGATGATCCCCAAGACTTTTGGGACAACATTCTGTGGACCGATGAGACAAAAGTGGAACTCTTTGGAAGGTGTGTGTCCAAGTATATCTGGCGTAGAAGGAACACTGCATTTCATAAAAAGAACATTATACCAACAGTAAAATATGGTGGTGGTAGTGTGATGGTCTGGGGCTGTTTTGCTGCTTCAGGACCTGGAAGACTTGCCGTGATAAAAGGAACTATGAATTCTGCTGTCTACCAAGAGATCCTGAAGGAGAATGTCCGACCATCTGTTCGTGTACTCAAGCTGAAACGAACTTGGGTTCTGCAGCAGGACAATGATCCTAAACACACCAGCAAGTCCACCACCGAATGGCTGAAGAAAAACAAAATGAAGACTTTGGAGTGGCCTAGCCAAAGTCCTGACCTGAATCCTATTGAGATGTTGTGGTATGACCTTAAAAAGGCCGTTCATGCTCGAAAACCCTCTAATGTAACTGAATTAGGACAATTCTGCAAAGATGAGTGGGCCAAAATTCCTCCAGGACGCTGTAAAAGCCTCATTGCACGTTTTCGCAAACGCTTGGTTGCAGTTGTTGCTGCTAAGGGTGGCCCAACCAGTTATTAGGTTTAGGGGGCAATCACTTTTTCACACAGGGCCATGATGGTTTGGATTTTTTTTCACCTTTAATAATAAACACCTTCATTTACAAATTGCATTTTGTGTTTACTTGTGTTGTCCTTGACTATTGTTTAAATTGGTTTGATGTTCCGAAACACTTAAGTGTGACAAACATGCAAAGGAACAGGAAATGAGGAAGGGGGCAAACACTTTTTCACACCACTGTATACTAGGCAACTGCCATGTAAAGGTTAAACAGCAAATCCAAACATTAGACTAGAGCATTGACACAGTGATCCAACACCCTGCAAAGCCAGGCATTGCTGAGTTAATAGAAAGACTCAGTTTTGCAGCACACATTAGTAGTCCTATGAATAGACAACAAAACCTGTGAAGCAAATGAAACAGACAAAACTATACACAGCAGTTTAACCTACTTTGGCAGCTTGTATATTAACAGCATAATAATTGAGGCCGCGTACACACGCGCGGACTGTTCGCCCAACCTTGTCCGCTGAACAGTGTTTGGGCGGACAGTCCGCTCGTGTGTGGGGCTTCAGCGGACAGTTTCAGCGGACAGTTGGCCGAACAAGGTCTTACGGAAATTCCGAAAAACTGTCCGCTGAAACAAGGTTTCAGCGGACTGTTCGCTCGTGTGTAGGCTTGTTCGGCCAACTAAGTCTCGCGCATGCTCAGAAAGGATTTCCACGTCGGAAGGTTGCATTGCAGTGTATAGGACGTCGTATTTTTCGTCCCGTCGTACGTGCCGTTCACGTCATCGCGCACGGTTTCAGCAAACTGTTCGTCCGTCGTGTGTGGCCATGTCCGTCCATGCTAAGTTTGAGCGGACTGTTCGCTCAAACTGTTGGACGGACAAAGTTGGGCCAACAGTCCGCGCGTGTGTACGCGGCCTCAGACACACCATGACAGCCCATGGAAAGATTACCTGTTCTGTGCAACACCTTTCCTTGACTGGCTCTAAGGGGGGATGGGAGAGGCTCCATACCTGACAGGTGGACACCAATCCATTCCCAGGCAGCCGCCTAGAGCTCCCAGCCACTGCTACAGTGGGCCAGAAGTTACCCCAATATCATCTCACTGCTGACTGAAAGCTGCATCCAGCCACAGGAAACGGACAAGGGGCCATCTTGGAAGGGGCAGCTCTAATCACAAAAAAAAACTTCCCAGCATCTTTGTAAGGGAAGCCAACATATCCAAAGCCAAACTAACAACAAATTGTGTGTGGGGGCCAGGGTCCACAACTCACCAGGGAGGAGATAATGGATCCGTCTCAACTAACCACAAGACAGAACTGTTTTACCTGCATCCAGAGACCAGTATTCCAGCCCCCCAGTATCTGGACCTGGGGGGGGGGGGGTTCTCCCTCGTGTGGAAGCTTTACAACCGAACAAAGGGACTTCGTCACAGGAAAGAGGCTGAACCTGTGCGGCTGACCAGATGAATCCGGCAGGTGAAGGCAAAAATAAAAATCTTCATTAATTCACAGTTATAACCAGTTGAGCATTTGAGGAAAAAAAATAGAATACCGCCTAGGATGAGGCGACTCATTTAAATATAGTATAACCAGTCCTGATTGGGCGGGAGGCAGACCCTATCCCATTCGTGTATGCTGTCATGCTTTGTGTCAGGAAAAACTGTTACTATGCACACAATTAGCAAAACGTGAAATGCATCAGTAAATTCAAATGTAAATAATGTGCTATGATCAAAAATGCTAATAAGTGAATAAGATTAAATGATTCCAAGGAAGTCCATTCAAAGTGAAAAAAATAAAAGTGAATAATAAAAAAATAGTCAACCAAGAAGCTAAAATCCTTAAGTGAAGATGAAGATACCCATGTGAAGGCACAATAGAAAAAACACTGGTCACTGGTTTGTGCAATCCACCACCAAGCAGTAAAATGGGCACACTTACCAGAAATTGTGGACTCATATACTGGTTTGTAATGAGTCAACCAAGCATATGTGAGGTAATACCTCAACCTTGTCCAGCTGTATCAGATTAATGTTCTGTATACACCCCCGTCACCAGTTCAATGAAGAGGTTCCACTTTAAATAGACAGACTCCCAACAGACCGCATACATCAGAAAGGAAGGCTGCTCCCGAACATGTATGTAGGGAATAAATGGCCACACATAGTGTAAAAATGCAACTTCTTCCTGAGATCTCTGACCATCATTTAACAGGAAGAACTTCCAAACAGGATTATCCTCCAGTCCTTTCCCCTCCAGCGATCTCCTGGAGGGGAACAGTCTATAGACAGGGATGAGGCAGAGTAGAGGAGCCCCTCTTGTTGTCTTCCGCCTGCAGTTCTCCTCCTTTCCTCTCCAAACAGAAAAAAACATAAACGTATGACGTCATTTAACCTTGGAGTAATTTAATGTTATACATTTATTAGCATTTTTGATCATAGGACGTTATTCACATTTGAATTTGCTGTTGCATTTCACGTTTTGCTAATTGTGTGCATTGTAACAGTTTTTCATGTCGCATTTATTGAATTAATACTTGCTCATTGTACGATATTATCATTTGTTTTACCATAAGCACTGCACCAATATTTTATTTATCAGTATATAGTATGACCCATACATTTTCACTGATTTCCCTTTATCTAAGTCATATACCTCAACCTCTGTTCCTAACCAACAGAGGAAATCGGTACATAAGATCAAATCACAGCCAATCCTTGCATACCATTTTTGTTTGCATCCAGACTGGTAATCCAGTCAAGATCCCTCAACCTTGAGCCAAAAGGGGTACAACCAGGTGTAATAAACATTCAGTCAGGTCTATAAAAGTATTACATACATGCAATATACTATGGCAGAGTTTCTGAAATATGTGATACAGAGTAGTACCTTTCTTGCTGATACAAATCCCAATGTCCAAGAACAATATTTTTGTCTGTTCACCCATAGTAAAAGTCAAGTACAGATTGGTATAGAATGGGGCACAACATATGCCCATCGCTATGCTGAACCTGGAGGTAGTTAAATTTGCCAAACACAAATACATTTTGTTTCAAATAAAATTGAATAACTCCAGTATGAGGGGATTGAAGACACATTGATCATGGGCTGTTTGCTCTTATGTTCTCATGATATCTAACCCTTTATTGTATGGAATGCTGCTGCACAGTGCTTTCCTATCCCCAGCAGCAAACCAAACCCCTTTCAGACATGTATGCCCTCAATTGTTTGTAATTATTAAGTTGTGTCTTTATCGACTTCAATACTTGCCACTTTCACCCCCCCCCCCCCCCCCCCCTCCTGCCCAGGCCAATTTTCAGCTTTCAGCACTCTTGCATTTTGAATGACAATTGCGCTTCCCCGCCAGGAGAAAACAGTGATTATTGCTAGGGGCAAGTTTTAACTGAAGTCCAGGTTAAATTTATTAGTCTACAGTATCTAACTCTGTTAGTCTAACACTATCTTCTCCCCAGACTGACAATGTTGCTGTTCAAAGGTGTCTGCTTTACTACTTAAGTAGCTTAAAAAATAAAACGAATGCAGACACCACATCCAAGAATTGTTAAGCTGCAATATATTACATTTTTGTTTTTTGTTTAATACCGCTTTAAGTTACCAATGTTGGAATTCCTCCCCTAAAGTATCTGGTTTTGGGTCATGGTGGCCACCTAAAAAGTCCTTTCCAGTGCACCCTTACATCTTACAAGAAGTGATGTTGTCACATACCTAGTGAAGAAGTGATGTTGTCACGTAAATAGCCTGTCTGGCGCCAACAGGGGCGCATGCACATGCATGCGCTCCCGCGCATGGGCAAAGGCATCCGCGGGCGCGAGCCAGAGGGCCTGGGGCGCAGATTTCTGGCAGGATCTCCATGACATTGCCCCCTCCCAAGGGGCAGCCTCCGGATGCCCCTTCAGGCAAATTTCTCAGGATGGGCCCTCTTGAAAGATTGAACCAGACTCTTAGCATGGATGTTGTCCTCCGACTCCCAAGAATTTTTTTCGGGACCATACCCCTTCCATTTAATTAAGAACTGGTTCTGGTTTCTTCTTCTGAAGTTTAGGATAGCTTTCACTTCAAATTATTCCTCACTGTCTACAAAGACCGGATCAGGAGGAGTGGTACTTCGGTTAGGAAATGGGTTGGGAATGGAAGGTTTCAACAGGGACACATGGAATACCGGGTGGACCTTTAATGAGTCTGGGAGTTCCAATTCGAAGGCTACTTCATTAATCTTCCTTCTAACTGGGAAGGGTCCTAAGAACTTGGGACCCAGTTTCCTTGAAGGGCACGCCATCTTCAAGTTCACCGTGGATAACCACACCAAATCACCGGGTACCAGTACCAATTCCCCTCGTCTCTTCTTGTCGAAGGTTGTCTTGTTGTGCTCTTGAGTTCTAGTCATGGTTTCTTGCAGAAGTCGGTTATTGGTTGAGAAGAAATCCATCTTTTCCTGAACCGCTGGCACTGTACATTCGGGAAGGGAGTTGGGTAGAAACTAAGGGTGGAAGCCGTAATTGGCGAAAAAGGGCATCTGCTTGGTGGCTGAGTGGATAGAATTGTTGTAGGCGAATTCGGCTACTGGAAGCAGGGAGATTCAATCATCCTGTGCAAAAGAGGAAAAACAGCGTAGGTAATGTTCAAGGGTTTGGTTCGTCCTCTCAGTTTGCCCATTGGACTGAGGGTGGTAGGCGGATGAAAAAGACAATTCAATATTCAAAGCCTTGCAGAGGGACTTCCAGAATCGAGAGGTGAACTGCACCCCTCGATCTGAAACTATATTGGCTGGTACCCCATGGAGCCTGATGATTTCCTTGATGAATGTCTGTGCCGTTTCAGGGGCTGAGGGGGTGCCCTTCATGGGAATGAAGTGTGCCATCTTCGACAGACGATCAACTACCACAAAGATAGTGGTATGATCCTCTGCCGGGGGCAGTTCAACAATGAAATCCAGAGACAGCATTCTCCATGGCCTGTCTGGAACAGGCAGGGGTTTGAGTAGGCCCCAGGCCTTGGTCCTACAGCTCTTACTCCTGATGCACGTAGTGCAGGTATCCACAAACTTTTTGCAGTCCTCTCACAACTGAGGCCACCAAAAGGTACGTTGTACCAAGTCGGTGGTCTTGGTGATGCCAAAGTGCTTAGTGAGTGAGTGGTTGTGACATAGCTCTAAAACGGTTACCCGTAGGCCCTCGGGAATGTAGATCTTGTCTTTGTGCCACAGTAACCCGTCTCTGGCTTGTAGTTCTGGTTCGGGAGAAGGTATTTTCCCCACGGAGGCTTGTCTGAGTTGGGAAAGAAGGTCTTCCTGAAGCAGAACGAAATTCCCAGGAGCGAGAATGGTGTCTGGAGGAGAAATTTCTTGAGACTTGTAGAACATCTGTGACAAGGCATCTGGCTTTACATTCTTAAAACCTGGGCGTTAAGTTACATGGAAGGTAAACCGGGAGAAAAAGAGTGCCCACCTGGCTTGTCTCGGGCTTTAGTCTTTTTGCGGATCTCAAATACTCCAGGTTCATGTGGTCAGTGAATATTAAGATCAGGTGAGAAGCTCCTTCCAGTAAATAGCGCCATTCTTCCAATGCAGATTTAATTGCTAACAATTCCCGATCTCCTACATCGTAGTGAGAAGAAAGCCACGGGATGGAGCAGGGCCCTGGCTCCTTGTCTTTGGGACAATATTGCCCCTACAGCGATTTCAGATGCATCCACTTCTAGAACAAATGGCAGGGAGGAATCTGGATGTCTTAAGACAGGAGCAGAGGTGAAGAGTCCCTTGAGGATTTCAAAAGCTTCTTGGGCTTCAGGGGTCCAACGGAAACAGGTCCCTTGTTTTGTTAGCTGCGTGATTGGTGCAACAATAGCCGAGAACCCTTTGATGAATTTGCGATAAAAGTTGGCGAACCCGATGAAACGTTGGATTCCTTTCCTGTCCGCAGGAGTTGGCCAATCCAGAATCACAGCGATCTTCTGGGTGTCCATCTTTATACCTTTGCTGGAAATGATGAAGCCCAAGAACGGTATACTTTCCTGCTCAAATTGGCACTTGTCGGCTTTTGCATCTAGAGCGTGTTGTCGGAGCCGGCCCAACACACTCTTGACATGCCTGCGATGGGATTCGAGGGAATTAGTCCAGAAAGTCCCGGAGCACATTGTTGATAAAGTATTGGAAGGTGGCAGGGGCATTACACAACCCGAAGGGCATCGCCAAGTACTCGAAGTGTCCAAATCGGGTACGAAAAGCGGTCTCCGTCCTTGATACGAACCAGATTGTAGGCCCCGCGGAGATGGAATTTAGTGAAAATGATAGCGGTCCCCAGTCTTTGAAATTCCGGGACTAAAGGAAGAGGGTAACGGTTCTTTATTGTAATGTTATTCAATTCGCGGTAGTCCACGCAGGGTCGGAGGGTGTGGTCTTTCTTCTCAACGAAGAAAATACCCGCGCCTGCTGGGGACAATGACGGGCGAATGAACCCTTTCTTCAGATTTTCATCGATATATTCTTTTAGCTTCCCTTATTCTACCTCTGTCAGGGGAAATATCCTTCCAAACGGGATTTCGGCTCCAGAGAGCAGTTCAATGGGGCAGTCATAGGCTCGGTGGGGTGGAAGCACCTCTGCCTTTTGTTTACTGAACACGTCGAGGAACTCATGATAAGCTTCAGGAATGGCCTGACTTAATTCGACTTCCGAGTCTAGACATAACAAGGTGGATGGTCTCAGAGGGTTGGAAGAACCACATAACTTCTAGCAGTAAGGTGAAGAGAAAGTAATTTCCCCCGTGGCCCAATTTATGGCAGGATTGTGGGCCTGCAGCCATGGCATACCAAGTATTACGGGAACGAGTGTAGAGGAAATTATGTACATACGAAGGAATTCTCGGTGAGAACCCGGAGATAACAGTAGGTAGTGGGGCAGTCTCTTGAACTACAGGGCCAGATTTGATAGCAGACCCATCGGCCAGATGAATAGAGAGTCCATGGGTCTTAGGCAGGAGGGGGATCTGGTGTTTGGCAGCAAAAGATTAATCCATAAAACAGCTGCACCCCGGAATCAATAATGGCGGGCGTCTGTAAAGTCTTTCCTGGGATCTGAAAGGAGACAGAAAGGGCAAGGTGAGATGAAATCTTGGTTAGAGGATCTGTGTAACCAGAAGGCATAGATGGGCACGTATGGAGCTTTATAGGGCAGTTCCTGACGTAATGTCCAGATTCCCCACAATAGAGACACAGATTATTTTTCCAACGTCGTTGACGTTCTTCAGGGGTAAGAGACGGCCGCAAGACCCCAAGTTGCATGGGCTCAGGTGCGTCAGAAGTGGATGCTGGTCGGGCAGCTGGTGCTGGGTGTAGATGGCTTGGAACTCTTGGAAGCATCCAGGTTGGACGAGAGAAACCCGTGGCCCTCTCGGTCCTCCTTTCTCTCAGGCGTTGATCGATCTGTATAGCTAAGTCGATCAGCGCATTTAAAGTCTGTGGAACACCGACTCTAGCGAGTTCATCTTTTAGGGAATCAGAGAGTCCC
This sequence comes from Lithobates pipiens, assembly GCF_037356315.1. Taxonomy (NCBI): domain Eukaryota; kingdom Metazoa; phylum Chordata; class Amphibia; order Anura; family Ranidae; genus Lithobates; species Lithobates pipiens. Next base: position 13,918,868 of record NW_027507718.1, read on the forward strand.
ATGCAGAACTGATGACGAAGGGCAGCGTCATTCCAGTTCGTATCCGCACCCCATCGCCTGAACTCAGCCACATAGTCCTCTACCGCTCTTCGTCCCTGCTGGAGGGTCCGCAAGGCGGTTTCTGCAGTCGCTGAAAGTTGAGGGTCTTCGTACAATTGAGCCATTGCATCAAAGATGGTGGTGAGATTGGTCAAGGCTGCATCCTTCTGTTCTAAGAGGCGGTGAGCCCATGTCTGGTGGTCTCCGGTAAGTAAGGACACCACAAAGCCCACCTTGGTGGCTTCCAAAGAAAAGGTCCGTGGTTGGAGGGCGAAATACAATTTGCAGGAGTTGCGGAAGGCCCTGAAGCAGCTGCGGTCCCTGGTCAGGTGTAGGAACTCTAGGTTTCCGGAGGGAGCATCACAACTGTAGGTGCCGGTCCTGCTTCGGCTGAAGGACCTGATGGATGAGGGGCTCCCAGGGTACCGGAGGGGTTGGATAGGGCAAGCACCCGTTCTTCCAGCCGGGTGTAGCCCTGCTGGAGATTCTTAACTGCCTCGGTAAGTCCTGCCAGGTGTTGACACAGTTCCTCCATAGTGGAGGCTCCCCGCTTGGGCTCAGACATGGCTGTCTGCTACTGTCACGTACCTAGTGGTTTTGAGCCCGAATTGCAGAGGGAGGCCTCCCTTACGGCTCCCACTAACAGGTCCTTGGTAAGGTAACAGGGGACACAGGAGTAAGGAGGGGCATGGGTGCCTGGCAGGATCAACAGACCGGAAGGGATGAACAGACTGGGTCAGCTCCGCAGACAGGAACAGCTTGGCAGACAGGATCAACACAGCAGACTTGATAAGCTCAGCAACCTGGATCAGCTCAGTAAACTGGATCACCTTAGCAGATGGGATCAGCTCAGCAAACAGGATCACTTCAGCAGATGGAATCAGCTCAGCAAACTGGATCACCTTAGCAGATGGGATCAGCTCAGCAAACTGGATCAGCTTAGCAGGTAGGATCGTCAAATAGGCCGGGTCAGGTATCGGGCTGGAAGCGAGGTACAAGGGAGCAGGCAGAAGAGTAGTCACAGACAGGCCAAGGTCAGGTATTGGGCTGGCAGCAAGGTACAAGGGAGCAGGCAGGAGAGTAGTCACAGACAGGCCGGGGTCGGGTGCAGGCAGATAACAGGTAGGTCACAGACAAGCCGGGTCTAAATCACAGGTAAGTACTTCGGATCAAGTTCTCAAGCACACAATGCTGTAGAGCAGACAGCGGGGACCATCTGTGACAGACAGGCTTAAATAGCCTGAATGGCGCCAACAGGGGCGCGGCGCGGGGGAGTCCGCGGGCGCGAGCCAGAGGGCCTGGGGCGCAGATTTCTGGCAGGATCTCCATGACAGATGTATGCTGATTAAGCTCATCTGGAGAAGGTATTTTTGCCAGTATAGCATTTTGCTCACCAGTACCCCATGGTGGAGGAATTACAAACACAAGGGGATTCTCCAGGGGTTGACTTGGTATATTCATTGTTAAATAAGACCCTGAACATGAAGGACCCGGTTGATAAGGTCCCAGTCTTTGGAGACATCACCGATAAGTGGTTAGAGTAGTGGTCATCAACCCTGTCCTCAGTGCCCACTAACAGGCCAGGTTTTATGTATTACCTTGGGGAGATGCACACTATAATACTGCAATCACTGAACAGCAAATTATATCACCTGTGATGTATTTCAGTTATCTTGCAAACCTGGCCTGTTAGTGGGCCCTGAGGACAGGGTTGATGACCACTGCATTAGAGGATGCTCTCTTTAAGGAATCTTTCTCTATGGTAGAAGAGGATCTGTAGCCTGCCTTGGGAATATGTCATATAGCCCTTAAAGTCTGTGGCAAAGAGTATGCTCTGGTCCAGAGAATAAGACCCAGAAGATCTTGCCGTTTTTCCAAGAGCCTTGAGTTTCTTAGTAGTTGCCTAGGAAGACTCCATATGGCAGGAGAGCAATCCTATGGCTTAAAGTGTTATTAAAGACTAATTCAAACAACTCTTACAAATGTTCTCTTCCCCCTCCTCCTACCTATCCTGTATAAAAAAAGATGTATGTATCTTTTATTCCGGCCTGGTCTGGTTATGTGATTCAGCAGTTCTGACTAACCTGTGTAACTAAGCGCTTGACAACAACTGTGAATCCCTGGAGCCTTGACATCAGCCATAGGCCCATGCAGTTTTGGCATTCCCTCCTCTCCCCTGCAGCTGCTGCTCTCTGACACAGAGGGCCTTCAAATGACAAAACTGGATTAAAAATAGATAAGTGCACAGATCTTTTTTTATAGATGGTATGCAAGGCAGGAGGGGGAGGAAGGGAGAATTATTAAGAATAGTTATAGTTAGCCCATCTTCCCCTTTAAGCGTTGGTTGGCAGAACTTAAGCAGATTGAGAGACTGCCCTTTGAGGGTGAATGCTTGCTTGAACCAGCTTTTGGATTCTTACATCCAAATGGCGACTGGGGGGGAAAACATGCTTTCACCCACAAAGAAGGCGATAAAGAGACTGGTCACAAACCAGTGGCACCTTTTGAAATCTTAGAATAATTTATTTCATAAACAACCAGCTTTGGGCTTTAAGCAAAAACCTACATCTCAGTTCCTTAAAGTGTTTGTTACCCCAAAAAATGGATCCTGCTCCTTGCAAGTATGTTGTATGACACCATGCTGCCCCCTGCAACACCTAAAAAACCGGGCTGATCTTACTAGTTCCTACCCCTTTGTAAACTGACCACAGTGTATCATGGCTGCTGAGACCAGACACTGTGGTCAGTTTACGTGCCTTTGTCTTCAGCAGCCTGCTATCTGCTCTCCTCTCTGCTCCTGTGTCCTCCTCCCCCCTCCCCTCTCTGTCTATGTGTGAGCCACCCCTCCTGCTGCTCTCACAACACTAACCTGTATACACCATCAGCACTACCTCCTATTTCAGTGCCCCCTCTGTGAATGATTTATAAATATAAATGCTGTAAATACCTAATTTAAGAGATTGCAATTGCAGAGATTGCAATCACATGACCAGCCAGCTCTCTCCTCCACCTCTCCAGACTGACCTCAGCAGAGGAATCTCAGCCCCGCCTGCTGCATCTCTCAGAGGAGCAAAGGAGAAAGCTAGCCAGTCATGTGATCGCAATCTCTGCAGTAAAATTAGGTATTTGCAGCATTTATTTTTATAAATCACACACAGAGGGGGATACTGCAATAGGAGGCTATGCTGATGGTGTACACAGGTTAGAATGGTTTAACAACCACTTTAATGCCACGTACACATGATCGGACTATCCAGCGGACTTAATCCGGCGGATAAACCTCTGGACTTTGCAGCTGAGGTCCGCCGGACTTTCCGAACGAGCGGACCTGCCCACACACGACCGGACTTTTCCGGCGGGCTAGGTCCGGCGGACAACCTGGCAGACTATGACGGGAGTCCTCCGGACTTTTGAAATCAACGGACTTGCCCACACACAGAGAAAAGTCTATTCATTTTGAACGTGGCTCCAGGTAGCCGGGACTAGTGAAGGAAGTCAATGTCGCCGCCTCCATCGGTGAGATTGACACCTCGCTTGCCCCGTCACCTGGTATGAATTTAAAGGGCCTTTTTTAAGCAGAAAAAAAGGTGTGGGGGTCCCCCCAAAGTCCATAGCAGACCCTTATCCGAGCACATAGCTTGGGGTCTGTGGGCAGGGGGCTTATCGGAATCCGGGAGCCCCCTTTAATAAGGGGGCCCCCAGATACCGGCCCCCCACCCTATGTGAATGAGTATGGGGTACGATGTACCCCTACCCATTCACCTGGTGAAAAAAAGTGTAAATAAAAAAACAACACAAGTTTTTAAAATAATTTATTAGACATATCCAGTGGTCTTCTTCCGTCTTGGGGGGGTCTTCTCACCGGACTCCTCCGCTATCTTCTGCTCTTTTACTAGCTCTTTTACTAGCGGAGGAGCCCGGCTTTCTTCTTTGTTGTTGTCGCCACCCGGGGGTCTTCTTCCGACTTCGGGGTCTTGTCCCGCTCTTCTGGGGTCTTGTCCCGCTCTTCGGTTCTTCTGCCGGGCCTCCGCTATGTTCTTATAGCTCTTTTACTAGCGTTGGCCCGGTCTTCTGTCGCTGCTGCCATGGGGACAAGGGGCGGGGTCATCGGATGATGTCACATGGTGACCCCGCCCCTTATGATGTCACAGCCCTAGTGACTGTGACATAAGGGGCGGGGTCACCATGTGACATTACTCGGTGACCCCGCCTCTTGTCCCTTTATAAGTCGCCACACAATGCTTCCCTGCCATTGCGGCCAGATAGAGTGTCGTGTCAACATCGCAATGGAAGAAGAAGAAGAGAAGCAGGCGGTGGCAACACAAGACTGAACCAATGCTAGTAAAAGAGCTATAAGATAGCGAAGGCCCGGCAGAACTGAAGAGCGGGACAAGACCCCAGAAGAGCGGGACAAGACCACGAAGTCAGAAGAAGACCCCCGGACGGCGACGACGAAGAAGAAAGCTGGGCTACTCCGCTAGTAAAAGAGCAGAAGATAGCGGAGGAGTCCAGCGAAAAAGACCCCCCCAAGACGGAAGAAGACCACCGGAGCTGTCTAATAAATTATTTTAAAAACTTGTGTTGTTTTTTTATTTACACTTTTTTGTCTTTATTTGACTTTTGGAAAAAAAAGGTCCGCCGGAGCCCACACATGGGCGGATTGTCTGGCGGACAGTCCAATCGTGTGTATGCTGCATAAGAATTGAACCTTATGTCCCCCAGATCCAGGGGCATATCCTCTTCTAAATTAATGTTGGACGAACGGTTCAGCCTGAGCATGAGTTTGTGCCAAACATTGGCTGTTCGCCCGTTTGGCGAACATCCGAATTATCGGGGTGTTCCGCCCACTGAACAACCACAATGCACTGAAAGCTTTGCCCTATCAGGGCACATAGCACTGTCAGAGCCATGATTGGACACTGTCATGATGACTATCCAATCATAGCTCATTGCTCTTAGTCCCACCCCCACAGTATAAAAATATTCTTACCATAGCAGCATTTGCAGTGTGATATTGGCACGAAAAGAGATAGAATAGGGCTCTATTCAGTGCTACTAGTGAGTTAGTATGCTATTGTGGGCTATTGTGATTCTATTGGGTGTGTAAAGTATTAGTTTAGTGTGAATCTAGGGATAGTGCAGTGTGAGTGTAATGCGACCATTCATTTTTACTTTAGTGTGAATCTAGTAATAATGCAGTGTGAGATTAATGCAACTGTTCATTTTTACTTTAATGTAATTTTATTTTGTGAGGGCAGGTTTCCTGCAGTATATTTCAATGCGTTACTGAACGTTTAACGCAGTATATTGCAGTGTGTTACTGCATGTTTAATGCAGAATATGTCGGTGCAATATATTTCAGTGTGTTGGTGCACGTTTAATGCAGTAAATTGCATTGTGTTAGTGCACGTTTAACACAGTATATTTCAGTGCATTAGTGCACGTTTACTGCAGTATATTGCAGTGTGTCAGTAGAGTGTGTCTGTGTAGTGAGTACTCAAGTGAAAGTGCACCAAACACCACTTTCTATTGATTAAAGTGCATCCATGTACACATTTCCCCATCTTTATTACATTTTGTTACTAAGCCCCCCCCCCATCATGTCTGGAAGGCCAACAAGGAGAGGTAGATGTTACCATCGCACTGTGAGGGGACCAGCATCGTCTGTGTCAACAGGCAAAGGTTGAAGTGGTCCATTCTCAGGCAGGACATAATTTCCTCTGTTTAGTGAGGTTGCCCATGCTATCCAGCAACAGCATGCAGAGGAGGTGGTGAACTGATTTACTAAATCATCCTCATCCTCCATCACCCAAGCAGAGACTAGTGAGCAGACCACCACAGCTGCCAGAGTGGCTTATTCTGCCACAGCTACTCCTGTCATAGCCCCAGCATCAGGCATAGAGAGGAGTCAGCTGAGTTATTTGAACACAGCATCAGCTACTTGCTTCTTGATGATGTACAGCCATTATTTGATTCAGATCTTGGTTCTGAGGTTGAGGAAGGTAGGGTAATGAGCCTACAGAGAGGGGAGAACACTGTTAAACAACAATTTGGCAGTCATGTTCCCCCTGCTGCAGCGTATTGCCAAGTTGGCTCCAGTGATGATGAGGATGGAGGGGATGGTGATGATGTCACTGACACGACTTGGGTGGCAGATAGAGCAGAGGAGGAAATCGAGGGTGAGGCACAACCCTGAGGCAGCCACCATGGAAGAGTAGAGAGCAGCCACCCTATTCCCCTAGATTGTAAAGGTGTTATCTCCCAGCCCACTTCCCACAGTTCATTTGTCTGGGCATATATGCAGCCCATTGCACTGTTGCAATTTGCAAACTTTGCCTCAAGCAGATCAAGTGTAGAAAAAACACCAGCCATTTGGGTGCCACATGCTTGACGAGGCATTTATCCTCCCACCACTCAGCCCAAAGAGCACCTGAAAGCCACACAAAAGGGATGCATTTCTGCTCCTCCTCACCTTTCCAGTCTACCCCCACTATATCTCATAACCTCTCAGTATCCTACATGGACAGGGATGATGGTATAGAGAAGGGTGTCACAGGTCCTTGCAGCATGTCTGCCAGTAGCACACCACCAGCTGTAGACTATAGCAGGCAAATTTCTCTGCCCCATCTGCTGCAGCGAAAAAAAAAAATACAATCACTGCCACCCACGTGCCCAGCATCTAAATTCAAGCTTGTCAAAGCTGCTGGCTTTACAGCCTCAGCCTTTCTGTCTGGTGGATTCAGCCCCTTCCGTCAATTTGCAGAATGTGCTTTACCACAATGGCAGGTTCCCGGTTTCTATTCCTTTATTCCAGCTCGGTATGTGCGTCAAAGCATCAGTTGGTGGTTGATAACCAAGAATCTCCAAAAAGGAAAATCCTTTATACCAGTTACCTGGAAAGTGGTAACAACAGATGCCATCCTTCTGGGCTGGGGAGCAGTCCTAGAAGAAGCGTCTGTCCAAGGAAAATGGTCCAAATCAGAAATTACCTTGTCCATCAATATTCTAGAGATTCGGGCAGCACGCCTGGCCCAGAAGGCCTGGATGTTCAGATTATGGAATTGTGCTTTCAGAAGCCAACCCGACAATGCCACAGCAGTGGCCTATATCAATCACCAAGGAGGCACGAGAAGTCGTTTGGCCCAGAGAGAGGTAAACATATCCTCATCATATCCTAACTTGGGCAGAAAACAACATACCTTGCCTATCGACAGTCTTCATTCCAGGAATAGAGAATTAGCAGGCGGACTACTTGAGTCGCCAGAAGTTGTTCCCGGGAGAATGGTCTCTTCACCCCAACATCTTTCTATCAATATGTCAAAGATGGGGAATTCCGGACGTCGATCTGTCCAGGTTCAACAAAAAGATTGACAACTTTGTGTGAAGGACAAAGGATCCGCTCGCATGCGGAACAGATGCCTTGGTTTTCCTGTGGGATCAGTTTTCACTGATTTAAGCATTCCTGTCAGGGCTGGCTTAGCCCTTCCTTCTCTGGGCTGGCAGCTCAGCTGTCGGCTAATTGGCAGCTCTCATCTCTCTCCACAATTACCAGCTGTTCCTGATCCTGCTCGTCTGACCTGCCTACTTAAAGCTGTCCAGCTCACTTCATCTCTGCCTTCGCCTTGGTCACATCACAAGAAATGTCACGTACCTAGTGGACGAGCCCAGAATGCAGGGAGCGGCCCCTCGTATCCCTCTGGCTAATGAACCCCTGGAGATGGTGACAGGAATTCAAAAGTTCAGAGGGCACAAGTGCCTGGCAGATGGAGACCGGTCCAGATAAGCAGCAGGATACCGACAGCGAGTAGGTAGGGCTGGTGGTACTTGGCTGGTGTAGACAGGCACAAGTGGGTAGACTGGCAGGCAGATGGACGTCAGCAAGGATGGCAGTCACAGGAAATCCAACGGGTAGGCAGGAACAGCAGAGTCGGGTGCAGGCCGGGTCAGCAGGAAACAGTCAGCGTGGTACAAGCGGATGAGGCAGAGATGTGGTCAGACAAGCAGAAGTCGTAGGCAGGCAGCAACGGATCAAGGTCAAGAACTAGCCGGGTATCAGGAACCAAGGTAACGGGTACAGGTATAGAATAGCAGGATCACAGAACACGCTGTAGACTGGACAGCAAGAATGGGATGGAGCAAGGGCCCTAAGAAGTTCTTAGGGCGCCAAAACGGTCGCACGACGGGTCAGCGTGCCCCCGCGAGTGGACGTGCGCCCGTTCGTGACCCTGCGTGCACGCGTGCGCTTGTTCATGGCGACGCGGGTGCGTTCGTTCGCTTTAGCGCGCGTCAAGGGGAAACGACGGGTTCTCAACGCCAGGCTTCTGCGGGTAAGTCTCCCGTGTACGACCGGAATGCCAGGATGATCGTGACAAGAAACCATCTCCTACGTACCTGTTTAAAGACTGGCTTGCTGACATCCCTCCTGGCTCCTTATCCTGCTTTCTGTTCCTCCACTTGGATCCCTGACTTCTGGCCTGGCTGATTACCCGATCTGGTTATTGAACTCTGGACTGGCTGACTACACAATCCGGTTACTGGACTCTGGCTATGCTTTGACTAAACTTACTCTATTTACCTTTTTATTTTTATTTAATAAACAAGTGTGATTTAATTGTACTTCTGTCTCGGTCTGATTCATGGTTTCTGACAGTAGGCGAAGGCCATGAATGACGATACAGTCAATCCACTTGTTGGTAATATTTTTTCCAGATTGGATGAGCAAGATCACCACATGGATCAGTTTGCCATGGCGTTACAAATGCTCCTGATTCGCATGGCTCACTGTGGGTGCTCCGGTACAACCTGAGTCGCAGGCCATCCCTGCTGCTGCGCCAGTCTCTGTGCAGGCACCCGCCTCGAGTATTACCTTTATAAGAAGTATGTCTGGTTCCGTTCCGCTTCCCCAGCGATTTTGCGGCGATCCAGTTCAATGCAGAGGGTTTCTCAATCAGGTTAAGATATACTTTGAGATGGTGCCCCAGGCGTTTCCCACAGACAGAAGCAAAGTAGGTTTTGTGATATCTTTGCTTTCTGAGAGAGCCTTGGCCTGGGCTAGCCCTCTATGGGAGATGCAAAAACCTGTTGCCTTGAGTTACCCTGAGATTGTGGCCTCCTTTAAAAGGGTATTTGACGTTTCCACACGCTCCACTTCTGCTGCCAAGTGAATCATGGCCATCAAACAGAGTACGAGAACTGTTGCTGACTACGCCATTGAATTCTGTACTCTGGCAGCAGAGGTTGAGAGAGTCTTTAGGAGGAGGGAGAGATTGTGCCTTTATTGTGGCCAGGCAGGTCACTTTTGGAAATCTTGTCCTACCCGTCCAGGGAACGCCCGAACCTTGAGGTCCTGTCATGGACAGACCTTAGGTGGCGTTGTTTCGTCCCCAGTTATCCAGAAGGATAAGCCCCTGGTTTTGGTCACCCTTTCTTGGGCTGAGTCGTCCATCGAAATACAGTGTCAGGGAAATGCCCGTAGGAGAACGGGCTATAGTGTCAGTTGTCAGGGAGCCATCAGCAGGAGAAGGGCTCTAGGACCCAGAATCTCTGGCAGGAGAAGGACTTTAGGACCCAGTATCTCTACCATCAGGTCACATGGGCCTATATAAGGAAGTCTGCTGGTGTCTGCAGTTGCTGGTTTGTTAGTCTTCCTGTGTTCCTGAACCTCTGTGAAAGTACTATTTGGATTCCTGTTGTGACCCGGCTTGTTCCTGACCTGTATGATCTGCTCTTCTGGTTTTGACCCCCTGGCTTGCTTTACCGACTTGCTGTCTTCTCCTATACCTGATCCCGGCTAGTATCACGGACTTCGCTACAGTTACCTGTTCCTGCCTGCTTCCTGATACCAGACCTTTGATTTGTCCCCGCTTCTGCAACTTGCCTCATCCTCCTGCTGGATCTACTGTGTTTGACCCCTGGCCTGGCTTCCACTACTCTTCCTTACGCACACCTTGCCAAGTATTACCGAGGATTCTTATAGACTTTAACTCTGCTGTGCTTCCTGCATTACCTGGTGTCCTTCAGGTGCCCACCAGCTCTTATCTCCGGAATCCATCTGGCAACCTGTGCTTCTCTGGGCACTACACCCTCTGTACCCAACTTCAGGGGTGTACTGCACTCAGCTGCAAGGGGAGCCCTCTCGGCATTTCGGCCTCCAACCAGGTACGTGACATACAGGCTCTAATCGACTCTGGGGTTGCAGGCCTGTTCATTGATGCTGCATTTGTTTTGCAGCACTCAATTCCGCAGCAGTTGCATGACACTCCACTTGCCATTGAGGCTCTTGACAGGAGACCTTTACAGCCTGCCCATGTGACTCATGAGACGGTTCCGTTGTCAATGGCCGTAGGGGCTCTTCACCGTGAGATAATCCAATTCCAATTATTTCCTCACGCAGATTTCCGCTGGTTATTGGTTATCCTTGGTTACAGAGGCACAACCCCTCTTTTGATTGGCTCCGTGCTGAGGTTCTCTCCTGGTAACCACAATGCAATGAGACATGCTTCCTGAAGGTATCCAAGGTTCTGTGCACCTCTTCACTCTCCACCCTGCCAGAGGAGTACCGCGATTTTAGCGATGTCTTTGACAAAGGTCAAGCCGGTAGTTTGCCTCCACAGCGGTCTTATGATTGCGCAATTTACCTTCAACCTGGTGCCATACCTCCTCATGGCCAAGTTTACCCTTTGTCGGTCTTGGAGGATGAGGTCATAGAGGAGTATGTTGCTGACGCACTTTCTCGAGGTTTCATCCGCAAATCCTCGTCTCCTGCTGGTGCTGGTTTCTTCTTTGTGAAGAAGAAGAGCGGTGAACTGAGACCTTGTATAGAGTATAGGGGTCTTAATCGTGTCACGATTAAGAATGCCTACCCGATTCCATTGATTACAGAGTTCTTTGACTGCCTCAAGGGAGCAATGGTTTTCACGAAGCTTGACTTGAGAGAGGTATACAATCTTGTGCACATTAAGGAGGGCGACGAGTGGAAAACTGCGTTTAATACCAGAACAGGCCATTATGAGTACCTGGTAATGCCTTTTGGCCTTTGTAACGCCCTGGCAGTTTTCCAGGAATTTATTAACGATGTTCTCTGAGATTTGTTGCAGTTATGTGTGGTGGTTTATCTCGATGATACCCTCATATTTTCCAAGTCCCTGGAGTGCCACGACACAAATGTCTGTCTTGTGCTTCAGAAACTAAGAGAGAACAATATCTATTGTAAACTGGAGAAGTGCAAGTTCCATCGTGAACAGGTTACACTCCTGGGCTGTGATTTCCACTGCTGGTTTTTCGATGGACCCAGAGAAACTTTTGGCAGTCCTACAGTGGCCTCGACCTGTGGGTTTACGTCCTCTGCAGCATTTCCTGGGCTTTGCCAACTACCATCGGAAGTTTATTCGTAACTTCTCGTCTCTGGTCAAGCCCCTGACTGATATGACCAGAAAGGACGGCAACCCACAGAGTTGGTCTCCGGAGTCCATTAAGGCCTTTGAGACTCTCAAGGTTGCATTTGTTTCTGCTCCTGTGTTGGCACATCCTGATCCTACATTGCCTTTTATCCTAGAAGTTGATGCTTCTGAGACTGGAGTTGGCACCCTTCTGTCTCAACGTCCTAACTCTGAGAGCACTATGTACCTCCAATTCGGAGACGGTTCTGGTTGCCGTGATTCCTCCTGATCATATCTTGGCTGCGGTTCACACCAGTCTTACTTCACCTTTGGGTGACAAAATTCTTGCTGCTTAGGTCCATGCTCCTCCTAAGAAACCTTGTGACCGCTGCTTTGTCCCAGAGAATCTCTGTACTGCCGTGCTCCAGACTTACCATTCTCCCAAGGCAGCTGGCCATCCTGGGAAGAATCAACTCATTTGGGCCATTTCCCAACAATTCTGGTGGCCTAGTCTATGGGCTGATGTAACTGCTTTTGTAACTGCCTGTTCCGTATGTGCTCAGGATAAGACTCCACGACACCTTCCAGTGGGCCTCCTACAACCCATGCCCAATAAAGAGAGGCCCTGGACCCACCTGTCAATGGATTTCATTGTGGAGTTGCCCAACTCCCAAGGCAACACTGTTATCCTTATGGTGGTTGACCGGTTCACTAAGATGTGTTATTGTATTCCACTTAAGAAGTTGCCTACGTCTAAGCAACTGGCTTCCATTTTAGCTCGGAACATCTTTCGCTTACATGGGCTACACAAGGTGATTGTCTCGGACAGGGGCAGTCAGTTTGTCTCCCGGGTTCTGGCGAGCCTTTTGTGCAAAGTTGGGAATTCAGCTTGCTTTCTCTTCTTCATATCACCCACAGTCTAATGAGGCCATAGAGCGAACCAATCAGTCCTTGGAGCAATTCCTACATTTCTATATTTCTGACCACCATAACAACTAGTCAGACCTATTACCATGGGCAGAGTTTGCTCACAACAGTGCCTTGAATTCTGCCTCCCGATTGTCTTCATTTATGGCGAATTATGGTTTCCAACCTTCCATGTTTCCTGACTCATTTGTTCCGCAGAGTATTCCTACGTTAGAGGAGCATTTCCATGGTCTTCGTTCCACTTGGGTACAAGTCCAGGAGGCTTTGCGTCATGTTAACGAAAGGTACAGACTCCATGCTGACCGCAGACGCCTGCCTGTGCCTTCCTACCAGGTTGGGGACAGGGTCTGGCTGTCATCTCGCAGCCTCCGTCTTCGTGTTCCCTCACTGAAGTTTGCACCTCGGTTTATTGGACCTTTCCGTATCCTTCGCAGGATTAACCCAGTGGCTTACGCGTTGGACCTTCCTCATGATATGCACATCTCAAATGTGTTTCATGTCTCCTTATTGAAACCTTTGGTCTGCAACCGATTTACCACCTGGGTGCCACATCCTCACCCTATACAGGTTGAGAACCATGAGGAGTATGAGGTACAATTCATTGTTGACTCCCATAGGTTCCGTGGGCGCATACAGTACCTTGTACATTGGAGGGGGTACGGTCCGGAGGAACACTCCTGGGATTCATCCTCGGACGTACATGTCCTGTTCTCCTCCGCGATTTCCATAGATGTTTTCCCCTCAAGCCTGGCGTTCCTCCGAGGGAGAGGGGTCATTGAGAAGGAGGTACTGTCAGGGCTGGCTTAGCCCTTCCTTCTCTGGGCTGGCTGCTCAGCTGTCGGCTAATTGCCAGCTCTCATCTCTCTCCACAGTTACCAGCTGTTCCTGATCCTGCTCGTCTGACCTGCCTACTTAAAGCTGTCCAGCTCACTTCATTTCTGCCTTCGCCTCGGTCACATCACAAGAAACCATCTCCTACGTACCTGTTTAAAGACTGGCTTGCTGACATCCCTCCTGGCTCCTTATCCTGCTTTCTGTTCCTCCACTTGGATCCCTGACTTCTGGCCTGGCTGATTACCCGATCTGGTTATTGAACTCTGGACTGGCTGATTACACAATCCGGTTACTGGACTCTGGCTATGCTTTGACTAAACTTACTCTATTTACCTTTTTATTTTTATTTAATAAACAAGTGTGATTTAATTGTACTTCTGTCTTGATCTGATTCATGGTTTCTAACAATTCCCTCCTGTTCTTTTGCTTCCGCGACTTCTTCGCAGGATCAAGCAGGAAGGGAAGGCGGTGATTCTTGTGGCCCAGGAGACCTTTGTATGCAGAGATCATAAAGATGGTGGTAGGAGTCCCATGGACCCTACCACCACGGCCAGACAATCTCTCGCAAGGTCCGGTATTCCATCCTACCTTACAAACGCTAAATTTAACAGTTTGGCTATTGAGACCCACATTCTGAAGAAGCAGTGGGCTGTCAGGTTCAGTAGTATCTACTTTGATTAATGCTAGGAAGCCGGCCTCCAGAGTCATATAGTCATGGAAGGCATATGTCTCCTGGTGTGAATCCAGGGATTGGCACACCAGGAAATATGTCATAGGTAGGATCCTTAACTTTCTACAGATGGGATTAGAAATTAAGCTGGCCTTGAGTACTATCAAAGGACAGGTGTCGGCCTTATCGGTATTTTTTCAACGACCACTTGCTTTGCACTCTCTGGTTCGTAACTTTATTTCGGGGGGTAATGCGGATTAATCCTCCGGTTGGGTCATCCCTGAACTCTTGGGACTTGAATTTAGTCCTGTCGGCATTACAGAAACAGCCTTGTTTCTCTGGTTGCCATATCTTCTGCAAGAAGGGTATCAGAGTTGGCTGCTCTTTCTTGTAAAGAACCATATTTGATTATTCACAAGGATAAGGTTGTATTATGTCCTCATCCTAATTTTCTACGGAAGGTAGTGCCAGGTTGTAATTTAAACCAGGATATTGTTCTGCCTTAATTTTTTCCAGAATCTCTTTCTGCGGAAGAAAGGCCACTACATTCTCTTGATGTGGTGAGAGCGGTCAAGGTCTACTTGAAAGAGACTGTTCAGATTCGTAAAACAGATGTTTTGTTTGTGTTGCTGGAAGGTCCTAAGAGAGGACAGGCAGCATCTAAATCTACTATTTCTAAATGGAATTGGTCAAGTGATTGTTCAAGGTTATGGTTTAAAGAGGAAAATTCCACCTTTTCATATTAAAGCGCACTCCACCAGGGCTGTTAGTACTTCCTGGGCAGTGCATCACCAAGCCTCCATGGCTCAAATCTGCAAGGCCGCAACTTGGTCTTCAGTCCATACATTTTCCAGATTCTATCAAGTAGATGTAAAAGGTCATGCGGATATCGCATTTGGGCGCAGTGTACTGAAGGCAGCAGTATAAGTCCTCTAATATCTTGGTGCCCTACTTTTGTTGTGTCTCCCTTCCTTCAGTTGGAATTGCTATGGCACATTCCACATTGTAACTACTATGGCTCTGTGTCCTGTGATGTACAATAAGAAAATACGATTTTTAAAACAGCTTACCTGTAAAAATCCTTTTCTTTGAAGTACATCACTGAAAGGTTATGTTAAGCATCCATCTTGTTTCTGTCAGCCATCTTAATATTCACAAACTTCCATTTTACAATATGTACAGTTTGAACACCCCTTTAACTTCTCAGATAACTGTCTCAACATGAGATTCTTCTAACTCATGTGTTCTCACACACTTATCTATAACCTTCACACTGTTTCTCAGCATTCTTTTAGCTACAGAAGGAATTATGTATCTTTTTCTTATATTAATTCAGCTAGCTTAGAACAAAGAACAATAGCGTTTTGTCTTGACCAGCTGTAATCGTCTTGATGTCTACTGCGCATGTCTTATTCTGTATGACGTGAAATTTAGTATATCAATCGCTTTGTAATAACTCAATACAATTAGTTCTTGAAGGACGCCATGGTGTGTGTGTGGTTTTATTTGTCCTTCGAGAATTGATTCCATATATATCTGAATTTATACAATACATTGGATCTAAGGTCTGAGAGGTTGAAGGGACCACCCTAGACACAGGATTAACCCTTTCAGAACTGGGGGCTCGTCCGGGATGGATGTTTATTTACCCTTAAAGGACTTGGAAAGCTACTTTTAACGGCTCGGTAAGTGAATTCTATTCTTATTGAGTGAAATTGACTTGCCGGGGTCCGGGTGTCAGGTGTGTGACTTGGCTTCCATCCCACAGAGATTGCTGTTGGGTTATAGAACCTCTCATAAGTATACATAAGTTGACCGGTCATGACCTTGGGGGTCATATAGTGTTTTGGGGACACTTGTAAAGATCTTGGCGATCTTAGAAGAATAGGTTTTGGGGACCTTAGAAAAATTTACAGAGTACTCTAGAGTTTTAGTTCTGTTTGGGACAGAACTGGTGACTGATGATCAATGTATTGTGTAAACTTTGTGTATGATTGTATAACTGCTTTTGCTTTAAAAGTATCACGCTGAATGATATTGCCCTGAGTGTGTATATGTGAACTGCTATTTTGTTTCCAGAACCAAAAGGCATACTTGGTGAGTAGTATTCCTGGAGGTTATAAAGTTACAATTTGGGAAAAACTATTTTGGAAAAGGTAAACAGATTAATGTACATTGCAAGTTAATTTCATAGAAGATTTAAATTTGTCTGAAACAAAACAGCAGCTCCATGAGCAAAATTGTGTGTTTATTGTATCTGAAATACTCTTGAACTTGTTCCAAATTTATTCTGTTACAGTCTTGAAGTGATTGTAGCTGTATTAGTATAAAAAAGTATCACGGACAGTACTGATATTTTTTTGTTAAAGGAATCTAAGTTGAGGTATTGTCTAATTGTCTGATTCACACCGTTGTCTGATTGTCTGCACCGCTAGGTGGCAGTCAACCATGATAAATTGTTTTGTTTTCATAGGAAAATTAAATGTACGGAGCAATACCTAGTTAACCCTTAGGTGGATCATATGGCAGGATGGACAGAAAGCCGGTTTGGGTATTCTGACAATTTTGGATCCATTATTGATCCAGACTTTCCTGAGTAATCTCAAACCCCATTTAGTGGTCCCAGTCAAACAAATGATTACTGAATGGTCAACACTTTCTAGAACTGACTTTGGTAAAGCTCTTTCACAGAAAGATGCAGCAGGTTGTTTTGATATACCAAAGCCGTCTCCTGCCTTCACACAACATTTCCAAGGGAATACGAAGGGGAACTTTAGAGGCAGAGGAAATTTTAGAGGCAGATTTAAAGGCAGAAATGGAAGAGGGATGAGTCGCTCTAGAAACAATGGATGTTTCAATTGCGGTGCTGAGGATCACTGGGTGAGTCAGTGTCCTCACCCCACCCCTTCTCAGACTCCCGATTCCAGCTCTGTCCCTGACCAGACACAACAACCACAGGCATCCATCCAACAAGGTCCAACATTTCCAATCAAATGGGGAAATCAACAACAATGATGGGGCCCGGAGGGTAGTGTCTCAGCTTTTCCTTTTGTCTCAGATGATTTCACTGACAGTCCAATGGTTGCTATTTCAATAAATGGGAGACTCCTCCCCTATCTCGTTGATAGCGGGGCCACTAGGAGTACTATTTGTGAAGATCATTTCAGAGGCAAATGGGAACCAGTGGAACCCTCTTTGGGAATTAATGGGATACTGACAAAAACATATAGGACTCCATCTCTACCAATAGAAGATGATGAAGGGTACACCATATGCACACATTCTTTCAGGATAATACCAAGGTGTCCTGTAAATTTGTTGGGAAGAGACTTGTTTGGGCCACTAGGAATCACAATTAGAACCAACTCAAAAGGAGGTCTAGACATTTCCTCAGATAAAATCACTATAGTAGCATGCAAACCAGGTTTATTGATGCTGTCACAACAAAATAGTGAAGAAGATTTTGAGGATATAGACCCCCAGGTCTGGTCCACATCAGATCTGGATGTAGGACTTGTTTCATGCACACCATACAAGGCCACTCTCAAAGAAGGTACATTTCCTATCTATCATAAACAGTATCCACTTTCTAAAGAAAAGATGGATGGCATAGTGCCAATGGTGAAAAAGTTTCTGCAGGATGGAATCCTGGAGGAAATTATTTCTCCATACAACACACCTGTTAACCCTGTAAAGAAGCCGGATGGCTCCTTCAGATTTGTACAGGACTTGAGGGCCATAAATGACCTCATAGTCCCAATAGCACCCATTGTACCTGATGTTCCATCTCTACTGTCCTCCATTCCAGCAACAGCCAAATGTTTTACTGTAATTGATTTAAAGAATGTTTTTTTCTCTGTCCTTGTAGACAAGGAGACAAGGCCACTCTTTGCTTTTACTGTGTCGATTGACCAACACAATCGCCAGTTTACCTGGTGTAGAATGCCCCAGGGATATATAGACTCACCTGTGGTCTATTCTATAGTACCCCAAGCCACCCTCAGGTCTTGGACTGCCCCTCATGGTTCTGTACTGTTGCAATATGTTGATGATCTTTTTATTTGTAGTTCTTCAGAGGAGGACTGTCGAGCTGATAGCCTATCCTTATTGAAATGGGTACATACGTGTGGTCACAAAGTGTCTAAGAAAAAATTACAATGGTGTAAACAGGAGGTTGAGTACCTAGGGTTTGTGCTGTCTCCGGGAGTTAGGAAAGTCAGTCACAAAAGAACTGTTGCTAAAGTGGGTCTGCCCCGCCCACTTACCAAGAAAGACCTGCTAACCTTTCTTGGAATGATTGGTTACTGCCTCCAATGGATACCTGACTGTTCTTTCTATGACAATATATTGAGACAAGCAACACTTTCTGAAATGTCTGATATTGTAAAATGGTCTGATGAAATGTTAAATGCTTTTACCATGTTGAAAAGTGCAATGGTTACCAGCCCGAGCCTCGGCCTCCCTGATTTTAGAGAAATGTTTCACTTGTTTGCTAGGGAAAATTGCAGAACCATGGCAGGAGTACTGGCCCAGGAACATGGTGGGAGACTGCGCCCTGTAGATTTTTTCTCAAAGGTGGTTCCAGTACAGGTGCAAGGCATGCCTGCTTGTCTTAGAGCGTTGGCTTTTTGTTCTATGGTTGCAGAGTTGGCAGCACCATTTACCTTGGGCCATAACACTACTTTACACACCTCACACAACGTTACCACACTCACACTCTTTACATACTCAGCATATGTCAGCACAAAGATTGAGTGGGTTTGAAGTCATCCTCCTGTCCAATCCAAACCTGAAAATAAAAAGTTCAAAAATAAACTCTGGCCCAGCTCCAATTTTGAATGCCTTATTAGGTCTTAAAGGAGAACAGGATGACTTACTACCACCTCATGACTGTACACAGGGCTGGTGCAAGGATATTTGACACCCTAGACGAAACCTAATTTTGCCGCCTCCCCCCCCCCCCCCCGAATGCGGTGTGGGAAATGCACATGGATGGTGGTTTTCCTGCACCGCGTTCTAGTGTGAACTGGGGCTAAAAGTCTGGTGTGTGAGGGCCAGCTCTGTATATGCCAGCAATCACCAGGCGGTATTGACAGGACAGATCCCTGGACACCTCATCTTTGTGTACTCCAGGCCTGGGCAGTGATCAGGGATGATAGATCAGAGATGGCTGAATAGTGATTTGTACAATTATGGAGGATTTCCCCCTCCAAAATACCAAAAATTTAGCAGCAATAAAGAATAGCTGCTGCTAATAAAATAAGTTACCTTGTGAGATGTAGCATGAAATAAAATTCATCTAAAAAGCAATGTGGCACAATGACTAAAAAGAATAAATATTAAATATCAAATATTCTACACCGCCACTCAAGACAATGTTGTTTTAACACACAATCAGCCACTAAAAAACACACTTATTGTATGTAGGCTGGGGGAGTCACATCTGTATAGACTACCCACCTAACCTTACAATCACTGGGATGTCCAATTTTAATTTATACTTTCTGGAAGGAATTTTAAGTGGATGCAGTGGATCCATGATGTCTGTGTTTGGCAGCAAAACGGACAAAGCAAAGTTGAGCACGCAGTGTAAAGCACACATAAATACAAGAGGCAGCAAGCAGCATAGGTCTGTCAACCAGTGCAGGACATAATACTATATTTGACACGTGTAGAGTGCAGTTCAGTCAGTATTACATGATGTTATGAGCAATACTACCATCACTCTGGTTGTGTCTCACCCAACCTGTGTGCATCTGCATACCTGTTGGGGCGCTGAAGCAGTGACAGGACATCCTTCCCAAAGCTATAGTCTGCTGCTCAATCCCACTACACACTGAGGATTCTGTATGTGCAGTTGCCCAGCCACCCCTGGTGTCCTGTTTCCTGGCTCAGACCCTATACAGTACACATGGTTTGCCTATTTTTCAGCTACCTTCTTCTAACTGGGCTGCAGCATCATGCGGGACATGTGCGTGTTCTCCAGGCTCCACTACATGTGACCACAGCCTCACTGGGAGGAAATCAGAGCTGAGAAGAAACAGCAGCAGAGATCATGAAGTCTCTTACCAGGAGAGGGGATGTTGGCAGTGTTGTGTCGGTGGGAGAGCGCTCTGATCCTGCAGAGTGCCCGCACAGTAGAGGCTAAAAGCATCGAGACCTGGACAATGGACATTGCTGGAAAGGCTGAGGAGAGGGAAAGAGGCGGAGTTGTGGGGGGAGAACGGACCATGCAGCATATGAGAACTGGGCAGAGAGAGAGGCAGAGCTGGCTGTAGTGGAACATGATCAGAGACTGGTGGTGATGGTGAAACACAGACAGGCAGGTTACTAGCCGTCTGGCACTGTGATGTCAGAGGCACAGGGGATGACAGTTCTCCGCCGCCGCTGCGCCTCTGACACTGTACAGAGGGACTCGGGAGCGGCTGCCTGTTGTGTTGAGACTGACTTAGTTACTGGCTGCAGAGAGAGGGAAGAGGGTCATCAGTGGCCGGGCGCCCTAGGCGGCAGTGCGCCCTAGGCGGCTGCCTAGTCCGCCTAGTGGTAGCACCGGCCCTGACTGTACACAATCAATACATCAGGACACTTCACCTAGAGCAGATATGCTTTCAGTACCAATTCCTACTGCACAAACAGTTTTTGTTGATGGCTCTTGCAGCAGACCAAGTGATAATGTCTATCATGCAGGATATGCTGTTGTCCAACTGCCGGTTACTGTCTTCGAGGCCAATCCAATACCCTATCAGTCTGCACAAACTGCTGAATTGATAGCATTAACCCGTGCATGCCAGCTGTTTGCAGGAAAAGAGGTAAACATTTACACTGATTCCAGGTATGCTCATGGTGTGGTTTGGGACCATGGTGTAATATGGCTTCGCAGAGGATATGTGGCAGCAGATGGAAGGAGCATCTCACACTCTGACCTAGTCACAGCATTACTAGATGCAATTCAGTTGCCTTCAAAACTAGCTATCATGCACTGTAAGGCACATACAGGCCAAATGACTGATATAGCCAAAGGTAATGCACTAGCTGACAGAATAGCTAAAGAAGCTGCATCTACACAAAAGGCAAACATTCAAATGCCCATGCTAACACCTCAGCCATGTTCCCTGAAAGAGACACATTGGCTCACGGAACTACAGGCTTTTGCCACCCCTGATGATATTGCGCAATGGAACTGTGATGGGATGGTACAAAAGGATCCTAAAACAGGATTAATCTGCAAAGAGGGGAAACCGTGTATTCCTGTTGCTAGCGCCCCCCTGTTCATTGCACAATACCATGGACTGGGTCACAAGGGATGGCAAGCCACATGTGAACTTCTAGATGCAGATTTTTTCATTGCAGGATTACCTAATCTAGTCAAAGCTTTTGTAAGGAGATGTGTCACTTGCATTAGGAACAATCCAACAAACCCAAAGAAATCAAAGCATGAACATCTTGAGTACCCAACAACACTGTTTACCCATTTACAGATAGACTTTACACATATGCCCAAAGAAGGAAAGAAACAACAATATCTTTTGGTTATAGTGGACATGTCACACTGGCCAGAAATTTTTGTCACCAACAATGAAAACGCACAAACTGTAGTGAAGATCCTCACACAGGAAATTATTCCTAGATGGGGGTGTCCATTGCAAATAAATTCAGACAATGGCCCAGCTTTCACAGCTAAAATCTGCCAAGATCTTGTAAAAGTACTAAAAATAGACTGGAAATTTCACCTCCCCTACCATCCACAGAGTTCAGGAATTGTAGAGAGAATGAATAGAACAATTAAAGACAGGATAAGGAAAGCTACGGGTGGGAATTTTGGCAAGTGGAAAAAAGTTCTCCCAGCTGTATTAGCTGAAATCAGAATGACCCCTCACAGTGTGATGGGTTATTCCCCCTTTGAGGTACTCATGGGTAGGCCATTCCCCACACCATGGGCTAATCATCCCTTGATGGTAGAGAAAGGTGATTTGGAACAAATACAGGAGGAATATGTAAAAAAACTGATTGAAACTCTTGATATTGTCGAAAGAAAAGTTGCTCGCACCTCTCCTTCTTCTTCACAGGTACCAACCCACCCGTTCCAGGTCGGTGATCAAGTTGTGGTCCAGAGGCTTCAGAAAGGTCGAAAGCCGCAAGAGGTTCCATTCGGACCAGTGACCAAAGTGGTAGCCGTCACCAGGACCGCCATCCTTACAGAGGAAAGTCCTACTTGGATCCATGCCAGCAGAGTAAAGAAGGTTGATCTAAGCCCAGGAATTCAAGAAAGGCTGAAAAGAGGTGAAGCAGGTGTTTTAAGTCCTCAAAAGACAAGCACAGACATAAAGGACAGTGATGTCACTCATTTCACCACAGACTTCTGGGAAGGCCTTTTGCCTTATGGTGATGTTTCTACTTCTGATCTTTGTCCCAGTGTGGATAATAACTAACTGTATCTTTCATCCTGAAGACTTAGGTGCCTTGAAACTCATATGTGGTAAAAGCGAAATACACACCAACCATACTGACTTTCACCTCAGAAATCCCAGTAAAAGAGATGTCTCTAATGAATTGATCAAAGAAACAAGTTTTTCTGGAAAAATGTTACTGTTAAAATTTAAATATGCTTACGCTAGAAAGTCAGGATATGAAAAATGCTGGATTTGTAGTAAGTTGCACCCAGAAACTGCTAAAATCCCACTTTTAGCTGTCCCTCTGAACCTCAAGTCATTATTGGAAAATACTCTAGTCTTAAGTATTAAGAATGTCTCGGAAGGGTACCGCAATCAGAGTATTATGTTTTACACTTTAGGAAAGACACATGAACCTGAGTGGTGTGTTCAGCTAGGCAATACATCCAACGGAATAGGTATGTGTTCCAAGTCTGTATTTAACATTTCAAAGGGTATTCCCTTCCACACCAATAACATTATCATGGGTCATATGTGTAGTTACAAAAATCAATCCCTTAACAACACCATTAGTGAACTTACTACATACAGGAACACAACCTCTGGGATACTTGTGAGTAAACTTGTTAGTGCTGCATTTGAGGCTGGAACTGAGCCCCAACGTAGTTCTCTAAGAAGTTTTTCATTGGGAAACAATACATACGTATGCTGTGCTAAAATTTGTTACCCATGGATCCCCGCAGGAGTGAAAGGATGGTGTTATTTAGCACAGTTGGTACCAGTCATGTCAGCCCTAGGCCAGAATCAGGAACATCACATACAAGTTACTTCAAGTCCAGTACATAGGTTAACTTATAAATACAAGAGAGAAACCCCACCTATGTTTTCTACTTCAGATAAGTCATGGACATGGTTTCCATCCTGGACAGGATGGGGCATAACCATGATGGACAAATTAAATAACTACACTGGTTTAATAAATGATGTTATGGAAAAAAACTCTCAAGATATAGGACTACTCAATGTCGAGCTCAAAGCAATTAGAAGACAACTAGAGTTACACGAATTGAAAGCATGAGTGCAGCTCTGACAGGTTTATGCGAAATGACCCAAGATTATGAATGTTGTACATGGTTTCACAATACCAGCCTGGAAATCCCAGACTACTATGATGTTATTAATCAACACCGAACACAGGTCAATGAATTAATGAAACAAGCAAGGGACATAGGTAATTATGGATGGAACCCCTTTTCTAGTTTGGGTTTAGGTGGAATGTTTTCATGGTTAAAGGACATAGTGATTATGATTATCATAGTACTATTGTTAGGATTGATAGGCTACCTGATTTTCAAGCTTATTCTACTTTGTATTAGCAAGTGTACTACACCAGACCAACCTTCTCACGCATATACACAATATCTGCAGCTTTATGTAAATGAATATAACAAACGTAGCAAGAACCGTAGATTTCAGGAGGCTGCGGATCTGTAGAAGTCATTCCATGACTTAAGAGGGGGTTGAAAGGTTATGTTAAGCATCCATCTTGTTTCTGTCAGCCATCTTAATATTCACAAACTTCCATTTTACAATATGTACAGTTTGAACACCCCTTTAACTTCTCAGATAACTGTCTCAACATGAGATTCTTCTAATTCATGTGTTCTCACACACTTATCTATAACCTTCACACTGTTTCTCAGCATTCTTTTAGCTACAGAAGGAATTATGTATCTTTTTCTTATATTAATTCAGCTAGCTTAGAACAAAGAACAATAGCGTTTTGTCTTGACCAGCTGTAATCGTCTTGATGTCTACTGAGCATGTCTTATTCTGTATGACGTGAAATTTACTATATCAATCGCTTTGTAATAACTCAATACAATTAGTTCTTGAAGGACGCCATGGTGTGTGTGTGGTTTTATTTGTCCTTCGAGAATTGATTCCAGATATATCTGAATTTATACAATACATTGGATCTAAGGTCTGAGAGGTTGAAGGGACCACCCTAGACACAGGATTAACCCTTTCAATCACGGGACACAGAGGTCCCTCCCTTCTTTCTGTTATACACGTGTATTACTTTGCTACAAAAATGCCCCCCAGGGCGGATTATATAAGGAGTGGACTTCTTGTCTTAGGGTGTGCCAGTGTCCATCACTTGAAGTTGGCCGATAACCCACATAGTAACTACTATGGCTCTGTGTCCTGTGATGTACTTCAAAGAAAACCATTTTACAAGTAAGCTGTTTTAAAAAGCCTTTTTTTTTTTACCACAACTATTCCTGTATATTGGCTTTTTAAATTTACAAATGCAGCAATTTAGGATTTGGATGAAAGATTTAGCGCTGGGAAAATTTTTTTGAAAGGTAACTAGTGCATTTTATATATAACTATATAGATCAGACCAAAATGAGGGACAAATGAGGAGGAAAGAGGGACTTTGTCCCAAATCAGGGACAGGCCCTCAAAAGCAGAGACATTTGGGAGCTATGTTGTAATTTGGCTCTTGTCAAAATCACGCAAATCCTTACATTTGTCCTTTCGAAACATCAACTTCAGGGACAGCATGTTCACTTGATGCCTTATATACCTCCCCCACCCACTCTCAGTGGTCATAATGTTATGGCTGGGTGGTGTTACTGTATATGGAAATAGTTGGGCATCAGTGTGCTAAAGGCTGGGCGGTGTATATGGAAATGGCTGGGCGGTGTGTATGGAACTAGAACACTGGTGCCCAGCTAACAGCTGGGTGGTGTATATGGAAATAGTTGTATGGTGTGTCCAAATCCCCATATTTTTTTATAATGTTTTTTGAAAATGTCTAGGTGTTTTAAATGAGCCTTGCTGGAGGTTAATGTCTTTTTTGCATGTGTGCGCTGTAATATTTTGTTCTATGGAAATAGTTGGGCACCAGTGTTCTGATGACTGAGCGATGTATATGGAAATAGTTGGGAACCAGTGTTCTATTGGCTGGTCGTGTATATGGAAATAGTTGGGAACCAGTGTTCTATCGGCTGGTTGTGTATATGGAAATAGTTGGGAACCAGTGTTCTATCGGCTGGTCGTGTATATGGAAATAGTTGGGAGCCAGTGTTCTATCGGCTGGTCGTGTATATGGAAATAGTTGGGAACCAGTGTTCTATCGGCTGGTGGTATATATGGAAATAGTTGGGAACCAGTGTTCTATCGGTTGGTCGTGTATATGGAAATAGCTGGGAGCCAGTGTTCTATCGGCTGGTTGTGTATATGGAAATAGCTGGGAGCCAGTGTTCTATCGGCTGGTCGTGTATATGGAAATAGTTGGGAACCAGTGTTCTATCGGCTGGTCGTGTATATGGAAATAGCTGGGAGCCAGTGTTCTATCGGCTGGTTGTGTATATGGAAATAGTTGGGAACCAGTGTTCTATCGGTTGGTCGTGTATATGGAAATAGCTGGGAGCCAGTGTTCTATCGGCTGGTCGTGTATATGGAAATAGCTGGGAGACAGTGTTCTGACGGCTGGTCGTGGATATGGAAATAGTTGGGAACAAGTGTTCTATCGGCTGGTTGTGTATATGGAAATAGTTGGTAACCAGTGTTCTATCGGCTGGTCGTGTATATGGAAATAGTTGGTAACCAGTGTTCTATCGGCTGGTCGTGTATATGGAAATAGTTGGGAACCAGTGTTCTATCGGCTGGTCGTGTATATGGAAATAGTTGGGAACCAGTGTTCTATCGGCTGGTCGTGTATATGGAAATAGTTGGGAACCAGTGTTCTGACGGCTGGTCGTGTATATGGAAATAGTTGGGAACCAGTGTTCTATCGGCTGGTCGTGTATATGGAAATAGTTGGGAACCAGTGTTCTATCGGCTGGTCGTGTATATGGAAATAGTTGGGAACCAGTGTTCTGACGGCTGGTCGTGTATATGGAAATAGTTGGGAACCAGTGTTCTATCGGCTGGTTGTGTATATGGAAATAGTTGTGAACAAGTGTTCTAATGCATAGCTCCCAACTGTCCTTGATTTGAAACAATGTCCCTCATTCCTCCTAATTTGTCCCTCATTTTGGTCTGATCTATATAGTTGTATATAAAATGCACTTTTTATCTATCAAAAAGTGTTTCTCTGTGCTAAACATTTCATCTGATTACTAAATTTCTGCATCTGCAAATTCAAAAAGCCAATATAAAGGAATAGTAGTGATAAAAAAAAGCACTTGTGAGTTTAACTAATCATTTTTTTTTTTTTTTTTTTTGTACAATTCTCCTTTAAGGGGTGTGACAAGGGGGTGTGTCCTATGCCTGCATACTTTTGCTGATTGGTGTCCCTCATTCCCATCTCAAACGGTTGGGAGGTGTGATAATGGCTGGTCTGTAAATATGGAAATAGTTGAGCACCAGTGTTCTAATCCACTTCCAGTGAAGAGCAATCACCAAACCGTGTATTTGTGAAGTGAAAGGCCTTCCTATCTATCCCCGCCCACTATGCTTTCTACAACCCTAGCCTATCCCCGCCCCTTTGCTTCGCAATGTTACTGTCTATCCCCGCCCCTTTACTTCCTAATGTTATTGCCTATCCCCGCCCCTTTGCTTCCGAATATTATTTTCTATCCCGCCCCTTTGCTTCCTAATGTTATTGCCTATTCCCGCCCCTTTGCTTCCTAATGTTATTGCCTATTCCCGCCCCTTTGCTTCCTAATGTTATTGCCTATTCCCGCCCCTTTGCTTCCTAATGTTATTGCCTATTCCCTCCCCTTTGCTTCCGAATATTATTTTCTATCCCGCTCCTTTACTTCCGAATGTTATTGCCTATCCCCGCCCCTTTGCTTCCTAATGTTATTGCCTATTTCCGCCCCTTTGCTTCCTAATGTTATTGCCTATCCCCGCCCCTTTGCTTCCTAATGTTATTGCCTATTTCCGCCCCTTTGCTTCCTAATGTTATTGCCTATCCCCGCCCCTTTGCCTCCTAATGCTATTGCCTGTCCCCGCCCCTTGTTAGTAAACCTACCCACCCGCTGCAGCACTCTGTGAACGTCAGGTGGAGCTCGCCCTCCGACTAGAGAGTTTTGTCCCCGCCGGGCCGCCGTAGTGAATATGTGCGTGCAGCTGCTACTAGAGGCAGGTGTCAGAAGGAGTTCCGTAGTACGGGCAGACGGCAGATTTGTCTCGTCACTCCTCGGTGAATTCTCTCGGCTCCAGTATTGACTTTCCCTGTGACTGTCCATAGCCAGGAGCGGAGCTCGCCCTCCCCGGAGACACACAGCCATTACTAGCTGTACAGTGCGCTCGGAGGTTATTGTGTGTGAGGGGACTCATCTCTAGCAGTGACATCATCCTGCTACTGGAAGTAAGTGTATACATCAATGGGTGGGCTCCTAGGGGGGATGTCCAGTGCTGGGACCCTGATCCTTGCAGAGATCTAGGTGACATCTTTTTTATAGGAGCTCTTCCTCAGACCCCACAACTCTGCCCATCCATTCGTGTGCTGCATGTGACCGTCTGCCCTGGATGAACAAGCTGGATCACATAGTTCCATTGGTCCAGCTTGGCACAACACACACTCACCAGTAAAGATGAACTCAGGCCTGGAAGTCGGCGCTGCGCTAATCACAGGCAGTGAGACATTGTCCTGATGTGCGGCTGCAGAGATCGGCCAATGTCTCACTGCCTGTGAGCGCAGCGCCGACTTCTTGGCGGGCTCTGCACGTGGACCATGCGAACACGCCTGAGCTCGTCCCTACTCACAGGTAAGGATGAGCTCCGGTGTGTTCGCAGAGCCCGCCAGGAAGTCGGCGCTGCGCTAATCACAGGAAGTGAGACATTGTACCAATGCGCGGCTGCAGAGATCGGCACAATGTCTGACTGTCTGTGATTAGCGCAGCGCTGACTTCCTGGCGGGCTCTGCACATGGAGCATGCGAACATGCCTGAGCTCATCCCTACTCACCAGTAAGGATGAGCTCCGGTGTGTTTGCACAGCCCATGTGCAGAGCCCGCCAGGAAGTCGGCGCTGTGCCAATCAAGGCAGTGAGACATTGTCCTGATGGGCGGCTGCAGAGATCGGACAATGTCTCACTGCCTGTGATTAGCGCAGCGCCGACTTCCTGGCGGGCTCTGCACGTGGACCATGCGAACACGCCTGAGCTCACCCCTACTCACCGGTAAGGATGAGCTCCGGTGTGTTCACAGAGCCCACCAGGAAGTTGGCGCTGCGCTAATCACAGGCAGTGAGACGTTGTCCCGATGCGCAGCTGCAGAGATCAGGAAATGTCTCACTGCCTGTGATTAGCGCAGTGCCGACTTCCTGGCGGGCTCTGCATGTGGACCATGCGAACACGCCTGAGCTCACCCCTACTCACCGGTAAGGATGAGCTCCGGTGTGTTCACAGAGCCCACCAGGAAGTTGGCGCTGCGCTAATCACAGGCAGTGAGACGTTGTCCCGATGCGCAGCTGCAGAGATCAGGAAATGTCTCACTGCCTGTGATTAGCGCAGTGCCGACTTCCTGGCGGGCTCTGCATGTGGACCATGTGAACATGCCTGAGCTCATCCCTACTCACCAGTAAGGATGAGCTCCGGTGTGTTTGCACAGTCCACGTGCAGAGCCCGCCAGGAAGTTGGCGCTAATAACAGGCAGTGAGGCATTGTCCTGATGTGCGGCTGCAGAGATCGGCCAATGTCTCACTGCCTATGATTAGCGCACTGCCAACTTCCTGGTGGGCTCTGCACGTGGACCATGCAAACACGCCTGAGCTCACCCCTACTCACCGGTAAGGATGAGCTCCGGTGTGTTCACAGAGCCCACCAGGAAGTTGGCGCTGCGCTAATCACAGGCAGTGAGACGTTGTCCCGATGCACAGCTGCAGAGATCAGGAAATGCCTCACTGCCTGTGATTAGTGCAGTGCCGACTTCCTGGTGGGCTCTGCATGTGGACCATGCGAACATGCCTGAGCTCATCTCTACTCGCCAGTAAGGATGAGCTCCGGTGTGTTTGCATAGCCCACGTGCAGAGCCCGCCAGGAAATCGGTGCTGCGCTAATCACAGGCAGTTAGACATTGCCCCGATGCGCAGCTGCAGAGATCGGGAAACGTCTCACTGCCTGTGATTAGCGCAGTGCTGACTTCCTGGCGGACTCTGCACATAAGCTGTGCTAACACACCGGAGCTCATCCCTACTTGTTACAAGTAGAGGTGCGCATCTTCACTGGTCTCACAATTTGGGTACGATTAACCTGTCAACGATTCAATTCCGTGATGCATCACGACACGATTACTGCCCATGGTTTTTGTCAAAAACCCATCGGTACAGCCTTATATGTGAAACAATAAATTATGTCACCGTGACATAGACATAAAAAGTGATCCGTTATGCCTCATTCTAATGCAGAACAATATAGAGACCACAGATAATGGGACTTCCACTGGTTCAGACCCGCTGGTCATTTCCAGTGGAGGTCTAGCAGACAGTCAGTGAGGAGCAGAGCTCACCATACAGACGTAAATGAGACCTAGGACAGTGATGGCGAACCTGGGCACCCCTGGATATTTTGGAACTACATTTCCCATGATGCTCATGCACTCTGCAGTGTAGTTGAGCATCATGGGGAAATGTAGGTCCAAAACATCTAGGGTGCCAAGGTTCGCCATCACTGCCCTAGGGCAAGGCTACCTTGGTGGATCTACCCTAATTATATTAGGAAGAAGACAGGATACTGCATGGGAGCATTAGGCTGCACATGATCAGGGTTATATAGAGCTGATTCCTTGGATAATTCCATCGTTACGCTTTCTACTATGGGCAGATGAAGTTGCTACCCCCAATAAATCCTGGATATTCATATATAATAACCCTTTGTTATGAGTTCTACTTCTAATCATATGGGGGTCATGTCTGCCACTGGCTCTGTTCCTCACTCTTTTGTGGTCCACTCATTTTGCTTGATTTAACACTGTAACCCTTTATGCTCCCGAAAAAAGCATTATGTCAACGTGAAACATGTGGAGCACAGCATTGTCCACCTAGTGTGAGGCAACGCACCCCTCCGATATATTATTTGTCCTTGGTGATTGTAGTTTCATTACACATGTGCCAGTGTCATTGGCTTTGTGAATGCTCACACACTAGTTTGGGTTAATACTATCTCTAATGGATCTAATTTTTGTTTTTAATCAGTTTTTCTAATAAAAGACAAAAAAATAAATTTTATATATATATATATATATATATATATATATATATATATATATATATATATATATATATATATTCTATCCCCATCTTCTGTGGGCTCTATTTTGTTCAGCCTTATAAGTGCTCCTCAGTATTCCGATTACACAGAGCGGGGATCTCCTGCTCTTACATGGAGCTTGGATTTGAATTGCCCGGTGGCCACTGTTGCCAAAGTCCTGCCTCCTAGACCAGCTCATATGATACACGTCAGTCACACTGAGTCTATTTCCTGGCATTGGATCATTGTGCCGTCTGCCACAGGAGCAGGTCTAGGAGGCGGGACTTTGATACAGCAAGTGCCGAGCATTTCAGAGCCAAGGTCAATGTGACATCTACACATTTAGGCATGGAGGGGAGGACTCTGATAGGGGCTGATAATGTAATTGATGCAAACAAGATTCAGCCTTTCTTTGTATTGATGCTGAATCACGATGCATCGATTACATGATTGTTCTCAACGCCCCTACAACCAAGGCATGCAGAATACCATCTCTGAATGCACAGCACATCGAACCTTGAAGCAGATGGGCTACCGCAGCAGATGACCTCACCAGGTGCCACTCCTGTCAGGAACAGGAAACTGAGCCTACATTTTACACATTCTCACCACAATTGGACAATAGAAGATTGGAAAACCACTGCCTGGTCTGATGAGTCTCCATTTCAGCTGCAACATTCAGATGGTAGGGTCAGAATTTGGGGTAAACAACATGGAAGCATGGATCCATCCTGCCTTGTGTCAATGGTTCAGGTTGGTGGTGGTGTAATGGTGTGGGGGATATTTTCTTGGCACACTTTGGGCCCCTTAGTACCAATTGAGGATCTTTTAAATGCCATGGCCTACCTGAGTATTGTTGCTGACCATGTGCATCCCTTTATGACTACAGTGTACCCATTTTCTGATGGCTCCTCCCAGCAGGATAACGCACCATGTCACAAAGCTCAAATCATCTCGCCACTGGCTTCTTGAACATGACAATGAGTTCACTGTACTCCAATGGCCTCCACAGTCACCATATCTCAATCCAATAGGGCACCTTTGGGATGTGGTGGAATGGGAGACTTGCATCATGGATGTGCAGCCGACAAATCTACAACAATTGCGTGCTGCTATCATGTCAATATGCACCAAAATCTTTGAGGAATGTTTGCAGCACTTTGTTAACTCTATGCCATGAAGAATTAAGGCAGTTCTGAAGGCAAAGGGGGGTACCAACCCCATTTTGCCTGACTGGTGAGTGTACATATACCTTTTTATACCTGGGGGTCTGCTGTGGAATCTGACAACCGCTCTCCTAGTTGGCACTGCTATGATGCTCATCACAGAGTTCCGGGTCCTGCGCAATCAACTTCCCCTTTATACACTGATCACAGGGAGTCACTCGCTTGACATGTGCCATTCGCAGAACGCATTGTATTTTTGTTTTAGGCCTTGTTCACAACATGGTGCAGAGATGTCAGTTTTTCTGCATGGGTTCTGCAAGGGCACAAACAAAACAATCGTGCCCTGTTCACACCACAACACTGGTATTGCGTGTGGATTTTTTCTGCACTGGAATCTGCAACATGTATGCAGTTCTCTGTGTGATAAAGAAACTGACCTGACTTCGACACTGTGGTGTGAACAGGGCACATAACTAACATGCATGAAAACTAGGGGTGCAACTGATCGTCACCGATCCATGATCCAAACGGGTCACCCTGTTCGGATCAGCACACGCCGCGATCCACGGAGCGCTCTGCTCCCTCGGCCTTAGGAAAGGCCTCGGCTTTGGCCTAAGTCCGGAGCGGCGGCCATCTTTGTACACCCGGCGACCGTTTACAATGTGATCGCTCCGTGATGGAGCGATTCCTTGTAATTAAACCGGCGGTTCCTCACTCCCCTCTGTGTACTGATCTGTACAGTGGAGGAGAGAGATTGGATGGCAGCAGCGCTGTGAGCTGGATCTGTAGTGCCCACAGCGCTGCTCTGTGACAATTGCAATCACAGCCATCCCTCCATACCCTGCGATACTCAGCCAATATTACAGTGGGGGGAGAGGTCCATTACAGTGGGGCAGATGACGTGGATAGTACAGTGGATACTATATGGTGGTGGACTCTTCACAGGTTTTTGCAAATTCATTTATTGCTGATCCGAAAAATGATCCGATCTGTGAGTCTTTTGATCCGTTGCACCCCTAATGAAAACGGATGTCAACTTGCATAAAAACTCACTAAAACGAGTATGAAAAATGATGTAAACTCATATCTGTGCAAGTGAAATCGGCATGGTTTTCTCATCAGTTTTCATGCACATATGGTGCAAACGAGCCCTAAAGATTATCTGACTGTAAGAGGGGTAATCGTCATCACCACCTTCTCTCTACCTCATCCAAACAAGACATTTAAATGAATGGCAGAGCCACTGACCAAACCCATGTGACCATTTGGCACAGGACCTGGAAGATTTTGGCTATCACTGTAGTGATGCTCCCTAATAGTGATCTGCACCTTTCATAGCAGCTCCTCAGCTCAAAGATGTGAATTCTTAGGCTCGGTCCACATATATGTGATTTGGATGCGTTTTGAACCGTGTCTGATTCGCATAGCATTGATTTCCATTGAAGCTGTTCACTTATTTGCGGTGCATCGACCGTGCCAATTTAAAGAGTCCTGTGTGTTTTCTGAGCACTGTGATGCAGTTTGGCTACAAATTCCAGACTTATTGAGCTCTA
Organism: Lithobates pipiens; assembly: GCF_037356315.1. Taxonomy (NCBI): domain Eukaryota; kingdom Metazoa; phylum Chordata; class Amphibia; order Anura; family Ranidae; genus Lithobates; species Lithobates pipiens. Next base: position 13,952,034 of record NW_027507718.1, read on the forward strand.
TGGGAACGCGTCTGAATCGCACGTCATCAGTTGTAGAGGTCGACCGATATGGGCTTTTCTCTGGCCGATGCCGATATTTAGAAATCATGGCGGCTGATATATGATGCCGATTTTTTTTTTTTTTTATTTTTTTTTTTTGGTCTGAGATATATATTTTTCCCCTTGATCTCATAAAATCTAACAGACCCCTTTCCCACTGGGCGTTTTTCAGTTGCTTTTGGGCTAAAAATAGTGCCTGCAAAACGGCTCCCCTGCAGTCTGTGTGAAAGACAGAGTGCTTTCACACTGAGGCGATGCGCTGGCAGGATGTTTAAAAAAAAAGAAGTCCTGCAAGTAGCACGTTTTGGAGTGGTGTATGCCGCTCCTCCACCACTCCTGCCCATTGATATTAATGGGCACCACTGCCGAAGCACATGCAATGCGATTTGGCAGCGGTGCTTCACGGGTGCATTTAATCTCTTCCTCGGCTGCTAGCTGGGTTATATGCGCCCCACTAGCAGCCGAATAGCACCGCTAAAATTATGGTAAAGCGCCACTAAAACTAGCAGCGTTTTACCATCAACACCTGCCCGCTCCAATGTGAAAGCAGCCTTCATAAGTGATGCAGAAAATTTCTTGCATTTAAACAAAACAAACCTCCAATCAGTTTACTCGTATGTATGATTTAGATTTTAAAAAAAACTATATTAAATAAAAACAGGTAGTCAAAACTTTTGGACGGAAAAAAAAGGGCTAACTTTACTGTTTTTTTTTTTTTAGTCCTCCTTTTTTTTTTTTTAATCATTTGTGTATTTTTTCCCAAAAAATTGCATTTGAAAGACCTCTGCGCAAATGCCGTGTGATATAAAATATTGCAACAACCGCTGTTTTATTCCCTAGGATCTCTGCTAAAAAAAATATATATATAATTTTTGGGGGGTCTAAGTGATTTTCTGGCAGAAAATACAGGATTTTTACTTGTAAGCAACAAGTGTCAGAAAAGATTTAGTCTTTAAATGGTTAAACTGAGAACTCTACACACTGAGTTGAGTTCATTCATAAGTGTAAACATTGTATCTTTTTGCTCTTTTCTTGGCAGACTGCAAGGAGAGGAAACAAGTGGCTTCTATGAAGACTTAGGCAACTTGCATTGACTTCTATTACAGAAGTCATTTGCAAGTAGAGCTGTAGTTCTAATCTGCCTTTTTATCAGCACAATCGGCCGATGCCGATTAATTAAAAGACTGCAAATATCGGCCGACCTCTAATCAGTTGCGTTCAGGATTGCTTTTCCTACTACAGGAGTTGACACCCTTTATTTACTATGTATTGGCCAGCACTGAAAACGCAGCTGTAACAAATCTGGTCCTGAGCCTTGCAAATTTGTATCAAAAACGCACCTGGTGGACTGAGGAGCTACAAACAGAAGGTGTTTTTACCTTTTTAATACAGAGAATTAATTAGATATGTGTGGATGCGGGAGCTTCCCAGCTGCGCTTTCATTTTCTGACAGCAGATACTCCCCTGGTCAGAACACACTGATCAGCACATGCAGCGATTGGTTGAATGTATTGATCGAATGATGGTTTTCCAGCAGGCCTGTTCTTCAGAAGCATTTTTAATGACCGGCTTTTGTTTGAACAGAGAGGGGTACAAATGCATCAAATTCTGGCAGGTTCCCTCTGAACGGGATGAATTTCGATTAAGGTATATCCCCAGCTTTAGGCTGGTGCCGTGACCACCTGCCCCAAGTTTTCTGTTTCAGGATGGCTTCTCTTGCAGTTTCTTATTTGAGCCTCCCTTGCAATCAAGAACTAGAGTTGTGTGTCCCTACACAGGGTGCATCAATAGAAACACAACCCTATAGACTAGCATAGTAAGGCACTCCCCTTGCTAGCTCCTCCTCCCTTCTCTAAACTAGCAGCACTATCCACTGCTAACTTTCCTGTGAGGATTGAAAGTTCAGGGAAGCAACACTGAGAGAGCAGGGGCCAGCAGCAATGAAAATTGTCAACTGTAGCTGCTGGAAACATAGTTTACTGGGGAATGTTTATTTTATTGCGATCTGTGTATTAAACTAAAAGCGAAGAGTGTTTAATACTACTTTTAAGTCTAGGGTAGAGGCTTTTAATACTTATCTCCTTCATTGTTTCTCTGTCTGCTGGTGCTCTTCTCTTCCCATTCATGCTTTGGCTTGTGAACTAGCCCTGACTACCCTTTGGTACAATACCGAACATTGGTCCTGTGTTGTACTTCAGGCTTCAGGGACTGGTTGCACAGATGGATGGAACCTACCAGAGTAAAGCAATTAACACACCTTATTCCTCTACAACTAGAGTAATTGTCACCAAGCCCACATCATAAAAACTATCAATACGTTCTGTATTACATGCTGTCCATGCTCCATCACTGAGTTTCATTTTCTGTATTCTACAAAAAACCTGGTTGATCCTGCCATTCTCTATCTCCACCTTCTGTTCATGTCCCCAATTCAGCTAGGGATTTTGCGGAGGAGGAGATTGATGAAGGCTTCACCTTCTCCCTCTTATTCTGAGACACAGGCTGGAGGGGTGTGACACAGCCTGTAAGTGGCAGAAATCTGCCCACCCCATGTTGTTGCCAAAAAATAATATAGATTTTTTTATTTTATTTTTCAAATCGTTACAGTGCCATCAGCCATATGGGTCAGTACTGTGGGAGTGACAGAACATACAGTGGGGAAAATAATTATTTGATCCTACCAACCAACAATAATTCTGACTACAGTATGTGCTCATGTAGTACAGATTAGTCCTGTTAATTTTTAAGAAGGTGCTCCGACAGCTCTTTATTCTATATAAAAGACACCTGTCCACGGAATCCTTTCTTCCATTCAAACCTCTCCCATCATGGGCAAAGGGCTGTCAAAGGACATCAGGGACAAGATTGTAGACCTGCACAAGGCTGGAATGGGCTACAAGACCATCAACAAGAAGCTTGGTGAGAAGGAGACAACTGTTGGAGCGATTATTTGCAAATGGAAGAAATATAACATAACCATCAATCGCCCTCGGTCTCAAGCTCCATGCAAGATGTTGCCTCACGGGGTAAGGATGATCATGAATAAAATGAGAGATCAGCCCAGAACTACTAGCTTGTGAATCCTCTCAAGGCAGTTAGGAAAACAGTCGCCAAACTATTGGTAACACAATACACGCCCATGGATTGAAATCTTGCAGTGCCCACAAGGTTCCCCTCCTCGAGAAGGCACTTGTACAAGCATGTCTAAAGCTTGCCAATGAACATCTAAATCCAGGGATATGCAATTAGCGAACCTCCAGCTGTTGCAGAACTACAAGTTCCATGAGGCATAGGAAGACTCTGACAACCACAAGCATGACACCCAGAGGCAGAGGCATGATGGGACTTGTAGTTTTGCAACAGCTGGAGGTCCTCTAATTGCATATCCCTGATCTAAATAATTCAGAGAAGGATTGGGAGAAAGTTCTGTGGTCAGATGAGACCAAAATTGAACTCTTTAGCATTAATGCGACTCACCGTGTTTAGGGGAATAAAATCTGACTATGACCCTAAGAACACCATCCCTACAGTCAAGCACAGACGTGGAAACATTTATGCTTTGGGGCTATTTCTCTGCTAAAGGTACAAGCCAACTTTGCTGCAGGCTGATGGACAGGGCCATGTATTGTATAATCTTGGATAAGGAGCTTCTTCTCTCAGCTAGAACACTGAAGATGGGTCTTCAAGAATGATGGTGACCCAAAACATACCACCAAGGCAACAAAGTTGTTGCTCAAGAAGAAGCACATTAAGGTCATGGAGTGGCCTAGTCAGTATCCAGGCCTTAATCCTGTAGAAAATGTATAGAGGTTGCTGAAACTTCGAGTTACTTAACGACGGCCAAGAAACCTTAAGACGCATTTCACGAGGGGCGGTTTTAAGATGATTTAGTGCCGTTATGTCAAATGGTGTCTGCTCAGTACTGCGCATGCGCAGTACACATAACAAGCAGATTCCAAAAATATCCGAAGATGAACAGCGCATGCGCCGTGGGTCCAGGTTCAAGCCCCACCATCCAAGTGGACATAGTTAGAATTAAAAAGAGCCGAGCGAGACCGTGCCCGAAACGTGGCGAGCCTGCGAGGGGTCGTCCACTTGGATGGTGGGGCTTGCACCTCAACTCGCGGCGCAGGTGCCGTTCATCTTCGGAGATTTTCCGAATCTCCTTGTGCTCCATACTGAGCAAGCGCTGCGCCTGCGCAGTACACTTCGGACACTATTCGATAGGTGGACATTTTTGGACAGAACACCGGAAATGGCCTCTGCTAATCGCCTAAAAGCCGCCTTCCATTCTACTCCCATTCACACTCGGGCGGTGCGCTTGTGGGACGTTATGAAGTCCTGCAAGCAGCATCTTTGGGGTGGGTTGGGGCGCTGTATTTAGCGCTCCCAAAATGCCCTGCCCATTGGAATGAATGGGCAGTTTGAAAAACTGTTTGAAAAGCACTTTGAAAGTGCCGCAAAACAGGATTTTAACCCTTTGGGGTTAAAAGCACCCTTTTAGCTGAAAAGCTGCTCTAAAGTGAGCGGCGCTAGCGGCCAGTGCTTTCAGTGTGAAGGCACTCTAAGGATTTAGAGAAGATCTGTAAAGAAAAGAGGAACCCCCCCCCCCCCACGCCAGAGCTTTCAAACATCGCAAAAGTTGAGAGCCGAACAATGAACACCATTGTAATCTATGGGGCCTGAACTGGAAAAATCAAAAGTGCCCATTTTGAAGGCTTATATGCAAGTTATTAGTCATACAAGAGGTATGCGGGTTATTGGCCTGGAGGACATTTATCAACTAAATTTTTTTTTAAATAAGTGATTTACTGATTAAGTGAAACAAAAATGAATAGGCAGACCGCTGTCATTTCCCCCCTGGACAAACGTGGGTGGCTGGCAGACCCGCTGATTGGATCCCACTGTATCCAATCACAGCTGGATTGGGTCGCTGGCAGCACGCACACGCACCCGATATCAGAGAGTGCGAACAACGTACAGGTAGGTTGTTTCGTGAAGCCGGGCCACCCTGCCACCGTATATGGGCAGTCCGAAAGTAGTTTTAAATATAGGGGGGGTCCCTTTTTAGTCTGATATCAGATCAATTCTAGATCTACTGAATCTAAATCTCCTTCTGAAGATCCGCTCCTTTCGCATGGCGTCAATCGGGTCAGTCGTTTCCATCCTATAAGGAGGAGAACTGGCATCCATCGACATCAGAGATGCATATCTGCATGTTCCTATACTTCCTCTTTACTAGAGGTTTCTGTGGTTCAAAGTAGAACAAAAGCACTTTAAGTTTGTAGCCTTGCCCTTCGTGCTTGCTACAGCATGCCAGGTATTCACAAAAGTACTAGCCCCACCTCTAGCCAGGATGAGGGCACAGGGCATAACTGTCTTGGCTTACTTTTGATGATCTATTGTTAATAGACCAGTGGGTGGCTCGCTTGAAGCAAGGTGTAGCCATTACAAGCAGTTACCTGGAGAGTCTGGGTTGGATTCTCAACCTAAAGAAATCCTCCTTTAAAGCCACTAAAGAGGCTGGAGTATCTGGGCCTGATCATAGACACAGCCCAGAAAAGGGTGTTTTTTTGCCTCCCACAAAGATCAGTTCCATACAAGAGCTGGTGAGGATGATCGTTGTTATGGATGGTGGCTTAATTTGAAGCAGTTCCCTATGCCCAATTCCATTCGAGACTGTTTCAAAACAGTATCCTGTCTGCTTGGAACAAGACGATTCAAGCTTTGGATTTGCCAATGCGGCTGTCCCCAAGAGTGTCCCAAAGCCTCAATTGGTGGTTACTAACTCAGAACTTGCTGAAGGGAAGGTCCTTCAGACCAATCATCTGGAAGGTAGTAACGACGGATGCCAGGCTTTCAGGCTGGGGGGCAGTGCTAGAGAAGATGACTGTTCAGGGACAGTGATTAAGAACCGAAAGAGCCTTGTCCATCAACATCCTAGGGATTCGGACAGTGTATCTGTCTCTGAGAACCTGGACCTCCAGGTTAAATAATTGTCCTGTCAGGATTCAATCCGACAATGCCGCGGCTGTGGCCTATATCAATCACCAAGGGGGCACCAAAAGTCTCTCAGCTCAGAGAGGTGAACCAGATTCTAACTTGGGCAGAAGAAAATGTCTCGTGCCTATCGGCAGTTTCATTCTGGGTGTAGAGAAGTGGCAGGCGGACCACCTAAGCCGTCAACAGTTAGTCTTCATACCGAAAATTTTCAGGCTATTTGCCAAAGATGAGGGACTCCGGACGTAGACCATTTTAAGCGTCCAGATTCAACGCAAAGATAGTCAACTTTGTGTCCATGGAAAGGGACACACTCGCATATGGAACAGATGCATTGGTGACCCTGTGGGATCAGTTCTCGCTGATCTATGCATTTCCCCCTATTCAGTTGCTGCCTCGGCTTCTTTGCAGGATGGAGGTGGAAAGAGTCGGTAATGCTGGTAGCACCAGCATGGCCCAGAAGGTCATGGTATGCAGAAATCCTAAAGATGGCAGTGGAGGGTCCATGGCTCCTCCCACTAAAGCCAGACCTGCTATCACAGGGGCCGATATTCCATCCTACTTTACGAACGCTAAATTTAACGGCCTAGCTATTGAGCACCACTTTCTGAAGAAACGTTTGCTTTCCAGGTCAGTTATCTCTACTTTGCTTAATGGTAGGAAGCCAGCTTCTAGAGCTCTATATTAGAGTCTGGAAAGCTTATGTTTCCTGGTGTGAATCCAAGGGTTGGTACCCTCGGAGATATATCATAGGCAGAATTCTTGCCTTTCTACAATTAAGCATAGAGATGAAGTTGGCCCTGAGTACTATTAAGGGCCAAGTCTCAGCCTTATCAATTTTTATTTCAAAGACCGCTTGCTATGCATTCTTTAGTCGAGGGTTTCATGCAAGGAGTGCTGCGGATTAATCCGCCAGTTAAATCACCCTTAAGCCCTTGGGACTTCAATTTTTAGTTTTGTCGGTTTTACAAAAACAGCCATTCGAACCGTTACAGCATATACCTTTAGTCCCTTTGACAAGGAAGCTGGTGTTTTTTGTTGCTATATCCTCAGCAAGGAGGGTGTCCGAATTGGCTGCTCTTTCTTGTAAAGAGCCATATTTAGTTATTCACAAGGACAGAGTGGTGTTGCGCCCTCATCCAGGCTTTTTGCCAAAAGTGGTTTCAGGCTTTCACCTGAAGTTATTGTCTTGCTATCGTTTTCCCCAAGACCATGTTCCAGGGCAGACTTGACGTAGTGAGAGCAGTGAAGATCTATTTAGAGAAAACTGCTTGGATTCTTAAGACTGACGTCTTGTTGATTCTGCCAGAGGGTCCAAAAAAAAAGGGACTCAAACTTATGATTTAAAGGTAAAGATTACCCCTTTTCAAGTTAAGGCGCACTCTACCAGAGTGGTTGGTGATTCTTGGGCAGTGCGTCACCAGGTCTCTATGTCTCAGATCTGCAAAGCCGCGACTTGGTCTTCAGTACATACATTTGCAAAATTTTATCAAGTGGATGTAAGATGGAATGAGGATATCGTCTTTGGGCGCAGTGTGCTGCAGGCAGCAGTATAAAGTCCTCAGGTCTGGGGTTGCCCTATGGGTTGTCTCTCTTCCCTCAAGTAGCATTGCTATGAGACATCCCACTAAGTAAATACTTGAAGCTCTGTGTCCTATGATGTACGATAACTAGGATTTTCAAAACCGCTTGCCTGTAAAATCCTTTTCTTGGAGTACATCATAGGAAACAGAGCTCCCGCCCCTCTGTTTTATGGGGTCAGAGTATATTGCTTGGCTACAAAAACTGAGTGCTCCTGGAAGGAGGAGGGGTTGTATAGAGGAGTCAACTTCCTGTATTGGTTATACCAGTGTCAATACCTGAAGGTAGGCCCATAACCCACTAAGTAAATATTTGAGGCTCTGTGTCCTATGATGTACTCCAAGAAAAGGATTTTACAGGTAAGCTGTTTTAAAAATCCTCTTTTATTATGTATTTTTACAGGGATTTTCTTCCGAAATGGCTTCTGCTGTGGCAAGTTTGGTGCCCACTACGGCCTCCCGCTTTGCTCTGCTGAAAGTAGACAGCAGCAGCGACTCTGATTCGGAGAAGTCTAAAGTACCACGTGGAGCTGGGAAATCGCGGAATGCATCTGCTACAAGTGGTAAAAGCAACGCAAATGAGAAAAAAAGGGAAAAACGTAGAAAGAAGAAAGAACAGCAACAAAGCGAGGCTAATGAGGTAGCAACATTTGTGCTAAAATACTGTACATCTGCATCTAGGCTGGTCTTAGTCTAGGTTCACACCTATGTGACTGCGTTTGATGGGGTTGTTTTTTTTTTTTTTTTTTTTAAGACCCGTTTTTTAGTGCATTTTGTGTCTTTATACCAGCATTTTTCATGCACTTTGCATTTTTTTTTTTTTTTTTTTCTCTCATCCCCTCCCTCTCCTGACCTGCCAGGCAGCATGCTCGGATAAGGGTCTGGTATGGATTTTGGGGGGGACCCATGCTGTGTGGGTTGGTTTATTTATTTTTCGTCCCCTCCGAATTCATACCAGACCCGAAAGGCTTCAGTGGGGGACCCCGCTGACAGCTGATGTTGTTTCATCAGTTTCTAAGGACGTGGTTCATGTTAAATGCGTTTCTACAAACGTCACAAAAAAAAAACATAGGTGTGAACATAGAGTTAATTTACCGTCTACCATCTATATTTGCTTGCTCATTTTATTTATTTTTTTATGAAAAAAAAAAAATTCTACTTTTATTCTATTGTCCTAGATTGGTTTTTAGAGCTTTTCCTATAGCTCCCTGTTGCCTCTCTGGGATAGGCAGTGAAGGGAAATCGGGGGTTTTAACTATTTCCATATTCTAAAACAATACATTTATTTATTTATTTATTTTTTTCCATCTGCCAAATGAAACCTTTATTAGCTTGACAAATTAAGCCACAAAGGTATAAACTATTCAGTGCTTTTTATATTGTGTAACTCAAGTTTTACCTTGTTGGGTTATATTTTATTTTTCAATATGTTCCAATAAATTCCATCCTCCCTTTTATGTGTGCAAAGATTAGACACAACCTTACAGATACATTATTTTGGACTTTAATCAGTTTGCATTTTAATAAGGTTGGTTGGTATCATTTGAGCATTAAACTATTTACACAATCAGGTTGCCTATTAAGTAAAGTTGGTGTTATTTGATTATTAGCCTATTCAGTTTTTTTTATTTTTTTGTATTTTTATTTATGGTCACTTACTGTCCAATGCTCTATTAATAGTTAAGAAATCTGGCATTCAAGAAGATTCCCCAGAAAGCCCATGGTACTGGTGGGTCCCAGCAGGAATCGGTGCCGCAGAGTACAGCTAAAGAGGCTCATCAAGAAGACTGGCAGCAGTGGCGACAGAGAGATGAACAGGTTTGTGTAATTTATTTATCTTTTAATGCCGCTTTGAACATTCATTACATAGTAGTGAGTCATTGGGGTTTTTCTTTAAATTGTGTACTAGATTTCACAAAGGCCCCAAATAGAAACTTGCTCGTGTCAGTTATTCTAGCGACACACAAGGTCTTTCTCTCCACTTGGTGCCAGTAATTATTTTTGGATACTAAATTTAAATGACTTCATAAAGCAGGAGTAGAGGGAGATAAATGCAATGTGTAAATATTTCCATGGCTACTGTTCATTAAGGTTTTAACATAGCCCTTTCAGTGCTGGCTACTGCCTTTATTTCACCAGTTATTGTTCCCATTTAAACTGTGTGTGTGTGTGTGTGTGTGTGTGTGTGTGTGTATCCTATGCTAAATCGAATATAATTTTATAAATAACAAATATTTCATATTGCTGGTTGGTCAATATACTAATATTCCTTGACTTTCAATAATAATTGCCAATACTTGGCTCATATGTCCTTGAAGTTGACTTCAGAGGGACTTTTAAGAACATTAAAGTGGCATTAATGTGGCACCCTTTGGGGGGCATGTACCTGATCTAGACAGGTACTAGCTCCCACTTCCAGCTCAGTTCCCTGAGTGCAGCAGGAAGCTGGCTGTGAAGACTCGAGGCTTCACTGCTGGTTTCCCTTAGTCAAGATGGCAGCTGCGGCACCTAATAACTGATTGAAAAATTGGCTGGGTTGAGGATCCTGCTTGATTCCTGCATAGGTAAGTGCCCTAATATTAAGTCAGCAGCTACAGTATTTTTAGCGGATGACCTCCCCTTCTTTTTTTTTTTTCTCTCTGAAGGAGCCTGGAGCTCCTCTTTAAGCACCTAATCACTCCTCTCTCAAAGGCTAGATATCTTACATCTTTAAAGTGTGAACAAACTTTTGAAATGTATAAAGGATGTTTTGGTGGAGTATCTTACAGCTAGCTTAAAGTGTAGCTATGAGCAAAGTAAAAAATGACGTATATGATGAAGTCTGTGAATAGCATTTACACAGCCGTGTTTACCTGAGCACCTCCTATAACAGGAGTCTCCAAACCTTCTGAACAAAAGGCCAGTTTACTGCCCTTCAGATTTTGAGGAGGCCGAACTGTGGCCAGTGGGAGTGGAAAATGTCCTGGTATCAATGGGAGTAAAGAATGCTCCATCGTTGGTATTAGTGGGAGTAATATTGCCCCATTGTTGGTAATGGGGGGGGGGGGGGGGGGGGGGGAGAGAGAATGGTAGACTCTTTAGCTGGTAACAATGAGAATTCTGCCAATCTACCAACATGGGGCTTGACTGCAGCATTATGGACAAAAGCGCAGCTGCCTGTAGGTTACACAGCAGGGTGACAGCCTTCGTTCAGCATTTAGAGCTGGTGATCACCAATCGAAGAGGGAATCGGAGTGCAGAAACTGTCAGTATCAATAGCTTTTACTCGCACACATACAAGAAACCTTACACAAAGGGAGCTATTTAAGAAACTTGAATATTTGGATACATATACACTTAAATCCGTAATCTTGAAAAATGTAAAAGTCTAACACTAGCTTTTCTGTCACTTTTTTAAATAGTCAATTTGGACTAGCTTGGCCCAAAAAAATAAAATAAATCTTGTTCACCTGCTGTCAGCACTGTATAAAACTGTATGTAGCATCGGCTACAAACTGTATACAGTGTTGTGTTCTGGCAGCTGGCAGGGACTTCCAGAACACCAATTAAATCAAGCTAAGCATTGTTTAGCCATTCACTGATAGCTCTGTATTCTATCAATGAATACAAGGCTTCCCATGAATGGGTGATGTAGAGATCTCATGACGTAATTTGCCCACTTCTACACCTCCTTTCAATGGCTTGTATTCAGTGTCCAAATCTTGCTGCCTCAACCTCTGCAACATCTCTAACATATGCCCCTTCATAACCAATGACCCCACAAAACTCCTAGTTCACTCCCTGGTTGTCTCTCATCTCGACTATTGCAACTCCCTCCTCGTGGGATTACCATTACATAGGCTATCCCCCCTTCAGTTCATTGTAAATGTTGCTGCCAGGCTCATCCACCTTTTTTTTTTTTTTTCACGGTGAATAAAGTTCGTTTTATTAATATTAGAGACACAAGTTACAATTCAGAAAACAGCAAAAAGAAAAAAGGAAAACAAATTAAAACAGTTGGTGTACAAACACATACCAAAGAAGGCTCATCCACCTTTATCAACCATTCAGTGTCTGTTATCCCCCTCTGTCAATACCTCCACTGGCTTCCACTCGCCCAACAAATTTTAAATTCAAAATTCTAACAAGAACTTGCAAAGCCATCCTTAACTCTGCCTCCATATATATCACTAACCTCTCAAAATGCCAAGCTACTCGTTCCCTTCATTACCCCCCCCCCCCCCCCCCGACACCCTTCTCTCTAGTTCCCTCGTCTCCGCCTCCCATGCTTGCCTCCAGGACTTTTCCAGAGCCTCTCCTATCCTATGGCACTCCCTACCCCAAAGTGTCAGACTCTCTCTTTCTCTGTTTGCTTTTAGGTGATCCCTGAAAACCCTTCTCTTCAGAAAAGCCTATTCTATCTTTTAATGCCTCTTTGAACATTCATTACATAGTAGTGAGTCATTGGGGTTTTGCTTTAAATTGTGTACTAGATTTCACAAAGGCCCCAAATAGAAACTTGCTCATGTCAGTTATTCTAGCGACACACAAGGTCTTTCTCTCCGCTTACTTAGTTCCAGTAATTATTTTTGGATACTAAATTAAATAACTTAAATAAAGAGGGAGATAAATGCAATGTGTATAACACGCACCCCAAGTTTAGGAGGGAATTTAAAAGAAAAAAACTTTTAGGAGGGAAGTTTAAGGAAAAAAAACTTGCATTTAAATGCCCATCAATGCAGCCGTGTCAGTGTCATTTGCAGCCTTGCATTGCTGCCTTGTCAGTCATTTGCAGCCTTGTCAGTGTCTTTGCCGTTTAAAAATGGCACAGCTTTTGGCAGTTCTCGGCTATTTTTGGCCATTCTCTGCAGCTTTCAGCTTTCCGAAATCCGGCACGAACGGCCGAAGATAACCGAGTGCGGCCGAAAATACCCGGAAGCCGCAGAGAACGGCAGAAAGGGTTAGAAACAGTGGGGGGTCGGGGTATGACATGCACCCCCGATTTTTTTTTTTTTTTTTTTTCCCCCATGATTTTAGGGGGAAAAGTGCATGTTATACGCTGATAAATACGGTATATTTTCTCCATCAGATTTATCACCCACAGTTATTACTTTTTTTTTTATTTTTTTTTTTTTTTTTGTATCGCTTCATCCTCCCTCCTAGATTGTAAGCTCTACTGAGCAGGGCCCTCTGAATCCTCTTGTATTGAATTGTATTGTAACTGTACTGGCTGCCCTCACATTGTAAAGTGCTGTGCAAACTTTTGGCGCTATATAAATCCTGTATAATTTATAAAGTAAAAAGGCTTCTGTGAATGGTTAAGCGTCGCTCGTCCCAACTCTATTTTGTTCTTTTAGTAGACAGGAAGTCCCCATACCCCTGCCGTAACACAGCTCTCTATGTAAAATTTGTACATTGCTGACAGCAAACGTAGCTATTAATAAAGGAAATTGTTTGGGCCTGCTTGGCCTAAACAAACTATTTGACGTGATTGCAAAGTTAGACCTTAAATTGATTGTAAAGGCAGAAGTGTGTGTGGTGTGTTTGTTTTTTTTTGTTTTTTATTGATACATTCTGTGCATTAAGATAAAAAAAATCTTGTGTGTAGCAGCCCCTTAATTACTTACCTGAGCCCCATCTCTCTCCAGCGATGTCCACGAATATTTAAGCCCTCCTCCAGATTGGCTGAGACACAGCAGTGGCGCCATTGGCTCCCACATCTGTCAAAGTCAATAGGCCAATCAGAGCAGAGGGGGTGGGGCCGGGTCAGGGCTTCGTATCTGAATGGATACACAAAGCTGTGACTTGGCTCAGGTGCCCCCATAGTAAGCTGCTGACTGTGTGGGGGCACTCAACTGGAGGGAGGGGCCAGGAGCAGCTAAGAGGGACCCGAGAAGAAGAGGATCTTGGCTACTCTGTGCAAAACCACTGTAAAAGATCAGGTAAGTATACCTTTGTTTGTTTGTAAAAAAAAAAAAAAATTATAAGCATTGGGAGCCCTTGGTTTTTCTTGGGTCACTGCAGATAAAGTGTATCTAAAGGCAGAAAAGCTGCATAGACATGGAATGGATACTTAATAAGGTCCCATGCACACTGGATGTTTAGCCTTTCATACTTAATATTGTCGAATATTTCTTGTTTTTTTTTTTTTTCTAGCTGACAACTGATCTGTTTGAAGCAGATCTTGAAAAAGCCTTAATCCAGAGTAAACTAGAATATGAGGAACGGAAAAAGGTACTTTAAAAAAAAATAAAAAATAAAATAAAAAGGGGTTTATTGTAAAATAGATTTTACTTGTTCTGTATGAGGGGAAAGATGCCTTTTTTTTTTTTCAGACATTTGGCACACCACAACTCTGCTGCCTTTAAGCTTGGTTACCTTTTATTGTCGAGGTGATGTGGCACTTATTCCTCTGTAATTGGAGATTGTCTTTTAAGAGCTGCCTTGTTGCCATGCAAACCCATTCAGACTGCAGTTCCATAAGTAATGCACTTTTGCATGGGAAATGGGAACATGTTCTAAGGCGAGGATTGGGCTGGTTTCCCAACACAGAAAGAAGATGGCATTACAGATCAGTGGGACACTGGACATCATTGCTCAGTCTTGGCCAAACTGAGTATGTAAGACAAGGAAAGGGTAGTTATTGCCATTTTTGGGATCCAATAGTAATGCTGTAGACTTTTACAGGTTCAAAGTGCTTATTTGTAGTTCTGCTTTAACCACTTTCGGACCAGACCATTTTGCTTGCTTAAGACCAGAGCACTTTTTGCGATTCGGCACTGCGTCGCTTTAACTGACAATTGCGCGGTCGTGCGACGTGGCTCCCAAATAAAATTTACGGATTGGATTGCGCAAAAGTTATAGCGTTTACAAAATAGGGGATAGTTTTTATGGCTTTTTTTATTCATTTTTTTTTTGTGACTGCGACATGGCAGACACATGGGGCATTTTTGACAAATTTTTGGGACCATTGTCATTTATACAACAATCAGTGCTATACAAATGCACGGATTCCTGTGTAAATGACATTGGCAGTGAAGGGGTTAACCAGGGGGTGGCAGTGTAGGGGTTAAGTGTTCCTAGGGACATGTTACTAACTGTGGGGGGCTGGGCTTTGTGTTGGTGAACACTTCTTTGCTCCAATCACATGGAGCAGATATCAGCTTCACTTGTTGCTAGGCAGAACGGGGAGATGCTGTTTACAACGGCATCTCCCCGTTCAGCCTCCCTGTGAGACGATCGCCGGTATCCCCGCAGCGATCGAGTCCGCGGGACCTGCGACCAGACTCACGGGGGTCCCGACTGGCACGCGAGCGGCATATGCCTGCCTGTGCCATTCTGCCGACGTACATCGCCGGTCGGGAACTGGTTAAATATATCATCTTCACGCTCTTCTAAAACCAAAACTAATATATCTTGATTAGCAGGTATTCAACCACATTTTGAACTAATTTTCCATGGCAGAAATTGTTATTTAATTCACTCGCCCCCATGAGAAACAACTACATTATAGAATAGTTCTTAAAAACCCGTTATATGTTCCATCCATTTTTAGGATGAAATATGTAACATGTTCCAGCATCTGGATCTTCGCCCCGCACCCTCTGTCACTATTGGAACACTGTGCAGCCATGCGGGGCTGTGTCATTCATTCACTGAATGTCTACATCAGCAATTGGGGCTGGCGGCTTGTAGATTTCAATGAGCTGCGAGAGCACTGATGAGCATCCTCGTAGTCCATTGATCTTCCTGCTCTCGGGTAACTGTCTTGCCCGTACAGGTTACAGGCAGACGGCTATCGTTTAAAGCATTGTTTTTCCCTAGGGTCGTATTGTCCATAATCCCATCAAGTACAGTGTTTTAGGAATTTTATGTGGAATTCTAATATTCTTTTTAAATAACATTTTATATTTTGATATATTTAAATAGAGATGTGGCCATGTGCTAGGAGAATGTATGTGTGGTTTTGTTGAAGTGTTTTATTGCTGCTGTAAAGAGCTGTAAAGTTGTTGTATACATACGACAATAAAGTCTGTCTATCTCTCCTGAGGCTGCAGGAGCAGGACATTGCACCCACGATCTTCTGATTGTGGGTGCAATGCTCTGCAGGCTTCATAGAAAAAAAATGCACCTTTTACCTGATGGGGTTTTTTATTTTAATTTTTTTTGTTCATGGCATCAGTTTGACAAGCATTTTAAGATGCCTTCTGAGATCATTTAGTATTCATTAGTGGATTTATTTGACCTCCTGACCTGCAGTTGTCCTGGGTTTTGCATTCCCATGGACTGGCATGGGAATGTAAAATCAGCTTACAGCGAACAAAGGGCTGCTGACCCAGGATTCTTATACTTTAGGGCCCTTTCACGTGTGGGTAGTGGATGAATCCACTTCTAAATTGGAGCTGATCAGGACAAATATCAGTTTTGTAACATCCATGCTCAATTCAGTCTTATGTCAGCAGATGTCTGTGGTCGGATGTAAATTAACTTGTGTCCATTTACATCAGGCTATCTCCAATCCATCATATTTAAGTCTGAACAAATCTATTTATGTCTGCAAATGGATGTGTGGAGCTTGTGATCAGGTCTGCCTGAAAACTGATAGGTGGACCTGATCAGAAAGCCAGTGTAAAAGGACCCTTATTGTTTTAGATCAAACGCAATTTATTTATGGGTCCTTTTATTGAGCATTCAATGCAGTGCAAAATATGGCAGTTGCCAAATGAAAGTGATATTAAAGATTGTTGCACAAAGCGGCCCCAATCCTCTACTTCTTGGGTCCCCTGCTGGTGCTCCAGGCCCCTATCTCCTGGCTAGTGCCCCATAGCAAGCATCTTGCTATGGGGGCACCCGAGCAGGCTTGTTTCCAGGCTGCTACTCCGTGTGTCCATTCACACACGGAGTGCGGCCCTGCTCCACCCCCCACTCTCTCCTCTTTGGCTCGCTGGCTGTGATCGTAGGGGGAGCCAGGCCAGTGGCTACAGTTGCAGTCTCAGCCAGTGAGGAGGGAGAGACTCTGGAGAGCCGAGGCTGTCATGCACATCGCTGGATTGAGATGGGGCTTAGTTAAGTTTTAGGGGGGGGGGGGCTGATAATTCTCCCCATTTTCCCATCAGGCTTGATGGTCGGTTTCAAAATTGGCTTCCCTCCTACTGTTTCCAAGAAGCCTCTCGCTTCCTAGAATCCTCCCAATGGCCTTCCATTACCTCCCTAATGCAAGTCTCAGTTTCATTCCATCTAGATTCTTAGCCCATTAAATTAGACATTTCCTTCAATTACTCCCTACTCTGTTTTCCAACGTGCATTGTCTCCCCTGGAAAAATTATGCTCTGATACAGGACAGATAAAGCACCCTTTCCTTGACGTATACCATATTAAATACTCAACCGGATGGTTATGAACCTAACTACCTTCGGAAATGGGGTAAACTGACCTTAACAAAACCTTTAACGATCAGTGTAGACTTATTCTCTGATTTTTCACTCAAATCTTCCATATCTACTAGAGTGCAGGAACCCCTCCTTTTTTTTTTTTTTTTTTTTTTTCTCTCGAATAATTTAAAGATGCCAATCAAAACCTATGAAAAATTGGTTCTGCAACATTTGATCAATGCCACCAAGTCCTGTATTTCCTTTAAAATAGTGGATAGATGTGGACCTTTCCATCACTATGGTTGTCGAAGGTTGAAGACCTGGTCCTCGCCTCACACAACCAATTTGAAGATAATAAAACATGGTTCCATTGGAATACTTTTAAGTACCCTGATGAGGGTAAGGCATTACTTGAGGCCATGTAGGTAAATGGTGTATGACACCTTGAATTCCTGCACTAAACAAGTGATTAAAAAAGAATTGGTGATTAGGAAAAAAAATTAATATAAATATAAACGATTACTAACATTCAAGGTTGCTGCTCTCAAAGTGCATGTGCCTTTAAAAATGTGAACAGGATAAGAGCGCCACCATACACTATACTAATACATCACCAAATAAATCATAAACTCCTATCAAATGTAAAACAACAATATATTGATTCCATAAATGCCAATGAACAAATAAGTATATAAATGTCATGTGAATCCAAGGAGGTTTTTCCAGTGCAACTTTAACTTTTATATAAAGTGCCAAGACAAACATCAGTACAAAATTTATGCGCCCCTGTGTGCCACCCTCTCAAACCGCCTCCGACTTCTGTTATGGAAGTCCAGGATCCCTGGTGAGAGGGCACACAGAGGGGCGCATAAATTTTGCACTGATTGTCTTGGCACTTTATACTGCGCATCCAATTAAGTTAAAGTTGCACTGGAAAAACCTCCTTGGATTCACATGAACTTTATATACTTTTTTTGTTTACTGGAATTTATGGACGTTATATATTTGCTATCAGTTTTTTATGATTTATTTGGCGATGTATTATGTGTGTTTAGTGTATGGTAGCGCTCAGCGGAATTCCGTCGGAAAAAACCTTCAGTGTGTTCAGGGTGTCCTTGTTTTTTCTAGGCAATTGGTTAAAATTATTGCAAACAAGAAAAAAAAAAAAAAAAAATGTGACTTTTATTAGCTTTAGGCTGGGTTCACACCGCTGCGATGCGGGAACGCCGCGAATCCGCGGCGTTTTCCCGCATCGCACGACTCCCGCCGGCAGTTCACACTGCCCTATGCGAACGGCTGGGAGTGTCAATGATATGTTAATGACACCCCCAGATCCGATCGCATATCGCAGTGCGATCTGCCGACTCGCACAAGAATCGGATCGCATGGTGTGAACGCCCATGCGATCCGATTCTGTTGCGGACGAAAAAAAGGGTCCCGTGCGAGTTTGCTGCGGGACCGCTGCGAGTTCAGCCATACTATCTGTATGGCTGAACTCGCAGCGCTACGGAGATCGGATGTGATTTGCGGTGCGAATCACATCCGGATCTCCCCCCGCAGCAGTGTGAACCCAGCCTAATAGAGCACATGCAAATGTTGTTTATGTTTCAGCATCAGAATGTGTTTACCTGCTGTACATGTGTGATTTTGCTCTAAACTAAGCAGCGGCATGTGTTTGTTGTGGTTGACTACTGCTAGGATTTGTTTCATGTTTGATACCTACATCCCTGCCTGAGAAACTTTTAATTCCCTATACACATAAATGTCAAAATTTGGATGCTAGATATGGGTTACATAAGCTATCTGGGAAGTACCTGGCTCCCGGAGCAGAAGGTTGGTATTGATATGACTGGCCCACTATACAGAAACACATAGGTTTACTTTTGAGGAGGTCTAGGCTACAGCATCAGTGTCTTAAATTCAGCATGGAACAGGGAAGGGATTACTCCTCTGTCAACACAGTTCCAAGGTTGAGGCCATCAATGCAAAACTCAAATACAAATGCCAGGTATGCTTTAACACCAAATGATCATGACATTTTTTGGGAAACCCTTTGAAAGGGTTGGATTTGGTCCATGGTAGATGGCTTAGGGCATTGACCATTCTGTTAGGTGAAATTTATGTAAAATATTTCCAGAAGTACATCTGTAAAAATATATTCCTATATTTTTTTTCCTTCTTCTTTGCAAGGACAATGACAATGGAGAAAATGTATCGCCTCAGTCAAAAAGGGTTGGTAAAAAGGATAAGCGCAAGATTCAACAAGGAAAGGACAAACCTCTCACAGTATCCTTAAAAGACTTCCAATCAGAAGGTAACTTCCACACGCTACTTTATTATAAATATAACATATACAGTATATGGCATCTACCTAATATATTTAGTCTTAAAAATTATAATCCTTTTAACTAGGGTTGTATCGATACTAGTATCGCAACCAATACTGAGTATTTGCACGAGTACTTGTATTCGCACAAATGCTCCTGGTGCCTTATCCGATACCTGGTTGGCAGGCGGCATCAGTGGGCAGAGAGGGCGGGCAGCATCAGTGGGCGGAGCGGGTGGGCCGAGTCAGCGGAGCGGAGAGCAAGTCTTCACCTGCAGTGGAACTACCTAGGTAAGCTGGCAGGGTGCAGCCGCATCAGGATCGGTGACCGGAGCCTTAACATTCTGTCGCCGTCAGCTTGGACATCCCGACGCCCATCTTGGTAACACCCTGCACTTGGCCGCAGTAAGCCAGCAGCGGACTTCTTGTTACACCCAGCCCATATATTGCTGGCTAGGTGTAACAAGATGTCGGCTGCTGCTTACTGTGGCCAAGTGCAGGGTGTACCAAGATGGGCGCTGCAGCATAGCATATCAAAATAAATCCTTTTGTACTCTGTCTTAAAGAGGTAACTGGACAACCCTCCTTTTTAACTTAAGGGAACTAAAGGCAAAACCTTTTTTTGGTGTGTGTTTTTTTATTTTTATTATTTTTTTTTTTCATTTTGGATAGAGATTTGGAAAATTACAACTCTGTTAAATGTCTGTCTATATATATATATATATATATATATTCTCTATAAAATATCTATATCTTTCCCTCAAAGTGGGACTTTAAAGGTACTGGGTCATTATTATATTAAGTAGATTAAAGTATTTCTGAATAGTGTAAAAGTAAAGTTTTTTTTCTTTATCGGACATCATGGCACACAGAGCCACAGTATTTACTGTATGGGTTATATAGGCACCTTTTTAGGTGATGGACACTGGCACACCCTAGACAGGAAGTTTAGCTCCCTGTATAACCCCTGCCCTTATTGGGAGTACCTAAGTTTTTTTTTTTTTTTTTTTTTTGCCAGTGTCTTAGGTGTTGGTCACAATAAAAAGATGTGCTGAGCTCTGCTGGAGAAATCTTTGCTGGGGCAGGCCATGCAACCGGATCCATTCAAAGTGTCTTTTCCAGGCAGAATTGAATCTCCCCAGTCTGGCCAACGAGCGTGTGCAGGTCGCAGCTACGGCTCGGTAGGCCACGACATACCTCGGCTCCAGAGGTGGTCGGTGAGCTTTATGCTCCGGGGCGTACATATGACCGGGCTACTGATGTCTGCGTCAGTATGCCGAGGCCAGTAGTCTTCCCTGTACTGATCAGGAGCTGACTACTGTGGAATGTTTCCCAGCTTCAGGACTAGTAAGTACAGCTCTCCCTGCCTGTCAGGGTGGAGCAGCTAGGTATTCCCTGGGAGGTCGATTCGGGGGCCCCCCTCACCCCCCTCTCTTCTCTCCCCGGTCCCTGACTCGCCTCCTCTGTACATGTGCTGAGCAGTGTGTGTGTGTGTGTGCCTGGGCTCTCACCTGGGGGTTTTAGTTGTGCTGGGCGCCTGGGTCCTGTGGCTTATCCCGCTGGATGCCTGTGTAGTGTGCCCCTGTGTTGGTGCAGCGCTGTGCCTGCCACGTGTTCTTGCTAGTCCCCCATAGTGCTGTTTGGTGGCCATTTTAAGTATGGGCAAGGGTCAGACTGGCTTCAGGCGGCCATTTTCCTGGCGATGCCCTACTGAGAACACCGGCGGCCATTTTCTTGTGGCCGGACCATGTTTTTGTGCTCTAGCAGCTGCCCCTGTGCCCTCTGCTTCCTGTTTGGTCATCACAGGGCGCTGGGGAGGTTATCCTGTGTTCTGAACACGTGTGTTTGATTGCCCACAGATCGTTCACCAATCGCGTGACCGGCCGGCCACCGACACAGTTGTTGGCTATCTCTGCATCTGGGAGCGCTGGGGATCATCAGGCATTGCGGTAATACAGCGAGGAACGGCCCAGGGTGGGGAGTCCAGCGGGTTAGAGCCCCTCAGCCAGCGGCAGCAGGAGGGTGGGACTGTCACTGTCCTAAGTCCCCTTGGAGTGGCAGACAGGGTAGGGTCAGCATGGCTTCAGAAACTGGTGTTTCTTCCCCCTGAAATCCAGGCAATTGCAACCGGGTCACCTGCGGACTGCGCGGTCCCTATGGACACCCTTACGGCGGTCCTCAATTCGTTCATTGCCAAGATAGAGGCGGTATGTGGGAAGAAAGGTGCTAAAAAGCGGCCCGTTTTCCCCCCCCCCACGTCCTCTGGGGAGAGCTCTGACGCAGACTCGGGTCCTGCTGAGGCCGGTGACCCCTGTTCTGTCTTGCCAGATGACTCTGACCAGGACCGTTCGGACAGTGAGGATGAGTCCCCGTCCGGGGCAGTGCGCGATAAATCGCTAGTTGGAGCACTTATCACAGCTGTGCGTGATGCCCTGAAGATTCAGGAGCCAGCGGATCCCTCTGCTGGTGTACCGGTCCCTTTTGGGTCCCACAAGCCAGCACGTTCACCTACGGTGTTCCCGTATCTGACTTATTTTGACAAGCTCATTTTCAGTCCCCAAATCATGGCGGTGCGTTACCCCTTTGAGGAAAGCCTTCTCAAGAAATAGTCGGCTCCTCCGGTTGTGGACCCCCCGGTATCCAGGTTAAATAAAGGAACGACGATCACGGTTGAGTGGACTCCTGCATTCAAGGATCCCACGGATAGGAAGGCCGAGGCGGTGACTCGTTACTTGTTTACAGTTGTGTGGTCAGCCATGCAACCTGTACTGGCATCCGCACTGGTGTCGCCGACACTGACTGAGTGGACAAAAGTTTTGCACTGCGAATTGGGAGAGCAACAGGCCTCCCCTGTCTGCGTGGCACTAGCAGACCAACTAGTGCAAGGCCTTAAAGTGGAAGTAAACTTGCCGATCGTTTTCAGCCAAGGAAGCTGCCATCTTTGCCTCTGTTTAATCTTCAACTGCTATGGTGCTGCACATGTGATTCGTTAGGACACCAGCCATTGGATGGTTTGAAAGTTTGGCTGAGAGCACAGCCAATGTGCAGTTAGGATTCCCGGCATGCCTTTTTTTTTCTTTTCTTTTTTTTTTTTTAACTGTTTAAATCCATGGGTTTACTTCCACTTTAAGTACGTCTGTGACACGGCCCTGGATACTCTCCGTCTGTTATCTAGGGCATCAGTGTCGGCTATGGTGCTGAGACTCCTGATTTGGTTGAAATGCTGGCCTGCTGACCAGGCATCCAAGAAAGCCCTGACGGGTCTTCCCTTCCTTGGCTACCGGCTCTTTGGCGCCTCGTTAGATGACATCATTAAAAATGCCACTGGTGGTAAGAGTACTCTACTTCCACAGGCCAGGAAGGCTAAGGTGCCACGCCGCAGGCAACGGCCCTCTTATTCCACCTACAATCTGCTTTTTCATCCGCCCGGGGCTTCGACAAAACGTCCCCAGCCCGACAGGACGCCCACAGACGGTCAAAAACATCCCTGGAACCGCAAGCCTAACAAGCCTGCGAACAAAAGTGCTGCCGCATGAAGGTTTGCCCCCACCCATGTCTCGGGTGGGGGGTCGCCTTCGGGTGTTTGCAGCCCGGTGGTCCTCCCGTTTATCCGACCAACGGGTCTGCGATCTGATTTCCACAGGCTACAAGATAGAGTTCCTCTCTTGGCCGCCAAACAGATTCTTCCCCTCCCAACATACCCATGTCCCCGATTTGCCGCTTCCAGGGATTCTACTCAAATTGGTTTGTGGTTCCCAAGAAGGAAGGGGTACGTCCGATCTTGGACTTAAAAGCCCTCAATCACTTTGGAATCAGTTCGCTCAGTAGTCGCTGCACTCCATCAAGGGGACTCCCTGGCGTCCTTGGACATCCAGGATGCGTACCTGCACATACCCATATGCCTTCGGCATCAAAAGTTTCTGCGTTTTGCAGTCAGGGAAACCCATTACCAATTTGTGTCTCTTCCCTTTGGTCTGGCATCAGCCCCCAGAGTCTTTACCAAGGTGCTGGCTCCAATATTTACGTTGCTGAGACAACATGGGATCGCGGTCGTGGGCTACCTGGACGATCTCCTCCTGAGCGCATCTTCCACCTCTGAATTAGAGGAGGATGTGGTGATCACCATGCAGACCCTGCAAGAATTTGGGTGGCTGTTGAACCTAAAGAAGTCGGTGATTGTGCCGACCCAGCATCTGGAGTACCTAGGTTTACTGTTGGACTCCAGGGAAGTGAGAGGTTTTTCTCCCTTCAGACAAATTGCAGACTCTCAGGTCCGCGGTCAATCTGCTGATGTACCACAAGTGGTCGTCTCTCCGGTTTTGCATGCGAGTACTGGGACTCATGGTAGCCTCCTTCAACGCAGTACCCTTCGCCCAGTTCCACACCAGAGTACTGCAGAAGGAGATCTTGTTGAAATGGGACAAATCTCAGTTGTCCCTGGATCAACAGATCCAGGTGAGCCAACCAGTCAGGGACTCTCTGATCTGGTGGTTGAGGTTCCGGTGATTCAGTCCGGAAAATCGTTCCTTCCTCTGAAATAGACTGGCGTCCGTAGTGATCACCGTCCATCTGGCTGGGGTGGAGTGATGGGGATTCAGTCGGCTCAGGGCCTCTGGTTGACGAAAGAATCCGAGTTGCCGATCAATCTGCTCGAATCGAGAGCGATCAGGCTGTGCCTACACACACGGTCTATGTGTCTTCAAGGGCGTCCGATCAGGATACAGTCGGACAACGCCACAGCTGTGGCGTACATAAATTACCAAGGGGGAACAAGAAGCTCAGCCGCTGTCGGCCATTTACATCCCAGGGGTGGAAAATTGGCAGGCGGACTATCTGAGCCAACAGATGCTGGACCCAGGAGAATGGGCATTATATCCGGAGATATTCAGGCTGCTGTGCCTGAAGTGGGGCTCCGTGGGATCAGTACCAGCTGATCTACGCCTTTCCTCCATTGAAACTGTTGCCACGTCTGCTTCACAGAGTGGAAGCCGAGGGAATTCCGCTAATCCTGGTTGCGCCAGATTGGCCTCAGCGGCCCTGGTATGCAGACCCGGTACGTCTGGTGGCAGAAGCTCCCTGGCGACTGCCGTTGCGAGAGGACCTCCTATCTCAAGGTCCAACCTTTCATCCTGCTTTACCATCGCTGGCTTTAACGGCATGGCTATTGAGAGCAGGTGTTGAGGAACCGGGGTTTGTCGGACTCGGTGATTCCAACTATGTTGAGGGCACGGAAATCTTCTCGGAAGATATACCATCATACCTGGAAGGCCTACATCTCCATGTGTGAGGAGAAAGGGTGGCATCTGCGTTCCTTTTCCATAGCAAGGATCCTTCTTGTTCTCCAGCAAGGAGTAGACCAGAGACTGGCATTGAGCACCATCAAGGGGCAAATCTCAGCCCTGGCTGTCTCCCCCCCCCCCCCCCCCCCCCCAACGACCCCTGGCATTGCACTCCTTAGTGGGTACCTTTTTTGTTCAGGGGGTACGATATTTTGTCCCTCCGGTGCGCTCACCATTGCCCCCATGGGCAACACCTGGTGTTGTTGGCGCTTCAAAAACAGCTGTTTGAAAGTATCAAGGAGATTCCCCTGTTGACTCTTTCCCAGAAAGTGGTCTTTCTAGTGGCCATCACATCGGCCAGGAGGGTTTCGGAATTGGCAGCCTTGTCTTGTAAGTCGCCTTATCTGGTCATCCACTGGGATAAGGTGGTGTTGCGTCCGCAACCGTCCTTTCTACCGAAGGTGGTCTCAGCTTTTCATATCAATGAGGACATTGTATTACCATCGTTTTATCGTATTACGTGGTTAGGGCTCTGAAGGTGTATTTGTCTGCCACGGCTCCCTTTCAGAAGTCAGACTCACTGTTTGTTTCAGTGGCTGGTCCAAAGAAGGGTATGGCGGTCTCGACGGCCACCATTTCCAGGTGGATCAGACAGATTGTAGTACAAGCTTACGCCTTGAAGGGGCGGGTACCCCTCTTTCCGGTCACGGCCTACTCTACAAGGGCAATCGGAATGTCTTGGGCCTTCCGACACCAAGCGTCGGTCGCTCAGGTGTGTAAGGCGGCGACCTGGTCGTCTGTCCATACGTTTACCAAGTTCTACAAGGTAGACGTCAGTGCATCGGCTGATGCCTGTTTTGGCCGCAAAGTTTTACAGGCAGCCGTGTAGTTGCAATTCTATATGCAATCGATTATTTATTTATTTATTTATTTATTTATTTATTTTTATTTTTTCAGTTTTTTTGATTAAAAACGCAGTAATGTTATGTTACTGCACTGTTGCATTACTTCCGCAAATGGTTGCGGTCTTGGGGATCACTCCTGATGAGGATACCCGGTTATGTGGTGGTGTTTTTTCCACGCACTGTTTTTATTTTATTATTTTTTTTTTTTTGTGGGTTTAGTTTCACTAGTTCCCACTTACCATGGTGGATGAAGTTGTTATGCTGTTTTTCCCACCCCTCGTTGAGCACTGCTTGGGGAGGTCCCATTTTGTTAGAGGAGCTGTGTCGGTCAGTGAATATAAGAGAAAATAGGATTTTTGTACTCGCCGTAAAATCCTTTTTCTCTGTAATTCACCGACCGACACAGCAACCACCCTTCCTTTTTCTCTTTACGTTATACTGCTTGTTGACGTACTGAGTTCTGCTAGAACAGGCTGTGGGGTTGTAGCCTAGGGACTGCCCCCTGGGCGGAACTAAAAGTTCTGAAGTGTTGTATTACAACTTGCCTAGTAATCTCCAGTGATAGGGCTGACAACCCATTTTGTTACAGAGAGGAGCTGTGTCGGTCTGTGAATTACAGAGAAAAGGATTTTACGGTGAGTACGAAAATCCTATTTTTCTGGTAGCCATTTCTTCTGCAAGAAGGGTATCAGAATTGGCGGTTCTTTCTTGTAAAGAGCCATATTTAATCATTTACAAAGCTAGAGTAGTATTGCATTCTCATCCTAACTTTCTACCGAAGGTGGTTTCAGGGTTTCATCTAAACCAAGATATAGTTCTGCCTTAATTTTTTCCGGAACCCTGTTCCACGGAAGAAAAGTTACATTCTCTGGATGTAGTGAGAGCGGTCAAAAATCTTTGAGTGAAAAGATCAATTGATTCTATTGATCCTTTTCCTCAAAGATATATATTTTTTGCATTTATAGGTGGTGTGGTGTAACACTAATTACGCCAAGGAAAATTATTTTTCATGACCATTGGTGCTTGTGCATTTAAAAGCTATTGGTATTGCATGGACTTTCCAGTTTTTTAGGTATTTATCACCTTCCCTATTTTTATTTTCATTCCCCTGTTATTTGGGATATAATTCTACCTAATAGGACAAATTTAAAATATTCCCAGTACACATCCCCCACTTCTCTGCGGTGAATGACCTGACGCCCCTCGTTGACATTTAGAGGACAATTACAACCAATATTTGAATTCTAGTTCTTTCTTTAAGATGTACTCTTAGCTTTTTAAGGTATTGTGATCTATATGACCACAAACCATTAATATAGAATGCAAATTTGTACTTTATTTTATTTATTTTTTTATGATATTTCGCTGTTGCAGAAAGTAATTTCCTTTTAATTTGTATGCATCCCTGAAGAAGAAAATCTAATTTTGAAACGCGTTGAGTCTTCATCATTTTTCATCCTCTAGTTTTGGCAATTCCAACTTGAGTACAATGTCGAACACTTTTCCATAATTTTTAAGTTGTAATGTTTTGTATTAATAAAGATCTGTTAACTTTTACACTATTCAGAAATACTTTCATCTACTTAATATAATAATGACTCAGTACCGTTAAAGTCCCACTTTGAGTTTTTTTTTCCGATTATATGGTTGGGATCTTTTCAGAGCCTGGACCGGCTCAGAACAAACTGCACTCCTGTGATCCCCAGGAAACTATAACCAAAAGAGCTGTGGCTATACTTTAAGGTGGTATCCATATTCCATGACAAGATATTCTTTTTGTTAAAGCAGAATTTCAGTCTTTTTATTTTTATTTTTTTCATCTTTCCATCTATTAAATCCACTGCCTTTGTTTTAACTTTGGATAGTAAGACATATATTTTTTTTCTTCTGCCATTTAAATGCCTTACACAGACCACTTCATGTTTCTTGTCTGGTAAAAAGCCTAGGCTTATGACATTATGTACAGCTCACTCTTGTGAGTTTGCCAGCAAGGGAGGGTGAGGAGTCAGAGAAGGGCCAATGAGAGCTGCAGAGCTGGAGGTGTGTGTCTGTGTAAATCTAGGAAGTGAACAGGCAGCAGCTTAAGCTGCCCACAGGTAAAATGATTGCAGCCAGACTTGGAGGGAGATTTCTGCAGCATATTTGGCACTTACAGAATTGCAGTAAGTGTATCTATAAAATAATATGCAAAGTGGTTGGAGGGAAGCTTCAGAATGGCAAAGATGTTTTTATTACAGCTTATGTGAGCAGACTGCAGTTATTCTTTAACACTCAAAAAGAAGAAATGTAATTATTTTGATGAAGATATGTTTTCCAATATTTAGAAGCCAAATACGAACCTAAGAAAATTCTTGTTGGTCTAATTTTTAAGTAGATGGCACTATGATGGAGATTTATCAAATTAGCAAATGAATTGGCCAAATATTTCTTTTCCTGTAGCATTTATATACAGCACTTTTTGTGTATTTGCAACCCCTGTGCCTGAAAGCTTGACAGCTGTCAGGCTGTTTTGCAGAGGTCTGCAAAAGATATGTTACTGTAGATAAGACAGAATTCAACCCAATATGCATGCACAATTTCTTAAGACACATGTACAATGAAGTGGTGATCAATGCAGGTTTTATTTTAGAGCAGTAGAGGGCAGTATTTATCGATCATTCTGCATTCTTATGACAAACATGTCTCATGATCTGTTAATACTCCTGTTTTTGCTCTTCTGTGAGTGCAGCAAAATATCAAGAAATCTTAAGTTGGCAATACATTTTGGCAGGTAAATCAGACTACAGCTCTTTCTACATGTGCAGGTTTAGGATCCTGGTCTAATTGTTGCTTTTGAGCAGATTTGCTAGGCAACAACATGGACACAAGCATACATGTTTTATCAAGTCTTCTGTCCTGAGCTTATGGATGGGGTGAAGTAAACAGTAAAAGTAAAGGGATATGCTTATTGGGTAAAGCAAACTTTCATGTAGCATGTTACCCGTAAGACTGATACTCTACTGCTCTGTTAATTGAGTGATATATAACTGCTTTTTATTTGTTTTTATTTCAGAACAACAAGCTAAAAAAACAGAGGTGAGTCCTGTAAATGGAAATTGCATGTATGACAGATGATGATAAATAGGCTTTTTTTGTACCTAACGTAAAATCATCATTTTTTATTTATTTTTTGTTTTTTGGGGCACAGAATTCTTTTAACCTTTTGGGTTAAAGTGCTACCTACAGGAGAATTGGACAAAAAACCTACCAGAATGCCTCAGTTTGGTAGCAAGAGTAGGATCATATGTCCCTCAGTGGATTCCAAGAAAAGGGTTTTACTGTGTGGTTTATAGAAGGGCTTTACCTGCCGGACTCGCAAAACCAGCCCAAATGAGGGCCAAACAATAGATAACTGGGTTATGAACAAACAGTCCAAAAAAAAAGGGACTTCCCACTGCTCAAAGTGTCAATGAAGGGCCACCTGCCTGAAGCTGGTGTCAGACAAGGCTGAAATGTCCACCTGGTAGAACTTTGAGCCTAGGTTCACATTTGTGCAAACACAGACATTGCATGTGATTCGCACCCGCACTGCGGGGCCAAACTCATGCCATGTCTGTGCAATGAGAGTTCAGCCATACAGTTGTATGGCTAAACTCACATTGAGTTTGCACAATAAAGGTGCAGGGAATTTTTTTTTCCTCCGCACTGAAATCTCATTGCATGGGTGTTCTCACCTATGTGATCTGATTCCTGTGCGAATTAACAGTTCACACTGCTATCTGTGAACCAATCTGAGGGTATCATTAACAATGTATTGACCCGTAGTGGTTCAGAGGGCTTTGTGAACTGCCTGCGGGAGAGATGCGATGCGGGAACCGGTGCTGTAATTGCGCTGGTTCCCGCATTGCACAAATGTGAACCTAGGCTGAAAATTTGTGAACCAAAGATCAGCCCAAGAAGTATTAACAGCTACATTGTTGGAAAGATAGGTGGAGAGCATCAGTGTAACAATAACAAGGCAATATTCCCTGAAATGTAAACAATGCAACAAAGTGTGTGCCCAGTGATACTCTGAAGATTTGAGGTGCCTCGGGTCGGTCCTACCCCTAAGAACCCTTTCACACTGATGCGCTTTACAGGCGCTACATCCCTAAAAATGGCACCTGTAAAGAGCATCTCCTGTCCTCACACTGAAACGGTGCACTTGCGGGATGGTAAAAAAAAAGGTCCTGCAAGCTGCATCTTTGCAGCACTGTAGGAGCGGTGTGTACACCGCTTCTCCAGCGCGGTTGCCCATTGTGGGAAGTTTTAACCCTCTTTTTGTTAAAACCGCCCCGCTAGCGGCTGAATGGCGCCACTAAAACGAAAGTAAAGCAGCGCTAAAAATAGCGCCGCTTTGCCGCCGACGCTCACCCGCCCCAGTGTGAAAGTAGTCTTAGGTTTTATATCTGCTGCCTACATTTTGTACCTGGATGGTTTCTGTTTTGGTGTGCTTTACATTTGATGCCTACGCTTTTGCCATCTCTCTGCTGGGTTGTTTGACTATAGATTTCAGATTTATTATTCAGCTACCATATTCTATAAGAGACCAAAAAGTGGATCTTGATGAAGATCCACCACAATTCAAAGCTTGTATACATTGCTTCTGACTCGTTTCAATTAATGATGATGGCTTTTATTGTATATTTTCATACTAATTTAAACACTAATAAAATGTATTTTTATTGATTGAGGCTATTTTGGTACACTAAAATCCCCAGGGGAGCATTGGAAACACTTTGTTGCATTTTGAACAGATATAACACAGTGCCACTTTGATAGGAAATGGTGGAACCTGATCCTTGTGACCATAAGCTTGGATAATGGTCTTCCTGAGCAACCTAGAAATGGTGGATTGAGAAGCAGGTAGACCCTTATTGGGTCCATCTGGGATTACAAAAAGGACATTGGTTTTCCTGAAAGTAGCAGTGGCTGAGAGACCCTCACAGCCTGAAACGCATCCAGACAACAGAGGACAATTTTGGTGAACTGGAGTCAGACGAAAAACCCTGTCTTGGTTGAGGTGAAAGGCAAAAAGGATGAAGTCCTGAGCCCCAAAACGACCTTGACCTTATGCAAAACCAGAAAAGGGTTTCCTCCCAAATAAGTGTACCAGTGGGTGAGAGAGAGCGGAATGTCTGTGTTTTTTTGTTTGTTTTTTTTTGGAAGGAAAATAACCCATTTCAGATTATATGGATTTGCAGGGAATGGACGGGGAAAGCTACATGGGCATCCCACTGTACATAGGTTAAGCAAAGTGTGGGACAAGTCTCTGAAACAAAAAAGAAAGGGCAGAGACCAGACCCCTTCAAGTGCTAAAGGCCAAATGCTGGTCCAGACTTAATTACAGGAAAGTGAGAGTTTTTCCACAGAAAAAACTCTTGGGGTGAAAGCCCCAAGGCGCACACACATCCAGTGAGTATTCCTTTAATGTTCAATGATAGATGTTATAGACTTCCTGGATTTTAGCAACTTCAGAATCGCAGCCTCAGAAGTGCCTTTGTCCCTCAGAACCTGGGCTTCAACAGCCATGCAGTTAAAGCCAGCGACCATGAAGAAGAATGGCAAATCTCTCTTTGGGACAAAAGATCTTGACACTGCTGTGGAGCGTCTGCCAAGAACATTACCAGTTCAGCATACTACATCTACCTGGTCCAGTCTGGAGCAGTGAGGATAACTGGAATGCCCTTCATTTCAATCTTGTGAATCCGTGCTCTATACTGTAGGTAGCTGATGCTAAATGTAGTTTATACAGCATGCCCAATCAGGCATCTGTTAGTGGAGGAAATGGTTTGTTGGGCCAGCTTGACCACAGTAAACATGAAGTTAGGCTTTTAAATGTCTGGTAAGCTTGAAGTAAAGTAACTAAACCATTTGGAGATGTGGAATAATGCATACTGAAATATAGCCAATCAACCAGTAAAGATTTTTTTTCTTGTGTACAGCAACAAAAGATTTTTTTGATTGGTGTTTTGTTAGCATGGCATACTAGACTGTTTAAATTTAAAACTTAAAAAATTGAACATAAACAGTAATTTTATATCATTGACCTAATTTTTCATTAAAGTGTCACTGAATTCTCCATTTTAAAATAACTTCCTAATCGGCATACAGTTCTACCCCAATTCAATAACTTTCCCATACCTGGTGGTGTGGTGTGTTTTTTTTTTTTTTTTTTTTTTGTTTGTTTTTTTTCCTCTTCTAAATGGACGAATCTGTATTGCTGCTCTACTGAAACTACATATCTTAATACTACATAACAGACACAGGATATGTATTCTTGGACCATGGTTATGCCGCTACCTTTAGGTGATTGGACACAAGCTTTACATTCCCCCCCCCCCCCCCCCCCCCCGTGTAATCCATATAACTGTGGCCACTCTACAAGGCTCCAGTTTTTTGTCCGTCTTTAGATGGACCCATTCTTCTTCTCCCAAGAGAAGATTTTTTATTTTATTTTTCTTCCTGATCTTTGACGGATCAAGATCTGACTGGTGATTGTCCCATGGCTCATTAGCGGTTTCCCAATTGCTTACCTTCAATGTACATTTTGAGAGCTGTACCTGGATTTGCATCCTTGGGGCTTTCCTGTAATGATGCTTTGGGCACTGGATCCTGCATCTGGCACTCTCCTTCGTACATGGTACTAGTGAGTTTGCTGCAGGCTACTTTTTGGTTCCAGAGCCATGGTGCATTCCTATGGCACCCAGGCCCTGAAGACCTCTTGGGGGGGGGGGGGGGCTAGCCCTAGCCCTAGCCCTAGCCCTAGCCCTGGACGTAACAAGCAATGTGGACAAGGTAAGACATGGCTTCCCTGTACATTATACACTGGGTTTCTGGCTCTACATGTATTGCATGGTCCTGTCATTAAGTTTTCTGCAGTAGCTAGGCCTCCGCCTGGTCCCTCTAGACCCATTTAATATATCTCTCAAATGAGGTTTTCTAACGTTTTTGCAAATGCATTTAATGGGGTTATATCCCTATCTCCTTCCATATCAGATTTTTTTAACTTTTTTTTTTTTTTTTTTCTGCCTTGTGGAATAGTCATAGCAGTCCGTGGTATTCTATTATTAGACACATGGTTATAGATTAAATGTTCAGATGCCAAGGTGTTTAGGAGACCTTGTTCTTATGGCTTGTAGCATAGATCTGAACCATCTCCCAATATCTCAAAAAATCTTTAGCCTCTTACTACAGTTTTACCAGGACAGGTACGTTAAAGTAGTTATAAAGGCAGAAGGTTTTTTATCCTAATGCATTCTATTCCTTTAAGATAAAAAAAAAAAAAAAAAAAAACCTGTGTGCATCAGCCCCCCTAATACTTAACCTTAGCCCCATCTCTATACAGCGTTGTCCACAAGTTCCTTGGCCATCTGGGACTCTCCCTCCTGATTGGCTGAGGCAATCAGGAGAGAGAGGGAGTGGGCTAAAATGAAGCTCTGTGTCTGAATCGATTCACGGAGATGCAGTTCGGCTCGGGTGCCCCCATAGCAACGCGTTTCACACTTCAGTGTAGTGCTTAACCACTTCAGCTCCGGACCAATAAACACCTTAAGGACCAGAGGTCTTTTTGCAATTTCGCACTGCGCTGCTTTAACTGGAATACCCATACATGGACAGAACAAAAACTTTCCCTGTTGCAGGTGGAACAAAAACGTTTCCACCCAACTGGATTACGTTTTTTATTTAATGAAATGTTCTCCTTAGGTTTTAATTTCCTGCGTACTGGCAATGTTACCTTCTCTTGTTACAGAGCCAAATCAGTTTGTGCCACAATCAAGACAGTGTCAAACACTGAATTAAGTTGGCCATACAGGGATGGATTGAAACTTTAGCAGGGATTGGCTGAATTTCAATCAATGGATCTGCAGGCTGATTGAACTTGAGTCGATCAGATCGACTTGGGTACAACCAGCCCGTGTGTGTGGCATTTAATATTTAATAAAAAAAAAAAAAAAAAATCATATTTTAACCACTTTAGCCTCCGACCAATAAACACCTTAAGGACCAGAGGTCTTTTTACAATTTCGCACTGCGCTGCTTTAACTGGTAATTGCGCAGTCATGCAATATTGCACCCAAACGAAATTTGCGTCCTTTTCTTCCCACAAATAGAGCTTTCTTTTGATGGTATTTGATTGCCTCTGCGATTTTTATTTTTTGCGATATACATGGAAAAAGAGCGAAAATTTTGAAAAAAAAGATATTTTCTTCTTTTTGTTATAAGAAAAATCGAATAAACTAAATTTTAGTCATACATTGAGGGCAAAATTTATTCAGCCACATGTCTTTAGTAAAAAAAAATGTCAATAAGCGTATATTTTTTGGTTTGCGCAAAAGTTATAGCGTCTACAAACTAGAGTACATTTTCTGGAATTTACACAGCTTTTAATTTATGACTGCCGATCTCATTTCTTGAGGTGCTAAAATGGCAGGGCAGTACAAATCCCCCCCAAATGACCCCATTTTGGAAAGTAGACACCCCAAGGAAATTGCTGATGGGTATGTTGAGCCCATTGAATATTTATTTTTTTTGTCCTAAGGGATTGAATAATGACAAAAAAAAAAAAAAATTTTTTTTACAAAAAGTTGTCACTAAATGATATATTGCTCACACATGCCATGGTTATATGTGGAATTGCACCCCAAAATATATTCCGCTACTTCTCCTGAGTATGGGGATACCACATGTGTGGGACTTTTTGGGAGTCTAGTCGCGCACGGCACCCCGAAAACCAATCACCACCTTCAGGATTTCTAAGGGTGCAAATTTTTGATTTAACTCCTCACTACCTATCACAGTTTCGAAGGCCATAAAATGCCAAAATAGCACAAAACCCCCCCAAATGACCCCATTTTGGAAAGTAGACACCCCAAGCTATTTACTGAGAGGCATGTTGAGTCCATGGAATATTTTATATTTTGCCACAAGTTGCGGGAATATTACAAACTTTTTTTTTTTTGCACCAAGTTGTCACTAAATGATATATTGCTCACACATGCTATGGGCATATGTGAAATGACACCCCAAAATACATTCTGCTGCTTCTCCCGAGTACGGGGATACCACATGTGGGGGACTTTTTGGGAGCCTAGCCACGTACGGGACCCCGAAAACCAAGCACTGCCTTCCAGATTTGAATATAAAATGCTACCAAAAAACCTGTTAGCGATGGCAGGGATCAGGCCTGACTCTGCGATCGCTGCAGTTATGTGTTTAGTGTTTTGTAAGTGACAGTGATCGATCGATACTGCACTTGGGTGGGCTGGGCAGAGGGGCAAAACGCAGGTGCTAGCAGGTATTTGGGCTGATCCCGCTAACAATGCGTTTTTTTGGAACCCTAAACTGCTGGGGACGCTAGTATAGATCTGATCAGATCAGATATTGATCTGTTCAGATTCTATACCACTACGGGAGGTGTATGCTTTGCGTGTGGGTGTTAGCGGTACTGGCACTAACCTAGCGCTGCCTGGGGCGACGCAGACCCTGACCCTAAAACCCAATTGATATCACCCGCCGGGTGATCAGGGGGTTAAACCTTTATTGGGTAATAAATGGTGGGTGCCCTGATGCTATAAAAAACAAACTAACCAGAGTCACCCGTAACACTTATACGGTGATCAGTGGTGAAAGGGTTAACTAGGGGCAATCAGGGGGTTCAAATTTTTATTAGGTAGTATATGGGGGTCCCTGGCGCTATATAAAAACCTGACGGGGAACCTAAATAACTAACTGGCTAACCAGCGTCACCAGTGACACTTATACTGTGATCGCTGGTGAAAGGGGGTGAAAGGGTTAACTAGCAGCAATCAGGGGGTTAAAACCATTATTGGGTAGTATATCGGGGTACCTAGCGCTATAAAAACCTGGCGGTGAACCTAAAAAAATAACTAGCTACCTAGCGACACTGATGCAGCGTTCAGAAAAATTATCGCTTAGTGACACTGGCAAAAGGGGGTGAAAGGGTTAACTAGCGGCAATCAGGGGGTTAAAACCATTATTGGGTAGTATATCGGGGTACCTAGCGATATAAAAACCTGGCGGTGAACCTAAAAAAATAACTAGCTACCTAGCGACACATGCAGCGATCAGAAAAATGATCACTTAGTGACACTGGCAAAAGGGGGTGAAAGGGTTAACTAGCGGCAATCAGGGGGTTAAAACCATTATTGGGTAGTATATCGGGGTACCTAGCGCTATAAAAACCTGGCGGTGAACCTAAAAAAATAACTAGCTACCTAGCGACTGTAGCGACACTAATGCAGCGATCAGAAAAACGATCGCTTAGTGACACTGGCAAAAGGGGGTGAAAGGGTTAACTAGCAGCAATCAGGGGGTTAAAACCATTATTTGGTAGTATATCGGGGTACCTAGCGATATAAAAACCTGGCGGTGAACCTAAAACAATAACTAGCTACCTAGCGACACATGCAGCGATCAGAAAAATTATCGCTTAGTGACACTGGCAAAAGGGGGTGAAAGGGTTAACTCTAGGGGCAATCAGGGGGTTAAATATTTATTGGGGGGTGATAGGGGGCTACCCTGGACCTAACACTAACTGCCCTGACAGTTTTTACTGTCACAACTGACACTGAATGCATTGATCAGTAAAGAAATGATCAATGCAATCAGTGACACTGTGACTGGGGGGGGAGGGGGGCGGGGGGGGATGGGGGGGGGGTTTGTGTGCCTGTGTGTACCTACATGTCAGTGTAGTGTTGGTGCACACTTACTATTAGTCTTCTCCTCGTAGTCCGGTCAAAAAGACCCCCCCCCCGAGGAGAATGACATCACTTCCTCCTTCCTGTGTAAACAATACACAGTGGGAGGAAGCTTCTCATTGGCCAGGAGCGATCCAGAGGGGGTGGCCGAAAACCAACGGCCATCCCCTCATCACGGAGCGCTCCTGGAGCGAACCGGACCGCCGTAACCAGCGGGAGGGGGTCCGATCGGACCCCCCACCCGCTGGAAGGCAGGCACGTACATCTACGTGATTGTGTCTGCCTGTGCCATTGTGTTGACGTACATTGGCAATACGGCGGTCCTGAAGTGGTTAATCATAGCTACTATTGACAGAAATTAACATAGTATAAATGTTCTTTCATTGTGTACCATGTGATCAGAAAATTAACTTTAATTGGTTAATTTCAATTTTTTTTAATACATATATACACTTCAGATTTTCTTTATGGGCACATTAATTAATCAGTTGTTTTTGTGTTATGCAAAATGTGTGGAGATTTCAGGTGACCACCCTAGTTTAATTGGCTAATTAACCAATTAAAGTAAATTTTTTGATCACATGGCACACAATGAAAGTATTTATATTTCTGTAAATAGTAGCTATGACTAAGCACTACATTGAAGTGTGAAACGCGTAGCTGCTGTCTGTGCCTGCTGTGGCTTGTATTTTTGTTCACAATTTTTGCATAAAAGGCAAAAACTTTTTTGGAGTGCGGCTGTCTAGATCTTCGTCCTGTTTTGATTGCTATATGGATTGCCGTCACCTGGGCTTCCAAGCTGGATGAGAGGTTTTCCACTGTTTGACCTATCTGGAGCGGTGATTTCTCTCTTGATTTCTGGATTTTGCCCCCATAGCAAGCTGCTTGCTGTGGGGGCACTCGACAGGAAGGAGGGGCCAGGAGTAGTGAAGAGGGACCCGAGACGAGGAACATCCAGGCTACCATGTGCAAATCCACTGCACAGAGCAGGTAAGTATAACATGTCTGTTATTTGTAAAGTTGTTGTGTTTTTTTTTTTTATCACTTTGTCTTTACTAATCTTTTTTGGAGCCCAAATAAGTCCAGGTATACCTTCTCGGACTCCTCCATTTTGTCCTATAAGTGGTGTCTGGATTACTCTTAATTTTCGGCTTCCTTCAGCATGGTTTTTTTTTTTTTTTTTAGGCTCTGTTCACACTTTGCATTTTGGAATTCCGAGCAGAATCGAAAAGGAGCCGAAGCTTCCTTCCAGGCAACAACCACGCTTAGGGAAGCCTATGAGACGTGCAAAATCACATAAATTGGCGAGTGGGAGCATTTATTCCTGCTACAAATGCATTCTTGGGGGGGAGGGGCGGGGGGGTTTATTTGCTAAAGGCGAATCCACTATGCATTTCCAAGTGCACTTGGAAGTGCAGTCGCTGTGGATCTGAGGGGGACAGTCAAGAAAAATAAAAACCTGCATTTTTGCTTGAACATGATTGGATGACAAAATCAGCTCATCTCCCCCCCTCGTTTCTTTTCTTCAACCCCCCCCCCCCCCCTCGTTTCTCACCATTCTGATCTTCCCCCTCAGATCTACAGTGACTGCACTTCCAAGTGCACTTGTAGTGCAGAGGGGGTTTGACTTTAGTAATTTAACCCCTTAGTCTCTATCTGATTTCAAGTTCAGAAACCTGCTCTCATGGTACCCCCTAGTTGCCCATATCTGAAAAATACTACTGATTATGCTGGCAAATTCCTTGATAACCGCTTTTGCCTGAGTGTTTTTTTTTTTTTCCTTGATTCTACGAGTTATCTTACCAGGAACCCGTTTTTATTAACTTTTCTGCACCTGGGCCCTTACATTCTACAGCTGAGCTTGTAATATATAATTCCATGTACTAGGCTTGAAGGCTTTCAGATTGCTTGCCTTTTGAGCCAAAATGCCTTTCTGCTCTTGTGTTGCTCTTTTATTTATTTAAATTTTTTATTTTTTTTGTCTCTACATCTACATGCAAGGTGTAAATATTCACCACCACACCAAGGATCTACACTCGCCATCCAAATGTTTTTATTGCAGAGAGTTCACATCACATGCCTGACAAGGAGGTACTCCCTTTAGTGGCAATTATGCATATCTCTCCTCATCACTATACAAACCTAAGAGGGGAGATGACTGTCAGCTAGTAAGACGAGAGACTCTTCCCCTGATTGGTTTTAATTTCTCATCATGCAACATCCTTTATTTGGATTCACCAAACCCTTAGCCCCGGGTTCCCTACAGGGTTTTATTTAGCCTTTGTATTTCTTCCTGTCACCCTGCCTTTGCACTTCAGTGTCCCCCCTTTTGCAAGGTTGCTCCTCATTGCCACCTATGGCAACCTTATGCATATTAGCTTGGCTATTGGCTCCTGTTGCTGTCAGTCCAAACCTGCAAGTAAAGAACTGAATAGATGGAAACAGCCCAGCTTGGGAGCCCACACGAGTGCCCCCATAGGAAGCGGCTTCCTATATGGGCACTTGGCAGAACCAGGAGCGCCGCGGTGGGGAATCGGTGCTGTTCTGTGCAAAATAGTGACAGGTTCTCCTCCTGGAGAGATGCACGCTATCGGCCCCACAGATCAGTCTGAATGGCCAGTAAACAAAGAACCAAAGCCAAAAGTGATAGAATCCTCATCACTTCTAGTTTCCGTAATTTCCTCTCTCTGTTCACTCTAGAAGATGCTGCTGATTAGACAGTTCCTGGGCATTCTGATCAGGTGGGAGAGTCTGGGAAAAACGTCAGGAGGAGGGGGTCACCCCCTTCCACTGCCTGTAGAAGTGATCAAGTGTCTGTATAAACACTAATCACTTCCACATGAAACACTATCACCGGCTGAAACCTTTTTATAATGGGTTGATGCTTGTAGCTGTAGACCTCATCCCGGTACAATCGCTTAAACCCCAGAACGTCACATGATATCCACCCGGGGGGGGAGTGGTTAAATTTTGATTCACCTTTATAGGTAATGATAGTCTTTTGACTCTGCTACAGTGCCTTGAAAAGGTATTCATACCCTTTTTACATTTTTCACATTTTGGCATGTTACAAATAAAAATGTAAATGTATTTTATTGGGAATTTATGTGATGGATCAACACAAAGCAGCACATAATTGTGAAGTAGAAGGAAATTGATAAATGTTTTTCAAATTTTTTATTTTTTTAACCAAGCTTGCCCTGTATTTGGCTCCGTCCATCTTCCCATCAACTCTGACCAGCTGTTCCTGCTGAAGAAAAGCATCCCCATTACATGGTGCTGCCACCATCATGTTTCACAGTGCGGATGTTGTGTTAGTTTTCCACCACGCAT
The DNA here is from genome assembly GCF_037356315.1 of Lithobates pipiens. Classification (NCBI taxonomy): domain Eukaryota; kingdom Metazoa; phylum Chordata; class Amphibia; order Anura; family Ranidae; genus Lithobates; species Lithobates pipiens. Next base: position 13,991,585 of record NW_027507718.1, read on the forward strand.
AGCGTTTTGCCTTTAGGCCAAAAAGTTAAATTTTGCTCTCCTCTGACCAGAGAGCCTTCTTCCACATGTTTGGTGTGTCCCCCACATGGCTTCTCGCTAACGGGACTTCTTATGGCTTTCTTTCAACAATGGCTTTCCTCTTGCCACTCTTCCATAAGGGCCAAATTTGTCAAGTACACGACTAATAGTTGTCCTGTGGACAGATTCTTCCACCTGAGCTGTGGATCTCTGCAGCTCCTCCAGAGATACCATGGGCCTCTTGGCCGTTTTTCTGATTTTAATTCTTTCCTTGTACGGCCTATCAGTTTATGTGGGTGGCCATGTCTCGGTAGGTTTGCAGTTGTGCAATACTCTTTACATTTTCAGATGATGCATTGAACAGTGCTCCGTGAGATGTTCAAAGCTTGGGATATATTTTTAGAACCTAACCCTGCTTTAAAACCTCTCCACAACTCTTTTTTTTTTTTTTTTTTTTTTTTTTATCCCTGAACTGTCTTGTGTGTTCCTTGGCCTTCATGATGCGGTTTGTTCACTAAAGTTCTCTAGCAAACCTCTGAGGGCTTCAAAGAACAATTGTATTTATACTGAGATTAAATTACACACAGGTGGGCTCTATTTACTAATTTGGTGACTAAGATCACATTACACTCCCAATAAAATACATTTTGTTTTTGTTTCTTTTAACATGAAAAAATTTGAAATATGTTAAGGGGTATGAATACTTTTTCAAGGCACTGTATGTCTTCTCTTGGGATTTGAATCTTTTTTTCCGTTCTCTCACAGGGCTGTCTCTCTATAGGACTTCTCCTTTTGTTTCCGCTTGTCTAGGTGGATACCTTGTCTGCCTAGGGCTTCTATCATCTGGGAACAAATTCTTCCTTCTTGACTTAAGCCTTTCACTGACAGAAATGCTCAGACCTCTTGGGGGCTATCCAACATCAAACACCCGTGGGTTTTTTCCCATGGATTGTGGAGCCACCACTGAATCCTGTTCACTTTTTCAAGTGTGTGTGTGTGTGTGTGTGTGTGTGTGTGTGTGTGTGTGTGTTTGTTTTTTTTTTTTTTTTTTTCTGTCAACTGTTTAGCTGGCTTCTTTACTGGGGGGCTGTTTTGGCTTTTGTTGGCCACCATTTTAGCTATTGCTTGGGGATGTCCCATCGTCGAAGAATAAAGTTTGTGTCCTGTACTGTATGATTAAGATAATGGGAATTTCATTATCATATATCCTGGAATATTGTATCTTTATATCCATTATGCAAAAAAATACCAAAAATAACCACCCAGGCAAAGCCTCTTCCAGCTAAGCATAGCTTCAGTTTTCAGATGATGGTCATGTCTATGCAGGTTCTACACAAATTGTTTTATTTTAGCTAGTTTCCATTTTCATCTGGGATTAGGAGATTGGCTTATATGGATATGTTGCTTATGGCCATCTGCTAAGAGCAATGGTACCCAGATACTGTACTACATGCAGAGATGAACTGTAATGTTGCCATTCGCCACTGGACTCTGTGCAATGATCTCAGGACAGGTAGAGTGCTATACAGGTCCAGGACAGTGATCCCCAGCTATAGTCGAGTCCCTGAATTCCTTTGTGGAATTGGTCCACTGAGATGGGCAAAGTTTGGACCCCCCTGGGGGCCCTGCTGTGTGAAATGGTGAGTGACCTGGTGGTAGTCCTGGATTATTGATTCCCTATACGCTAGGATGGTGACACTTTTTTCACAAAAAAAAAATGTGCAATCATACTTGGAAGTCTTCTTTTGCCTGTTGTAAGGCTCTAGGACTTCATCCAAGTATGCGATTGACTGCATTTTGACGTCTCCAATCTGGAGTCAAACAATGACTGTTCTTGAGTACAATCAAGGGTCAAATGTTGCCCTTTATGGTTCTGTTGCTTCGCATTACTTTTTTGTGTGGCTTTTGTACAAGTGGTCATGCGTATTGGTCCGAACTCTGTTGATCCCATGGGACCTCAATGGGGCACTTCTTCTGTAATACAAAAAAAAAAAAGTATTCATTTAAACCCAGATATTCCATTAGTCCTTCTGACATAGTAGTCTATTTTTTTTTTTTTTTGTTGCTATTGGTTTGCAGAGTTTCAGAACTGGCTGCTCTTGCCTGTAAGTGACAGTTCCTGGTAATCTATCATGACAGGGTGGTCTTGCGACCCCAGCCATTCTTCCTACCTAGGGTGGTTCCTTTGTTCTATATTAACCAGGATATTGTGTTGCCTGCTTTGTAGCCTAAGCCTCAGCTGCCAGGGGACAAAGCTCTTCATACCTCGGATGTGGTTTGTGCAGTCAGAATTTACCTGAAGGCATCTTCTGCAATTAATCAGTCTGACTCCGTTCGCGATGGTGCTTGGAAGGGTTATACAGCTTCCAAATCCTCCATCTCTCATAGCATTCGTCTGCTTGTTTCTCAAACTTATAAACTAAAAGGAAACGTTCAGCCGTTCTCTGTGATGTCTCATTCTACCAGAAATGTTGGGGCTTTCTGAGGTATTCAGCACCAGACACTGTTAGTTTAAGTTTGTGGCTGCTACCTGGTCTTTGGTTCATTTTTTTTTTTTACGAAGTTTTACTAGGTGGACATTTTGGGCCTCTGCAGATACCTTTGGTCACATGGGTCTTGCATGAGGTTCTGCACCCTCTTCTAATTTAGTTGTTTGGGAGCCTGTTGGCTTGTTAACATGTTGTCCTCCCCTCATATTCAGTGTTTTGGGACATCCCTATTGCAATGGATAGGAAGATACCCTAAAGCCCCATACATTCTATCAGTTTTTCTGCTGACTTTTTTCCTTCAGATTTACCAAAACCGTATGAGGTCAAACCTTAGGAGTTTCAATTTGTATGCAATCAGGCAGGCCCTTGCACTACATGGTTTTGGTAAACCTGAAGGAAAAACTCAGCAGAAAATCTGATAGTGTATATCGGCATTAGTCTTGTGTTGTACAATAAAGAAAATTTGGTATTTTTGGGTTACCTATGAAAACCTGGGGCTTAAAAAATCTTGTGCATAGGTAGGTGTGATTATGTCTGGGTGGGGATTTCCTGTTCGTTCTTTCTTTCTTCTCTTCATAACTCTTATCGTAATGGATATGAAGATACAATATAAAATTACCTTTTCAAATAGGGTCAAGGGTTAACCCCACCAAAAGGAAAAGACAGCTACTATGGCTATAGCGGACAAATATAAGAGGATATCGGTTAAGTCAAACTTGTTATTAATTATCAAAAAAGCCACAACAATATAAAATCACATAGCCCTGTGGCTAGAGTACACACGATAGACTCGCATAAAACACAGACAAGATGACAAGGGGCCTTGTCCGTTTTGTCTTTGTTTTATGTGAGTCTATTGTCTGAATGTATCTTGGTTATTGGTTGTAGGACGCAACAGGAATGTATTTTTTAGATTTTTGGTGCGGCCATTATCTGATGCCCAGCAGGGTCGGATGTACTCTAGCCATAGGGCTATGTGATTTTATATTGTTGTGGCTTTTTTTGATAGTTTAATAAAAGTTTTTGAATTAACCGATATCCTCTTATATTTGTCCGCTATAGCCATAGTAGCTGTCTTTTCCTTTGGTGGGGTTAACTCTTGACCCTATTTGAAAGGTAATTTTATATTGTACGTTGTTTTTGGGTTACGGCAGTAGCCTCCTGTAAGTGGAGAGGAGAGACATAATAAGGGGAATGTATCATTGCCACTTATTTCTTTGTGATGGTATGCGCTCTGATCATTTCTTTTTATAAATGGATATGAAGATACCCTGTGTACTATAATATACTCCAAGAAATGGATTTTACAGGTAAACCAAAAATACGAATTTTGACCAACTGAAAAATTCCATACCTTGTAGTACAGGACACAGGTTCCTCCCCTCCTTTTCTGTGATCTTATTGCTTGCTAACTAAACTGGGGCTTCAGAGTGAGTATGGTTGTATGTATACTCTAAGGGATGTTCCCTGCAAAGCTTTGCTAGTGTTCAATAACCTAAAGGTAGTAGCATATAACTCAGTCTAAAAATAATGTTCCCTTGTCCTGTACTGTCAAACTCCCATTTTTTTTATTTATTTTTTTTTTTTTCAACTATTGTGTTCCTTGGTTGCAATGTCCCACAACCTAAGGTTCACCAGTCACACACTACTGGAGGCGGAAGGAGAATAACAGCTCAAGATACCCCAGCATGCTCAGCCTGGTGCCCCTGCCCACATGTGCACACATAAGTGGTAAGACGAGCTTCAGTGACAGCTGGAATGCTCCCTGTTGCACAAGTTTCAGGCTCCTTACAGCCTGGGAGCTGTGATGCTGGACTGAGTGTACAAGGGATTTGGGAGTTAGGTTTGCCATTTCTAAATGCCAGAAGTAAGGGGAGCCAGGAGGTATGTGTATAGGAGTGGCTCTCTGCCAGATCAGGAGATGGGGTCTGCTTTGTTTGTTTATTTTTGGGCTGCGTTATCAAACAGTATAAGAAGATATATATAAATAAAATAAAAAAATTTTGTTATTTATTTTTTATCTAGGAATTAAAGTCTCCTCCCATGTTACCACATGATCGTGGCTTTTTCAATAAATTGGAAGATGATGTCACCAAAATACTCATTAAAGAAAAGAGAAAAGAACAAAACGCATTTACTGATGTATCAGAAAGTTTCTCGTCTCCTGAATACAGTATGGTATGTGAAATATACAAGTGATGACTATCAGTGGAGCAGTATACAGAATTATAAATGTTATCATTATTATGCATTTTATGCTATGCTTCAAAGAAGCTGCTTGCAGAACTTTTTTGAGCATCCTGCCAGCGCACTGCTCCAGTGTGAAAGCCCTGGAGTGACAGGAGAGGCACTTTGCAGGTGCTATATTTTTTTTTTTTTTTTGTGCTATAGCGCGCCTGTGCAGTGCCTCGGTTTGAAAGTGGCTTAATCCGTTCTCTAACACTTGTTGCTTACATGGTAAAATCTGTATTTTTTGCTAGAAAATTACTTAGAAGCCCCAAACAATAAAAAAGTGTTTGTGTTTGTATAAAATATATCTATATATATTCTCTATAATAATCGCAGAGACCTTCGAGAATAAAATGGCAGTCGTTGTATTGTCACACTGTATTTGCACAGCGGTCATTGAAACACAATTTTTTTTTGGGGGGGGAGGAGACCCTTCAATAAAAAAATAAAAATAAAATGAAACCGTGATCTTTATTCTAAGCAATGATTCTCATTTTATCCAGAATCGTGCAGCGCTACATATAGAGTGAAAATGATAACATTGTGTCAATGTTGAAATATTTATGGCCCTAACTATATATTTTCAGTGATCTAATGAAACCCTGCACTCTTGTTTTACCTGATTTCTGGTAGAATTGCAACAGATTATCTGATCAGGAATATATTCCAAATGGGTGCATGATGTCAAATCCAAATATTTAGACCCCTTTCACACTGGGTCATTTTGCAGCTGCTGCTGTGTCTCCAGTGTGAAAGCCCTGGGGGCTTTCAAACTGGAGCGATGCGCTAGCAGGATGGTAAAAAATGTCCTGCTAGCAGCAATATCTTAGGAGTGGTGTATACACCGCTCCTTCACTGCTTCTGCCCATTGAAATCAGTGGGGCAGCGCGGCTATACCGCAGGCAAAGCGCATTGCAGTGGTTTTTAACCCTTTCTCGGCCACTATCAGCCGAATAGCGGTGCTTTACCGTCTGCGCTTCTCCCGCCCCAGTGTGAAAGGGGCTTTATACTTTTAAATTAATAAAGGTAACAGGTTATCAAATAAAAAAATTGATTTAAAGAGTTGCACCTTATTAATTTTATACCTATGTCTATTTAAATTTAGGAAAGGTATATTTAAATATTTCTTGTGTTTTTTATAATGAAGGAACGAGTACTGAAAGATGGAAGAACAGAGTTATTAAAGTTGGAACTAGAAAAGAAAGACACAGAGATACAGCATCTGAAAAGCATAATTTCTCAGTGGGAGGTAACATTTTATGATACATTTTATTTTTATATTTTTTCTCTCACAAGAAAAATGTAAAGGAAAGCATAATCGTTGTGTTTATCATGTGCTTCTACCCCAAAAAAAGGTAAAATATAAAGAAGTGAAAGCCAGGAATGCACAAGTTCTGAAAATGCTGCAAGAAGGTGAAAGTAAGTGCATATTAGGAGAAAAATGGTTTTGATTATTTATTTTTTATTTATTTTAGTTTTTCTTTTATAATTTAAAAGCTTTTTTAACATTTTTCCCAACACTTGTAGCAAAGTCCTCTCCTGTGTTAAAACGGACTACTCCCTGCAAACTTACATCTCCACATTATAACCCATTGATGCTGCAGAAGCAGCTTACTTGAGCCCCACTGTCCTTTCCTATGTTACCGACTTCAGTCATCAGTCCCTTCTCCTCCCGATCCATACTGTCATTGGCCTGCATCTCAGTTATTGGCTTTTCCATCACTCATTTTTGCCCCCTGTGGGAGTGATCTTTAGGGCTGGTGCCAGTCGCTGTACTACATTTCCTGCGCATTATATGATAAAACGCATCCCTGGCATTGATCAGCTGTGCAATCCTTCATTACACTCCTAAAGTTAGCCATACATTTATCTTTTTGTTTTTTTGTTTTTATTTAGCCAGGGGCTGCTTTAAAGAAACTGAATTGGTTTACCCTTCCACACATTTTGAGGTGAAGGTGGGAATCCTTCCCACTTTGCTATTGTATGCTGACAGTGATACTGATTAAAATGTTCGTGTTCGATCGTTTTTTTTTTTTTTGTTTTTTTTTTATCAATTAATCGACTAATTTCGCACATACAGATCCAACTACTTTTAGCTGATCTCCTTGCATTGTAACTCTGCATTAGTCAGTGGTAAATGTGGTATACACTACATACAATCCCATGACACTAGTTAGTTTCCACAATCCATGACTTATCTTCACAGTTCACACAAATACGTTTTAAATTCAAACTGTAGCACTGACGTAAGAAATTTTTTTTTTTTTTTTTTTTTTTTTTTTTTTTTCCACAGTAGCGTGACAATCCCCTCCACCTCCGGTCTAACTAATCACTCTCACCTTATGGCATGGACCCCCTATGCAAACGGGTGGTCATGCAAGCCGGTATCAAAAGACACAAACTACTTGCATAAAGATGAGATGGCGTAAAGCTGGCCATGCATTATACAATTTTCTTGCAGTTTCTCTATGATCTCCTCCTTTTTAGATTTGCATTCAACTATGTAGTGCAAGGGCCCACCTGATTGGATACAAATTGAAAGTGTTCTTTAGGTTTGACCTCGTATTATATGGTTTTTGCTCAATCTAAAGGAAAATTGTACAAGACAATTGTATAATGTATGGCACAGCAAGGAAAGTCAGTAAATCTTAGGTCATTAGTTGGAGGATGAACTATTATTGTCAAACCTAAAGCCAAGTTAATGGGCAGCACTACTAGGTAGGGAACTCAAACTGCATATGTAATGGGATATATGGTTTCTGTGTGTGTGTTACAGCTATGGCCAAAAGTTTTGAGAATGACACAAATCTAAATTTTCGCAAAGTCCGCTGCCTCAATTTTTTTTTTTTTTTTTTTTTTATGGCAGTTTGCATATACTCCAGAATGTTATGAAGCATGATCAGATGAATTGCAAAGTCCTTCTTTGCCATGAAAATTACCTTAATCCGATAAAAAAATTCCACTGCATTTGTGAAGAAGGCTTCAGGGCACCCTAAGAAGTCCAGCAAACGCCAGGACCATCTCCTAGAGTTGATTCAGCTGCAGGATCGGGGCCCCACCAGTACAGATCTTGCTCAGGAATGACAGCAGGCAGGTGTGAGTGCATCGGCACACACAGTGAGGCAATGTCTTTTGGGGGATGGCCTGGTGTCAAGTAGGGCAGAAAAAAAAGCAATTTCTTTCCAGGAAAGACATCAGGGACAGACTGGTATTGTGCAAAACGTACAGGGATTGACTGCTGAGGACTGGGGTAAAGTCACTTTCTCTGATGAATCCCCTTTCCGATTGTTTTGGGCATCCGGAAAACCCTTGTCCGGAGAAGAAAAGGTGAGCACTACCATCAGTCCTGTGTTATGACAAAAGTAAAGTATCCTGGGGTTGCTTCTCAGCCAAGGGAGAGGGCTCACTCTCACAATTTTGCCTAAGAACACAGCCATCAATAAAGAATGATACAAAAACATCCTCCAAGAGCAACTTCTCCCAACTATCAATTAACAATATGGTGACAAACAATGCCTTTTCCAGCCTTTTACTTTTTCCAGCATGATGGAGCACCTTGGCATAAGGCAAAAGTGATAACTAAGTGGCTTGGGGAACAAAATATCGAAAATTTTGGGTCCATGGGCAGGAAACTCCCCAGACCTTACTCCCATTGAGAACTAGTGCTCAATCCTCAAGAGGCAGGTGAACAAAAAAAAACACACAAATTCTGACAAACTCCAAGCGTTGATTATGCAGGAATGGGCTGCCATCAGTCAGTCAGGATGTGGCCCAGAAGTGGATTGACTGCAGAGGTGAATTGCCGAGGTCTTGAAAAAGCAGGGTCAACACTGCAAACATTGACTGTTTGCATAAACTTAATGTAATTTGTCAATAAAAGCCTTTGACACTCGTGAAATGCTTGTAATTATATACGTCAGTATACCATAGTAATGTCTGACAAAAAGATCTAAAAACACTGAAGCAGCAGACTTTGTAAAAATGTATATTTGTGTCATTCTCAATTTTTATCCACGGCTTTATATTTCTACTCTATACACACAAAATGGATACATTGATGAAGCTATTACCAAGTAAGGAGAGGCATCAATGTCAACCTGTGAAAAAGTATTGTTCTAAACATCTGGCCAGTCAGCTCACATGAATCATGTATACAGAAAGGCCTAAGGCCCGGCCATAGATGGTGCGAATTTCTTTCCTGCAACCATGGGATGCAGGAAAGAAATTCACTTGATTTCCCCCATTAACACAGACAGTGCTTATGCAGGAATCCCTGCTGCCAGGCCATTGTCTTCTCCTGTCGGGGGAAGCCATCCCTGCTGGAAGAAGACAGTGATTATTGCTAACGGCTATAGCAGCCGATAGCGACAATTGCATGGGAATCTTGCAGGCTGGTTGTACCCAAGTTTATTGATCGATCAACTTGGTACATTCAGCCTGCCCACACGCAGTTCGAATCTCGGCCGGTTTCTGTTGAACTAGCCGAGATTTGAACCGGCTATGGCCAGCCTAACAGAAGTCTCTACCTTATCAAATGACATTTGTTACATAGAGGAACATATCGCACCACTGGCATCAGGGCAGAAAAAAAAATGTATAGAGAGGTAACTAATTTCCTATGAAATGACCAAATTCCGTGTTCTGAGACTTTTTGAATAACGTACAGTATGTATGTTTGTGCTGTATATTTACCAATGTAAAAAAGCGTGTGGATAAATTGATCGATCGGTTTGTTTTTTATAGTTGACAGTTCAGTTATCATACTTATTGTTCCTGTTCTTCTGTAAGTTCTAATTTGATAGATATAATTTGATTATTGAATGTATCCACTTATTTGATTTAATATAACATTATTTCAGTGAAAGACAAAGCGGAAATCCTCTTACAAGTTGATGAATTGCTTTCAATTAAAAATGAATTAACATTACAGGTGAGTCTAACAAAGTTACATTAGCGCTCTATTCTAAAACGACACCTTTTTTAAGATAAAATATTAATGATTGAAGTAGATTTCTTCGTTTTATTATCAGTTCACTAATTGAATTCACACTTTGAATAAATTTGCTGACCACCTCAGAGTATTTCAGTTATAGGGTGTGCCTGGTGGGATAAATTACCTGCTGGCTGCTTTTCTCTAAAGCTCTGTACACACAGGCCGAATGTCAGGCAGCACTGGCCGGTTCAATAGATACAATAGCACAGCAGGGGAGATTGCTGTACTAACATTGGATTGTTAGTACATCTGCTCCAACCAATATCAGATTTAGATGGCCTCAAGAGCTATGTAGACATTTGTTGTTGTTGTTGCACTTATTTATAGAGGGGTAGTAACCAACCAGAAAAGACTGTTGGAGAAAAAGGACCAGAGGCATAGGAGCATGACAGTGTACCCAATGAGAACAATAACCTCTTCCTCTATAAAAGGGGCAAGTGGCATAACAGCTTTTTTTATTATACCTTGCTGACTACTTGGCAGATCTGTCTGAATATGCTTCAGTGATGAGTGCATAAAATGTAGTCTGCTGCAGAGCACATAGCCCCAAGTCTTCATTACACAGGTTTCATGTACATCACACACACAACTTTTATGCAGGGGAAATGTATTGTTCTGTCAATGCTGATTTTCTTCGTTTTTATTTCTGTTTTTTTCCATGTCATCATAATTTATTCAAATTCTAGGTCACCACTCTGCATGCTGCCTTAGAGCAAGAACGATCAAAAGTAAAAGTTTTACAAGCAGAGCTTGTAAAATACCAGGTATGTATGCAAGCACTCTTAATAAAACAGTTTTTAAGAAATAGAATACATTGCTTAAAGTTACTAGCTCTAACTAATCATAAAATGACTCTCGCCCCCTTTTAACTGCTATTCGAACTACACTGTAGCTGGAAAATGCTTATACTTTCCTATTCTCAGGGTGCTGTGATCTCCCTTGTGGCTAGCTTTAGGGGAGAGTGAAAGTGCAGACACCGGCTGGAATGCCTGAGTGGTAACATCACCCATAGGCTTACTATGGGGCATCCGCTTTCGGCTGTCCTTCCTCTCCCCTGAAGCCAGCCCTGGAAGCTGATCATGTGACAGGACCAGAGCACTCTGAGAATAGGCAAGTATAAACATCTTCCTTCTACAAGGTAGTTACTGTAGAATAGGTGTTGGGGGGGGGGTTATTTTTAAGCTTAGTTAGACCCACTAGAATTCCAGTACTTCCACTTTAAGTGACAACTATTATTTAATAAACTATCAAATGTTACTATATGTAAAAGGTGATGTAGGTAAAATTTATTATACACTCCTTTAGTGCAATGTTCTTTATAACTGTTTAAGGTTTAGCAGTGAGGTTTAGTTTTGGATGATTCCCAATGGCTTCTATGTATAACCAGCTACAGGAATTCCTTTTCCATCTTGTTAAAGTGATCTTTTCTTGGCACATTCAGGCAAAAGGGTCACTTAAAAGACAAGTGTGAGATTTAAAAAAAAAAAAATTATTTATTTTAGAATCCTACTTGCCTAGGTGGATGCAGCATCGGTCCCCTGCCAGCTCTAAGGCTGAGAACTGAGTGATCAATCACCGCTGATCGCTCAGTTCTCAGCGCTCCCTGAGCAAAGAGCTGGTGACGATCAGTCACCGGTCTGCTCTGCCCCTCCAGTGCTCACTGGAGCGCTGGGCTGTGGAGGGGGTGGGAGCGGCTGGCTTAAGCTCCCAGTGGCTCGGTGGAAGGCTGAGCCGGGTGCCGGACCAGGCTTGTGGGTGTATCCTGACCAGCACTGACGTCAGGAGACAACTGGCTTCAGCCTGCTGTCTGCTGAAAACAGGTCACAAGAGAAGTACAGCCAAACCAGCTCAAGATTGCTCCAGTGCTGGCACAAGAAAGTGGTGAAGGCGTCCATAACCCTAATGTAAGCTCTAATGAGCCTGCTTGAAGCTTACACAGGACATTGCTTTACTACTCATATCATAAGGAGTGGTGTTCTCTGCACTAAGGACCGCCTCACACCTGGAATTGAGATATATATGTTCACTTCGTCGCACCAAGGGTAAAACTAATCTGAATGCCGAAGCACAATTTTGCAACTTTGACATGTGTTCGTAAAGCTGTACATATCATCAAAACTACTTTGTGCATCCAGGTGGATTGTACCTTGTTTTTTTCAGGACAAATTGGCCTTTCATTTGGTGGTAAATAGTAATGGATATCTCCATATACATTTTTATTTTATTTTTTCATAAAAGGGAAAACTGGCTCAAAATAGTAAAGGGAAGGGGTACCTGTCCTTACTTATCCTTCGCTGAACCATAACCCTTCCCTGGTCTTGTTTTACAAAGTTATGTAGAATATGAGACGATTTTAAATGAATAAATAACCATTCAATGTTTCTTTCCTCAACAGGTTGGTAAGAAAGGTAAAAAAAATTCTGAATCTGACCATGGACGATGATGAAGCATTTCCTTTATCACTGGAGGAGAAGGAGAATTTTGTAAAAAGCACTAACTTTTCTGCAGCATTGAAGTACTGCTGTTCCAATGCCATACGTTAGTTTTTCATGACTAAATAAAACTTATTCTTCCATAAAAATACTTCATTTGTAAGCATACAGTGATTTGAACTCTTATGCATTCTTGGAGTATAAGCTACTGACCTTCTGAAAACAGTGAATATCAAGAGGCTAAATGGGAGCTAATAATCAACCAGGGATAGAGAAGTGGGGAGGGAAGTGATTGTAGATAGGAATGAGGAGGGCAGTGCAAGCTGATTGTAGGTGGTGAGGGTGATGCAGTGGGAAAGTTGAACATGTTGGGAGAGGTAGGCAGAATAGAAGCTGTTGAGAGGTAGGAAGAGATGGGAACTGATCATGGCTGGAAAGGTAGAGTGGTATCCTCTCAATATGGTAGGAAGGTGAAGTGGGAGCCGGTCATAGAGGGTAAGAGGGTGTGTGTTTTTGTTTTTTTCCCTAACCATTTGTGACACAAATTAGACAGTCATGTTGTATTGGTAGTGTACTGTGCATTAAATCAATGTTTGCACAGTCTTACAAAGCAGAATGTGTAGTGCTGAACATAGATGATATTGCAGCGATAGATTACAGTGTAGAGCAAAGTAAATGGGTGAAGACAGGAATGGGCTGTAATGAGGATAGTGAGGGAGGAGTTGCAGGAAAAACTACAATGTACAGCAAGGTAAGAACTACTAGGGAACATAAGCTGAAAGCTGGCCATGCACAGTTGTTCGCTTTTTTTGTTTTTGTTTTTTGTCTGTTTTGAAAGCTAAAAATTGAACAGATTCCTTCATCCACCCAAAACGAGGTGGATGGAGGCGTCCAAGCGGTCAACATCAAGGACCCATTCATCCACCTAATTTTATCCTTGTCATAGCACAGCGTTTGCCAGAATTAAGTCCACAGTGCAGAAGTGTCTTGTAAGATTTGGTATCCTTAGCTTTCCCAAGATGGCCCATGACATTCTCCTCACAATGTAATAGGAAGAGACTAGGCAGGTTTCATCTTGAAATAAACATTAGAGCATGTTATTTGAGAGACTGAGCCAGAAACATTGTATGGTATGTAAGCAACTTGGTAAGAGTGAGACCAAACAGGTTTTTATCTTGAAATAACTGAGTAGTATGTCAATGACAATAGCCACAGATATTTTTTTAGTGCTGGAGCACCAGAATATGTTGCGAATGGCAAAATGCAACACGGGACTTCCCCACAGTAAACAGAAGATTGGCAGCTGCATAAATATTGTGTGGCTCCTTTACAGTGCCAAAGGACCATTTACGCTACTGCAAACAAAAATTTACAATGTTGGAAAACCAGCTGGGAAATGGTAATTGTAATGGATATCCTCTTCCTTTATTTTGTGTGCGTGTATGGGAAGAAGTGGTGGCTTTTGACAATTTTACATGTTTAGTCCTGCTGCACTGAAGACCCTCTCAGCACACTGGCTGCAGGGTAGGCCAGAAGCTGAGGTGACTAATGTACAAGGTAAACATCTCCACGCGCTTGATCATCAAGCAGCCAGCAAATTCACATTGCCTATATTCATTATAATTCCAAACTATATATAGCTGGCTCTTGGTGAACCCTTGCCTATCAGGATACTTGTTGAAAGGGAAAAAAAAGAGAAAATAAATGTACCGAATGTCCCTTCACACCAACTTACAGCCAATAGGAGTTCCATACAGCAGGAGCAATAAACTGTTCACAAAAGTGTTAATCTAAAAAACTTTCTAAAGAGAAGCTTCTCCCAAATGTAAACCGTAATCCTAACTACTTAGGCAAGCCACAGCTTAATGGATTTTCTTTCCTTTCACCACAAGTGGAAGGAAAGAATTGCTTGATTTCCCCCATTAATACAGGCAGAATACAGTGATTACCGCTTTCTGCTAAATCTGCATGGTGTTTTGCTTGCGTCTATCTAGCAAGGTTACTTTGTGGTATAAGCAAGGAAGCTGAGACCTCTGCAGTGTGTAAATATGCTTTTATTATACAAAGATGTTGTACATACAAAACTATTACAATATTTGGAATACAATAAAAGACTGATCTATAATGAGCAAAATGCCTAGCAAATAAATGGCCTATGGTCTGTAACTGTAGAAATACACTTAAAAGTTACTGTGTTCATGATCTCCGTTGCTCCTGGAGATCAGGTGCCTTTTTGTTTGCTGATGACAGATTCTAGTGTCCTTCAGTGTTAATTCATGTTAAGTGGGCTCCATTATCGGTCTCTACTGCACCATTTGGGCTTTTGTTTACCATGGTCTTGTTTTCTATAACAAACGACTAACAGTTATTCTTTCAGTTTGAGAGAACCTCTCTTACCTGTTTACTGTAGCTATAGAGACAATAGCCTATTCAAACTGTCAATTGAATACAACAATGTTATCTATGTTACCTTTGTATCCAACAGCATTTGTTTGATAAATATCTACTCAAGCCAAAACTTGACAGTAATCTGCTTTCTATGACCAACTACTATTGTAATATTGTCCCATGTAATGTTATGTCTGATTAATATAAAAAAGAAATCCTATTTTAACGAACGCAACACATTCTGCCCCTTTTTTTTTTTTTTTCCCTTTCAGACTCCATACAGAAAATCACTTCATTACTAAGAAAACTCATTATAAACCTTAATTTTCCTTGAATGCAACCCCTCCCAGATTTCTGTCATTGAGAAGTTGTTTCAGTCTTTGGCTAAAAGGTTCATTAGAAAGTCCAGGCTTGTAACACATCAAAGGCCTTGCTTTCCACAGCTCTTGCGGTCTTCCATCATTCTGTCCATCATGTAACTACTTTTCTTTATTCTTCCTATGGATCAAATCGGAGACAGCCTGTGGAGTGGAAAACAAAGCAGATTATCTGTTCCTTCTAATAATACACAAACCGTAGATCCTGGCCTTTTTAGCTACAATCCTCTAAATGGCTTTTTGCCTGGATATCTGACCAATACTTTGCCACCTGCCTGTATCCACTCATGACCCTCCCAAAGAACATCAATAGGGAGTAGAGGAAATATACTGATATTTCCCAGAAGATCACTACTGTTTATTTTCGAAGGTTTGATGTTATATAGCCTCACTTTCCACTCTTGCTGAGAAGTATCCACTAACCAGTCAGAGTCCCAGCCACTGTCTTGAAGCTAATTGGCCAATGCAAATATAACTTAAAACCTTCCTACCAGATTCCCTCTCATTCCTAAATAGGCTTCAGATACATCACTCTTGGTTTCTATGTCATGGGAAGCAGTAACATGGTACCTGTTAAGCCCTGTTCTTTCAGGAACCTTACATAAATGGTGAACTCTGTGCCCCAGCCCCCTACCATCCTCATATGGTGTGCTTTTGACTATTGGCCTAGAATTTAACAACATGACTGCCTATGTGAGGACCCGATCCTACCCCCTTAGTGTATGTGTGGGTGTAAGTTTGTGTATTTGGGTCTTCAATAACCCATTGCATCTTTCGATCAAACCAGCTGCCTGTGGATGGTATAGGATGTGGCACAATCAGTACACTCCAGAATCTTTGGCCCACTGCTGTACTATTGATCTGGTGAAGTGTGAGCCGTTCTCACTTTGGACTTGTTTGGGACAACCATAAGCAAAGACAAGTTTCTGGAGCAATTGAAGCATTGCGGCATGAGCTGCACGTTTGCAAGGATGAACAAGCATAAGTCCTGAATAGGTGTCCACCGCAGTGCAACAATATCTCAGTCATTGTTTCCCTAGGGCAGGGGACCGATTTAAGTCAGTCTGCCAGATCTCTGCAGGCCTCTCACCCCTCTTAATCGACCTGGTGGAGTACTTTTGCAATGGCCATTGTCGCACTTCTCCATACACCGTACAGTTCCCTATTAGTCTTTATCATATCCATGGATATAGGCAATCCTCTATGTCCATTCATATGTTGATTTCTGCCCCAAATGTCCAGATTGCTTGTGGGTCCAGTTGGCCAAGTTCAGCAAGACAGGATCAATTGGCACAACTACCTTGACTTTGTTGATTTCATCTGCAACTCTGTTATAGTTCTCAAAGTCTGTGACTAGGAGCACATGTGCATCAACATGCCCTACTTGTATGGTGCGGGAGTGAGCTTCCTTCCAGATGTAGTCTTAGACTTCCTTGCCTCCCCACACCACCTTTCCATGCATTATTCATTCATTTGGATTTCCACATGGACATCAAAGTTGTCCTTTAAAAACTGCCCGGCTGTCAGTGTAGATAGTAACATGGGAAGCAGGATCCTCCTGAAGAGTCATCACTACAGCTTTCAACTCTGCATACTGACTAGACCCTCCAATTCTGTTCTCCTGCAGGGCTGTGTCTGTACTTGGGTTGTAGGCTGCTGCTGTCCATTTACGCCCAGATGAGGCGACTATGGCTGAACCATCAGTGAACCACGCTGACACCTTCATTTCTTCTGACAGACTTAAAGGGTGGAGCCTCTTGAATGAGGGATGACTGCAGAACAGGAATTAAGTCTTCTGGCTGGGTGCTGGTAAAAGTAACAACTGCCAACTGTTTTGAAATGTCTCTAACATCCCCAGCTGCAATACTCCCTCTTTCTTGAAGGTACCACTTCCATTTCATCAGTGTCTGGTTCTGGGCTACAGCTGCCCCAGTGGTCAGTCCATTATCTCTCACCCATCCTGCTATTGGCAAAGCAGTATGGATGGTGACACTGTCCTTTCTTGTAATGGTCTCTACATGTTGAAGTGCTGTGTAGGCCCCAAAGGGTACTTCTTCTGTGCCCCTGTCCGTTTGGACCAAAATCCAATGGGTATTGCTCTGTCCTTTCTTTTCGTTTGGCTGCCACAGACTCCAACATATGGTATCCTGCTCCACTACATTCAGCTGAATTGGTACTCCTAGTCTTAAGGGTCCCAATCCCTGATGCTGCAAAATTGCTTCTTTAGTAGCAAGGCATGTGGTCCACTGCTCTGAAACCCATGAGAACTTTTTTTTTTTTTTTTTTTCCCCCCCTCATAACATTGTATATAGGCCTCACAATCCGTCCAAGATATGGGATGACCGATCTCCAAAATCCCATAACTCCTATGAACTTCTGTGCCTCCTTTTTGGTAGTAAGGGGCGACAGCTCCTGGATAGTTTGCACAACTGTCTCTGGAATTTTCCTTTGTGGCCCAGTCCAAATCATTCCCAGGAATTTCACCTCTGTGGCAGGTCCTTGGACTTTCTCTGTTGATAGCCCACCCTCTGTTCTCCAAGTACTGTATCAGCAGGTACAGTGCTTCAGTTGCATCTTATTTTGTCCCAGAGATCATGTCATAAATGTAGTGAAACACAGCGGCTTTCAAATTCAGGGTACTTAAATATCGGGCAATCAGTCCATGACAAATAGTTGGAGAATGAACATATTCTTCAGGAAGCACGGTGAAAGCGTACTGGCAGCTGTCCCACACCATAACAAACTGGTCTTGACACTCTGGGTCAATCAAAATGAAAGCATTAGCCAGGCTATCACAGCATGATATTCTCCTGCCTTTGTAGCAATTTTCTCAACAATTGAGATCATATCAGGTACAGTTGACTTCGATGGAGGAGCCACTTTGTTTAGACCTCTGTAATCCACAGTCATTCTATATGTCCCATCAGGTTTCTTTACTGGGAACACTGGAGACAAGAAAGGACTTACAGCAGGTCTAAGGATCCCTACTCTTAACAGTTCTTGAATATTCTCCCCAATTTCTTTGTGGCCTCCAGGAAGTATACTGCTTGACGCAGACTGGCTTCTCTGGTGGAGGAATGTAAACGGATAAATTTCGCATGACCTTTGACCACAGCCTTCACTGCCCTAAGCAGATATGCTTTATCAGGATATCCCTGAATGTGAATGTACCCCCTTTCAGTCTGAATTGACTGAGTTTGAAGTACATCCATCCAAGATATTTTCGGTAACTGATACCAAAAGATTTGTCAAATCCTGATCCCTTGCCAATAGCCAATTTCACCCGTGTCTTAACTGCTGGTTTGCTTTGCCCCCCCAAACCTACATAAATCAATTCTCCTTTGATGGGAAGGATTCCCTTTCAAAAGTGTAACTTCAGCTCCACTATCAACTAAAGTCATTACATGTGTAGAAGAGGACTTCCCCCTACCATACAGTGACGGGTGCATATGGGCGTTTTGTCTCCTGCTCTCACAGGAGACTCACCTTCCCTTCATAAAGGATAAGGAACCTCCCAATCCCTTTTTCTGATTTTCTCTAACTCCTCCCCAGGATGAAGGGATTTGGGTCTGGGCTCATGTTCAGTTTTGGGAATTGGTTTGGGGCTAACAGGAGGGATCTGTTCTGTTTTCTTTTAAGTCTAGGCTGATGTTATCTTCACTAGGAGTAGTGTTTCTAACCCTGACAGTTTTCCCTACTAAATGTTTCCACCTCTTCAACATTTCTGCAGTAGAAATCCAATCTATCTCATCTTTAGGTAATCCTGCCTTTAATAGGTACACCCACAGTTCTTTCCTAGAGATAACTAGCCTTGTTTTCTCTTCACCTCCTGTCTTCTCTACCCCATTCCCTTTCTTCTGTTCTTTTCTGGTTGTATTCTTCCTGTCTGGCCTTGACCTTATCTACTGCCCTGACAGGTTTTATTTTAGTCTCCTCCAGCTCCCCCAACTGGCTTAAAAGGGTAGTGGTTTCATGATTCTTGCTGTTTAATCCCAGGCCTCCCATCAAGGACAATAAAGGAGCCCTGAGCTTAAATGGCACAGGCTTCATCGGCTTGGAGTGCAGAGCAGACGTAAAGGGTTTCAGATCTGGGCCCATCCATTCTGGAAATGTATTTAACCGCTTCCATACCGGGCCTATTCTGGCACTTCTCTCCTACGTTTTAAAAATCATATATTTTTTTTTTTTGCTAGAAAATTACTCCGAACCCCCAAACA
Organism: Lithobates pipiens; assembly: GCF_037356315.1. Classification (NCBI taxonomy): domain Eukaryota; kingdom Metazoa; phylum Chordata; class Amphibia; order Anura; family Ranidae; genus Lithobates; species Lithobates pipiens. The sequence goes on from NW_027507718.1 coordinate 14,010,728, forward strand.
TGTTTTTTAGCAGACACCCTAGGGAATAAAATGGCGGTCATTTAAATTTTTTATCTCGCACGGTATTTGCGCAATCATTTTTTCAAACGCCTTTTTTTTTTTTTTTTGTGGAGAAAAAAACAGTTTCATGAATTAAAAAATAACAAAATAAAATAACAAAACGGTAAAGGTTAGGGTGGTCTCGGCGTGCTTGACGCCATCACGTGACATTTGGGCGTTCGCTTTGCCGGCCGGCATTTTAACGCTGATTTGACTTTTATGTTTGTAAGTGTTTTCTACGATTGAATAAAAGATTCTTATTCACGGATTTACGCTATGGGAGTTTCTGTTTTACATCTATGAATGGCTCAACCGTGTGGAAAGCCGAGTTGGTGTCCCGGTGTGATGACCCTTTGAGATCCCTGATATTGTATGCCTATTTGATTTAGGATTTGGTAAGCACGCATTCTTACTATTTATCAGCACTGTGTTGGTGAAGGAAGTTTTGTTACTGCACCTGTATTGGATTTCCCTTGGAGATATATTTTTATTCATTGGACTCACGTTTATGACTACACTTCTATGAGAAACATTTTCTTTGAGCACTTTGTGTATTATCTATGATGTTTGTGACCGTTTTGTATATTTACTGCACTTTATGGATTGTATGAATTTATAACTATTTCAACACATTTCTTATTTTATTTATTTATATTATATACAATTTTTCACTAGATTGTAACTATTCATATACAGTATTCCGAATATGTGAACAGATTATCTTCTAACCATTTACTGTATATTTTTTATATAACCTTTAGGGGGTAATTTTAATTTTTTATTAGAATTTGATATATGGGAGAGCGCGGTTACAATTCTTTGATTTAACAAAACAGTAAAGTTAGCCCAATTTTCTTCCTGCTTCCTTACTTGACCAAAACACTGTCCACCCCTTCATCCCACAAGCGTAGGAGCCAACTCAATAGGGGCTCCCCAGACCTTTTGTTTGTTTGTATTGCTTTGCCAGTTCATGGAGTTCAGTTTGTGTAAACTCCCATACTTCTTCAAATTCAACATCTCTGGGGTTGCGATAATGCATCTCCCCATCTGCCATATCCTCTATATCATGTTGCCTTTTCCAATGCTTAGTAAAGAGAGGTCTATCATACTTTTTCTTTCCCATTGGGTGATCAACATCAGAAACGTCAAACTCAAAATCTCATCCTCACTATCATTTAAGGAAAGCACATCCTCGCAATCCCAGTTTTGGGGTGTGAGGGCTGCACACTGCTCTTGCAAATCATCAGCCCTAGTAGCAGTTGAACGAACACACTCTGAAGCAACTGCTAGCTGGTCTTTTGATGACGTCCGCCTCTGCCTTTTCCCTTCTATGTGTTTGAGTATAAATAGCTTAAAAGAAGTATCAACTCACTGTGGACACTGCCCTCTTCTCTTTTTTGCTTAAATCTAACCCCTTAAGGCTAAAATCTACAAAATGGTCTGAGATTTTATCACCCCAAGTCATATTCAAGGGAGAAGCATACTTTACAAATTCTTTAGCAAGAGGCTCCCACTCATTGTTTTTGGCCCAGATAGGTAAGCTGCACACTTCCTTCTGGCCACCAGAACCCTCTGCAGCCTTGCTTTTCCTAAACTGTTTACGCAGCATATTTACCTAACACAAGCTACACAACACACTACAGAAAAACAGGTCTGCTTCAGTTGCACTTTAGCACAATCCTGGCACGAGCCCCCAAATTGTTTTGCTTGCGTCTATCTAGTAAGGTTACTTTGTGGTATAAGCAAGGAAGCTAAAACCTCTGCAGTGTGTAAATGTGCTTTTACTATACAAAAATGCTGTACATACAAAACTATTACAGTATTATGAATACAATACAAGGCAGACAGATCTAGAACAAGCAAAATGCCTAGCAACTAAACAGCCTATGCTTTGTAACAGTAAAAATACACTTAAAAGTTACTTAGCTCCAGTTACTGTATTCATGATCTCTGTTGCTCCTGGAGATCAGGCACCTTCTTGTTCGCTGATTACAGATTCAAGTGTCCTTTGGTGTATCATGTTGAGCGGGCTCCACTATCTGTCTCTACTGCTCCTTTTATTTGGGCTTTTGTTTACCATGGTTACAAACCTGTTTTACATAACCGACTAATAGTCATTCTTTCAGTTTGAGAGACCCTCTCTTACCTGTTTACTGTAGCTATAGAGACAATAGCCTATTCAAACTGTCACTTGAATACAACAATGGTATCTACATTCCCATTGTGTCTAACAGCATTTGTTTGAGAAATATCTACTTAAGCCAAAACCTGACCGTAATCTGTTTTCTATGACCAACGACTATTGTAATATTGTCCCACGTAATGTTATGTCTGATTGTTAACCACTTAAGGACCGCCGTATTGCCATTATACGTCATCAGAATGGCACAGGCAGGCACAAGCACGTAGATGTACGTGCCTGCCTTCCAGCGGGTGGGGGGTCCGATCGGACCCCCTCCCACTGGATACGGCGGTCCCTTTCGGTGCCGGAGCGATCCGCGATGAGGGGATGGCCGTTGGTTTCTGGCCATCCCCTCTCGATCGCTCCTGGCCAGTGACGAACTTCCTCCCCTGTGAAAATGTAAACACAGGAGGAGGAAGTGATGTCACACTCCTCGTGGCGGTCTTTTTGAACCGGACAGCGAGGAGTGAAGACATACAAGTAAGTGCACCAACAGTCCACTGACACACAGGTACACATAGGCACAAATTTCACCCCAGTCACCCCCCGATCGGCCCCCCGCCCCCCCCCCAGTCACAGTGTCACTAATGCAGTGTTCATTTATTTATTGATCACTACATTTAGTGTCAGTTGTGACTGTAAAAAGTGTCAGGGCAGCTAGTGTTAGGCCCCTTTAGGTCCAGGGTAGCCCCCTACCCCCCCCTAATAAAGGTTTAATCCCTTGATTGCCCTCCCAGTTAACCCTTTCACCCCCTTTTACCAGTGTCACTAAGCGATCGTTTTTCTGATCGCTGCAATAGTGTCACTGGCCCCGCTAGGAAGCTATTTTTTTTTTAGGTTCAACGCCAGGTTTTTATAGCGTTAGGTACCCCAATATATAACCTAATAAAGGTTTTAACCCTTTGATTGCCCCTAGAGTTAACCCTTTCACCAGCAATCGCTGCATAAGTGTCACTGGTGACGCTGGTTAGCCAGTTAGTTATTTAGTTATTTAGGTTCCCCGTCAGGTTTTTATAAAGCTTCAGGTACCCCCCATATAAATACCCAATAAAGGTTTTAACCCCTGATTGCCCTTAGTTAACCCTTTCACCAGTGATCACCGTATAAGTGTTACGGGTGACGCTGGTTAGGTAGTTCGCTTTTTATAGCATCAGGGCACCCGCCATTTATTACCTAATAAAGGTTTAACCCCCTGATCACCCGGCGGGTGATATAAATTTGGTTTTAGGGTCAGAAAGGGTCTGCGTCGCCCCAGGCAGTGCTAGGTTAGTGCCAGTACCGCTAACACCCACGCGCAAAGCATACACCTCCCTTAGTGGTATAGTATCCGAACAGATCAAGATCTGATCAGATCTATACTAGCGTGCCCAGCAATTTAGGGTTCTAAAAAAACGCATTGTTAGCAGGATCAATCCAGATACCTGCTAGCACCTGCGTTTTGCCCCTCTGCCCAGCCCAGCCCAGCCCACCCAAGTGCAGTATTGATCGATCACTGTCAGTTACAAAACACAACACCCATAACTGCAGCGTTCGCAGAGTCAGGCCTGATCCCTGCGATCGCTAACAGTTTTTTTTGTAGCGTTTTATACAGTCGCTGACAGGCTAGGTGCTTTTTTACCTGTGAGTCTCACTACTGTACCCCTAAATTTAGAGCCCAAAATGGCAAAGCGAAGGTACACTAGTGAAGAGGCCTACACGTTTCTGAGCATGACAGATAGTGAAGAGGAAGACACTGATCTGTCAGATTCAGGCTCCGAATACGAACCTGTAGAGGACAGCGCCTCCATGTCAGATAGCTCTGACGACGAAGAAGAGGTCCCTGCTAACGTCAGGCGTACCCGACCCCCGATTTTCTGATGATGTTGAGGTGCAGGAACCGCAAGTCCCTCGTATGGAGTATAGAGCCAATACTAGCGCCGCTCATCCTTTTGGTGAACTGGCAAGCACCAGCGGCCTAGTACACCCTGAACGTACATCCAGCACTGCAGTATCACGTGGTGACGTGGCGAGTCCCATAAGTGCAGTTCAAGCTGGCGAGGTGGCAAGCACAAGTAGTGTCCCGCTGCCACCAAGAAGACGAAGACAGGCCCGTCGTTCCCATAGTGCCCTTCCTGCAGAATTCGCCAATCCTGATTGGGTGCCCACCACTTCTGCAGCACCAGTACTTCCCCCATTCACTGCCCAACCCGGTATTCAGGTGGATACAGATGATTTTACGCCACTCGATTTTTATTCTCTGTATTTCACGGAAGATCTCTATAGATCTATTGTGGACCAAACCAATTTATATGCTGGTCAACACATCGCCGCTAATCCCCAGTTGCCGTCTCTTGCCAGAGATTGGAAACCAGTTACGGTTTCCGAATTTAAGAAGTTTCTGGGCCTTTCCCTCAACATGGGCACACATAAATTCATGCGGATGCGGGCTTATTGGTCCACGCATCCGGCTGACCACATGCCCGTGTTCTCGAACTCCATGTCCAGGAAACGATACGAGCAGATCTTGCGGTTCTTGCACTTCAGTGACAATGAACTTTGTCGTCCACGTGGAGACCCTGAATACGATCAGCTCTACAAAATTCGGCCCCTCATAAACCACTTCAACCAACGTTTTGCAGACTTGTTTACTCCCCAAAAAGTTGTCTGCGTTGATGAGTCCCTGGTTAAGTTTACTGGTCGCTTGTCATTCAAACAGTACATTCCCAACAAGCGTACCAGATACGGGGTCAAGCTCTATAAGTGCTGTGACAGGGCCACAGGCTATGCATGGAGCTTTATGGTTTATGAGGGTAAAGATAGTTACGTAGAGCCGGAGAACTGCCCTGATTACATAGGAAGCGCTGGCAAGATAGTGTGGAAATTGGTGTCACCCTTATTCGGAAAGGGGTACCACTTGTACGTGGACAACTATTACACCAGCGTGCCACTGTTTAGTCATTTATTTGATCATCAGATTGGAGCATGTGGCACCGTGCGACCTAATCGCCGGGGCTTTCCCCAGCGGCTTGTAGATTCCCGTCTTAGGCTGGGGGAGGGAGCCTGCTATCGGTGTAATAATTTGCTCGCTATGAAGTGGAGGGATAATAAGAATGTTTTCGTTCTTACCTCCCTTCATGCAGACACGACGGTCCAAATTTCTACGGCGACTGGTATTGTGGAGAAACCCCTCTGTGTCCACGAATATAACAAAAATATGGGAGGGGTGGACCTCAATGACCAGATGTTGGCGCCGTATCTAGCTTCCCGTAAGGCCAGACGCTGGTACAAAAAAGTGTCTGCTTACTTATTTCAATTGGCTTTGCTGAATGCTTTTGTGCTATACAAAACTTCAGGCGGGACATTAACCTTTCTTTTCTTCCAAAGAGAGGTTGTCACAGAGCTTCTGTATCCAGAGGGTCCTGTACCTCACCATTCCCAACCAAATGCAGTAAGCCGGCTGCATGAGAGGCATTATTCTTATGTCCTCCCGAGTACCCCTACCCAACGAACCCCCCAAAAAAGATGTTGTGTCTGTACCAAGCGCGGATTTAGGCGTGACACCCGTTCTTATTGTCCACGCTGTCCTGGCAATCCTGGTCTTTGTCAGGATGAGTGTTTTGAACGCTACCACACACTAGTGAAGTATTAGCGTAGGGTACAGCATTTCACAGGCTAGGCACACTAACACAGAGTCTCCCAAGATGCCATCGCATTTTGAGAGACCCGAACCGTTACAGTTTACAGTTCAAAAAAAAGTGTATAAAAAAAAAGTAAAATAAAAAAAAACAAAAAATATATAAAATATAAAAACCAAAAATAGTTGTCGTTTTATTGTTCTCTCTCTCTCTCTAATTTTTTATACTTTACTGTTTACTGTGTTATTGTTAACCATTTTTCATGTTTTCAGGTACGCCATTCAGCTGCAGCGTGGATTTATTTATCTTGACAGCAACAGCGTTTGCTCCCACGATACATAAAGCCGCGACTCCAGTGCTGTAGGAGGTGATTTCACCACCACAGTTAAAAAAGAGCATATATGCTGAAGCATGGGGGCATAAGGGGTGGAGGAGCGATTTTGCTCCTAATGCCGCGTACATACGGTCAAAATTCCGACGGAGGGCTTGCCCGTGGAAAAGTTTGAACGTATGTACGCGGCATAACTTTTTTGCGGGAGGATGCCCCCATGCTTCGGCATATATATATTTTAGGCACAGGTTGTGTTAAAAAATGTTTTATTTTTTACTGTTTTTTTTGGCAATTGCTTTGCAGGTATGGTATGGTAAGGTTTTACTGTTATACTGGGATGTTACTTTGTTTTAACGTTAACCATAATTTGCTTAGCAGGTACGCCATTCAGCTGCAGCGCGGATTTATTTATCTTGACAGCAACAGCGTTTGCTCCCACGATACATAAAGCCGTGACTCCAGTGCTGTAGGAGGTGATTTCACCACCACAGTTAAAAAAGAGCATATATGCCGAAGCATGGGGGCATAAGGGGTGGAGGAGCGATTTTGCTCCTATTGCCGCGTACATACGGTCAAAATTCCGACGGAGGGCTTGCCCGTGGAAAAGTTTGAACGTATGTACGCGGCATAACTTTTTTGCGGGAGGATGCCCCCATGCTTCGGCATATATAAATGGTGCATGTATGTCCATCATTAGAAGTGGGTGGATGAAGGTAGGTATCTAATGGTGGGCATACCCACCGATCAATCTTTTTTTTTTCGTTCAGACAACATGACTCTCAGTAAATAGCTTGGGGTGTCTACTTTCCAAAATGGGGTAATTTGGGGGGGTTTTGTGCTATTTTGGCATTTTATGGCCTTCAAAACTGTGATAGGTAGTGAGGAGTGAAATAAAAAATTTGCGCCCTTAGAAATCCAGAAGGTGGCGATTGGGTTTTGGGGCCCCGTACGCAGCTAGGCTCCCAAAAAGTCCCACACATGTGGTATCCCCGTACTCAGGAGAAGCAGCAAAATGTATTTTGGGGTGCAATTCCACATATAACCATGGCATGTGTGAGCAATATATAATTTAGTGACAACTTTTTGTAAAAAAAATAAATATTTTTATTTTTTGTCATTATTCAATCCCTTGGAACAAAAAAAAAAAATATTCAATGGTCTCAACATGCCCCTCAGCAAATAGCTTGGGGTGTCTACTTTCCAAAATTGGGTCATTTGGGGGGGGTTTTGTGCCATCTTGGCATTTTATGGCCTTCAAAACTCTGATAGGTAGTGAGGAGTGAAATAAAAAAATTAATGCCCTTAGAAATCCTGAAGGCGGTGCTTGGATTTCGGGGTCCCGTACGCGGCTAGGCTCCCAAAAAGTCCCACACATGTGGTATCCCTGTACTCAGGAGAAGCAGCAGAATGTATTTTGGGGTGTCATTTCACATATGCCCATAGCATGTGTGAGCAATATATCATTTAGTGACGACTTTGTGCAAAAAAAAAAGTTTGTAATATTCCCGCAACTTGTGGCAAAATATAAAATATTCCATGGACTCAACATGGCTCTCAGTAAATAGCTTGGGGTGTCTACTTTCGAAAATGGGGTCATTTTGGGGGGTTTTGTGCTATTTTGGCATTTTATGGCCTTCGAAACTGTGATAGGTAGTGAGGGGTGAAATCAAAAAATTTGCACCCTTAGAAATCCTGAAGGCAGTGATTGGTTTTTGGGGTGCCGTAGACAGCTAGACTCCCAAAAAGACCCACATATGTGGTATCCCCGTACTCAGGAGAAGCAGCAGAATATATTTTGGGGTGCAATTCTACATACAACTATGGCATGTGTGAGCAATATATCATTTAGTGACAACTTTTTGTAAATTTTTTTTTTTTTTTTTGTCATTATTCAATCCCTTAGGACAAAAAAATAAATATTCAATGGGCTCAACATACCCATCAGCAGTTTCCTTGGGGTGTCTACTTTCCAAAATGGGGTCATTTGGGGGGGGGGGGGGTTGTACTGCCCTGCCATTTTAGCACCTCAAGAAATGAGATAGGCAGTCATAAATTAAAAGCTGTGTAAATTCCAGAAAATGTACTCTAGTTTGTAGACGCTATAACTTTTGCGCAAACCAAAAAATATACGCTTATTGACATTTTTTTTTACTAAAGACATGTGGCTGAATAAATTTTGCCCTCAATGTATGACTAAAATTTAGTTTATTCGATTTTTCTTATAACAAAAAGAAGAAAATATCTTTTTTTTCAAAATTTTCGCTCTTTTTCCATGTATATCGCAAAAAATAAAAATCGCAGAGGCAATCAAATACCATCAAAAGAAAGCTCTATTTGTGGGAAGAAAAGGACGCAAATTTCGTTTGGGTGCAATATTGCATGACTGCGCAATTACCAGTTAAAGCAGCGCAGTGCGAAATTGTAAAAAGACCTCTGGTCCTTAAGGTGTTTATTGGTCGGAGGCTAAAGTGGTTAAAATATGATTTTTTTTTTTTATTAAATATTAAATGCCACACACACGGGCTGGTTGTACCCAAGTCGATCTGATCGACTCAAGTTCAATCAGCCTGCAGATCCATTGATTGAAATTCAGCCAATCCCTGCTAAAGTTTCAATCCATCCCTGTATGGCCAACTTAATTCAGTGTTTGACACTGTCTTGATTGTGGCACAAACTGATTTGGCTCTGTAACAAGAGAAGGTAACATTGCCAGTACGCAGGAAATTAAAACCTAAGGAGAACATTTCATTAAATAAAAAACGTAATCCAGTTGGGTGGAAACGTTTTTGTTCCACCTGCAACAGGGAAAGTTTTTGTTCTGTCCATGTATGGGTATTCAACAAGCTAACTCAATGGATGTTTGGGTGTAGCAAATTCTGGAAGAATACTGTAGAAATCAAAGCCTTTTCTTGCCCCATGCCTCTTCCCTTCTTTGTGTGACATATTCTGAAACCCTTTGTAAGACTGACCTCCCTGTCACTAGAGGCTGCAGCAGGAGTATGTTGTGGTGTAGTCATGTGTTTTCCTGCATGTGGTACCCAAAGGGATGTTCGTTTTATCACAACTAATACAATGAAGGCAGAAGCTGCAAACAGCAATGATTCTGTCTGCAGCAGATATAAAAAATAAAAAATAAAAAAAAATAAAAACTCACCGCAGAGTTTCGAGGACCAGCCTTGGGGAAATTGGTGCCCTGCACCTGTGAGGCAGTGCTGTTAGATGGATTAGGATGACTGCTCCTTTTGCAGTCTGCCCCTGGAAAAATTCCGTCCTTGCTCCGCTTCTGCTTTTTAGAACTCTCCAGTTAGTGACACCCATGAACAGTCTGCCACCTCCTAATTCACCCCCTTTGCATCACTGGAGTCCACATTGGAGTAAGCTCCAGCTCCTGGAACATCACTGCCTGTTGCTGCTCCATGCCTGATCTCCCAGCCTTCTGCGAACATGGTACAATCTTCCTTATCTTCAATAACTGAAAGGAGAAATTCTTGCATATAACCAAGATCATCCTTTGCACCTTGTAGAAGAGGAACACTTTGACAACTACCTCCTCTCATGCTCTGGCTGTATAGTATACCCACTCAGAGAAAATATAGATGGTGTGGCCCAACCACCAGCTTTGTCCTAGAGAAACTTGTTCACCCCCCCATTACCTCTGTGTGCAGAACCTCCGCTTCTCACTTTAGATCTAGCCAAAATTCTGTGTGTGGAGGTAGAGCATTATAAAATTCCTACCCTATGGAGATACAGTACCATCCCCTGAGAAACAACTATTGAAATACAGAAATGTCTGGGACTTTTAATGTACCTCCTTGGGTATAATAAACACTAACCAATGAGTTATAAAAATGTAACACTAACCAAAATCTGCCAAGTCTTGATTAATATAAAGCAGAAAAAGACTATAGCAACCGAGCAAAAGACCAGGAACATCTGAGACCAAAATAATAACCATTACGATATTCCAGTGCCACCAAGTTGACAAACAGCAAAGCAAACTATCCCCACTAAATTGGTGTATTAAAACAGGCTGTTAAGTTTGTGCGTGGGGGTAGAGCATTATAAAATTCCTACCCTATGGAGGTACCATCCCCTGAGAATCAACTATTGGACTTCATGCACACTGGACATTTTTACAGCTGCTGTTTTTAGATTCAAGTGTTTGTTTCTGCAGCCAGTAAACTCCCCAGCATGGTATATTATGTGTCAATGCATACACAGGCCGTTATCAGCGTTCTTTGGCTACAAAAAAAACCCCCTCGAATTAGTGGGTTTTAAAGAGGAAGTAAACCCTGATGGGTTTACTTCCTCTTTCATTCCCTGCAAAGGCAAAGCATAATGGGCTACTATGCATTGCATAGTAGCCCATTATGTGTCACTTACCTGACACAGGAGCCAGCGATGTCACCGCTGTCCCCTGTAGTCCGGCGCATCCATCTTTTCAGTGGGGTCTCGCAGCTCCGCTGCTGTCATTCGGCGGAGCCGCGATGACGTCACTCCCGCACATGTGCACGGGAGCCGACACGCGCGGCAGCTCCGTTGTTGGAAATGCCGCGCTCAGTGCGCCTGCGCGCCGCTGTCTACGGCGCATGCCCCGTAGACAGCGGTGCCTGTCTTCGGGCAAATATCTCCTAAACCGTATAGGTTTAGGAGATATTTCTTGGACCTACAGGTAAGCCTTAATCTAGGCTTACCTGTAAGTCAAAGTGGTTTGTAAGGGTTTACAACCTTTAAGCTTTATTCAGCTGTAAAAATGCTCTAACTCTGATAAAAGCTTAAAAACACTAAGACAAGTGGCTATTCTGAGTTTATTAGCATTTTTGAGCCATGAGCTTTTGTGGAAGTATAGTTTTGCTAAACCACTACTGCAAAAATGCTGCAAAACTCATTCTACAGCTAATGCTAATGACGTTTAGTGTGCACGAGGCCTTGAAATACAGAAATGTTTGGGACTTTAAATGTACCTCCTTGACTGTACCTCCCAGCATTAGGAGGGACATGCAGAAACTATGCCCCCTCCGCCAGTCAACACACTCTGCTACCTTGCTCCCAGTAGCAGAATGGTGTCCCGCTGAGCACATAGCACGGACCTCATGCGTGCCCACTTAGCCCTTCATGTTCTGTACCAAGTGACCAGGTTGTGACTCTTCATGATGCTAGTTCCCTATCGGGGACCAACAGAAAGTTAGGGAGGGGGCCATAACACCAGACCCTCTCGCTAATGGAGAACCTGTCATCCCACCAGGTTCTACGCCAATGACTGGTTGCAGTTAACGTTTTGTTGCTGAAATGTGGCCAGATACGCCAGACCTTCGCCAAACATTCACTGCGCATGCGGCTGCATGCAGGGTGAATATTTCCTAAACTGTGTAGGTTTAGGAGATATTCATCTTACCTACAGGTAAGTCTTATCATAGGCTTAACCTGTAGATAAAAATGTCCAAGTGGAGTATACAACCGCTTTAACTATCGGCAAAACCACTAGTTCTGGTGACAACCAGTGATCCCCTCACTTGGGAGGGATTTCCTCTCACTTCCTGTTTTTCTTATAGGACAAAAAATTAAGAGAAATGTCCCATATGGGACACAGATGGGAAAAACATTCTTGGTTTTAACAACTTCCCGCCCAGCCTATTGTTATATGATGGCTGGGCAGGACATTTGTCATTCTGGGTGGATGTTATATGATGTCCTCCTGAAATGCACCTTGCAGAACGATCCACTGAACACAGCCGATGACTGATCAGTGTACCGGTACCATGTGATCCCTGTGACCAATCACAGCAGATCACATGACAATTCTAAACAATGGATGGCTTCCTTTCATGCTATTCATTGTGTACAACTGTGTTGCTAGCTGTAATTGGCCATAGTGATCACATGCTATAGACAGGGCCAATCACAGTCCATTTGAACCATGTGATTAGCTGTGGCCAATCATAACAACATCACTGAATGAATCAGTTTCATAAAAAGAAAAAAGGTTGCTTATACCATTGAAATTCACTGGTATAAGCAATCATAATGTTTAAAAAAAAAAATCCTGATTACTTCCTCGGAGTAGTACTGTGTTACTGTGGTAACTGTATTGCTCTGGTCACAGTGTGTTAAAAAAAATCCTAAGGGCCAGTTTACACCACACGTAGTTCTATATGCTTTTTTTTTCTGCACGAACAATGCATGCACCGTGTTTTCCATGTATTCCAATGGCTATAGTTTACACCAATGCAGTCAGTTTCCGCACCAGAAACTGACTGTAACTGACTTCATTGGTGTGAACTAGAGCCATTGAAATACATAGAAAACACTGTGCATGCATTTTTAGTGCAGAAAAAAAAAAAGCACACGGAACTGCATCTGGTGTGAACTGGCCCTAAAAAAAAGTAATAAAAAAATATTACACTGTTTTTATTGGTTTACATACTGTCACCACTGACCACTGCCACACCAGTTACATGATGACACTGTACTGCACTAGTGTCAGTATGTCGTTTTCCAATAAATTACAACTACAAAAAACTTGCCATGCCTCTGAATTCGTTGGACTGTCTATTTTCCAAAACTGGCGTCATTTTGGGGAATATTTGTACTGTCCTGCCGTTTTTGGGCCTCAAAAATTAGATAGGCAAGCAGTACATCAGGATTGATCAATTTTCAGATATATACCATATTTCGTAGACTACAACTTTTCTAAAGCCTAAATAATATACACTTATTTGGGTTATTTTTACCAAAACAAAAAATGTAGTAGAATACAGTTTAAATTACATTTATGAAGAAAGATGATTTATTTGCAAAATTTTATAACAGCAAGAAGAAAAACTTATTTTTTTTTTCCTTTCAATATTTTTGGTCTTTTTTCATTTATTTAGCAAAATAAAAAACCCGGGCGCAATTTAGAAGAACTGCAGTCTGCTCACATAATTTGTAATAAAAACATTTTGCCATTCTGAAGCTTCCCTCCAACTACTTTGCATATTATTTTATATATACTGTGATTTTATACTTGCCAAATATGCTGCAGAAATCTCCCTCCACTGAGTCTGGCTGTGACCATTTTATCTGTGGGCAGCTGAAGCTGCTGCCTGTTCACTTCCTAGATTTACGCAGACACACAAAGGCACACCTGCAGCTCTCATTGGCCCTCTTATGACTCATACCCCCTTCCTTCCTGGCAAACTCTCACGAGAGAGAGATATGTGCATGATGTCATAAGTCTAGGCTAATGACCAGGCAAGAAACAGGAAGTGGGCTGTATAAGCTATTTACTGGCAGAAAAAAATGTTTTACTATCCAAAGTTAACCACTTGCTGACCACTGCACACTGATATACGTCAGCACAATGGCAAAATGGGCGTACCTGTACGTCCCCTTTAATTGGCGGGGCTAGTGGGTGCATGCCCACCGCATACAGCGTGACTGTGCCCGCGGACTCTATGTCCGCCGGTGTCCCAGCGATCGTGTCACGGAGCCACAGAAAGGGGAGATGCCTATGTAAATGCATTTCCCCGTTCTGCCTAGTGACATGACAGGGATCTACTTCTTGTCATTGGGAGCAGTCATTGCTGTCATGTCAGTGGTAGCCCACCCCCCCACAGTTAAGGCCCGTACACACGGTAGGACTTTTTGACAACAAACATGCAAATTCGCTGTTTTGGAGCAAAATCCGACTGTGTGTACGCTCCATCGGACAAACTTTTTCTGTTTTCATCAGACTTTTGTTGGCTGTGCGAACGGACAAACTTTCTGGCAACAAAAGTCCGATGGAGCAAAGTCCGACCGTGTGTACGCAAAAGCATTGGACTTTTGTACAAGGTACAAACACGCATGCTCACAACCAATGCAAAAGATCAGACTACAATACAGAAGTTGACCAAAGGTGGAGCTGGAGTCATTGAACGTCCTCTTTTGAAGTGGCATCAGTACGTTGTGACGTCACTACGTTCGTGTTTGTTGTCAAAAAGTCCGACCGTGTGTATGCAATACAAACTTGTGGACCACGCCCTTTGTACAAAAGTCCACGGAAAAGTTTGTACAAAGTCCGACCGTGTGTATGAGGTTTTAGAATCACTCCCTAGGACACACTTAACCCCTTAATCACCCCTAGTGTTTAACCCCTTCCATGCCAGTGTAATTTACACAGTAATCAGTGCATTTTTATAACACTGATCACTGTATAAATGACAATGGTCCCAAAATATTGTCAAAAGTGTCTGATCTGTCTGCCATAATGTCGCAGTCATGATATAAATCACAAAATCGCCGCCCATTACTACTAAAAAAAATTTTTTAAAAATGCCATAAACCTATCCCCTATTTTGTAGACGCTATAACTTTTGCGCAAACCAATCAATATACACTTATTGCAATTTGTTTAACAAAAATATGTAGAAGAATACATATTGGTCTAAACTGAGGAAAATAACATTTTTATATAAATTTTTGTTGGATATCTATTATAGAAAAAAGTAAAAAATATATTTTTTTTTCTTTGAAATTGTTGCTTTTTTTTTTTAATAGGGCAAAAAATAAAAACTGCAGAGGTGATCAAATACCACCAAAAGAAAGCTCTACTTGTCTGAAAAAAAAAGATTAAAATGCCATATGTGTACAGCATACCTGCAACTGTCCCTGATTTGGAGGGAATGTTCCTGATTTGGAGGGACTGTTCCTGATTTGGAGGGACTGTTCCTGATTTGGAGGGACTGTTCCTGATTTGGAGGGACTTTTTTCCTGATTTGGAACAATGCCCCTCTGTCCCTCATTTTGGTCTGAAATATATAGATGTATATAAAATGTACTTTTTATCTGTTAAAAAGTGTTTCTCAGTGCTAAACATTTCATCTGATTTCTAAATTGCTTGTAAATTCCAAAAGCCAATATAAAGGAATAGCAGTGGTAAAAAAAGGCCTTGTGGGTTTAACCAATCTTGTTTTTTTATACAATTCTCCTTTAAGGGGTGTGGCAAGGGGTGTGTCCTATGCCTGCATACTTTTGCTGATAGGAGTCCCTCATTCCCATCTCAAAAAGTTGGGAGGTGCTGTATGACAATCGTCATTCAAAGTGTGACAATGCTGAAATTTGGCTGGGGCAGGAAGGGGGTGAAAGTGGGCAGTATTGAAGTGGTAAAACTAGGGACATTGCCTTCACACAAGGAACAGTTGAAAGCTTTGTAAACCAGGTCAGTATTGCAATGTATGAAAACTGGAACAGAGTCTGGAGCAGCTATGTATGGCAACTAATCAGCTTTGAAAATAAAAGATAACAGGTGATTGGTCGCCAAGCTCAGCTCCTGCTCACTGTGCAATTACCATTGCAGCTTTTTTCCAACCAACAAAATGGCCGCTGCATTTAAGCGGCGACATACTGTTCGACCAATTCCCCACCTCCAGCGCATACTCGGTGCTTCTGGAATGCTGAGCTCTGTTCTAGCAGTTTCTATGACACTACAAACGTCATCAAATCGCGACCGCAGTCTTTTTTTTTTTTGTGTCTACCTTTACGAGAAGAAAGTGCTGGCTTAACCGGAGAAATTTCTAGTGAGTATACAGGTTTAGGCCTTCTCAACTGTGGTCAAGCTAACAAAAAAAAGGAAAACGACGAGAGCCCACCGTGAGCGAAAGCCGGTCACCACAGGCTGTCCCAGAGTGCTGTGCGGTGACGTAGTGGTGACGCTGTGCTATGAGGAAGAGCTGTTAGTGCGGCCTGAGCTGCGCCAGCACCGCCCGAGAACCGAAGAGCGCCTGACACATGGTGTACCCAGAGCCGGCTCTATAAGAGACATCCCTCAGGACCTGTTCCTTTCACTTCTCCCCGCCATACTAAGCGGCTGCTCCATCCTCTCCGCCTTTACACAGCCATGTCCGACCCCCCCGCACCATCCTCTTCCGACTCTCCTCCGACTATTAAAGTCACAGTGAAGACCCCCAAGGAGAAAGAGGAGTTCGCTGTGCCGGAGAACAGCAGCGTCAGAGAGGTGAGACTGAGCATCACCCAGACGTTCCCACCTTTCCCAGGACAAGGAGCCTTTTATGTTATCACATGTATAAACCAGGGCTTGTTGTTCCATTGCAATACAGAGTGAATAAATCCCCCCCCAGCAGTTTGGGAGATTTCCCTCCACTTCCTTCTCTATAGACACAACAGGAAGTGAAAGGAAACCATCCTTGTCACCACAACAAAAGTCCCTTGTCTGAAGGTTTCCCCTCTATTCCTGGTGTGACAGCTCCCAATTTTGTGCATTTTTCTTTCCCACCCCCCCACATACATGATCACCAGTAGGGAAGAGCGCCGGCGTGTTCGCATTGTCCACGTGCAGAGCCCGCCAGGAAGTCGGCGCAGTGCTGCACTAATCACAGGCAGTGAGACATTGGCTGATTTCTGCAGCCGCACATCAGGGCAATGTCTCACTGCCTGTGATTAGTGCAGCGCTGACTTCCTGGCGGGCTCTGCACGTGGACCATAAGGATGCGCCGGAGCTCATCCTCAATCACCAGAACAGAGGATTAAAAGCCAGCTTTCTCTGTCCAAACCTAACAAAGTTTTGGCAATACATACACTTTTACCAAAAGTATTGGGATGCCTGCCTTTACACTCACACAAGATTTGTATGATGCCAACAGTCTGCACAGCGCTTTCCATCATGAGGACAGACTTTACAATAAAATTGCATCCCAGTCTTAGTCTGTAGGGTTCAGTATAAGGATTAGCTCCGGCGTGTTTGAACAGCCCACGTGCAGAGCCTGCCAGGAAGTCAGCGCTGCACTAATCACAGGCATTAGTCAGACATTGTCCCGATTAACGGCTGCAGAGATTGAGAAATGTATCCCTGCCTGTGATTAGCGCAGCACAGTGCTGACTTCCTGGTGGGCTCTGCACGTGGGGTGTGCGAACACGCCGGAGCTCATCCTTAGTTCAGTATAGTGTTGGCTAAGGATGAGCTCCAGCATGTTTGCACAGCCCACGTGATAAGCTCGCCAGGAAGTCGGCACTGCGCTAATCACAGGCAGTGAGACATTTCCTGATCTCTGCAGCCGCGCATCGGGACAATGTCTCACTGCCTGGGATTAGCGCAGCGCCGACTTCCTGGCGGGCTTTGCACATGGGGTGTGCAAACACGTCGGAGCTCATCCTTAGAGTTGGCCCACCCTTTGCAGCTATAACAGCTTCAACTCATCTGGGAAGGCCGTCCACAAGGTTCAGGAGTGTGTCTATGGGAATGTTTGACCATTCTTCTAGAAGTGCATTTGTGAGGTCTTGCACTGATGTTAGGTGAGAAGGTCTGGCTCGCAGTCTGTGCTCTGATTCATCTCAAAGGTGTTCTATCGGGTTGAGGTCAGGACTCTGTGCAGACCAGTCAAGTTTCTCCACCCCAAGCTCACTCATCCATGTCTTTTGTGCACTGGTCCAAATCATTTGGTGAAGGAGGATTATGGTGCAAGGTTGTTTTTCAGGGGTTGGGCATGGCCCCTTAGTTCCAGTGAAGGGAACACTTAAGGCGTCAGCATACCGAGACATTGTGTACAATTTAATGCTCCCAACTTTGCTGGAACAGATTGGCGGTGGCCCTTTCCTGTTCCAACATGACTGAGCACCAGTGCACAAAGCAAGGTCCATAAAGACAAGGATGAGCTGTTCCCACAAAGTTGGGAGCAAGAAATAGTCCTAAAAGCCTTGGTATGCTGACGCCTTAAGAGTTCCCTTCACTGGAACTAAGGGGCCAAGCCCAACCCCTGAAATACAACCCTGCACCATAACCCCTGACCTCAACCCGATAGAATACCTTTTGAGATGAAATAGAGCACAGACTGCGAGCCAGGCCTTCCCATCCAACATAAGTGCCTGGCCTCACAAATGTGCTTCTGGAAAAATGGACAATCTTCACAGAAGAGCTGAAGCTGTTATAACTGCAAAGGGTGGGTTAACTCATTATTAAACCCTATGAACTAAGACTGGTACTCTAGTGTATGTTATTTATGGCCTCGAACACACAGGTGTCTGGGGCCATATGGTTCAAAATTGGGGCATATTTCCCCACCTAGGAGCCAACATTAAATACAAATTTTTAATTTAGTTCTACTTTAAAGTGGTATAAACCTTTCCATTTATCCACTGAAGTGAGTGGCTTCAGGTGATACACAGAGATATAACAAATCCTCCTGCAGTCTTCTCTACAGCTGGTCAAAGTGCAGAATTTTTAAAGCTTGTCTGAGCCCTCATAAAAATGGGGTGACGAGCTGAAATTACACTCTACAGTGCTCAGTTAAGAAAGCCCTGAGAGCTGATTGGAGGGAAGAGACACAGTGACAGAGCTGAAGCTGTCAATCGGTTGGACATCCCTCTCCTGTCACTTTTTTTCTATTGATGTCAGGAAAACTTGTCTGAGGTTATTCATGCTGATAGCAGAGGAACAAGACCACACATAAATCTCACTTGGGTGAGATTTACTAAAACTGGAGCATTCAGAATCTAGCGCATGGTTGCCAATCAGCTTCTAACGTCAGCTTGTTCAATTAAAGGGTTATTAAATCCACAAGAGTAAAATCGGTCTGTATATGCAGTAAAGCCATGTTTCTCAACGCCAGTCCTCCAAGTACCCCCAACAGGTCATGTTTTCAGGCTTTTCATTGTTTTACAGGTGATTTGATCAATTCCATTGCCTTGGTAATTACCACAGCCATTTCATCTGAGGGAAATCCCAAATCAGGACCTGTTGGGTACTTGAGGACTGAAGTTGAGAAACATTGCAGTAAAACATGCTTGTTATACTCCCTGTGGAACCTAAGAGGTTAATCCTCTGCATTGTGTAAAGAGGCTGATTAATCCTGTCTACTGTGATCTTCACCTTCTTCCAGTGTCTCCAACTCTTCTCCGAATATTATAAATGGAAGGAGTTGGGTTGCACTTCCTCAGTTTGGTGTTTATTGCTAGAGTTGTTTTGTTTCTATTTATTTTTTGTTCTTGGCATGTGATCAGCACAGGGCCAATCGGCATTGTCCAGACAATGGGTCCTGAAGTTTTATAGGCCAGTGAGAGCAGAATTAAAACTCCCCCTACCACACAGGGATAGAAGTTGCAAGACTGTTTATATTTACTAGAATAATTGCATTTCCAAGTTCTGTGTACTGGGGGAGACCAGATATAGTGAATGCAGGGTCCTGGGTTTAGTAACACTTTAACTACTTGCCTACTGGGTACTTATACCCACTTCCTGCCCAGTTCAGTTTTCAGCGCAATCGCACTTCGAATGACAATGTACTCATTCAGCACTGTACTCATATGAAATTTTTATGCTTTTTTTTAAATTTATTTTTTTGAGACAGGTTTTTTCTTTTGGTGGTGCTGATGCTTGGTGCTCTGATTATCTGTGTACATATCCCCTATCAGGATTGCAGGTTACTGGCTCTCTTCTCACACCATGAGGAAAGGAGAGTCGATAACTGGCAACTAGTATTACATTGTGATCAGCTGATCACATGTTAAAGGGCCACAGTGATTGTCCCTTTACCATGATCTGTGATCAGCCCTGTCCAGAGAGCGTCCCTGTAGCAGTCTTTTTGCTATGGCATGGTTAGGAAGTGGTTACGCTTTGACAATAAAACCTGGCAGCTGATTGGTTGTTATGCAGGGGAAACTGTTAAATCCAATGGTTTTATTAGGCATTTCTCTCACTTTAAAGCCAATATATGTTATTAAAAATAATCCCCCTTACCTATCCTGCCTAACCTGTATTAAAAAAAATCAAAAAAAATCTGTATACTTATTTTTAATCCATTTTGGTCATGTTTTCCTCTTGGCTTCTCTGTCAGTGAGCGGCAGCTGCAGCAGGGAGGAGGGATCTCTGACAAGAGCTAGGTTATGGGCGACATCGCTACTCCCAGGATACAGAGCCGCTGTCGAGCACTCCCTTACATAGAGCTGCCGGATCATGTGACCAGAGGGGTTTGGAAATGGATAAGTGTACAGAATTTTATTTATTTTTTTCTCTACGGAATGGGTAGAAGGAAGGAGGGGGGAATGTTTTTAAGAAGAACTATAGTTAGGGTTTTATTCCACTTTAGGTTTGAAAAAAAGAACTCTTGACAGCTTCCTCCTGATTTTACTTCATCTGCCAATGGGGACGTAGTAATGTCCAGGCAATACGAATGGATCTAGATGGTCTGTTTTCTGGTTGCTGGTAGGTTTGGCTTAAAATATTAAAGTGGTTGTGAAAGCCCCTTATTACCTGATCCCCCCCTCTCAAACCAGCGATGTCCACAAGAGCCTTGCCTCTCTCAGGACTCGCACTCCTGGTTGGCTTTTGGCATCGGCAGGCGTAATTGGCTCACTAGCTGTAATTGAGCCAATCAGGAGGGGGGGCAGGGCCAAACCACAGCGCTGTCTGGGAATGGACACACAGCTGCGGGTCGAGAGCGCGACTGCTTGGGTGCCCCCTGTGGGAAGACGTGGTGTGGGACCCAAAAAGAGGATGATCGGGGCTGATCTGTGCAAAACCACTGCACAGAGCAGGTAAGTATGACATGTTTGTTTAACCACTTGCTTTAGTATCACTTTTAACCCAAATTTAACAGAAATTTTATAAAAAATGCAGCTCACCAATTCCTTGATGTGGTGCCTGTGTTTTATAGTCATTTGTTTATTTTTTTTTTCACCGGGTGATCCAGACTATAAATCTGTTTTTTCAAGAGACCAAGTTGCCCAACAAAAGTAGCAGTTGGAGGGTTGGGTCAAACCATTGAACACTGACAGGGGTGCTTACAATGATCAGCTTTTATTAATTTATGTAAATCCTTTATTGCAAAAAGGGAAAAAAAAGTTTGGTGTAACTGCTTAAAGTGTTATCTGGAGTTCAGCTGCAATTTGTTAGTCAAATCCATCTAAATGTGCTAATGCATCTGACGGTACCCAGAGTGACAATGCTGCTGTCTAAAGGTGTTTCTGTTCTTCCATTCAGAGGGAGACGCCCTTGTACAGAAAGTGTATTACCGGCTGGATCGGCAAGTGAAATTAACCACTAAGTGCAAATCGCCATCATTGTACATCAGTACTTTGACGCTAAATACCATTGTTATGGCAGCAGCTAGTTGCTATAACCCCAGTATATTCAACAATGGCGAGCTGTTGGCTTTCAGATAAAAGTGGTCTCTGAGGCAGATTCGCAAAGTTTTGCAAAAAAAAGACATTTCATATAATTTATTTATTTTTTATTGCATTTTTGTGTAAATGTTAGCGCTGAGGTCTTTTTGACCCCAGATCTCACATTTAAGAGGTCCTGTCATGCTTTTTTGTATTACAAGGGATGTTTACATTCCTAGGAATAAAAGTGACCCAAAAATTGTTTTTTAAAAGGACAGTGTAAAAAAACAAAAAATAAATACATTTTTATATATATATATATATATATAAATTTTTTTTACACTTTCCTTTTAACCACTTTCAGACCGGACCATTTTGCTGGTAAATGACCAGAGGTCTTTTTACACTTTGGCACTGCGCTGCTTTAACTGGTAATTGCGCGGTCATGCAATGTTGTACCCAAACGAAATTTGCGTCCTTTTCTTCCCACAAATAGAGCTTTCTTTTAAAGGTATTTGACTGACTCTGCGATTTTTATTTTTTGCGATATAAACGTAAAAAGACCGCAAATTTTGAAAAAAAAAATGATATTTTCTAATTTTTGTTATTGGAAAAATCCAATAAACTCAATTTTAGTCATACATTTAGGCCAAAATGTATTCAGCCACATGTCTTTGGTAAAAAAAAAGTCAATAACTGTATATTTATTGGTTTGCGCAAAAGTTGTCACATCTACAAACTAAGGTACGTTTTCTGGATTTTACGCAGCTTTTAGTTTACGACTGCCTATCTCATTTCTTGAGGTGCTAAAATGGCAGGGCAGTACAAACCCCCCCAAATGACCCCATTTTGGAAAGTAGACACCCTAAGGAAATTGATAAGTGGCATGTTGAGCCCATTGAATATTTTATTTTTTTGCCTCAAGCAATTGAATAA
Organism: Lithobates pipiens; assembly: GCF_037356315.1. Lineage (NCBI taxonomy): Eukaryota > Metazoa > Chordata > Amphibia > Anura > Ranidae > Lithobates > Lithobates pipiens. Next base: position 14,032,905 of record NW_027507718.1, read on the forward strand.
TGACAAAAAAAAAATATATATTTTTTTTTTACACAAAGTTGTCACTAATTGATATATTGCTAACACATGCTATGGGCATATGTGAAATGACACCCCAAAATAAATTCTGCTGCTTCTCCTGAGTACGGGGATACCACATATGTGGGACTTTTTGGGAGCCTAGCCGCGTACGGGGCCCCGAAAACCAAGCACCGCCTTCAGGCTTTCTAAGGGCGTTACAGTTTTGAAGGCCATAAAATGCCAAGATGGCACAAACCCCCCCCCCCCCCCCAAATGACCCCATTTTGGAAAGTAGACACCCCTAAATTTAGGGGTACACTAGTGAGACTAGGTAATAAATGGCGGGTGCCCTGAAACTATAAAAAAATAACTAACCAACAAGCGTCACCTGTAACAGTTATATGGTGATCACTGGTGAAAGGGTTAACTAGGGGGCAATCAGGGGGCTTTATGCGGTAGTATATGGGGGTCCCTGGCGCTATAAAAAGCTGCGGCGAACCTAAATACCTACCTGCCTAACTAGCGTCACCTGTGACACTAATACAGCGATCAGAAAAACGATCGCTTATTAGGCTGGGTTCACACTGGAGCGATGCGGGAACGCCACGAATCCGCGGCGGGTTCCCGCATCGCATGCCTCCCGGCGGCAGTTCACACTGCCCTATGCGAACTGCTGGGAGTGTCAGTGAAATGTTAATGACACCCCCAGATCAGTTCGCATATCGCAGTGCGATCTGCAAACTCGGATCGCATGGTGTGAACACCCATGCGATCCGATTCTTCTGCGGACCAAAAAAAGGGTCCCGTGCAAATTTGCGGCGGGTGCGGCGAACGGCTGAACTCGAATCGCAGAGATCGGATGTGATTTGCACTGCAGTGCGGTGCGAATCACATCTGTTCTCATAAACCGCTGCAATGTGAACCCAGCCTTAGTGACACTGGCGACGGGGGGTGATCACGGGGTTAAACCTTTATTGGGGGGGTTAGGGGGGTACATTAGAACTAAAGGGGGCTAACCCTAACTGCCCTAACAGTTATTACAGTCACAAATGACACCAATGCAAAAAAAAAATGCATTGGTGTGACTGGGGGGGCAGGGGTAATTGGGGGGGTGATCGGGGGGTAAAGGGGGGGGTGTGAGTGTGCCTGGCATGTTCTACTGTGAAGTGTCGTGTTGGTGCAACTCACCGATCCTCTCTCCTCAGTGTCGGAACGAAAAATACCGACACGGAGGAGAGATTACATCACTTCCTCTCCTGTGTTTACATTACAGGAGAGGAAGTGATGTCACGAAGGATTTCCATTCGTCGGGAGCGATCGCTAGGGGGTGGCCATGAATGAATGGCCGCCCCCTCATCCCGGATCGCTCCCGAACGAATACCGACCGCCGCAGGCACCGGGGGGGGGGCCCGATCGGGCCCCCCACCCGCGGGAAGGCAGGGACGTACAGGTACGCCCATATGCCTGCCCGTGCCATTCTGTCGACGTACATCGTCGTGCGGCGGTCGGCAAGTGGTTAAAAAACAATTTTTGTTGTTAGGTGTGGGTAGGATAGGCTTTTCAGGGATCACCTAAAAGCTAATAAAGTAGGAGATGGGCAGATTGGGGTAGGGCATTCCATAGGATTGGAGAGGCTTTGGAAAAGTCCTGGAGGTGAGGATGGGAGGGGGTGATGCAGGAGGTCTTGAGAGGAATGAGTAGGTTGGTATTTAGATTAAGCTAGTGATGTAGCTGGGGGCGAAATTGTGGATGGCTTTGTACGTAGTTAGTATTTTGAATTTAATTCTTTGGCCGAGTGGAAGCCAGTGGAGGGATTGACAGAGAGGAGTAGCAGACACAGAGCGATTGGTAAGGTGGATGAGTCTGGCAGCAGCATTCATGATGGATTGAAGAGGTGATAGACTACGTAGAGGTAAGCCAATGAGAAGGGAGTTGCAGTAGTCGAGGCGAGAGATGACCAGCAAGTGAATTAAGAGCTTTGTTGTGTCATTGGTTAGAAAGGGGCGTATTTTGGAGATGTTGCAGAGGTTGAGGCAGCAGGATTTGCACAGTGATTGGATGTGTTGCTTGAAGGAGAGGTCAGAGTCCAGGACTACACCTAGAACCTTGGCATGTGGGGATGGGCTTATGGTTGTGCCATCAATTTTGACAGTGAGATCAGGGGAAGGAGCATATGGGGGAATACCACAGAGCTTAATCGCTTAAGGACCGAGCCTCTTTCTGAGATTTGGTGTTAAGTTTAAAAAAAAAAAAAAAAAAAAAATATAGTGGTGTTCATTGCAATACTTTGTCACGCTGTATTTGCGCAGCAGTCTAACGAGTGCACTTTGTATTTAAAAAACAAAGTTAGCCCAAATTTTTTAATTTTTATTGTGAAAGATGTTATGCCAAGTAAATTGATACCCAACATGCCGCGCTTCAAAATTGCGCCCGCTCGTGGAATGGCGACAAACTTTTACCCTTAATCTCCATAGGCGATGTTTACAAAATTCTACAGGTTGCATGTTTTAAGTTGCAGAGGAGGTCTAGGTCTAGAATTATTGCTCTAGCGATGCCTCACATGTGTGATTTGAACACTGTTTTCATATGTGGGCGCTACTTGCATATGCTTTTGCTTCTGGGTGCAAGCTCGACGGGGCGCAATAAACTTTTTTTTTTTTTTTAACTTTTATTTTTACACTGTTCTTATAAAAAAAAAAGGACCCCATTACCTCCACCACTGCCAGTGGCTCTGGTAAGTGGCGGAGAGCACTGGCGCCCTCTCCCACCATCGATTTTAAAAGTGATTTTTGCGGCGAATCCGCCACAGAGACCACTTTTATCTGAAACCGGACCACTCACTGAAGGAGAGGCTACCAGGGTTGTGGCAGCTAGCTGCTGCAATAACAATGATATTCCTTGTTAAAGTGCCGACTTATATTGTTGTGAGCTGGTCTGGAAGTGGTTAAAGTGATTGTAAAAGTTTATTTAACAAAACCTGCCCTGTAAAATGGTTTTGCACAGAGCAGCCCAGATCTTCCACTTCTCGGTTCCCTCTTCGGTGCTCCTGTCCCCTCCCTCCCTGTTGAGTGCCCCCACAGCAAGCAGCTTGCTATGGGGGCACCTGAGCAGAGCCACTTCTCCCTCTGTCCATTCAGATATGGAGCCGAGGCCCAGTCCCGCCCCCATTCTCTCCTTATTGGCTGACTGACTTTGAGATGGCAGCGCTGTCCCAAGGGGGGCTGCTGCACACAAGACTTTTTATCCTCATGCATTAAGATAAACCTTCTGCCTTTTACAATCACTTTAAAGTAGTTCTACGGGTAATTTATTAGAAGAAGAGAAAAAAGTTCTACTTTCCTTCTCTGTGCAATGGTATTGCACAGAGTGGCTCCTTAACGTCTCTTCTGGAGTCGCCCCCCCCCCCCCCCCCCACTGGTGCTCTCCACCCCTTCTCTCCTGAGTGTGCCCCCATTGTAAGCCATGTGCTAAGAGGGCACATGTACAGGCGCGCTCCTGATACACATACAACGCAACTTGGCCATGCCCACTGCTCCATCCTCAAGGGTTTGACTGACAGCCGCAGGAGCCAATGGCTCCTCCTGCTTTCATTGTTTCTTGTCACAATTCAAAGCAGCACTGCTGCAGACGGTCACAGCACTGGATTGAGAGATGGCTCAGGTAAGTGGGGGTGGGGAGTAGTGGGACAATTTTTACCTTAATGCAGGGAATGTATTGCAGTAAAAGGGAAAAAAAAAAAAAACTCAAAACCACCTACCCTGGTGCCATCTGCTAGATTCATAGCAGGTGTCATGGTGGAATCAGACTGCATAGTGTAGCTTTGCTGACCAGTTGAAGTCTGCTGTAATAGTCCTGGGAAGATCCAGGTCCACCTACTGCTCCATCCTCCACCTGTTTGCGCTCCCTCCCTAGTGTCTGTGGATAATGGCACCAGGGTATACTCGCAAACCCACCATATTGCTATCCATTCAGGGGGACCTGCAGCATAGCAGGCTGCATTCTTTCCTGGCATACACATAATGGCTTACATGCCTCAGCAGACATGCACCCCTCCTGGAAGTAATCAGGGACTTAGGCAGCCGAAACTTCAGCTTTACTGATGATGCTGGGAAAATAAAGTGATTGACTTGGCTTTAATGAAGCAAAAGCTAACACTGATCATGGTCCATGGAAAAAAAAAAAAAGTATAGTGTTCTATGGGACAAAAGACCACTGTTTGAAAAGGTGTGAACCCCTTGGCTTTCTTGCCTGCAGGTGCCAAACACTCAGGATCGACATTGGCTCAGTGCCAAGATGGGCTCCCGGACAGGCGTGGTCTTGCTCCTTTATTCTTTTCTGACGCTTCCTTTCTTTTTTTATAACTTGCTCTTTTTTATCTCTTTACTCTTTAGGTGCAGTATAGGCCCTCTAGTTGGACCTTTTTGTCTCGACTTTAGGGTCAACGTCTAGGTTTTGAATGTGAAAATATATCTTACAGGACATGTTGCTGATACAAGTACTGCATATGAAGTATATTCTTTTTTTTTTTTTTTTTGTTTTTTTGAGTAGGATAAATAAGTCTAGTGTTGGATGACATAGTGGTCACTATGTATGCTATAATTCCATTAATAAATCTATAGCCTGCCTGGGTAGATGGGTTTAGTCCTGCTTGACCCCCTCTGCCAAATGTTCAATGTTGGACTGATGTAAGGCCCATTGGTTGCTTGGCCTCTTTTTGGACTATAAGCGGACATGTTTTGCAATAAGTCTCCTCATAGTTGACCACTTTGGCGCAGTTCCTGGTACCAGTTGATGGGCTTCCGTGGATTTCTGTCTTAAATCTTTGCCCTTAAAACATGCCATTGTTAACAACTTGTTTACTGTTTATGTTGACAGAGCCATTTTGCACCCTTTTATATTACATTGTAAAGTTTTACTGTAATTCTAAAAAATGAATAAAAAGATTGAAACAAACAAAAATCCTTTAGTATGACTAATGCAGTGCTGTCTGAGGGTCCCTTGTGCACATAGATTTCTCCAGATTGTAAAATATTGGATGAGAACCTTCTTCCTTCAGTTAGAACACCTGAAGATGGGTCTTTCAGCATGTGTATATATATATATATATATATATATATATATATATATATATATATATATATATATATATATATATATATATATATATATATATATATATAATATATATATAAAATTATAAAAAAAATTTTTTAAGCAGACACCCTAGAGCAGTGATGGCGAACCTTGGCACCCCAGATGTTTTGGAACTACATTTCCCACGATGCTCAACTACACTGCAGAATGCATGGGCATCATGGGAAATGTAGTTTCAAAACATCTGGGGTGCCAAGGTTCGCCATCACTGCCCTAGAGAATGCAATGGCGGTCATTGCAACTTTTTATCTCGCACAGTATTTTCACTCATTTTCATTCATTTTTCAAAAGCATTTCTTTGGGGGGAAAAAACGTTTCTTGCCCCCAATTTTTTGCATAATGGGAAAGATGAAGTTACGCTGAGTAAATAGATACCTAACATGTTATGTTTCGAAATTGCACATGCTCGTGGAATGGCGCCAAACTTTGGTACTTAAAAATCCCCAAGTTTAATTTTTTTTTTTTTACTACTGGTTACGTGTTTTGAGTTACAGAGGAGGTCTAGGGCTAAAATTATTGCTCTCGCTCTACCGATCGTGGCGATACCTCACATGTGTGCTTTGAACACCGTTTTCATATGTGGGTGGGACTTTCATATACGTTCGCTTCTGTGTGTGAGCACACGGGGACAGGGTCGCTTTAAAAATTATTTTTTTATTTTTTCACTTTTTAAAAATAAATACATTGATCACTTTTAATCGCCAGCTGAAAAATGCTGATATCTGAATGATGTCTGTAGCCTCAGGCATCATTCAGATATAACCCCACAAAGCCGAGGACGTCATATGACGGCCTACGGATGCCAAGTGGTTAAGGTCATAGTGTGGCCTAGCCAGTCTCTTAATCCTATAGAAAATTTATGGAGGGAGCTGAAACTTCGAGTTGCTGAGCGACAACCAAGAAACCCTAAGGATTTAGAGAAGATTCTGTAAAGAGTGGACCAAAATCCCTCCTGAGATGTGTGCAAACCTGGTAACCAGCTACCAGAAATGTCTTACCTCTGTGCTTTCCAACAAGTACTAAGTCATGTTTTAAAGCATCAGCTATGGAAAATATAGGGTATTCAACTTCACAAATTTTTTTATATATATATTTTTATATAATCTTCAGGCCTAAAATGATTTTTTTAATCATGTAAATAAACAGTGGGGAAAAAATGGCTCCAAGACTCAAGTGGATAAGGACACCAGCTAGTGCAGTGGTTCTAAACCTTACTAGTGCCATGACCCCTTGATAAAATTTCTGAAGTTGTGGGGACCCCTAACAGTAAAATTTTATTTTTGTTGCTCCTTCATTGCTGCAATTTTGCAACTGTTATGAATCGAAATATAAATATCTGATATGCAGGAGCCATCATTGCACAATATTCCAAAACAGATCATTTAATTTAAAACATGAACAGATGTACACTCGCATGATAGGGTGTTAGACCTAAGTCTATCCAGCAATCCGACATACAGTTTGTATACACTGCTCCTGTGCTTGGGGAAACGGCATGTGTTCCAAGCCTAATTTTCAGTGCGTGTCAGGTGCCGGATGTGACGTTGGCGTTGCTCCACTAGCCTCAACGCTTCCTGATGCATATTTCATGCGAAACACATTGAGGCTAGTGGAGTGATGCTGACGTCACATCCGGCCCCTGACCCATACTGAAAATGAGGCTTGGAACACACACTGGCTTCCAAGCTCAGAGCGGTGTATACAAACTGTGGGATTGCTGGATAGACTTGGGGTGCTGTTAGAACGGCACATCTGTTTTTTAAGCTAAACAAAATTGGGATATTGCACAATGATGGCTCTTTATCTTGCATGCGTATATGGGTGGAGAATGCATACTGCTGGACCTTCTTAGGCATCTTTGGTGTAACCAGTACAAATGATTGCAAGACCCATGTTCTGATCAAACCCTTATTCTACCGTATTCTGGCGAGTGCACAATTCAGAAGATGGTGGCGCATCATGGGTGTTTTTGGATGCTATACACTTTGTATATCTAGCACTTGCACAGAATAACCACTTTTGAGAAACCAACTGGGATGTGTATGTATGTATGTGTGTGTGTCTATGTATGTATTCATTCTCTATCTCCTCTCTATCATTCAGGTCATGTTGGACTTATTTATTCCAAATCTATTGATTGGGCCGGTGACGCACAGTACTCATGTTTGTATTGATTTGTCTCTGACTTACTAGTTACTCGGGTGTTCTATCAGAATCAGCAACCCGTCTAATGTGGAAAGAGAAATGACGTTCCATTGCCTCCATCTTGGTACACTGGTCCGAAGTAAAGGCTAACGTTAGTTGGCAAGTGGACATCTCTTTACTCCCACTGAAGTCTTGCATTTTACACTTATTTTTACAAGTAAACTGAGCTTATATACTATGGATATGCAATTTGTGGACCTCCCAGCTGTTGTAGAACTACAAACCCCCTGAGGCATAGCAAGACTCTGACAGCCACAAGCATGACACCCAGAGGCATAATGGGACTTGTAGTTTTGCAACAGTTGAAGGTCTGCTAATTGCATATCCCTGGTATATACTATATAGGCCTTGTATAGTATATAAGCTAATTTTACTGGTAAAAATAAGTGCAAAATGCAAGACTTCGGTGGGGGTAAAAATGTCCGCTTGCTGACTTCTAACTAGCCTTATTGCGGACGAGTATACCAAGGTGGCGGCGATGGAACGTCGCTTCCGCGTGGTCTCTCCTCTCCCAAACGGGACTTCTCGCTGGCTGAGACGGACCCGACGTTACTGTGTGTATGGATTCAAGTCTGTCTGGATTTGGAACAGTGTTCGCGACCCCCTGGCAAATCAGCAGTTGACCCCCGGGTTGAGAACCGCTGATCTAGTGGATGTAAACTGAATCAGTTTTTTCTTTGAAAAAAATGTGAAGAACTGATTAAGCAGCCTTGTTGAAAGGGGCCATAGGAGTTCAGGTGCCTGTCCAGTATCTTGACTCCTGAATTAGCTGTGTGACTAATGATGTGCAATGTGTGCTGCTTTTACTTTACTATCTGGCTGTTTTCTCCCTGCTTTGCATGGAGAAGAAATGGCCTGATTGCTGTTAACAAAAAAACACAGAACTGTGTATTGTGAACACAGAAGGCTGTGATTGCACACAGCCAATCACCTGACTTCAGCTAAAGTCATTGGATGAAATCGGCTGCCAAACTGGTGCTGTCCAATCACAGCATGGGTCAACAGGGGGCACCCCCATTTGCATAGTTGAACCCGGAAAAAAGCCAGCATACAGGTACGTGATTGTGCCTGCTTGCAGTATATTTACTGTGAGTGGTTGGCAGGTGGTTAGTTTCTAAGAACAAATTATCCCATGATACCTTGCCTTCAAGCAGTGGTTTCTCTACTGACTTCTCCTGACACTCCTCAGCACCTCTGTAGTTCAGAAGGCAGGCTCTGTGAAATGTGTGACACAGCAGTGCCTGCTCACAAGGCTTGGTGAATATGTGTCACAGAAATCAAGGATGTAAATGTAAGGTGTCTTACAAACTTCAAGATCGTTCCAATTTTTAAAAGGAGTAAGCTAGAATTAATTGAAATAGTGTGGAAATGGAATATGATTTCACATTTTGACCATAAATACACTTTATTGGTTTTACCAATCTCATGCATGTCCTTAATTTAGCATACATACATACACGTTTTACCTGCCATTTTCGTGAGCTCCCCTGTTGGAAAGTAGAATGAGGTTAATTCCCTTGTATATTTGGTGTTCTTTTGCAGTTATAGAAATTTTGCTTACAGGTCTTGTTCCAAAGACCCCCCCCCCCGTTACTGTTCCCATGCTAGTTGTACAATTTTTAGATTTATTTATTTTTGCCACTACTGTCTATTCAAAATAGAAAGGATGAAGCTCCACTCTGAGTACAGGGAGCAGTAACAAAAATTAGAGGTACGCCGGATGGAAATTTTGGCACCAATTCACAGCTCTAGGTTATGAAGTATGAGAGAATTGTATCCCAACATGTGTATTTGTCTAGTAGATGTCTCTATGCAAAGTCTTTCTAAAATGTGAAATTATTTGATCTATTTCTTTAACTTGACTATATCCTTCTGAAATGTGTGATTGCAATTCACCTGTCTACTTTTCAATAAAAAAAAAATTGAAAGAGGAAATTTTGGTACCAAAAATGCTGCATGCACTTGGCCGAAAACCAAAAATGACAGCTTTTAATGTATATCCATTAATTTATTGTTGCCCAATATTGGCACCTTTTTTAGCTCAAAAATGTATCCCTTTAAAGAGGAAGTAAAGGCTATTAAAAAATAAATTTAAAAAAATGCAACCTGCAAGGCAAAGGCATAATGAGCTAGTATGCATAGCATACTAGCTCATCATGAATAACTTACCTGAGAACGAAGCGGTCCTCCTCGTTCATGTTCGCCACTGCCATGTATCCCGGAGTGACTTCCAGGTCTCGTTGCTCCGGTGCTGTGATTCGCCAGAGCCGCGATGACGTCCCTCCCGCGCATGTGCACGGGAGCCGACACGAGCGGCATATCGCAGTGATCTGCGGCGTAGACAGCAGTGCCTGTCTTTTTGTAAATATCTCCTAAACGGGGTAGGTTTAGAAGATATTTCTTGGACCTACAGGCAAGCCTTAATCTAGTCTTACCTGTAGGTCAAAGTGGTTTGTAAGGGTTTACAACCACTTTAAATTCTATGTATGTTTAGCTTCATTTTTGGTAAGTTGACAAAAACTGCACCTCCCTGTTTGAATTTGCACTGAAATCTCAGCAAGAATGCATCAGACGCACCCGTGTTACATTTTTGATGTGTTTTTTGAGACGCACGACCTATGAAAAACATGCCATAAGCACAGTAAAATCATGGCAAATTTTGCGCACATTTTCCATGATTTTCTTAGCACTTTTTTTTTTTCTCTCATCAGCAAAATGCTGATAACACCATTTTTGGCCAATATGGCATGACATTTTAGTGCATCTCTAAATATAATGAATGCTGTATCTCTCTGCTTCCTTCTCCTGTTTTGTAGTAGTATTTCAGTAATATTAGGTTACTTTCTACCTTTGCAGCACAATAAAACAATGTATGTAGTTTATTTTTTAGATACATTAAATTAAGCGTGTTTTCTTTTCAGTTCAAGGAGGACATATCAAAACGCTTCAAATCCAGCACAGACCAGCTTGTCTTGATATTTGCTGGAAAGATCTTAAAGGACCAAGACACACTAAGTCAGCATGGCATCCACGATGGACTCACTGTCCATCTTGTCGTTAAAACGCAGAATAGGTATGTTTTTATACCACTTTGTATCTTTCTGTTTATAGTTGAACCGAAAAATGTCACTTATGCTGAATTGTTTTGTATTTTTTATACAGGTCACCAGCTGCTCTTGCCACTACAGCTGCCACTACCCAATCCAGTAGCCCCAGCAGTCCAGCATCCACTTCTACAACTTCCAGTAGCACATCTACCAGCGCATCCACCACAAATGCTTCTTTTGGTTTAGGTAAGATGTCCGTGTATCTGTAGGGGGGCCTGTCATGAGAAAAATGCATGAGCTGTCATTTCCGACCACCTCCTGAGAATTCTAGATGCCTCAAAATAAGTGTGGCCATATTTCTGAGCTACAGATGCAAAACAATTCCAGAACTAGGAGCTTCTGACTTTTTCTTCCATTTTATTAGCTGCAGGTTTGTTCTAAGCCTGGGACTTAGGGTCCTTTCACACGGGGCGGATCAGTTCTGATCCGCCCCGTGGATGTCCGTTTGCTCAGCGGGGATCACTCCGCCGATCCCCGCTGAGCAGGGAGATGACAGGTCTGTCTCCGCACACTGTGCAGGGACGGACCTGTCACAGCGCCGCTCTCCCCTATGGGAGATCGGATGACGACGGACCGCAGTGCCCGTCGTCATCCGATCCGATCCGCAGACGGATGGAAAAATAGCTTTTTCCTCCGTCACACTTTTTCGGATCGGAGCGGGTCGGATGTCAGCGGACATGTCACCGCTGACATCCGACGCTCCATAGAGCTCTATGGAGCACCCGTTCAGGTCCGCCTGAAAAACTGACAGGCGGGCCTGAACGGGACGTTAGTGTGAAAGGGGCCTTAAAAGAATTAAAGTAAAGTCCAGCCAGAAAATACCTATTGATTTACCAGAAATTCACTCGGGTCTTAATTCCCTTTCTGAACTGACAACGCGTGCATTTTTCTGGACTGAAGTCTCATGGAATGGTTACTTGTTACCTATGATACCTACTTGTGTGGTTATATTTTGTTACACTACTGAATCCCTCCCACTCTCTGTATCTCAACAACATGGAGAATAATGGTTTTGTAGTCCAAGATAAGAACTGGTAGGAATCCTTGAGATAAAACTGGAAAGTGCGCAGAGTACATAGCATAGCTATGCATTTCTGACATGATCAACAGGCATGTTTTTATAATTTGTTTGAACAGCTATAACAAATGCTTGCAATAGTATATTTAAAGAGGAAGTAAACCCCTTCAAACCACTTTGACCTACAGGTAAGCCTAGATTAAGGCTTACCTGTAGGTCCAAGCAATATCTCCTAAACCTATATGGTTTAGGAGATATTTGCCCGAAAATGGGCACCGCTGTCTACGGCGCATGCGCCGTAGACAGCGGCGCGCAGGCGCACTAAATGCGGCAAATCCAAGAATGGATTTGCCTAATTTGTCGACTCCCGTGCGCATGCGCGGGAGTGACGTCATCGCGGCTTCGCCGAATGGACTACAGGGATCAGCGGTGACTTCGCTGGCTCCTGTGTCAGGTAAGTGACACATAATGAGCTACTATGCGATGCATAGTAGTCCATTATGCTTTACCTTTGCAGGGGAAAAAAAGAGGAAGTAAACCCATCAGGGTTTACTTCCTCTTTAACAGACAAAAAAAGCACACTTAAAATTGTAAATTAATTGTAGGGGTTTACACTTTAAACCTAACCCCTCACATGATCACAGCAGTTTTCAGATTTTTGAGGTGTCAGTTTGCTTAAAAATTGTGTTGTTGATCAATAAGAACTAAATGTTCTTCTGCATGCTGCTCTTGTGTTGGGGCAGTGTGCAAACATTTGGAAGTACAGGCAGTAAGGGAATCTATGAACTAGTTCTATGAAAATATCTTATGCCCCTATCGGTGTATAAATACAGTGACCTGAAAAGTATTAATACCCCTTGAAACTTTCCACATTTTGTCATGTTACAATCCCAAAATACATTTTAGGCCTTTAGGATGGAAAATTAACTGTTTTTCAATTTTTCAAATCCCCCCCCCCCTTTTTTTTTTTTTTTTTTTTTTTACAAATATCTGAAAAGTGTGGCTTGCATTTGTATATAGCCCCCTTTTTATTCTGCTACCACCAACTAAAAAGCTAGTGGAACCAATTGCCTTCAGAAGAGTCGCATAATTGGCAAATGGAGTCCACCTGTGTGATTTTAATATCGGTATAAATACAGCTGTTCTGTTGCGCCCCCATAGGTTTGTTAGAGAATCTAAGTGAACAAACAGCATCATGAAGGCCAAGGAACACACCAGACAGGTCAGGGATGAAATTGTGGAGAAGTTTAACCACATGACACTTATACAACTTCCCGCCCAGACCAGTTTTCAGCGCATTGCATTTTGAATGACAATTGTGCGGACACGCTACGCTGTACCCAAACAATTTTTTTTATAAATTTCTCCCCCCCCCCCCCACAAGTATTGCTTTCTTGTGGTGGTATATGATCACCACTGGGGTTTTATTTTTTTGTAGCGCAAAAAACTAAAACAGTAAAGTTAGCCCCCCCCCCCCTTTATTTTTTTTTTTTTTTTTTTTTTTTTTTTTTCCGTCCAAAAGTTTTGACTACCTGTTTTTATTTTATAGGCTGTTTTCACACTGGAGTGGGCAGGCATTGATGGTAAAATGCTGCTAGTTTTAGCAATGCTTTACCATCATTTTAGCAGTGCTAGTAGGGCGCATATAACCCAGCTAGCGGCTGAAGAAGAGGTTAAATGCGCCCGTGAAGCACCGCTGCCAAAGCGCATTGCATGCGCTTTGGCAGTGGTGTCCATTAATATCAATGGGCAGGAGTGGTGGAGGAGCGGTATAAACCACTCCAAACATGCTGCTTGTAGGACTTTTTTTATTTATTTTTTTTTTTTTTAACATCCTGCCAGCACATCGCCTCAGTGTGAAAGCACTCTGTCTTTCACACAGACTGCAGGGGAGCCGTTTTGCAGGCACTTTACAGGCGCTATTTTTAGCCCAAAAGCGCCTAAAAAAACGCCCCAGTGGGAAAGGTGTCAGGTTTTATGAGATGAAGGGGGATAAAAAAATAAATAAATAAAATTAAAAATCGGCCTAGCATATCGGCCCAAAAAAATCGGCATCATATATCGGCCGTCATGATTTCTAAATATATCGGCATCGGCCAGAGAAAAACCCATATTGGTCGACCTCTAGTACCCAGGCCTCGTATCCGAAGAAACAAGATTTTGCCTCTAAACGCTTCTCTTTTTGGAGAGCTGGACCCTGGGATCCAGTACTTTTGGTATTAAGGCCATAAAGTTTTACTGGTGGTGGTGCTATTACAGGTCCAGGATTGTGGGTTTCCCCAAGGGTCCCCAGCTCCTGAAGGTTTGCTAACGGAACCCACTGTGGAGGGTGAAGATTGGGCCTGTTGGTTTTTCCACAGAAAACCCTGCAACGGGAAAGGTAAGTGGAGTTTTTCAAAGAAATTTTTGAATTTTCTTATGAATGTCTCCTTTAATTTAGTGAATGTTGTCATGCCTATGTGTCACCACTGGAGGCTGTATTGAACACATACCTTCTCACGCTTCCTCAGAGCTCACGTTGTCCGGAACAGCAGCTTCCTTTCCTCCAGCCAGCTGCAGACCTCTAGTAAATGTGGGGGTGTTTTTCCCCCCACTTCAAAAGGAAGAAGCGCCAGGAGAAAAAAAAACATGAATGGCACGCTGCCCTACTCAGTGGCTTCCAGGCTCCCTCTTCGCCATTTTTTTCCCCTCACAAAAGTAATTACATGGGATCAGAGGCACACGTTCACTTGGGAAAGCTTTTTTTTTTAAAAAGTAGGTGACGGAGGGGGGCAGGGCTTAGGGCGGCGTTGGCGTCCTCCAGCGTGAGAGTGTATTTTTAAAAAGAACCATTGATACTGCTGCAAGCTGCGGAGGGACACGAGCAAGGGGGCATGAAAGAGGTTTGGTAACACAGGCATTCCGTTTGACACCATTACTATTGCATCAGGCTGAGCATTAATGGCAGCGGCAGGGCTGAACTATTGCTCAAGCAGTGGATGCATTCCTTCTGGTAGTACCTCTGCTTTGTGCATTGGGCTATGGTCGGAAGGGGGGGGGGGGGGTTGAAAGCACCTCCAAAAAAGGACTCTAGAAAGACTTCTACAGCCACAAGGAAGCCAAAAAACATCTCTAAGAAAATGGCATCCTCCGCTGAGAGTGTTTTTGGCCAGTCAGAGTGAGCCATCAGGGACCTCGAGTGCTGCTTTTAGCACTGCAGGCCCTGTATATGTTACTGAAGAGGTTTTTTCCTCAACCATTTTAGGCTTGGAACAAAAAATTGTTGCCTTAATCGCATCCCAGAGTGGGACTAAGCATAACAGGTCCCCGTCCATTACCCAGGACCCTCAAACTGAGCAACAGGGGGCGAGAGATGACGTTTTTCTCTCAGGGGACCAGGAAGAGGCTAAAACGGATGGATCAAGTTCACGGGAAAGGTTGTTGGTACAGTCTCTCACTGAATTGGTCCGCTCCACATTTTTGCTGCCAGTAGCATGTATCAAGTCAGTCGATGAGCCCACTTCTTGTTTGGGTTCGCTAAAGCCTCCCCAAGCTGTTCATGCTTTTCCTATCCATTCATTACTGAAAAAGCTTATGTATTCTGAGTGGGAGCACCCAGATAAACTGTTTTTTCTTACATCAGGGTACACAGAGCCATAGTACTTACTATGGGTGGGTTATATGGGAGCCGTCTGGTGATGGACACTGGCACGCCCCTAAGGCAAGACGTGTACTCCCCTGTATAACCCCTCCCATTACTGGGAGTCTGCGATTTTATGCCAGTGTCTAAGGTGTTGGTCATGAGTAAAGATGTGCTGTGCTGAGCTCCATTGGAAGCAATCCTTGCTGGGGCTAGCCATGCTGACCGGATTGGTTCTGAAGGCTTTTCATGGGCTAAATGAATGTTACCTGGGCCTCGTTTCCGAAGAAACTAGGTTTTGCTTGCAAACGCTTCTCTTTAGAGAGCTGAGCCCTGGGATCCAGTACTTTTTGGTAGTAAGGCCATAAAGTTTTTACTGCCAGGGTGCTGTTGCAGGTCCAGGATTGTGGGTAACCTAAGGTTCCCCGGTTCCTGAAGGTTCCTAAAAGGTCTCGGAGCCCACCGTGAAGGTTGAAGATTGGGTCTTTATCTCTGATAAAACCCTGCTGCGAGGTAAGGGAGATTTTCTCAGGAATTTCTCCTTCTATGTATGTTGTCATGCCTATGTGTCACCACTGCGGGCTGTATTGAACACTCGCCGTCCTGGCGCTGGAAACGGCACAGAAGCCTTCGTTCTCCTTTCCTCCAGCCGCAACAGATCCTCCTGTAAGAAGGGGGGTCTGCTTCTCTTCCTCTGCCCCCAAAATATTTTTTCCCCTTCGGGGGATAAGATGCCTAACTAGTTGTTGTTTTTTTGTTTGTCTTTTTGTCCTTAAGGAAAAGGGAGAGACAGACCGCGGCAGCCCAGCGGAGGATTTACTCGCCCCCCCTCCGCCATGCCTACATGTCCACAGGACGCCACTCGCGCAGGAAGGGACTTTCCTTGGAAAAGGGGGGGTGTAATTTGTGGGTGGGGGCGTGGCTAACCGCGTTAGGCGCCGGCCACACATGGAGGAAGCTGATTTTAGCTCTGTACAAGTAAAAGCTGCTGCTGGCTGTGGAGGGACAGAGCAGGATTGCTTGTTCAGGTTAGTGAACACAGGCTTATTCCTTTGACACATTATACTTTACTGAAGCTAGGATTAATAGCAGCTAATGGCGCTGTACTATAGCCTAGCAATGTACATTCTTTTGCATAGTGCCTCTGATGTATGCCTCAGGCTATGAATGGTAATGGGACAATGGTTTTTCACTGTAAACTGAATCCATTTCCAAAAGAATGTCGTACTCCTCTGAAGAGGGTTATAGCAGGTCAGATTGAGCCGTGAGGGGAAATTGTTGCATAAAACATTTCAGTCCCTGTATATACAAAAAGTCCTTTTTTTTTTTTTTTTTTCCTTCTTCTTCTACCATTTGTAAATTGGAAAGAAGATTAATGCTGTCTCTCCATAGTGGGACTAAACATGGCAGATTCCCATCTAGTCCTCAGGACCCTCTTGTTGAGGTGCAGGAGGCTGGGGATCAGGTAGATCTTTCCAAATATTTCGAAGATATTTATCCCCTTTGGAGGATCCTAATATGGAAGGAGTAGCATCACAAGACGGGTTGCTTGTGTACGCCCTTACTCGAGGTACCTACATCTAATTGGGTTCGTTAGAACCTCCCCCATCTGGGGATGTTTTTCCTATTCTTTTTTTTCCTATTCATGCATGGCTGAAAAAGCTTATGTATTCTGAATGGGAACATCCGGATAAACAATATTATCCTCCCAAGAAATTCTCCACACTTTATCTATGAAAGAGGAATTCTATGAAGAAAATGGAGCCTTGCATGTCCGTTGGATAATGCACTGATGTTAAAGGATCCAACAAATAAAAAGTTGGAACTTCCTTTTAAAGACAATGTCTTTTGCAGTTCAGTAGCGCAGCCGGTTCTTGCTGTAATTGGTGTATCTCAGTCCATTAAGGAACAGTTTGTGGAGATGTTGTGAACAAGCACGAGTTACCCATGTGAAACGCGCCAACATATGCTCCTGTAACGTCCTATGGCATGGTGACAATAAAGAATACTTTCTACAGAAGTTCACGCAATATTACGCTATGTGCCCTCTGTTTTTGTCTTCTTCTTTGGTAATTATCCGTGTGGCTGTTTCAATGCAACATTGATGAATTATCCAATTGTTTTCCCGAAACCCGTGGCTGTGGAATTGGTACTATTACCACTCATGCTCGAGTGACCCAGTGGGTGTATTGCTCTGGTAAGCCTCCCATTACTCGTGGTGGATCTCAAGTTACTTCACTCTGAATACCACATTTTTGATTGCATATTGTTACTTCACCTTTTGAATCACCATCACTATTGTTTATTTCTGGACCTATAAATAAAAATGAATTATGATCAAAACAGTAATCCGAACTGCTTAATGATATTCAAATAAGGACTCTTATAAGGATTTTTTATTAATTACAATATCATTGTCTTTGAACTTTATAGCGCACTGGTGTATGTTAAGCATTGTCCATTATTTATCTCTATTCATTTATTTTTTTTCACCATTCATTTAAAAGTGATTTTTTTTGAGCGCTGCACTTTATCTCTTATCACATTTTTGCAATATTGATCCCTTGCTGTGCTGGCGGCTTATTACTTTTTAAAGGAACAGAGTGGTTTATATACTGTATACATTTTAAACTGTTTGGAGATACCTGAAATTCTGCCCTATCAGCAGGCCTGGCAAGGGGCTGGTGTATCTGATGCAATATGTTTCTCGGTAGATACTATGAAAAGCATTCTCGCAGAGTTCTGTGGCTGAAATATTGATCAGCCGAAGCACTGTGTAAAAAGCTCTTGGCCAGTTTGTTTCCCCTTCATGGGGTACAGCTATTTAGAGACGATCTGGATAAATACATCCAAAGGACCTCTAATGGGGAAAGCTCTTTTACCAGTAAGAAGAGGTTTATCCTTTATCGTGCTGCCTCTCCTATGCCAGGGAGATCTGCCTCTAGGCAGTCTCGATGGCCTCAACCGTCGGGTTCAAAGGAAAGTCCCCAAGGGCAGCACCAGGGTCAGAAGAGAATGCTAATGCAGGGTAAAGCAGAATGCTAAAGCCTTCTCATGAAGGGGCACCCTCACTTGTTCAGGTGAGGGAAAAGGTCCTGCGATTCTCAAGATCTGACAGGAACAATGTCAAGACAGATGGATTTCTGAAATTAAGCTGGCCTTGACTTCTATCAAAAGCCAGATCCCGGCCTTGTCAGTGTTTTCTATGGCCTCTTGCTTCCCAATCTTGGTGCGTAGCTTATTCAGGGGGTAACTGATTATTCCCCCTATCAAGGCACCTCTAAATCCTTGGGATTTAAATTTGGTCTTATCGGCTTTGCTGAATCGGCTGCTTGAACCTTTACAAGAAATTTCCTTGGTTCTTTTGACGAAAAAGATAATCTTTCTGGTTGCCATTTTTTCTGCTAGAAGAGTATCTGAACTAGTGGCTGTCTAGTAAAGAGCCATATTTGATCATGCATATGGATGAGGTGTGTGGGGGTTTTTTTTTTTTTTTTTTCTCCTCATCCTTAATTCCTACCAAAAGTGGTAGCAGGTATTTTTCATTTTAAACCAAAATATTATTCTTGCTGCTTTCTCCCCAGAGCCTCAATCTAGGGAAGAGAAGGCACTACATTCCCTTGATGTAGTAAGATTGCTCAGAGTCTATCTAAGCTTAGGTTTGCAAAACAAGTTTTGTTTGTACTGCCAGAGGGTCCAAAATGTGGACAGGCAGTGTCAAATCCACTATTTTCCAAATGGATTTGTCAAGTGATTGTTCAAGCTTCAGCTTAAAGAAGAAAGTTCTTCCTTCTCATGTTGGAGCACACTCATCCAGGGTGATTAGTGTCTATTGGGTGGTGCATCATCGGGCCTCTATAGCTCAGATCTGTAAGGCCGCGACTTTGGTCTTCGGTTCATACGTTTAACAGATTTTATCAAATCGATATTAAAGGTCATGAGGATATTGCCTTCGGGCACAGTGTGCTGCAGTATGAGTCCTCTGGCCTCCTCTTTTGTTGTCTCCCTCCCTTCAGTTGCCATTGCTATGGGACATCCCACATAGTAACTACTATGGCTCTGTTTCCCCTGATGTAAGAAAAGAAAATAGGATTTTAAAAACGGCTTACCTGTAAAAATCGTTTTCTTTGATGTACATCAGGGGACACAGAGGTCCCTCCTTTCTTCTTATACACTTGTATTGCTTGGCTACAAAACTGAGGACTCCCAGTAATGGGAGGGATTATATAGGGGAGTACACGACTTGCCTTAGGGGCGTGCCAGTGTCCACCACCTGACGGTTCCCATATAACCCACATAGTAACTACTATGGCTCTGTGGAGGAAGATTTTAATAAGAAATGGGGGATTCCAGCAATTGACTCTGCTATATCCTCTGTGAACAAGAGCTTGACATGTCCTGTAGATAATGCTCAAATGCTGAAGGATCTAACAGATAAGAAGTTAGAATTCTTTTTCTCGGTCAGTCTTTAAAAGACCAGTTTAAAGAGGTGCTCAAGTTTATGCCTGATAAACGGGCCCAAGATTTGGCCGGGATATCAGAGGCGTTATGTTTTACAGTAGATGCTATGAAAGATTCTCTTCTCCAAGCCTCACAGCTTATGCTCATGCATGTGTGTAGAATTCTATGGTTGAAAAATTGGTCAGCCAAAGCGCCATGCAAAAAGCTCTTGGCTAGTTTTCCGTTTCATGGTGAATGGTTGTTTGGAGATGATCTGGATAAATCTATACAACGAATTTCTAATGGAAAAAGTTCCCTTTTTACCAGTTAAGAAGGTTTTTAAGCGTTTTTCTTTTTAAACGAGTAGCATCTGCGTCCAGACAGTCTTGACGCCCTCCACTGTCAAGTTCAAGAGGTAAACCTCAGGGTCAAAAGAGGCCCTGGGGGAGAGCCTGCTAAACAAAATACTAGGGGTGCAACGGATAGTCACCGATCCATGATCCGAAAGGGTCACCCAGTTCGGATCAGCACACGCCGTGATCTGCGGAGCGCTTCCCGGTCTCGGCCTTAGGAAAGGCTGCGGCTTTGGCCTAGCGCCAGAGTGGCGGGCATCTTTGTACACCCAGGCTGTTTACAATGTGATCGCTCCGTCAAATGACGGTGCAATCGCTTGTAAACAAACCGGCATCGTGTCATGACGCCAGTTCCCCTCTCTCCCCTCTCTCCCCTCTCTGTACTGATCTGTACAGTGGAGGGGAGAGATGGGATGGAAGCAGCACTGTATGCTGGATCTTTAGTGCCCACAGTGCTGCTCTGTGACAATTGCAGTCTCAGCCATCCCTCCATACCCAGCCAATAGTCTGCCATGCTCAGCCAATATTGCAGTGGGGGGAGATGTCTATTACAGTGGGGGAGATGATGTGGATATTACAGTGGGGACTATATGGTGGTGGAATTTTCATAGATTTTTGCAAATTTAATTATTTGCTGATCCGAAAAATGATCCAATCCGTGACTCTGATCTGAGGAACGATCCTATCTGTGAGGTAGTGTGTTGTTTTTGTTTTTTTTGATCCGTTGCACCCCTACAAAATACTAAAACCTCCTTTATGAAGGGGCGCCCCCGCTCACTTGAGTGCGGGGAAGACTTCTGCAGTTCTCGAGGGTCTGGCAGGAACAGTGTCAAAGCCAAATGGGTGGCTTCCTCAATATCTCTAGGTTACAGACTAGCGTTCTGGGAATTCTCATCTCCTTGTTTTCTCAGATCAAATGTTCCCAAAGACCCAGGAAAAGTCTTTCTGGCTTTGGATCATCTCTTGTCTCAAAGTGATATCTGTGGTCCCCATGGTAGAGCGAGGGTTAGGGTTTTATTCAAACTTTCACAGTACCAAAATCAAACAGGGATGTGAGACTCGTTTTAGATCTCAAGGATCTAAATAGGTTTTTGACTATCTGCTCTTTTTGCGTCTACATAGATGCGCAGAACTCTGGTTAAGGTGCTGGGACATAAATGCCACGTCCAAAAGGCATCTGACTCTGCCTTTTCAAGGATGTCTCTTCAAACCTGCACTTGATATCATTATCTAGCATTTCATCAGAAGGCCGGAGTGTACTCCTACACAACACAAGCAGATGTTGGACAGCTCATATCCCTCTTTGTGTGGGCAGTGATTACAGCACATGCAGGGTTAACAAACTCCTCCCTTCCGCTCTGAGATGTGTAGGGGTGGAAGCAGGCAGGAAGATCAGAGCATGCAGCTCTAGCGCTCCTGTGCTCCTTTTCTTTGTGCTGTGTCATATAGACTTAGCCAAACTAAGAACTGATCTCTCCTAATTAACAAAGGGGCTTGAAATCATTTATTATGATTATCATTTTTATGCCTGCACCATTGTTTAATTCCCTGCAGTGTTTCATTCCTTTTGATCCCAGGGGTAAGGGGCTTTCCTAACTGGACCATCTGATCTTCTGACCTATTTTTCTTTAGGTGATTTAATGGCAGCCTGTTCCTTCCTTCTAGGGATTTGATAGAGAGATTGAATGAATATATATAAAATTTTTCTACTATGCGCAGGACTGACTGGATTAGTCACTGGTCCTGGGTGTTCGTGTAGGCACTACCAGTGTATAGTGGCAATTGTCCCTCTTGAGGACTGGGCTGCTACTTTTTTCTGTGAGACCTTCCTTGGCATGTAGACTTTGATAAAAAGGAAGGAGCACCCGGTGTCCAGAGACTTGCAACTCCTAAAATATGGTTCATAGAAATTTTTATGTACAAAGACTCCTCCTTCAGCGCTGTTGCGTACTATTGGAAGGAACGATTCCCATGAAAGGTGTTTGATACAAGAATTCAGAAACTATGTTTTGGCTATAGATATTTTAAATGTGGTGGCTGATCGCCCCTAATGTTAACCCCTTCTCTGTCCGTACATATTTTTAGCATTGATCACTGTAATAGTCACTGGTTCCCAAAAAAGTGTCAAATGTCAGGTTTCCGATCTGTCCGCCACAATGTCGCAGTTCCGTTTAAAACCACTGATCACCGCCACTACTAGTAAAAAATAATAAAAATTGCATCTTTCCCCTATTTTGTATACGTTATAACTTTTGTACAAACCAATCAATATTCACTTTACTTTTTATTTTTTACCAAAAATATGTAGCAGAATACATATTGGCCTGAATTGATGAAGACATTTTTTATTTTTATTTTTTAATTGGGAATGTTTTATAGCAGAAAATAAGGGATGATTTATTTTTTTCCACTATTAACCACTTGACCACTGGTCACTTAAACACCCTTAATAACCAGACCAATTTTCAGCTTTCGGTGCTCTCACATTTTGAATGACACTCAGTCATGCAACACTGTACCCATATGAAATTTTAGTCTTTTTTTTTTTTTTTTTCACAAAGCTTTCTTTTGGTGGTATTTAATCACCGCTGGCTTTTTTATTTTTTGTGCTATAAAAGAAAAAAGACCGTAAATTCTGTAATAAAAAAAAAAAAAGTAATTTTTCTTCATAAATTTTGGCCTAAATGTATACTGCTACATATCTTTGGTAAAAAATAAGTACAAATTGGTGGATATTATTTGGTTTTTGTGAAAGTTAGAGTCCACAAGCTATGGTGCCAATATCTGAAAATTGATCACACCTGAAGTACTGACTGCCTATCTAATTTCTTGAGACCCTAACATGCCAGAAAAGTACAAATACCCCCCAAATGACCCCTTTTTGTAAAGAAGACATTCCAAGGTATTTAGTAAGAGTCATGAGTTTTTGAAGTTGTCATTTTTTTTTTTCCCACTTTTTTTTTTTTTTTTTTTCCCACTTTTTTTTTTTTTTTTTTTTTTCACAAAATTGTCATATTATCAGGTTATTTCTCACACACAGCATATGCATACCACAAATTACACCCCAAAACACATTCTGCTATTACTCCCGTGTACGGCGATACCACATGTATGAGACTTTTACTCAGCGTGGCCACATACAGAGGTCCAACATGGAGGGAGCACCTTCAGGCATTCTGGAGCACCCAGGACAATTCTGACATTTCTTTCCTACATGTAAAAATCATCATTTGCTAGAAAATTACATAGAACCCCAAAACATATATATATATATATATATATATATATATATATATATATATATATACATTTTTTTAGCAAAGACCCTAGAGAATACAATGGTGGTCGTTGCAACTTTTTATCTCGCACGGTATTTGCACAGCAATTTTTCAAACGCTTTTAAAAAAAAAAAAAAAAAAACAGTAAAGTTAGCCCAATGTTTTTGCAAAATGTGAAATATGAAGTTACGCCGACTAAATAGATGCCTAACATGTCACCCTTCAAAAAAAATGTAGCTACTTAAATATCCCCATAGGTGACGCTTTAATTTTTATTTATTTTTTACTGGTTACATGTTTTGAGCTACAGAGGAGGTCTAGGGCCAGAATTATTGCTCCCGCTCTAACGTTCGCAGTGATGCCTCACGTGTGGTTTGAACACCGTTTGCATACGTGGGCGGGACTTGCGTATGCGTTCACTTCTGCATGCGAGCACATGGGACAGGGGGCGCTAAAAAAAAAAATTTTTTTATTTTTTTTTTTATTCATTTTACTTTTTTTTTTTTTAGTTTGAATTTTTTTTTTGATCACACTTAATCCTATTACAAGGAATGTAAACATCCCTTGTAATAGGAATATGGCATGACAGGTCCTCTTTAAAGTGAGATATGGGGTCAATAAGACCCCACATCTCACCTCTAGGCTAGGAAGCCTAAAATAAAAAAGATTCTGGCTTTGATCGTATTGGCGAGTCGGTAGAAGCACCGGAGGGTGGCTGGAGGGGGGAGGACGTCCCTTTTCGCCTCCTGTAAGAACGATCAAGCAGCGGAACAGCCGCTATGATTGTTTTTATGGTATAGGGCAGGGATATACAATTAGCGGACCTCCAGTTGTTGCAGAACTACAACTCCCATGAGGCATAGCAAGCCACAAGCATGACACCCACAGGCAGAGGAATGATGGGATTTGTAGTTTTGCAACAGCTGGAGGTCCACTAATTGCACATCCCTGGTGTAGGAAATCTCCGGCTGAAAAAGCTGATATCTGAATGATGCCTGTACCTACACCATCATTCAGATATCCCCGCACAAAGTCAAGGACGTCATATGACGGCCAGCAGGCGGGAAGTGGTTAACCACTTTCAGACCGCACCATTTTGCTGGTAAATGACCAGAGGTCTTTTTACAATTTGGCACTGCGCTGCTTTAACTGGTAATTGTGCGGTCATGCAATGTTGTACCCAAACGAAATTTGCGTCCTTTTCTTCCCACAAATAGAGCTTTCTTTTGATGGTATTTGATTGCCTCTGCGATTTTTATTTTTTGCGATATATAAACGTAAAAAGACCGCAAATTTTGAAAAAAAAATATTTTCTACTTTTTGTTATTAGAAAAATCCAATAAACTCAATTTTAGTCATACATTTAGGCCAAAATGTATTCAGCCACATGTCTTTGGTAAAAAAAGTCAATAATTGTATATTTATTGGTTTGCGCAAAAGTTGTCACATCTACAAACTAAGGTACGTTTTCTGGAATTTACGCAGCTTTTAGTTTACGACTGCCTATCTCATTTCTTGAGGTGCTAAAATGGCAGGGCAGTACAAAACCCCCCCAAATGACCCCATTTTGGAAAGTAGACCCCCTAAGGAAATTGATAAGTGGCATGTTGAGCCCATTGAATATTTTATTTTTTTGCCTCAAGCGATTGAATAATGACAAAAAAAAAATATATTTTTTTTTACACAAAGTTGTCACTAAATGATATATTGCTCACGCATGCCATGGGCATATGTGAAATGACACCCCAAAATAAATTCTGCTGCTTCTCCTGAGTATGGGGATACCACATATGTGGGACTTTTTGGGAGCCTAGCCGCGTACGGGGCCCCGAAAACCAAGCACCGCCTTCAGGCTTTCTAAGGGCGTAAATTTTTGATTTCACTTCTCACTACCTATTACAGTTTTGAAGGCCATAAAATGCCAAGATGGCACAAAACCCCCACAAATGACCCCATTTTAGAAAGTAGACACCCCAAGCTATTTGCTGAGAGGCATGTTGAGTCCATGGAATATTTTATATTTTGCCACAAGTTGCGGAAAAATTACAAACTTTAATTTTTTTTTATTTTTCACAAAGTTGTCACTAAATGATATATTGCTCACGCATGCCATGGGCATATGTGAAATGACACCCCAAAATAAATTCTGCTGCTTCTCCTGAGTACGGGGATACCACATGTGTGGGATTTTTTGGGAGCCTAGCCGCGTACGGGGCCCCCGAAAACCAAGAACCGCCTTCAGGTTTTCTAAGGGCGTAAATATTTGACTTCACTCCTCACTACCTATTACAGTTTTGAAGGCCATAAAATGCCAAGATGACACAAAAAGCTATGTGCTGAGAGGCATGTTGAGTCCATGGAATATTTTATATTTTGCCACAAGTTGCGGGAAAATTACAAACTTTTTTTTTTTTTTTTTTTTTTTTTTTTCACAAAGTTGTCACTAAATGATATATTGCTCACGCATGCCATGGGCATATGTGAAATGACACCCCAAAATAAATTCTGCTGCTTCTCCTGAGTACGGGGATACCACATATGTGGGACTTTTTGGGAGCCTAGCCGCGTACGGGGCCCCGAAAACCAAGCACCGCCTTCAGGCTTTCTAAGGGCGTTACAGTTTTGAAGGCCATAAAATGCCAAGATGGCACAAACCCCCCCCAAATGACCCCATTTTGGAAAGTAGACACCCCTAAATTTAGGGGTACACTAGTGAGACTAGGTAATAAATGGCGGGTGCCCTGAAACTATAAAAAAATAACTAACCAACCGGCGTCACCTGTAACAGTTATATGGTGATCACTGGTGAAAGGGTTAACTAGGGGGCAATCAGGGGGCTTTATGCGGTAGTATATGGGGGTCCCTGGCGCTATAAAAAGCTGCGGCAAACCTAAATACCTACCTGCCTAACTAGCGTCACCTGTGACACTAATACAGCGATCAGAAAAATGATCGCTTATTAGGCTGGGTTCACACTGGAGCGATGTGGGAACGCCACGAATGCGCGGCGGGTTCCCGCATCGCATGCCTCCCGGCGGCAGTTCACACTGCCCTATGCGAACTGCTGGGAGGGTCAGTGAAATGTTAATGACACCCCCCAGATCAGTTCGCATATCGCAGTGCGATCTGCAAACTCGGATCGCATGGTGTGAACACCCATGCGATCCGATTCTGCTGCGGACCAAAAAAAGGGTCCCGTGCGAATTTGCGGCGGGTGCGGCGAATGGCTGAACTCGAATTGCACAGAGATCGGATGTGATTTGCACTGCAGTGCGGTGCGAATCACATCCGTTCTCATAAACCGCTGCAATGTGAACCCAGCCTTAGTGACACTGGCGACGGGGGGTGATCACGGGGTTAAACCTTTATTGGGGGGGGTTAGGGGGGTACATTAGAACTAAAGGGGGCTAACCCTAACTGCCCTAACAGTTATTACAGTCACAAATGACACCAATGCAAAAAAAAAAAAATATGACATTGGTGTCACTGTGACTGGGGGGCAGGGGTAATTGGGGGGGGGGGTGATCGGGGGGGTGTGAGTGTGCCTGGCATGTTCTACTGTGTAGTGTCGTGTTGGTGCAACTCACCGATCCTCTCTCCTCAGTGTCGGAACGAAAAATACCGACACGGAGGAGAGATTACATCACTTCCTCTCCTGTGTTTACATTACAGGAGAGGAAGTGATGTCACGGAGCATTTTCATTCGTCGGGAGCGATCGCGAGGGGGTGGCCATGAATGAATGGCCGTCCCCTCGTCCGGGATCGCTCCCGAACGAATACCGACCCGCGGGAAGGCAGGGTCGTACATGTACGCCAATATGCCTGCCCGTGCCATTCTGTCGACGTACATCGTCGTGCGGCGGTCGGCAAGTGGTTAAAATGCATTTTTATTATTATTTTTTTTTTTTTAACACAAAGTTGTCCATTTATACAATATTTCTAACACATGGCAAAAATGACACCCCAAAATAGATTCTCCTACTCCTCCTGAGTTTGGCGATGCCACATGTGTGAGACTTCCACAGCCTGGCAACATACAGAGGCCGGGTGCAGCCAAGCATAGCTGGGTATTGCAGAGTATCACCGGGTTAATTGTCGGTGAGCAGCTCTGTGGGCACTGTAGATCCAGCCCACAGCGCTGCTGACACCGATCTCTCCCCTCTGTGTACCGATCGGTACAGAGAGGGGAGGGAGGAACCGGCGTCATGTCATGACGCCGGTTTGTTTACAAGTGATCGATCCGTCACTTGATGCGCTGGGTCATATGACGGCCTCCCAGAGTTAAGCAACCGCCCTGTAGCCGTCATTTGGCTATGGGCCGGTTGTTAAGTGGTGAAAAAAAACAAAGTGCCATATCGTAAAAATTTGCCTAGTCGTCATAAAGGGGGTAAATCCTTCTGGTCCTTAAGTGGTTAAATATTTCTGGCAGGATCAACTTTTTTTTTTGTGGTGGTGTGTATTTATTTTTTTGCATCAATCAAACAGCTATAACATACATATAACATTACAGATATTATGTTTTATACTGAAGTGGTTAATGAACTTTTGTTTTCTGTTTTTTTTCCAGGGGGCCTTGGTGGTCTGGCTGGGCTCAGTAGCATGGGCATGAATGCAACAAATTTCTCTGAGCTACAGAGCCAGATGCAGAGACAACTTATGTCAAACCCAGAGATGATGGTTCAGATCATGGAAAACCCATTTGTACAGAGCATGCTGTCTAACCCTGACTTGATGCGGCAACTAATTATGGCCAATCCACAAATGCAGCAATTAATCCAGAGAAATCCTGAAATCAGTCACATGCTTAATAATCCAGACATAATGCGACAAGTATGTTCTTATGTTTTTCTTTTATGCAATACAAAGCTGTCCTTTCATTAGCTATTTCCCATGTTTTTACTGCAGAAATATTAGGGGTGGTGTAAAGCTGAAGGGGAAACAAGACGTTAAATTCCTGATGTCATTGTAAGGGACTAAGAGCGCAGATGAAGAATCTCATCTTCTATGTTAAAGACAAAGCATGTTAAAAACAAACTTGTTTGTTCACTTAGAAAATGGAGGAAGCTTGTTTTGTTTTTAAAATTAAAAATCAAAGATGTTACCTTGCACTTTGTCTAATATTTTGGACCAATGAAAAAATTCTTCCTTGGACTATATAAAGGAGCTTTTTCCACTCCAGGATCAAAATGGTATTAAACCCCTCATAATTAATATATTGCAGTTTACCAGTCCTTAGTGACTGCATTCGTTTTCATTATGTTTAGGTTTTAACCTGCTGGTCTGGCAAGTGTGGGTGTGTTGTGTGTGTGTGTGTGTTGTTTTTTTTTTTTTTTTTTTTTTTTTTTGTGTAGGCTAGGCAGAACATGTAGAAACAGCAAGACTGCACAGCCCAGGGGGCGGTCCCACTGGCTATAACCCCTCACTTTGCTTCCGGCTGCCCAGTTTTTTTTTTTTTTCTGCCTATTGTAGAAGGACCTGGCTCCCTGAGGGGACCATTGGTCCTGGGAATTTTTTCATTTTTTCTTCAATTGTAGATCACAGGATCAAAATCAACAGCCGGGCTGGGTGACAGGCTGTATAATATAGATCCTTGTAGTCTCCCCAGGCTGGCCATAGCGCATGAGCAGACCCTAGCTACGTGCTGGGTTGGCCACGACAAACCCCTTCTGGTCCAGGGGCGGCCAGTGGGCTATATGCTCAGGGGCACACATGACCGGGCTACTCCTATCCGTGTCAGTGTGCCATGGCCAACAGCCACCCCATACTGCTTGGGTGATGGGTCTGCGCTGGAATGTTTCCTGCAATCCCGATGGGAGGGGTAAGTACGGCTCCCCCTGCCTCGGCAGGATGGAGCAGCTGGGCATTCCCAGGTCGACTAGGGAGTCTTGCCCACGCCCTTTCCTCTCTCCCTATTCCTCATTCCCTATTCCTCTGACCACCAGCCGAATTACCAGTATCCTGATTGTTTGGATGGATGAGTCCCTCAAGGGTGTGGCCACACAACGTCTAAAGGAACACACAGACTGTCTCCCGGCACTCATCCATCCAACCAATCAGGATACTGGTAATTCAGCTGGTGGTGAGAGGACGGTTCGCGGTGTTCTATATCAGTGTGATACGCTGTTTTAAAAGATGTTTTTAATAAGCTTTGTCTTTACCTCTACATGTGTATGATGCTATATGTGATCACTGGAAGGATTATAAGAGTGGAATGCGGAGACAAAGCAGAGAGATGCCTTACTTAAATGCTTGATTGCATAAACCCTCTGGTAAGCGGCCACCTAGTGGATATTGCACATGGTGTGTTTGGTGAAGGTTTCTAACAGAAGCAAAGGACTTTCTCACTTCTGGGAAGCTGTTGGACACTCTGCGTGCTTTTACTCTTCTATATATTTTTTCATATGATAGATATGGACATTGCTTGCTGTTACAACAATTTTTGAACTTTTTACAGCGCATTGGGAACTTTCTCTAGTGTGTCTAAATATTATGTGGACAGTTAGCCCATACTATTATATATAGCAGCAACAATCCCTATTGTGATTAAGTGATTTTATATCTGTGTGCAACTTGATGCGTTTTTTTTTTATTTTTATGCAATGAGTTACATGAATTGAGTACTTTTGTTGTGAATACTAAGTAGCACTGTTACTGTTTGGTTTTTTAATCAGACAGGGCGAATGTGATGAGTTTTATACATATATATATATATATTTTTTTTTATGTGATAACGGCAGCTGGAAGTAGAAGATATACAAAATCCATTTAGCGCTGGGTTCAGGGATACTTTGTGATTTCTGAAATTTTGCTTGAATATTCCCTATTCCTGCTGGGGCTGCTGTGTGACTGGGCATGAGGTGCGGTGTATGTACCTGGCCTTGGAGGGGGGGGGTTGCCTGCGCTAGCTGTTGGGGTCCGCTCTTTATTTCCCTGCGTTTTTACTTCACAGTGTGGTACTCGGGCTGTTTGTCATGATTGTAGGCCGTCGCCATTTTCCTGTAGCCTTAGGCAGTGTATATGCTGTCAGCCATTTTTCTTGGTGATTTTTATTTATTTTTTGTTTGCTAGGATGGCAGGCGGCCATTTTCTGGTAGTCTCAGCACGGTTTATCTCTAGTGCTGGTGTCTGTATACTTCAGAACAGCAAGGTTTTTACTCTGAGAACTTTGTGACTGGTAAGGGGCAGAGCGGACAGAGCACAGCGTAGTACTCGGTCAGGGTGGTGAGTCCTGCGGGGGGCCCCTCTGCGAGAAGCTATGAGGATGGGATTTTGTGTACCTTGCCTTAAGTCCCTGAGTTGTGGCAGGCGAGTGTGGGTCAGCATAGCGTCAGAAGCTGGCGCTTCTTCGCCAGACATTCCTGCTATTGCAACCGGTTCACCTGCCCAAAATGTGGTGCCTATGGACGCTTTGTCGGCTGTCCTGGAGACCTTTTTGTTGCCAGGGTGGAAGCGGCGTGCGGGGGCGCTAGGGGGGTCAAAAATGCCCCCTTCCCCACCGCGTTTCCTGGGGATGGCTCTGATTCAGACTCGGGCCCCGCGGTGATGGGCGGCCCCTGTTCGGACGTGTCAGGATGCGGACCAGGACCATTCGGACAATGAGTGACTCTGTGTCTGGGTTAGCACAGGAAAAGGCACTAGTAGGAGCACTTATCACAGCGGTGCGGGATACCCTGAAGATACAGGATGCAGCAGGAAATTCTGCTGAGGTGGTTGTCGCTGTGCTTCTGCATTTTGTTGTTGGTTTCATAGTTTCATAGTTAGTTAGGTTGAATAAAGACACCAGTCCATCAAGTTCAACCTGAGTGTCTACAATTGTCCCTATCCCTGTACATTGCACACTCACATAGGTCCCTACCCTAAATCCAAGGTCCCCATTCATATACTATGGCCATTTTTTTTTATTTTTTTTTTTGACTGAAGCCAATTAACCTACCTGCATGTCTTTGGATTGTGGGAGGAAACCGGAGTACCCGGAGGAAACCCACGCAGGCACAGGGAGAACATGCAAACTCCAGGCAGGTAGTGTCGTGGTTGGGATTCGAACCAGCAACCCTTCTTACTGCTAGGTGAGAGTGCTAACCACTACACCACTGTGCTGCCCACTGTCGCTGCGCTTCTGCATGCCAGTTCTGGGCCTCGTTGTAGCCACTTTCGAAGCAGTATCGTACACTCAATTTCACACTCGAGTCCTGCAAAAGATTTTGTCAAAATGGGACAAATCTCCATTATCCCTGGATAGTCAGGGATTCCCTTCTCTGGTGGCTGAGGTCTCCGGCCCTTTTGTCCGGGAGATCGTTCCTTCCTCTCCATTGGATGGTGATCACAACGAGCGCCAGCCTGACTGGGTGGGGAGCATTTTGTGCGTACAAGAAGAATCCCAACTGCCGATCAATGTGCTCAAGCTTCGGGTGATCAGGCGATGCCTCTGTACATGGTCAAGGAGGCTGCGGGGGCGTCCGGTCAGGATCCAGTTGGACAACGCCATGGCGGTGGCGTACATCAACCATACAAGGAGCTCAGCTGCAGCACGGGAGTTTCTTCGCATCCTCCAGTGGGCAGAGCGGCATTTGCCGGCCCTGTTGGCCATATACATTCCGGGAGTAGAAAACTGGCAGGTAGACTACCTAAGTCGTCAAATGCCGGACCAAGGTTAATGGTCGTTGCATCTGCATGTATTCCGGCTCCTTTGCCAAAAGTGGGGCACACCAGATGTGGATCTCTTGGCTCAATCGGAAGGTGCATGGCATGGCTGTTGGTGCTAAAGGACCGAGGTCTGTAAGACTCTGTAATTTCCACTATGCTGAGGGCACGGAAGTCTTCTCCCCAGAAGATTTACCATCGTACATGGAAGGCTTACATCGCCACGTGTGAGGAGATGGGGTGACGTCCGCGCTCTTATGCCGTTTCCAGGATCCTGATGTATTTTGCAGCGAGGAGTGGATCAGAAACTTGCTTTAAGCAGCATCAAGGGACAGATATAGCCTTGGCTGTCTTTTTACAAGGGATGCCCCTTGGCGACTCACTCATTGGTGAGTACCATTTGTGCAAGGGGTTTGACATGTAGTCCCTCCGGTTTGACCACTACTACCTCCGTGGGATCTGAATCTGGTACAATCAGCGCTTCAGAAACCACCGTTTGAGAACATTGGGGAGAGTCCCTTGTTAACACTCTCTCAGAAAGTAGTTTTTCTAGTGGCTATTACATCTGCCACATCAAGCGTCTGTCTCCCAGGTGTGTAAGGCGGCGACTTGGTTGTCTGTTCATACTTTCACAAAATTCTACAAAGTTGACGTAAGCGCATCTTCGGATGCTTGCTTTGGCCGCAAGGTTTTGCAGGCGGCTGTGTAAGGTTGCAGTTACACTTTTAAGTTACTAGTTTGTTGTAAATGCATCTTTTGATGCGCAAGTTGGCCGCTGGTTTTGATGGGGGCCGTTTTTAGGTGTTTACTCCTCCCGTTGAGATGTTCCCCTTTTGTTGTGGGTGAAGTTATGTTTTGCTGTTTCCACCCCTCGTTTTTTTTGACACTGCTAGAGGATGTCCCTAAGGTCGAGAATTAAAGGAGCTGTGTCCGTCCGTGAACGAAAGATTTTTGTACTCGCTGTAAAATCCTTTTTCTCTGAAGTTCATTGACGGACACAGCACCCACCCCTCCTATTTGTTTTGTACTGCTTTTTGACAAACAGCTGCAGGGAGCAGGGTGAGGGGTTATAGCCAGAGGGGCCGACCCCTGGGTGGTACTGTGCAGTCTTGCTGTTTTTACATGTTCAGCCTAGTCCTCTCCTGAAGAAGTAGCGTGATAACCCTAAGGCATCCGCCTGCCTGTCCACCTCAGACAATTGGCGGGTAGGTGCATTCCTCTTAAATGGGTCAGCAGCGCTCAGCCCAACGCCTTTTTTTTTTTTTTTTTTATTTTTTTTATTTTGTTTTGGGAATTGGACAGAAAGTCCCCGTACAGTTGCCTGAACATATCGTGTATATACTAACATTACATACAGTTTGTACAGCACTCCCACTGCATGTGTTAGTGAAGGAAATGGTTCATTCAGAGCAGTTTGGTCCAAACTAAAATCTAGAATTGGGCTTTAAAACTGACACAGGGGTGCTTACAATGGTTAGATTTTCTTTATGTGAAAACCTTTTATCCTAAAAGAAAACAAAAGGAGTTGCTTTAACTGCTTATTAAGTGTTATCTGGTGTTTGGCTTTAAAGCAGAACTTCTCCCAGAAGGGGACATTCCCCTCTCCCTCATCCTCCTCCTATCCCAACCTTCTGGTCCCAGAAAGCTGCAGGTCCATTCACAAAGCACGGCTCGTGCATGCACAGTTTACAGCCAGCTGTGACGCCTCGAGTCACAGCTGGCTGCCCAGTGAAGAACTGACCCAGGTGCAGACGGCGCCAGATCCTTGGACAGATGAGTCTGTTTAATGAGTCTGTAGCTGCTGGCTTTTTAAAATGTTTGCAGAACTGAAGCTCCTCCTTAAAGAGGAGGTCCAGCCTCCTTCAGAAAATATTAAGTTAGTAGCTGCTGACTTTTATTATTAGGACACTTGCCTGTCCAGGGATCCCACAATGTTGACACCCCAGGTGATTTTTCCATCAGCTCTCAGGTGCCACTGCCGCCATTGCTTCTAATGGAAACTGGCAACGAAGCCACAGCCAGTTCCCTACAGTGCATGCGCAAAGCGCTCTGCGCTTTCTGAATGACCCGGCAGCAGGGGATGGAGGGCGGGGGGGGGGGCTGAACTTCAAACACAGGAATCCCCTCCCAAAGGTACCCAATTTGGCACCAGAGTGGGCGAGAAGGCAAATAAGCGGAGCTTCCACTTTTGGAGTTCCTAGTTCATCCAAATATTCTAGTGCAACTAGAAATCGTAGGTACTATACACAGTAAAAAACATCAAGTTTACTACAACGTCTTTAAACCATACAAGATTGATAACATAGACCTAAGCAAATAATGGCTGAGTACTCGATGTTAAAGCACATATAAGGTGTGGCTGTATGTCCTCTTCAACCAACGCGTTTCAGGAAGACTTGTTCTTTTCATCAGAGTATATAGAGGAAATGTGGATTATTTCATCCACACTTATCTATAGCGGCTGTTGAAAGTGAAATCCATGTTTACCTTTGCCACCAGATGATGGTACACCACAAGTTCCCTGAAGGGCCGAGTGTCACGCGCTGGGATCCCATAGCTGTCAGCTTTAGCTTAGTGGAAACATTTGAGAAGTCTGTAATTTGGGCCACTGCGGAGGCTGACGGCATCAGCATAGGCAAATCTTCATCCAGATTGGAGACCCCATAAGACAGGAAGTGTTACTGGCCAGATCACAAAGTAAAAATATAGGGGACGAAAAGAAACGAAATGCAGCCACCACGTTTACAGATTGGTAAGCTGCAATATATTTTATTTTTATTATTTAGCTGTTGTAGAACTACAAGTCCCATGAGGCATAGCAAGACTTTGACAGCCACAAGTATGACACCCAGAGGCAGAGGCATCATGGGACTTGTAGTTTTGCAACAGCTGGAGGTCCACTAATTGCATATCCCTGGCCTACTGCTTTCTGTGCAGGTATAAGACACCTTTTTATTTTTTTAAGCACCCCTCCAGGTTTAATGCAAGTGTGGGCAACTTTATGCAGATCCT
The DNA here is from genome assembly GCF_037356315.1 of Lithobates pipiens. NCBI lineage: Eukaryota > Metazoa > Chordata > Amphibia > Anura > Ranidae > Lithobates > Lithobates pipiens. The sequence continues at coordinate 14,067,731 of NW_027507718.1, forward strand.
TGCTATATTTTTATCTACTGTGTGTGCTACGCCCTTCTGTGAAATTAGTATAATTGTCTAGACCTCATTATCTATTTTTTCATGTTCAATAGACTTTAGAACTGGCTCGAAATCCAGCAATGATGCAGGAGATGATGAGGAACCAAGACCGGGCCCTAAGCAATCTGGAAAGTATCCCTGGAGGCTACAATGCCCTGCGCAGAATGTATACTGACATTCAAGAGCCAATGCTAAATGCTGCTCAAGAACAGGTATTTCTCTTAAAATCCGGAACTGAAGTCCAAACCCATAAACCCATATGAATTTTCCAAAATGTGATCTGTGATCTTTCTTCTTTTAGTTTGGAGGCAACCCATTTGCTTCACTTATGAGCAACTCAAATCCTGGAAATACACCATCAAGGACAGAAAACCGGGATCCCTTACCCAACCCCTGGGCTCCTCAGTCAGGTTCATCTGGAGATGGAGGCAGCCAAACAGGCACCAACAGTGGTGGCAGTACCACCTCAACACCTGGCCCCACTTTACCTAACCTCTCTTCAAACCTAGGTGGTATGTTCAGTAATTGTATTATACCTCAAGCTTGATCATTTGAAAGTTACGTTTATAGAGTTCTTATAAATTTGTAATTGTCAAGTTTCAATTTGACATTGGAGAATGTACAGCCTTCTCATGTCAACACATCTGTTAAGTTGAGACCTAAAAAGCAGCCTAGGGTTTGGTCAAATTGTAAAGTTTGGCAAAGTATTGATGGGAAGGGCTATTGTTTTTATAGGTGTACAAATCATATAAAATACATTTTTAAATGTTTGTTTCAAAAGCTTTATTTCTGTAGCTGCTCTATACAGTGCACAGAAAGCAACTATAAAGCTATGCCCCAAATGCCCTTTCTTCTCAGCACTGAGTGATTTTCAACTTTTTCCCAAAAATTGCTCAAAGAAAAAAAAAAAAACTCTGCACATTAAACTAAACTTTCCACCCTTCAGTTGCCTGGAGATTTTTTAATTTTTTTTGCCTTTAAAGGAAAAGATGAGATTTTGTGTCTTTTAGACCCCAATCTCTCCATAAAGAGAACCGTTCATCCCTTATTTCTATTACAAGAGATGTTTACATAAGTACAAAAGTAACATGAGAAAAAAAATTTAAGCGCACGCATATGTAAACATGTTTGCGCCACCTGTGAGTTATCGCTGCGAACGTTAGAGCGAGAGCAATAATTATAGCACTAGACCACCTCTGTAATTCTAATCCGGTAACCTCCTAAGGCTCCATTCACATTTGTGCGACTTTTCATGTGACTTTAGACATCAGCGTTGCCGGACGAGTCGTTCCCCATATTTTACAATGGTAACCATTGATATATGTACGACCTTCAAGTTGCAGTGACTTCAAAGTAGTTCATGCACGACTTTGTTCAGCCTTTCATGAGGGCCATAGACTTCAAAGTTAACCCTCAAAAGTTGTATGAAAGTCATACCTGGATATTATACAGTGCAGCAGTAGTCCATTTTCATTGATCAAAACCAAAGTTGTATCCAAGTCACACCCATCCAAATTTGCACTCCAAGACGTGCAAATTTTGAGTCGTACAAGTGTGAATGGAGCCTAAAGACGTTTAAAATGTCGCTGATGGAGATTTTTACGTACTGTAGTTTGTCGCCATTCCACGAGTGTGCGCCATTTTAAAGCGTGACATGTTGGGTATCTATTTACTCGTCATAAAAACTTGGGGTATATCTTTTTTTTTTTTTTTTTTTTTTTTTTTTAATGCGTTTGGGAAACAACACTGCAAATACTGCGTGACATTGCAACAATCGCCATTTTTCTTCCTTTGGGTCTCTGAAAAAGTTTGGGGGTTCTAAATTTTTTTAGGAAAAAATACTGATTTAAACTTAACAAAAAGTGCCGGAAAAAGCGACAAGTGGTTAACTAAGATATAGATATATAAATATACCAGTAGTAGATTCTGTTGCTAACACTGTCCATGCTACAGCTATCTTGGGCATTTGCTAGGCTCCTTAGATAAGGAAGACTTTCTCCCAGTGGTGTTTCTCCCAGTGTTCACAATTCTGCTTGTAGCAAGCAAAGTAATAGTTTTAAAGTGGCTGTCCTCACATACTCTCACTTTTAAAAAAACAAGTTAAAGTGGTTATTAGGCCACTTGTTAAGTCTCTACAATCCCCTCTGTTAGACAATAACATGTGCTCCACTGTATGTCCTTTTAGTAAAAAAAATAAAATAAAAAGCCCATTTCTACCCTGTATCAGAGCATCTCCCTGCACTAGCGTGACTCCTCGGCTCTTTCCTCTCCGTATGTGACAGTTACAGTGGGAGGGGCTGAGAACTCCCACTGACCTTGGCTGGGAGGAGAGGGCTGTGGACTTGTGAGCAGCGGGAGACACTCTGATCTAGGAAATCAGATTTTTTTTTTTTTTTTTAATAAAGGACATAGTGGGGCACATATTCTTATCGAACAGAGGGGGTTGTAGAGACTTTACACTATTTTTACGAGTTGGAGGGGAGGATCGTAGAGTGGCCCGAGCTGATAGGCGGGAGCGGAGGGGAGAGAGGAGACACAGCGGAGGCATTTAAACTGACCAGTGTCAGTGCTCAGCAGCCATGATAAAACATGGTCAGTTTACAGAGGGGAGGGCAGCAACTGGCAGTATCAACCAGGTATTTTAGGTGATGCAGGAGGTCAAATGACATGACACAAGCACTGTGCTGTGTAAAATGCTTTAAAGGAACAGTATGTCCACAGGTTCAAAGGAATGAATTGCAGTCTTTCTAAAGACAGGTGAAAATCGGACAAACGGAACACGTGAAAGGGCCCTTAGGGAATTTTCTAAGCCCTTGTACACACGGTTGGAGAATCCGTCAGAATGTGTCCTATCGGACCGTGTTGTCAGATAATTCCGACTGTGTGTGGTATGCATCGGACTGATTCCGTCGGAATATCAGTCGGACCCAATTTTCCAACATGTTGGAAATATTTCCCGACCACCTGGTTCGATCGGACATACTCCGATCATGTGTAGAGAATTTTGATCGGACGAAGTGCCACGCATGCTCAGATCAAATTCCTACATCAAAGCTATTGGCTACTAGCCTGAACGTAGTCCCATCGTAGCGAAATTACGTCATCACGTTCTGACTGATCGGCTGTTTCGGCCAAGATCCGACGGATTTGGTTGTGGAAATTTCCGATCGTGTGTACAGGGGCTAAGACTAGAGCAGTTGTGCATAGCAAGCAATCAGCTTCTAGATTTCATTTTCAAAACTTGACAAGCTATGGCTAGAAGCTGGTTGGCTACTATTCACACTCTCTCCAGATTCTTTCTGCTTTAGTTTTAGTGAACAGTTTTGTGAAATGTTATAATATGTATTGTATACCATGCTGGCATCTTCTTGACTAGCTGTGTATTCATGATACTGAAGGGTAGCAGTCAATACCTGTTTTATGATGTATGTTCGGTCACTAGAAGTTTTTTCAACCTTAATGCATAGGATGCATTAAGGTAAAAAAACACAAGGGTTTACAACCTCTTTAACTGGAAGAAAAAATACTAGAATTCATTTTTAAATAATATTGTATCCAAAACAGTGTCTGACTTTATGGTCCTCACCCAAGATGATAATCCTTCTTAACTTTGTTTTCTACAGCTGGAATGTTCAATACACCAGGTATGCAGAGCCTGATGCAGCAAATATCTGAAAATCCCCAATTAATGCAAAATATGTTATCTGCCCCTTATATGAGAAGCATGATGCAGTCTCTCAGCCAAAATCCAGATCTTGCATCCCAGGTAAGGGAAGCCTCTTGTGTATTATTTTTTATTTTTTTTGATTAACCACTTGAGACCCGCGCTATAGCCGAATGACGGCTACAGCGCAGATCTCCTTTTCCAGGACTACGTCTATTGACGTAGTCCCGTGCACGAGCGGCCTGCGCGCCCCCTGTGATCGGAGAGTCTACGAGACTCGCCTGATCACCGATCCGTGCAAGGGGTCGATACTGACCCCTTATCTCGTGATCAGCTGTCAGCCAATGACAGCTGATCATGTGATATAACGGAGCCGGTAATCGGCTATTATTAGAAAAAAAAAAGCCGATCACCGGCGGCCGTGATCGGGACATCAGTCCCGATCACGGCCAGCCCTGCCAGTGCCCACCTGCCCCCTGCCAGTGCCCACCTGCCCCCTGCTTTGCCTGCCTGAATAAAAAATGTGTCCCCCCTGTCAGTGCCACCCAGCAGTGCCCACAGTGCCACCCAGCAGTGCCCACAGTCTGCCTCAACAAAGGTGCTGCACCCCAGTGCCACATATCCGTGCCCATCAGAGCCACCTATCAGCCACCTATCAGTGCCCATCAGTCCCATCTATCAGTGGTACCTATCAGTGCCCCTTAGTGCCACCCATCCGTGCCATCTTATCTGTGCCCGTCTTTGTCCATCAGTGCCGCCTTATCTGTGCCCATCGGTGCCGCCTTATCTGTGCCTATTAGTGCCACCTTAACTATGCCTATCAGTGCCGCCTCATCAGCGCACTTCAATGAAGGAGAAAAATGACCTGTTTGCAAAATTTTATAACAAACTATTAAACATGATTTTTTTTTGCATCTTTTTTTGTTTGTTTAGCAAAAAATAAAACTCCCAGCTGTGATTAAATACCACCAAAAGAAGGCTCTATTTGTGGGAAAAAAATGATAAAAATTTCATTTGGGTACAGTGTTGTATGCCCGCGCAATTGTCATTCAAAGTGCATCAGCGCTGAAAGCTGAAAATTGGTCTGGGACTGAGGGGGGTTTAAGTGTCCAGTAAGCAAGTGGTTAAACAATTTGAGTTACTATAGTACCAGTTCAGTGTGTGCAGTGGACAGAGCAAGCTTTTGTGCCATTTCCCTGTTTGAAAAATTATTTTATTATATGGAGCATATCGAATATTTTGAAAACAAAAACCTTCCCCGTGCTTGGTGTATAATGGAAAAAAAAAATGAAATCTATGAAAACTCTATATCTGAAATGGTCCATTAGGATTTATAGATGCTGCATACCTCAATGATTGGATACATGACAAATGTATATAAAAAGTGTGTGGCTCTTTAAAAAAAATACCCTGTGTGTGACATACAAAAATTAAATATGTGCCCCACTGGCATGTGCAAGAGTCCATTATGACATTAAAAATTTGAGTCCCTGTAGTGGGTAAAGTCACCAATGCCAATGATTTCTCAAACATGCTTGTGCTTCACCACCAGTATACACACTATCTTAACAGACTTGTAGACCCCCCAATCAGAGGTCATAAATGCCTGAAATAGCCACAGCAGTTATCCAATCACTCCAGAGCCCAGTCAACTTCACTCGAATAGTTGATGGTTCTAATGGACAATCAGCAGCCTGCACATGCTCTCATGCCAAGCCTCATATTGCGACAGAAGAATTTAGAGAACTATATTGCATTACCATTAAAACTGAACTGCTTTATTCAAATCAGTTGTACTCACACAGGAATGTATAAAACAAGCATGTATGCCTAATGCTTGCCACCTGGTGCGCATTTATGTCAGTGTCACCGCTCTGCCGCTACACTTTTCATCCACGTTGGATGTCCTCAGGGGGAGGGGAGATATCTGTGGATGAAACATGTGGGGGCAGATCTTTGACGTTGACCTCATCACACTTTCCAGGATGGGCGGCATGCGATAGTTACTGCCGTGTTTTTTATTTTTTTTGTTTTATTTTTTTCGATTTTTTTTTTTCATGTGTAGCTATGGTGGAGACGAGGCAAAAAGAGGCAATTTAAATTGGCAGATAAACATTTGCTCTGCTGGGTCAATACAACAATCAACTTCAGGGTGCCAATGCCCCCCTTGCACCAGAGCAAGAACTGGTTCTAACTCCGTCCTCAGCATCCAAATCTAGATCAAGTTCAGGCACACAACAGCATACTTCCAGAATCCGTTATCTGTGTCACAACTTGGACAGATTATGGCCTTAATACAGTATGTCCAGGGCTCAGAAATGCCCCACCTCTTCTCCTATTTTTGTTTTTCAACCAGAGTTGGACCCGAATATGTCAGTCCTAGAGTACGCAGGATCGAAAGTGGATGAAGAGGCTGTCGAGGCAGTGTTCGAGGAAGCTGTGGAAGATTTCTCATCTCCGCACTGTCACTTTATTGAAGAGAGCTTTAAGCAACATGCATGTTAATGTTGCAAAGCTCATGGTCTGTCTGCAAAAGCCTTGGAATTGTGCAAATTGACTTTTGTCTCGTCGTGCCCTTTTGAACTGTAGTTGAGAGAGTTAAAACTCACTGCTTTCTTCTTTGAAATCAACCAAAAAGTGTCCAAGGACAGTCTGCTTTGCAGAATTCCCTAAACCACCTCTCCTCTCAGAGTCAAGTGGAATTATTACCACCACAGGACAGGTTCAAGGGATTCTTCTCAAAGCTGTTCATTGTACCAAAGCCCGGGGTGGGATTTTGTCCCATCTTGGACTTAAAATCCCTTAACAAATTTGTTTACATTCCAAAATTTTGCATGGAATTTGTAAGGTCCATAATATATTTTTTGGACACAAGGGTAATACTAGCATCCATAGGCATCTTGGATGTCTGTGTGTTCCTATTTACCCACCTCCTGCGATTTACTACCCCCCCCCTTTTTTTTTTTTTGTGTGTGTTTTGCAGACCACTACCGGTTTGTTAAACTCCCCCTTAGCCTATCCTCTTCCCAGTGGTTTTCACATCTAGACCAGTGGTCCTCAAACCTGTCCTCAAGTACACCCAACAGGCCATGTTTGCAGGTTTTCCTTTATCTTGCACAGGTGCTTTATATCTGAGTCAATGGCTTGGTATTTTGGACCACTATTTTATCTACGAGAAATTCCCAAAACATGGCCTGTTCGGGGTACTTGAGGACAGGTTTGAGAACCACTGATCTAGACAACCTTCTACTGAAGGATTCGTCTCCCTTGCAAATCTCCATAAATGTCCAAAAGACAATTCTGCTACTTCAGGCTTTTTGGCTGAGTGATCAATTTCAACAGCTCTGCTCCAGCTTTCTCTGCATATAGAATACTTGGATCTGATTTGTCTACATCCCAAACAAAAGTCTCCGTCAGAAAAAGGTTATTTTTCTGAGAGCAATTCTCACTGTAGAATCTTTCTAGGATCTCAGTTGTGCATTATGAGCTGAGTTTAGTGTCTAATGGTCACCTCATTTGAGGCTGTACCTTTTCACCAATTTCACACAAGAACTCTCAAACAACGTTCTGTCGGTATTGAAAAAGCAGGCTCTTTTCCTGAAGTGCCACATGCTCCTGTCCAGTTAAGTAAGAACTTCCTTGTCCTATTGGCAACCACTCCAAATCGGGGAATGTGATCAAAATGAAACCAAGCTCCCATCAACCAACGTCTTGGAGCTCAGAGCAGTCAGGTTGACCTTCCTGCATTGAAGCCCCTAAAGGGACGCCCAATTTAGGTACAGTCAGCAATGCCATCTCAGCGGCGTATATCAAGGGGGCAAGAGGAGCCTGGTGGCCTTGAAGTAAGCAAACCAGATTCTGTTGTGAACAGAAAATTGCTGTCCAGCAATTTCTGCGTTCTACATCTCAGAGGTGGACAACTGGCAGTCTGATTATCTCAGCCGCCACGACTTACACTGGGGTTAAAGGTCTCTTCATCCAGACGTGTTCAAGCTGATAAGCCAAAGAGGGACGACCGTGGATGTGAACATACTAGCCTCCAGATACAACAAGCTACTGGACTTTGTCACCAGAATCAGGGATCCTCTAGCTTTGGCATTGGATGCTATAATTATCCCCTGGTCTCAATTTAGGCTAATATATGTCTTTGCTCCACTGCAACTTCTTCTCGCTTGCCTGCTCAACAAAATGGAGCAAGAGTAAAACGGTGCTTCTACTTGCACACAAATGGCCCAGAAGAACCTGGTACACAGGCATACTCCTAGCAGACAATCCTTGGCCTCTTCCCAACATCAACATTTTTTTCCATGGTTTCAAAATTTCGGGAAATCCGTAAATCTCTAGCCGCACGCATGCCATACTCTTTCCCACCGTACAGCATTGAGAAATTATTTTTGGTGCTGCGTCTGCTTGCAAAGAGACATGTGGAACATTGTCAATTTTGTTATGCCTGTCTACAGGCATTTTTGGTCACGCCTATCATCCAGTCACCGACCCTCACCTGCTACCAAGGTTTTGTGAGTACCTTACCTTTTGCCTTCAGCCTGTGCTTTGCCTAACCGCACTGTGACTGTAATTTTAAAGGAAACCCTTATTGATGCATGTTGCACCAGTCTGAAACTAGGATTAGCCTGTGGCTTCTACCGGTGCACTCTGATAACTTGTCTACTCCCCCCTAAGCCTTATTGACTTTGGGGGTTCAGCTATGTCTCATCTTAAGACTAGTGCCATGCTGGTGGAGGATGCACCTGAGGTTAGCCCTTTTCATGGCTCTGTGATCACTGGTGGGTCCCACTCTGCACTCCATTCCAGCTGTTACATTACTTTGGCAAATCATGTCTGACTGGTGAAAAGGTTTTAAAATGGATCTTAATCCCCCCCCCCACCTCTGGTAGAATGCATATGGCTGTTGCATTCAATTTCTCCTGTGATCTGAAAGCTGTCCCTCCTATATTTCACATTTGCCTGCCTCCTGTTAGTGCAAATGCGTAAAAACACTGGCTAAAGTGATTGACTGCAAAATTTTCTTGCAATAAGCATCTGGCCTGTATGGGATAGGGACAGCGCCTCTTCGGACGGGCTCTTTATAATATCATCAAGGGTGCTACCAGTGGGAAGAGCCCTCGTCTTCCTCAGAGGAAGAAGCCTAAGGAGCAGTCGCCAAAGTTTTCTCCCTCTATGCCCATCAAGAAGTGTGCCTTTCATTTTTTACTCCCTCAACTTTAGGGCAGCACAGTGGTGTAGTGGTTAGCACTCTCGCCTAGCAGTAAAAAGGGTCGCTGGTTCGAATCCCAACCACGACACTACCTGCCTGGAGTTTGCATGTTCTCCCTGTGCCTGCGTGGGTTTCCTCTGGGTACTCCGGTTTCCTCCCACACTCCAAAGACCTGCAGGTAGGTTAATTGGCTTCTGTCCAAAATTGGCCCTAGTATATGAATGGGGACCTTGGCTTGTGAGCTCCTTGAGGGTAGGGACTGATGTGAGTGTGCAGTGTACAGGGATAGGGACAATTGTAGACACTCGCTCAGGTTGAACTTTATTCAACCTTAGTAACTATGTAACTTCAGTATTGGGTTCCTCCTTTCTTGGAATATCAATATCGGATTTTCGGGTGCATGGGGAACAAAGTCTGCTAGGTCCTTAGACGAGCTTTTCTCCATTTAGTGGTGTCCTTCAACAGATTGGACCAACCCGTTTGAAGTGCCACCTAATCTGGATTCAGTGGAATGACTATGTGGTGGCGTACATGAACCATCAAGATGGGGACCATTCCAGGCATAGGCAGACAGGGTTACATATGGACTCTGGCGAATGGTCTCGTTTCCCAAGTGGATGATGCCAGATGTGGATCTTCTGGACTTTTTTTTTTTGGTACGGATCCTCTGGAGGAAACAGTGGGTGCTCTGGTACCATCATAGGATTAGTATGCACTGATGATCTATGCCTTTCCTCCTCCTGAAAATTCCTCTGTCCCACATGATCAAGATGTAGGGCAGGGGTTTTGAACTCCATTTCATCATGGGGCACATCAGCATTATGGTTGCCCTCAAAGGCTTGGTTGTATCCAAGTCTAGATGTACAGAGCACGGTGCCTCCCCTTACATCAGATTTTAAGAGTCTCCCCCCTCCCCATCAGAAGTCAACAGTCCTGATCCTTACATCACAATGCAACCCCCCTCACCTTGTGCTGCTTCTGGAAAGAAGCTGGGGGCAGAGTTGGGAAGCAGACAGTGCAGGGTCTAGAGGAGGGCTGGAGTCGGCTGCCATCATGTGCTGAATGCTGAGACAAGGGGAGGCAGGGAAACAAAGGGGGTGCTGCAGCTGCACAGAGGAACAGAATCTCAACTTGGTGTGAGGAACTTTGCTTCTCCTTTGAATGCTCTTCTTTCTGCAACAGAGTCTGGAGCAGTGTTTGGCTCAGAATGCCTTTTAGGTGTCAGGGTTTCTGCTTTTTCCTATTTTATTTTAGAGAACAGTTGCATCTTACTTTGTTTAGAACCTTTTGTACAGGAGGTCTGCCATGTAGCTGTGACTTCATGAGATCAGACTTTGGTTCTCCCTGTGCTTCTGAAACTGCCATTTGAACCCATTACATGCACTCCTTTCTCTAATCCTCATCTACAAGGTATTTTTCTTTGTAGATGTGACACCTCCTAAGATGAGTATATGGTGACTTTTTTGTTTTGTATAAGCTTTCAAAGTGCTGTATAAAGGTCATGGCTTCCTTCCTACCTAAGGTAGTCCCTGCTTTTCATCTTAACCAAGACATTGTTCTCTTATCCCATTGTCTGGTACTGGTTCATCAAAAGGAAATTGCTCTTGTCTGAATGTGGGGCAGGCTGTGCAAGTCTGCCTCAGCCACTGCTTTTTTCCGAAATACGGCTTTTCTTATTGGTATTAAGGATGGGCTCCAGGTTCTCTGTGCCCCTGACAAACCATTGTTCAGGCTTATGTCCCAAGGATCACCTTCCCTTTTCCTTTGAAGGTGTGCTCTTCTATATCCGTGAACAACCCTTTGGGCTTTTCAGGGAACTGTTTCTCAGATTTTTACATCTGCCACCTGGTCTCCTGTCTCTAGGTTCTGTCGGGTGGATGTTGCTGTCTCGTCTGATGACAGCTTTGGGTTTAAGGTCCTTCAGACAGCTCTTTGAGCTACAAATACTCCCCAGTTCCTGTTTACTTGGGCCTGTTAGTGGTTGGTTGATTGTATTGTGCACCCCTCTGTTGGGTTGCTTTTGGACAGCCCAAAAGTTTAAGGCTTCTCACAATGAACAAAGAAAATTGGATTTTTGTTCTTGCTATAAATCTTTTCTTAGTCTGTTGTGGGATACAAGTCTCACACCTTTGTTTTATGGGCCTGCTCTCGGTACTGCTTTGCCGCAAAATTAACTGTTTTGACTGGAGTCCTTCAATGGACTCCCAAGTATTTTTTGGGGACAAAAAAAATCCTATTCTGCAGTGCATAAAGCAGTACAAAATACTGGGCATCCTTCCTTTTTTTTTTAATTCGTTTTTTTTTTTTTTTTTTTTTTGCATTGGCTACCTGGCACTTGCCTCTTTTTTGAGGACTTACAGTGCCTTGCGAAAGTATTCGGCCCCCTTGAACTTTTCAACCTTTTGCCACATTTCAGGCTTCAAACATAAAGATATAAACATTTTTATTTTTTGTGAAGAATCACCAACAAGTGGGACACAATTGTGAAGTGGAACGAAATCTATTGGATTTTTGAAACTTTTTTAACTAATAAAAAAATCAAAAGTGGGGCGTGCAAAATTATTCTAATAATACTTTGTAGAGCCACCTTTTGCTGCGATTACAGCTGCAAGTCGCTTGGGGTATGTCTCTATCAGTTTTGCACATCGAGAGACTGAAATTCTTGCCCATTCTTCCTTGCAAAACAGCTCGAGCTCAGTGAGGTTGGATGGAGAGCGTTTGTGAACAGCAGTTTTCAGCTCTTTCCACAGATTCTCGATTGGATTCAGGTCTGGACTTTGACTTGGCCATTCCAACACCGGGATATGTTTATTTGTGAACCATTCCTTTGTAGATTTTGCTGTATGTTTGGGATCATTGTCTTGTTGGAAGATAAATCTCCGTCCCAGTTTCAGGTCTTTTGCAGACTCCAGCAGGTTTTCATCCAGAATAGTCCTGTATTTGGCTGCATCCATCTTCCCCTCAATTTTAACCATCTTCCCTGTCCCTGCTGAAGAAAAGCAGACCCAAACCATGATGCTGCCACCACCATGTTTGACAGTGGGGATGGTGTGTTGAGGGTGATGAGCTGTGTTGCTTTTACGCCAAACATATCGTTTTGCGTTGTGGGCAAAAAGTTCGATTTTGGTTTCATCTGACCAGAGCACCTTCTTTCACATGTTTGGTGTGTCTCCCAGGTGGCTTGTGGCAAACTTTAGACAAGACTTTTTATGGATATCTTTGAGAAATGGCTTTCTTCTTGCCACTCTTCCATAAAAGGCCAGATTTGTGCAGTGTACGACTGATTGTTGTCCTATGGACAGACTCTCCCACCCAGGCTGTAGTTCTCTGCAGTTCATCCAAAGTGATCATGGGCCTCTTGGCTGCATCTCTGATCAGTCTTCTCCTTGTCTGAGCTGAAAGTTTAGAGGGACGGCCAGGTCTTGGTAGATTTGCAGTGGTCTGATACTCACATTTCAAAATGATCGCTTGCACAGTGCTCCTTGGGATGTTTAAAGCTTGGGAAATCTTTTTGTATCCAAATCTGGCTTTAAACTTCTCCACAACAGTATTATGGACCTGCCTGGTGTGTTCCTTGGTCTTCATGATGCTCTCTGCGCTTTCAACAGAACCCTGAGACTATCACAGAGCAGGTGCATTTATACAGAGACTTGATTACACACAGGTGGATTCTATTTATCACCATCAGTCATTTAGGACAACATTGGATCATTCAGAGATCCTTGCTGAACTTCTGGAGTGAGTTTGCTGCACTGAAAGTAAAGGGGCCGAATAATTTTGCACGCACCACTTTTCAGTTTATTTGCTAAAAAAGTTTAAATTATCCAATAGATTTCGTTCCACTTCACAATTGTGTCCCACTTGTTGGTGATTCTTCACAAAAAAATAAAAATTTTATATCTTTGTTTGAAGCCTGAAATGTGGCAAAAGGTTGAAAAGTTCAAGGGGGCCGAATGCTTTCGCAAGGCACTGTATATCTGTCAAACTAAATTGAGCAATGCGAAACTAAGGCAGTGATACTTTCCTTTCGCTCACACAGGCAGTGTTTCGGAATGTGAACTGAGCTGCACATTTTTCAGGGGATTGCAGACAGGCAATTGGTAACAGGTACAAGCAGTCCCGGGTTACAAACAAGAATGGGGTTTATATGCAAGTTGAAACAGGTACGTTTTTTTTAAGTGGAACTCCAGCCAAAAGGTTTTTTTTTTTTTTTTTTTTTTTTTTTTTTTTTTTTTTTTTTTTTAGCATAGGTAAGTGTCAAAACACCTGTAACATTTGTTTTGCTGTGTCTGCCCCTGTTCAGAAGATTTCACCCCACTTTTTGTCACTATAACAGTTGAATTTTGAACATTTTTGAGTCCTTGGGAAAACAAGGATTGGTGATAAAGCTTTTGAATTTCCCTTCCTAGGGGGTAGATTTATCTCTCACTTCCTGTTGTCTCCCTCCATTTGTAAGTCAGATGTTTGTAACCTGGGGACCGCCTGTAATTGCATTTTATTGCAAAATAGACATTACACGTCTCTTCTGTGGTAAAGATCATGCCTGTTTTTTGCAATTTATTTTTAATTTTAGTTCCACTTTAAGTGAATGGGAAGTTAATACTAGCAGAAGGAAAGAGAAAGATACTTCAAAGAAAGATGCTACCTTAATAGAACTGCAGATAGTTGAGGGTGTCCATGTATACATATGTATTTTTTGTTTTTTATTTTTGTTCTTGGTTTATTTTTATTTTTATTTTTTTTGTGCAAATGAGCTCAAAATGCAAAAATGGTAGGAGTAGCATGTACCTTTTTGAGACCTTTAAAAACCTAATCGGATTCTTTGCTATATTTCAAAGATGAAGTCTGATTGCTCTGGTCAAGTGATTGGATTTTGTGACTCTGCTACATCACATTTTGTAGTCACATATGCTGTTCACCTGCTTACATCAAGTACATTGCAAAAATAGTGGCATTTCATAATGTGGTAATTTTGGCTTGTGCATTTTTAATGTGTGTACTTTATTAAACATAGTGTAACCAATGCTTTTTCTCATCAGATGATGCAAAATAATCCTCTATTTGCTGGGAATCCTCAACTTCAAGATCAAATGAGACAGCAGCTGCCAACTTTCTTACAACAGGTGTGTGTGTGTAAAGATCGTCCGTCAAAGCGTTTGTAAATATTAACATACATTAGCTTTTGAGTGAACACTAAACCTTTTGATCTTGTTTCACTTTGCTTCATGAAGTAAGCACTCCTACCATGTAAACCTACACAGTAGCTACGGTATTTGTATGCATGTTCAGTGGATTGCCGAATAAAAAAAAAAAAAAAAAACAGTAAATGTGAAACTCAAGCAAACCTGCTAAGTTGAGAATACATTTTCAGGCCTTTAAAGTAGGATTAGCACTATTAGAAACTATGAGTTTCCTGATTATAAACATTACTGTTTCTGTGTAAAAATGTGTCTGTGCTCTTACTGGTGTTCTGTATGCGGCCATTTCAACTATGGGCAAATGAAGCCCAGGCTGCTCTATTCTGGTACATTTCCTTTGCTGTTCTGACCCACAAACCTTTAATCTCCTGCATGCGCTCTAAGCCTATGGCTTGGGTTTGCCTGCATACTCCGATGTGAGCTTTCATCTCTGCCCTCAAGCCTTTCTCTAGCCTTCCATCAGCCTGCCTCCAGCTCCCCCCTCACAGCAATCTCACGATAAGTGAGAAGAAAAAAGGCAGAAGACTCCTGGGATCTGTGGCTGGACATCAGGATGTTGCGTCAATCGCCTAGGCGAATGACACTAAGGAAAGAGGAAGCCTAGAAAAAGGTATTTAGACACAGAAAATTACTTTTATGTTCCGTTTCTAGCAAAGGAGGGGTGAACCATGCAAACGCAGCCAAGTATATAAAATGACTGAAGTTCCACTTTATGAGCACATTGCTTTCAGAGCAGTCCTTTTCTTAACCAATTCAAGACCGCAATATATGTATATATACATATGTGTGTATATATACAATATATGCAAGTATATGCATTGTGGCTAAAGATATCGGCCATAACCCCAGTATCTTTTTATTTATTTATTTATTTTCTTCCTCCTTCAGCCGGAGGCTGGCTTTCTCATGGAAGTGTACCGAGCGGCCCATGAGCCACTGGACCACTTTTAGAAGCAGCAGGATGTGACTCCCCCCTTCCTGCTGCTCGCCCAGAGTCTCAGGTTTACTGCTTCTGCCGACTCATCCAAGAAACAATCAGACGGTGTGGCTGGCTGATCCCAGAGGTGTTCAAAGAGTAGATCTTTGATCGCCTCTATGTCCTTGGAGCACCGGAGCAACGTAATGCGTCACTTCTGGTCCAGGCTGGAAGTAAACCATCTTTTTTTTTTTTTTGCTTTTGTACAAAAAAAAAATTCTTCAAAAGCAAAAGGTAAAGGAGAGATTTGGGGGGGGGGGGGGGGTCTTTTTGAACTCAGATCTCTCCATAAAAAAGGCCTGTCATCATTATTTCTAATACACTACAAGGGATGTTTACGTTCCTTTTTTATCAGGAATAAAAGTGATCATAACAAAAAAATGTAAAGGGCTAGTGTAAAATATAAATTAAAGCACCCCCATTCCTCTGTGTTTGCGTGCAGAAGCAAGCGCACACGCAAGTCGCGCACGCAAATGTAAACTGTATTCGCACCACACATATGAGGTATCACTGCGAATGTTAGAGCAATAATTTTATCACTAGACCTCTAACTCTAACCTGTAAAAAAAAAAAAAAAAAATGTAAAGCGTTGCCTATGGAGATTTTTTTAAGTACCGTAGTTTGTTGCCATTCCTTGAGCATGCTCAACTTTATAGTATGACATGTTGGTTATCTCTTTACTTGGCGTAACGTCATCTTTCACATTTTACGAAACAATTGGGGTATATATTTTATTTTTATTCATTAAAGTGCATTTTTAAAAAAAAATTATTTGCTTGCAAAACCGCTGAGCAAATACCGTGTGACATAACAAAACAAAATTACAACAATCACCATTTTATTCCCTAAGGCCTCTGCTAAAAACATTTTTAAAAATGTATGTTTAGGTGTTCTAAGTAATTTTCTAGAAAAAAAAAAATACTGATTTAAACTTGTAAACAAAAAGTGCCAGAAAAAGCCTGGTCTTGCAATGGTTAAAGCGGTGTTCCGCTTAACCACTTTCAGACCGGACCATTTTGCTGGTAAATGACCAGAGGTCTTTTTACACTTTGGCACTGCGCTGCTTTAACTGGTAATTGCGCGGTCATGCAATGTTGTACCCAAACAAAATTTGCGTCCTTTTCTTCCCACAAATAGAGCTTTCTTTTGATGGTATTTGATTGCCTCTGCGATTTTTATTTTTTGCGATATAAACGTAAAAAGACCGCAAATTTTGAAAAAAAATGATATTTTCTACTTTTTGTTATTAGAAAAATCCAATAAACTCAATTTTAGTCATACATTTAGGCCAAAATGTATTCAGCCACATGTCTTTGGTAAAAAAAAAGTCAATAATTGTATATTTATTGGTTTGCGCAAAAGTTGTCACATCTACAAACTAAGGTACGTTTTCTGGAATTTACGCAGCTTTTAGTTTACGACTGCCTATCTCATTTCTTGAGGTGCTAAAATGGCAGGGCAGTACAAAACCCCCCCAAATGACCCCATTTTGGAAAGTAGACCCCCTAAGGAAATTGATAAGAGGCATGTTGAGCCCATTGAATATTTTATTTTTTTGCCTCAAGCGATTGAATAATGACAAAAAAAAAATTTTTTTTTTTTTTTTACACAAAGTTGTCACTAAATGATATATTGCTCACACATGCTATGGGCGTATGTGAAATAACACCCCAAAATAAATTCTGCTGCTTCTCCTGAGTACGGGGATACCACATATGTGGGACTTTTTGGGAGCCTAGCCGCGTACGGGGCCCCGAAAACCAAGCACCGCCTTCAGGCTTTCTAAGGGCGTACATTTTTGAGTTCACTTCTCACTACCTATTACAGTTTTGAAGGCCATAAAATGCCAAGATGGCACAAAACCCCCACAAATGACCCCATTTTAGAAAGTAGACACCCCAAGCTATTTGCTGAGAGGCATGTTGAGTTCATGGAATATTTTATATTTTGCCACAAGTTGCGGGAAAATTACAAACTTTTTTTTTTTTTTTTTTTTTTTCACAAAGTTGTCACTAAATGATATATTGCTCACACATGCCATGGGCATATGTGAAATGACACCCCAAAATAAATTCTGCTGCTTCTCCTGAGTACGGGGATACCACATATGTGGGACTTTTTGGGAGCCTAGCCGCGTACGGGGCCCCGAAAACCAAGCACCGCCTTCAGGCTTTCTAAGGGCGTAAATTTTTGAGTTCACTTCTCACTACCTATTACAGTTTTGAAGGCCATAAAATGCCAAGATGGCACAAAACCCCCACAAATGACCCCATTTTAGAAAGTAGACACCCCAAGCTATTTGCTGAGAGGCATGTTGAGTCCATGGAATATTTTATATTTTGCCACAAGTTGCGGGAAAATTACAAACTTTTTTTTTTTTTTTTTTTTTTTCACAAAGTTGTCACTAAATGATATATTGCTCACGCATGCCATGGGCATATGTGAAATGACACCCCAAAATAAATTCTGCTGCTTCTCCTGAGTACGGGGATACCACATATGTGGGACTTTTTGGGAGCCTAGCCGCGTACGGGGCCCCGAAAACCAAGCACCGCCTTCAGGCTTTCTAAGGGCGTTACAGTTTTGAAGGCCATAAAATGCCAAGATGGCACAAACCCCCCCCAAATGACCCCATTTTGGAAAGTAGACACCCCTAAATTTAGGGGTACACTAGTGAGACTAGGTAATAAATGGCGGGTGCCCTGAAACTATAAAAAAATAACTAACCAACCAGCGTCACCTGTAACAGTTATATGGTGATCACTGGTGAAAGGGTTAACTAGGGGGCAATCAGGGGGCTTTATGCGGTAGTATATGGGGGTCCCTGGCGCTATAAAAAGCTGCGGCGAACCTAAATACCTACCTGCCTAACTAGCGTCACCTGTGACACTAATACAGCGATCAGAAAAACGATCGCTTATTAGGCTGGGTTCACACTGGAGCGATGCGGGAACGCCACGAATGCGCGGCGGGTTCCCGCATCGCATGCCTCCCGGCGGCAGTTCACACTGCCCTATGCGAACTGCTGGGAGTGTCAGTGAAATGTTACTGACACCCCCAGATCAGTTCGCATATCGCAGTGCGATCTGCAAACTCGGATCGCATGGTGTGAACACCCATGCGATCCGATTCTGCTGCGGGCCAAAAAAAGGGTCCCGTGCGAATTTGCGGCGGGTGTGGCGGGTGCGGCGGGTGCGGCGAATGGCTGAACTCGAATCGCACAGAGATCGGATGTGATTTGCACTGCAGTGCGGTGCGAATCACATCCGTTCTCATAAACCGCTGCAATGTGAACCCAGCCTTAGTGACACTGGCGACGGGGGGTGATCACGGGGTTAAACCTTTATTGGGGGGGTTAGGGGGGTACCTTAGAACTAAAGGGGGCTAACCCTAACTGCCCTAACAGTTATTAGTCACAAATGACACCCGCCGGGTGATCAGGGGGTTAAACCTTTATTAGGTAATAAATGGCGGGTGCCCTGAAACTATAAAAAATAACTAACCAACCAGCGTCACCTGTAACAGTTATATGGTGATCACTGGTGAAAGGGTTAACTAGGGGGCAATCAGGGGGCTTTATGCGGTAGTATATGGGGGTCCCTGGCGCTATAAAAAGCTGCGGCGAACCTAAATACCTACCTGCCTAACTAGCGTCACCTGTGACACTAATACGGCGATCAGAAAAATGATCGCTTATTAGGCTGGGTTCACACTGGAGCGATGCGGAAACGCCGCAAATCCGCGGCGGGTTCCCGCATCGCATGCCTCCCGGCGGCAGTTCACACTGCCCTATGCGAACTGCTGGGAGTGTCAGTGAAATGTTACTGACACCCCCAGATCAGTTCGCATATCGCAGTGCGATCTGCAAACTCGGATCGCATGGTGTGAACACCCATGCGATCCGATTCTGCTGCGGGCCAAAAAAAGGGTCCCGTGCGAATTTGCGGTGGGTGCGGCGGGTGCGGCGGGTGCGGCGAATGGCTGAACTCGAATCGCACAGAGATCGGATGTGATTTGCACTGCAGTGCGGTGCGAATCACATTCGTTCTCATAAACCGCTGCAATGTGAACCCAGCCTTAGTGACACTGGCGACGGGGGTGATCACGGGGTTAAACCTTTATTGGGGGGGTTAGGGGGGTACATTAGAACTAAAGGGGGCTAACTCTAACTGCCCTAACAGTTATTACAGTCACAAATGACACCAATGCAAAAAAAAAAAAAAAAAAAAAAAAAATGACATTGGTGTCACTGTGACTGGGGGGCAGGGGTAATTGGGGGGGTGATCGGGGGGTAAAGGGGGGGTGTGAGTGTGCCTGGCATGTTCTACTGTGTGTGTAGAGTGTTGGTGCAACTCACCGATCCGCTCTCCTCCGTGTCGGAACGAAAAATACCGACACGGAGGAGAGAATACATCACTTCCTCTCCTGTGTTTACATTACAGGAGAGGAAGTGATGTCACGGGGGATTCCTATTCGTCGGGAGCGATCGCGAGGGGGTGGCCATGAACGAATGGCCGTCCCCTCGTCCGGGATCGCTCCCGCACGAATACCGACCGCCGCAGGCACCGGGCGGGGGCCCGATCGGGCCCCCGACCCGCGGGAGGCAAGGGACGTACATGTACGCCAATATGCCTGCCCGTGCCATGCTATCGACGTACATCGTCGTGCGGCGGTCGGCAACTGGTTAAACAATTTTAAAACAATTTTAACAATAAGACACTTGCCTGTCCTGGAGTCCCCTGATGTCGGCACCGCAGCTGAAGTTTCCATCAGCTGTCGGGTGCTACCGCCGCCATTGTGGGTAAGGTTTCCCGGCAGTGTAGCCTT
The DNA here is from genome assembly GCF_037356315.1 of Lithobates pipiens. NCBI lineage: Eukaryota > Metazoa > Chordata > Amphibia > Anura > Ranidae > Lithobates > Lithobates pipiens. Next base: position 14,087,650 of record NW_027507718.1, read on the forward strand.
ATGGCTTCGCGCATGCGTAGTAGGGTTCCCAGCGTGAGGCCCTGCTCCTCTCTCCTAATGGCTCGGTGACAGGGAGAGGAGGAAGGAGCCCCTTGAAGAATTAAAAAATGCTCTACATGTTTCACGACTATGAATGTCGCTTCTTCAGGAGCTTCTGTATTTCTAGTTAGAAGAACAAACTTCAATTAGAATATGGTATAAACAGTAAAATGTAAGATTGTTGGGGTACATGCATGCATGCATGCATGCATGCATATACATTACATATGAACTCGCCACAAATGGTGCTAAACAGCCGCTTAACAACCACCTCGTCCATTAGGAGAGGGAGACCACAGGCCCCGGTGCCGAACCACAGCTACGGACCAACTCATGGGTGGGATAAGGGGGTGCACCGGGTAACTATGGGTATGAAATTTGAAGGTAAATGCTATGATGACTTTTTTAATAGCGTTAATAAACGCATGCTCAAATAAAAGCTACAATACTTGCATGTTTAATGTAATATATCCATAGGTTGCCTTTTAGAACTGACATGGCCTTAGATAAAATAAATACCTGTCTGTAAGGGAAGAATATATTTGGGTTTTGCAATCCAAGTGTCATTGCATATTGGATAAATACTGTTGGTGCATAAAATAATAGAGTTCTCTCCCTATACATGTGATTTCCCCCCCCCCCCCCCAACCTTCCCCTTGATCATGGTACCTCGCTGAAACTTCTGTTTCTCATGCATCTTGTTGCACCTTTTTTACGTTTTGTATATCAAAGCTGTCAGTATCTCTGCGGGTCCTTGTAGTGAAGAGCTGGCTTACTCTCGCTTACAAAATCTGTGTTTATCATACTTCCCAGATCACAAAGTATCTTCATCTTCATTAGTATAGGGTAGTAACTCTCAGGTGACTAGACACTGGAAAACAGATCATACTGTATAATAGTATAATGACAGCTGCTAGCACTAATTGCGTCCAATACGAACGTGTGAGAATTGCAGATAAATAAATTGTGTGCTACGCTATCCACTTAATGATCTGCTGAACCTGCAGCAAAAACCTAAAAAAAAAAAAAAATATTTAACGTGATGTGCCTATCAGTCAAATCCAAGAATATAATATGTAAGCGACTAAAGACTAAATCTGTCAGGTTGCAAGGACATCTGTGCACAGCCCTCCTCAGATTACCCCCTCAGATTTTCAATCAGATTCAGGTCTGGGCTTTGGCTGGACCATTAGAAAAACTTAAATCTTCTGGTCAAGCCATGCTTTTGTTGATTTGGATGTATGTTTTGGGTTGTTCTAATGCTGAACGGTGAATTTCCCCTTCATTTTCAGCTTTCTAGCATGAGTCTGGAGGTTTTGCGCCAATATTGACTGGTATTTGGAACTGTTCATAATTCCCTCTACCTTGACTAAGGCCCCTGTTCCAGCTGTAGAAAAACAGCCCCAAAGCATGATGCTGCCACCACCATGCTTCACTGTGTGTATGGTGTTCTTTTGGGGATGTGCAGTATTGGGTTTGGAGCATAAACAATCTTTTGGAATTTATAGCCAAAAAAGTTCATACTTGGTTTCATCAGACACAACACGTTTTCCCACATGCTTTTCTTTCGAGAGACTTAAGATGTGTTTTTGTAAAATGTAGCCGGGCTTGGCTGTTTTTCTGTTTTGGTGGTATTTAATCACCACTGGGTTTTTTATTTTTGGTGACATAAGTGAAAAAAGAGCGAAAATTTTGAGAATTTTTTTTTTTTTTTACACAAAGTGGTCAGTTTATAAGATATTTCTAACTCGTAGCATGTGCATAGCAAAAATGACACCCCAAAATACATTCTGCTACTCATCCTGAGTATGGCGATACCACAGGTGTGTGACTTTTACACAGCCTGGCCACATACAAAGGCCCAACATGCAGGGAGCGCGGTCAGGCGTTCTAGGAGCATAAATGACACCTCTAATTTCCTAACATTTGTGGATTAAATTACATTTGTGAGGGCCCTGTAGCACAAGGAAAAAGGAGTTACCCACGAAATGACCCCATTTTGGAAAGCAAACACCCCAAAGTATATTCTATGAAGCATTATGAGTCTTTTGATAATTTTAATTTTTTTACACAAGTCTTCAGAATACATGGACAGAAAATTAAAATCCTTTTATTTTACTCCCACCGCCATGCTTGACAGTAGGCAAGACACACTTGTCTTTGTACTCCTCACCTGGTTGCCGCCACACATGCTTGACACTGTTTAAACCAAATAAGTTCATCTTGGTTTCATCGGACCACAGGACATGGTTCCAGTAATCTATGTCCTTTAGTCTGCCTGTCTTTAGAAAACTCTGGGCTTTCTTGTGCATCATCTTTAGAAGAGGCTTCCTTCTGGGACGACAGCCATGCAGACCAATTTGATGCAGTGTATGGTCTGAGTACTGACAGGCTGACCCCCCACCCCTTCAACCTCTGCAGCAATGCTGTCAGCACTCATGTCTGTTTCCCAAAGACCACCTCTGGATATGATGCTGAGCACGTGCACTCAACTTCTTTGGTCAACCATGGTGAGGCCTGTTCTGATTGGAACCTGTCCTGTTAAACCGCTGTATGGTCTTGGCCACCATGCTGAAGCTCCGTTTCAGGGTCTTGGCAATCTTCTTATAGCCTAGGTCATCTTTATGTAAAGCAAAAAAAAATTATTTTTTTCCCATATCCTCAGAGTTCTTTGCCATGAGGTGCCATGTTGAACTTCCAGTGACCAGTATATGAGAGAGAGTGATAACCCCAAATTTAACACACCTGCCCCATTCACACCTGAGACCTTGTAACGCTGTGTCGCGTGTGTGTGTGTGTGTGTGTGTGTGTGTGTGTGTGTGTGTATGTATGTGTGTATATAGATATAGATATATAGATAGATATATATAGATATATATATCTATCTATCTCTGATATCTCCTCTTTTGGGAAAGGGACTGAGGACAGATTCCCCAGTCCCTTTCTCTGCAGCCTTCGCTGCACTGAAGATGGACAGGAGACGGGCTCCTCTCCATAAACGGAAGCATCGTAAACGGTTATGCATGGACAGAGTCAGTGACCAGAGGAGGACATGGGACAGTCAAACGATCGTGGGAGGGAGGAGTCACTATCGCCTGTCTCCCTGCACGGCTTTCAATAAAGCAGCTGAAAGCCGTGTAAGGGGGAGAAGCAGCTGTCGGATGCTTTGTTGAAAGCCGCGCAGGGAGATTGTAACTCCCCGCACTGTTGGTTCCTGACTGTCCAAGTATCGGGTCAAGCATTGGAGCATTTGCCAGAGTAAAAGTACTCGTGCAAATGCTCTGTATCGGTACAACCCGGTACAATCGGGTGTTAGCTCAAATTGACTGCAATTCATCAGTCAGATTTCCTCTTTACGCTTTCTGAAGGCCCAAGGAAGGATCATGTGGCTTCCAAATCTTCCAATCTCCCCAGAGATCCCTCAGCTTATTTCTCAAGTTTATGGCCTAAAAGGAAAAGTTCCACAGTTTTCAGTAACCACTTTCTACCAGGAGTCTCTTCCTCCTGAGCTATTCATCATTGGGCTTTGGTAGCTCAGGTTTGTAAAGCAGCTACCTGGTCTTCAGTTCATACTCCTGCAAAATGTTACCAAGTGGATGTCCAAGCCGTTATTTGAAGGCTACTGCATTAGGTTCTTGCCTGTTCTGGTTTTCTTGGAGTCTCTTGCCACATTGCCCTCCTTTTCATGTTCAGTGCTTTAGGACATCCCTGTCATAATGCAAATGAAGAATGATCCCTGTGGGAGGTATGATGAGGCAAGGGGGATCTTTGGTTTACCAGTTAAATCCTTTTCTTGGAGTATATCACAGGACTCTGACACCCCACCCCTCTGTCTTTGTGGTTTATGGCTTGCTACAAAAACCCTCTCTAGTGTGGAGGGGCCCTGCCTAGGAAGGGATTTCCTTCAAGTGTCCAGTCACCTGAAGGTGGCAGCCTAACCCAATTGCAATGGAGATCACAATACCCTTTGTCCTTTTTTGGCCTGTGATTTACTCCGAGGAGAATTTTATAAGCAAGCCAAAGTCCCCTTATTTAATCTTGTTAGATGTAGATATTGAATACAAATCCTAATCCTTTTTACGGGTGGTGGTTTGAATAACTGAAAGTTTTGTGTTTTTAATCTGTTTAGAGAAACTATTTTCACTTTTTTTCTTCTTTCTAGATGCAGAATCCAGAAACTCTGTCAGCTATGTCTAACCCTAGAGCAATGCAAGCCTTATTACAAATCCAGCAGGGATTGCAGACTTTGGCTACTGAAGCTCCTTCCCTTATTCCAAGGTAAAGTTCTTAATAAATTTTTTCATATCTAAGTGGCTGTTACTTTTGCATTGAGGTATGTGGTCTAAACCTGCATTCTCCCACTATGTCAGAATTCTAAAGCCAAACATTTGAATGCTCATGTCACAACTATGTATTAATTTGTGAACCACACATGCAGGATCGGTATTCAGCCATCCGCTGGCTCAGCAGGGATTGCTCTGTTGATCCCTGCTGAGCCAGCGTTTGACAAGCCCGTCTCTGCACACTGTGCAGGGGCGGACCCGTCAGCTCTCCGCTCTTATCTATGGGGGGGATCGGATGATTATGGACCGCCTGTCTGTTTTTCATCCAATCCGCCAGACGGATGGAAAATGGGGTTTCCATCTGTGTGGATTTTGCGGATTGGATTGGGGCGGATCGTATATCGGCATGAATGTCACCGCTGACATCCGTTACTCCATAGAAATGTATGGGGTGACCGTTCAGATCTGCCTGTTAGTTTTTTCAGCTTATCTTAAAGGTCTGCACGTGCGAAATGGCCCTTAGGAAAGGCCTTTCTATGAAAGGAAAAACACAATAAGGGAGCCCCCAAAGCCGCATAACCCAAAAGTATACAAAAACACAGGAAGTTTCCCCAGGGTGTTTATTTTTTTTTTTTAGCAGCCGAGAATTTGTATAAAAAATGGTTGATGTAAAAAAAAAATCATTTGCTTAGCAGACAATAAAAATTTCAAATGAACAATGATAAATCATCCATATAGGTAGTGAGACACAAAAAAAAACATGGAACATCACTCATAGCAAAAAACACTCTATGTACAAGCATGGTTTGCCAATTGTATTTGTAACCTATGTATCCACATGAAAAACCCTGATGCATTTCGACCCTTGCGATTTCCAGTCTCTTCAGGGGGATTTTTATTAGGAAAGTAAAGGCCTTTTAGCAACAGAACTCACATAATACTTGTGTATAATCTACTTATTATATTTATAATCGTAATAAAAATACAGCATGTGCAGTGTTTTACAATTTACGCTGTTCATTGCAAACTATTTTAATCTTCATGTGCAGAATTCCACATTTTGCTATCATGCCTCCCCTTGCTTGCATAAGCAGGCTTCAAAAATATTTTGACGAAAAAAGATAAGTGAGCTTTTTAAGGCACCTGATAATTTTTTTTAAAAAACAATGATAAAGCAAGTAATTTTATTAGGAATTGCATAAAAATAACTTCCATAAAACACAGTTGATAATATGAATGGCAAGAATTAGCCAGAAATCCCAATTACATCATAACTACCCAACATTGCACGTTACAAAGTTTCTATTATAACAGTCAAACTTTGCAAAAAATGTTACATGTGGCTACGTGGCATTGTAGAGTTCTTGCTTAAAGATATGTATGTTTTATAAAATGGGTAATTTAGTTTCTATCCCTACTCCCTCTTAGCTCTACTGCCTTTGGTGGTTTGGGTGGTACAGCTAGCCCACCTTCCACAACTGTGCCCACACCTGGACCAACTGAGAACACTACTCCTTTATCTGGAATCTCTGAGCCAGGGCACCAGCAATTTGTACAACAGATGCTGCAAGCCTTGTCTGGTGCTAATCCGCAGGTAACGTTCACATTGACTTTGACCTTGCAGCAAAAATTGTTTAACATGTCTAGCAGAATACTACATTGCATCATGTTGTGTTTTTTATTATTTTTATTTTTTTTATTTTATATTCACCGACCTACACAACTCCTCTCTTAGCAATTGGGTTGTTATGCCCACCACTAGGAGAATACTAGGCATTACGTGTTATGTAACACTCAGAACTTTTCAGTTCCGCCCAGGGGGCGGTCCCTTGGGCAACAACCCTCCAGCCTGCCATGCAGTCATCAGTTTTATTTTATCTTCCCTTCCTTGGTGACCAGCTTTTCAGAGCCTCTTTGGATGACATTATTAAAAATGCCAACGGTGGTAAGAGTACCCTACTCCCCCAGGCCAGAAAGGCTAAGGAGCCACGCCGTAGGCAAGGGCCCTCTCTTTCTGCTCAAACGGCTTTTTCGTCTGCCCGGAGCTTCGGCTAAACGCCCCCAGCCCGACAGGACGACCACGGAAGGACAAACGTCCCTGGAACCGCAAGCCTAACAAGCCTGCAAACAAAAGTGCTACTGCATGAAGGTTTGCCCCCACCCGCGGGTGGGGGGTCGCCTTCGGGAGTTTGCAGCCTGGTGGTCCTCTCGACTATCCGACCAATAGGTCTGCGATCTGATTTCCTCAGGCTACAAGATAGTTTCTCTCTTGGCCGCCAAACAGATTCTTCCTATCCAGCATACCCATATCCCCGGCTCGCCGGGAGGCCCTCTTGGGGGCAGTAAGGGACCTGCTGAGTCGCGGGTTGGTTGTACCAGTTCTGGAATCGGAACGTTTCCAGGGATTCTACTCATCTGTTTGTTTGTAGTTCTGTTTGTAGTTCCCAAGAAGGAAGGGGTACATCCAATCTTGGACCTAAAATCCCTCAATCACTTTGTGAAAGTGCAGAGGTTCAGAATGGAATCGGTTCGCTCAGTAGTCGCTACACTCAATCAAGGGGACTGCCTGGCATCCTTGGACATCCAGGATGCGTGTCTGCACATACCCATATGCCTTCGGCATCAAAAGTTTCTGCGATTTACAGGCGGGGACGCCCACTACCAGTTTGTTTTTCCTTTCGGTCTGACATCAGCCCCCCGAGTCTTTACCAAGGTATTGGCTCAAGTTTTGGCGTTGCTGCAGCAACGTGGGATACCTAGACGATCTCCTCCTGAGGGCATCTTCCACCTCATAATTAGAGGAGGATGTGGCGATCACCATGCAGACCCTGCAAGAATTTGGGTGGCTGTTGAACCTAAAAGTCGGTGATTGTACCGACCCAGCGTCTGGAGTACCTGGGCTTGCTGCTGAACTCCAGGGAAGCGAGAGTTTTCCTCCCTTCAGACAATCTGCAGACTCTCAGATCCACTGTAAAATGCTGATGAACCGCAAGTTGTCTTCGCTATGCTTCTGCATGCGAGTCTTGGGACTCATGGTAGCCTCCTTTCTGAGGCAGTACCATATGCCCAGTCCCACACCAGAGTCCTGCAGAAGGAGATTTTGACAAAGTGGGACAAATATCAGTTGTCCCTGGATCGACAGATCCAGGTGAGCCAGTCAGATTATGTGAACTGGTGGCTGAGGTCCCCGGTGATTCAGTCCGGGAAGTCGTTCCTACCTCTGAAGTGGACAGTGATCACAACGGACGCCAGCCTATTCAGCTGGGGTGGAGTGATAGGGGTTCTCAGTCGGTTCAGGGCCTCTGGTCGGTGGAAGAAACCAGGTTGCTAATCAATCTGCTCAAGCTAAGAGCGATCATGCTGTGCCTCTCCACACGGTCAATGAGACTACAGGGGCGTCCGATCAGGATCCAGTCAGACAACGCCGCAGCTGTGGCATACATCAATTACCAAGGAGGAACAAGAAGCTCAGCTGCCACACGGGAGGTCGCTCGCGTACTTCCGTGTGCAGAGCAGCACGTACCGGCCCTGTCGGTCATTTACATCCCGGGAGTGGAGAACTGGCAGGCGGACTATCTGAGTCGCCAGATGCTGGACCCAGGAGAATGGGTGTTGCATCTGGAGGTATTTGGGCTACTGTGCCTGAGGTGGGCACACCAGACGTGGATCTTCTGGCCTCCCGTCTCAATCGGAAGGTGCCGAGATTCTTGTCAAGGACAAGAGATCCGTGGGCAGATGCGCCAGACGCGATGGAGGCTCCGTGGGATCAGTACCAGCTGATCCTACGTCTTTCCTCCACTGAAACTGTTACCATGTCTGCTCCGCAGAGTGGAAGTCGAGGGGATCCCAGTGATTCTGGTCGCCCCAGATTGGCCTCAGTGACGCAGTACGCAGACCTAGTATGCCTGGGGGCAGACGCCCCGTGGAGACTGCCGCTACGAGAGGACCTTCTGTCTCGAGGTCCGATTCTCCACCCTGCATTACCATCGCTTTCTTTAACGGCATGGCTATTAAGAGCCAGGTGTTGAGGAACAGGGGTCTGTCAGACTCTGTGATTCCCAACTATGTTGGGCACGGAAATCATCTTCTAGGAAGATATGTCATCATACCTGGAAGGCTTACATCTCCATGTGTGAGGAGAAAGGATGGCACCCGCGCTCTTTTTCTATATCCAGGATCCTGCTGTTTCTTCAGCAAGGAGTAGACCAGAAATTGGCATTAAGCACCATTAAGGGGCAAATATCAGCCTTGACTGTCTTCTTTCAGCGACCCCTGGCGTCTCACTCATTAGTGAGTGCCTTTATTCAGGGGGTGCGACGTGTAGTCCCTCCGGTGCGTCCACCTTTACCCCTGTGGTATCTGAACCTGGTGTTATTGGCGCTTCAAAAACCGCCGTTTGAAAATATCAGGGAGATTCCCCTGTTGCCTTTCCCAGAAAGTGGTCTTTCTAGTGGCCATCACATAGGCCAGGAGGGTTTCGGAACTGGCGACCTTGTCCTGCAAGTTGCCTTATCTGGTTATCCACAAGAATAAGGTGGTGGTGCGTCCGCAACCGTCTTTTCTACCGAAAGTGGTCTCGGCTTTTCATATCAATGAGGACATTGTATTACCATCTCTGTGTCCTAAGCCGAAGCACCCTAAAGAGGTGGCCCTTCACGCTCTAGACGTGGTTTGGGCTCTGAAGGTGTATTTGTCTGCCACAGCCCCCTTTTCGGAAGTCAGACTCACTGTTTGTTTCGGTGGCTGGTCCAAAGAAAGGCATGGCGGTCTCGTCGGCCACCATTTCCTAGTGGATCAGAAAGATTGTAGTGCAAGCCTACACCTTGAAGGGTCAGATGCCCCCCCTTTCCAGTCACGGCCCACTCCACAAGGCCAATCGGAATGTCTTGGGCCTTCCGATACCAAGTGTCTGTCGCTCAGGTGTGTAAAGCGGTGACCTGGTCGTCTGTCCACACGTTTTCCAAGTTCTACAAGGTAGCCGATGCCTGTTTTTGGCCGCAAAGTTTTACAGGCAGCTGTATAGTTGCAATTGGATATGCAATATATTTTCTTTATTCCTGGTTTAAAAATGCAGTACCGTTACGTTAATGCGCTGTTGCATTACATTCCGCAGTTTTGGTGCGGTTGTGGGTAGTCACAACTGTAGAGGGTGCTCTGTTTTTGTGGTGGTTTTCTCCACACACTGTTGTCTTTTGTGGGTAAAGTTTCACTAGTTCCCACTTGCCATGGTGGATGAAGTTTTCTGTGCTGTTTTTCCCACCCCTCGTTTGGCACTGCTTGGGGACGTCCCAATGGCCAAGAGGAGCTGTGTCGGTCGGTGAATAAAAGAGAAAATAGGATTTTTTTTGTACTCCTCTTAAAATCCTTTTCTGTAATTCACCGACCGACACAGCACCCGCCCCTCCATTTTCTCTTTACGTTATACTGCTTGTTGACGTACTGATGACTGCATGGCATGCTGGAGGGTTGTTGCCCAAGAGACCTCCCCTGGGCGGAACTGCAAAGTTCTGAGTTACATAACAAGTAATGCCTAGTATCCTCCTTGTGGTGGGCATAACAACCCAATGGCTAAGAGGTGCTGTGTCGGTCGGTGAATTACAGAGAAAAGGATCTTACAGTGAGTACAAAAAAATGCTATTTTATTTTTTGTTTAGGGTTGTTTCGGTAGGAGCCCCACCGCAGGGGTAGATTTGGATTTTACCCAGAGTTCAGCTTTAACCACTTAGACCGGACCATTTTGCTGGTCAAAGACCAGACCACTTTTTGCGATTCGGCACTGCCGTCGCTTTAACTGACAATTGCGTGGTCGTGCAACGTGGCTTCCAAACAAAATTGATGTCCTTTTTTTCCCGCAAATAGAGCTTTCTTTTGGTGGTATTTGATCACCCCTGCGGTTTTTATTTTTTGCGCTATAAACAAAAATAGAGCGACGATTTTGAAAAAAATGCATTATTTTTTACTTTTTGTTATAATTAATATCCCCCAAAAATATATAAAAAAAAAAAAAAAAATTTTCCCTCAGTTTCGGCCAAAACGTATTCTTCATATTTTTGGTAAAAAACCGCAATAATCGATTTATTGATTGGTTTGCGCAAAAGTTATAGCGTTTACAAAATAGGGATAGTTTTATAGCATTTTTATTAATTTTTTATTATTATTTTTTTTTTTAACTAGTAATGGCGGTGATCAGCTCTTTTTTGTTATTTTTTTTTATTTTTTTGGGAGTACACGTCGGGACACATCGGACATTTTTGGGGCCATTGTCATTTATACAGTAATCACTGCTATATAAATGCAGTGATTCCTGTGTAAATGACACTGGCAGTGAAGGGGTTAACCAGTGGATGGCAGTGTAGGGGTGTGTTACTAACTGTGGGGGGGTTGGGCTTTCATTTAGTGAACACTGATCTCTGCTCCAATCACATGGAGCAGAGATCAGCGTCACTAGTTGCTAGGCAGAATGGAGAAATGCTGTTTACACGGCATTTACTCCATTCAGCCGTCCTGTGAGGCGATCGAGTCCGCGGGACCCGCGGCCGGACTCACGAGGGTCCCGACCGGCACGCTAGCGAGCCTCCAGCGACGCGCTCGCGATAGCAGGGCGGCATTGAAGATCGGACGTACCTGTATATGCCTGCCCGTGCCATTCTGCCGACGTACATCGGCGTGCGCTGGTCGGGAACCGGTTAACCATCCCTAGAACATACCTGTCTGTTTTTGCAAACAAGCTGTTATACCAGTATCATAGCTGCAGCCATGATCCTGGTATTAAAATTTGCAACCGGCTGTGGGCTTTCATGTAAAAGTGACTCGAGGTGGCTCTACAGGTGCCTGATCACTTTTACAGGGCATGGAAGGAGCCTCTTCCCACTACCATTTCACTGGGGAGTCCAGGAATGCTATACTTGGTCAGGCCAGCAGACAGAGGAAATGGTGGCACAACCCAATTACCCCCCCTGTCGTGCAGGGAAGGTGAGGTACAAAAAGGTCCAATGCCCTTCTCGGTTCAGCAGTCCGGTGAAATACATTTGTTCCACAGATGGTGGCTAGGGTTCCAGCAGCGAATGGTCAAAAATAGATTGCAGATGTTTATCAACCCATGACTTCCATACTTTTAGATGCTTTGGAACACGGTTCAGCAGTGTGGCCTCAACCTTGCAATGTATCATAAATTGGGTTATCCTGTGTTTCATTAAGGGTGTATAATGAGCTTTTCCAAGCTTTAGCAATGGTCTGCTTGGCAGCAGCTGTCAAATCTTCAGGATGTTTAATGTTCCTATGGTCGGGTCAGGCTGTTTGGGTATCAAGTAACACAGAAAGCATGCTAAATACTTCAGCCCAGAATGAGGTGACAACTGTACATGTTCACCATATGTACATGTGAGTGTCTGCAATCTGGGCAGTCCCTGAAATAACTTGAGAGATAAGACAATGTTTTAGCTATTCTAGCTGGAACCAGATACCATCTGGTGAAAACATCTGTGGCCCAGAAGTAGACTGGTAGCACTGAATTTGCTATTAAAATCTTAGCAATCAAACCAGGAGCCTGAGGGTCAGAGCAGCATATATGTTTGAAAAATGTTCGGGGCTGCAGGTCCGTTTGACCCTTGGTATATACGGAGAAAAAGTGCTGGATTTGGAGACGCCTGAATATTTCCAAGTTTGGAAGTTGGTATTTCTCCTGCATCGATGCAAAAGAAAGTAATGTGGTATTGGTAACCAAGCGACCCAACCTGCGAAGGTCAAGTGATTTCCATAGATTACGGAATGAGGCTGGGGCTATGCTGCCTGGTTAAAGAGGGATTATTCAAAAAGGTCGGGGGAAAGTGTGAAGATTGCAAAAGACAGGAAAATTTTAAACTATCCCATATGGCCGGGTAATGTTGTGTTATGGGCTGTATTATGGTCTTGTGTTCCCTGGGGTAAAGCCAGAGAAGGTAATAAACAACCAAAGGGTCACATTCAGCTGCTTTCAAGCTGAGCCAAAGGGCAGACACCGTAACAGTATATTTGGCCAAATGGGCCAACTGAGCTGTTTGGTAATATTTGACAAAAATTAGTTGGGCCAAGGCCACCCTTTTTGGAGTATTTTCAATCGTAAAGTTAGTGTAACTAGCACAGGTTTTGACACGTTAAAATGATTGTAAAGTCTCCTTTTTTTTTTTTTTTTCTCCCTTTTTTTTTCTTTTTTTTTTTTCGTCCTATAAAAATATTAAACGTTCTACTTACCTGCTCTGTTGCAGTGGATTTGCACACAGCAGCCCAGTCCCTCTTCTGTGATCCTGGTCCCTTCCTCCTGTTCAGTGATCCCACAACAAGCAGCTTGTTGTGGGGGCACCTGAGCTGTGTCGCAGCTCCATCTGCATTCAGATGCGGAGCCCCAGCACCGCCCACCTCTCCCCTGATTGGCTAGCTGACTTTGACAGCAGATGGCACCGCTGCTGTGTCTGTCAATCGGGAAGGAGAATCTTGTTCAGCTGAAACACTCGAGGATATCGCTAGACGGAGGGGCATCAGGTAAGTGTGGGGGACTGCTGCTGCACACAAGACTTTTAATCCTAATACATTAAGATGATAAAACCTTTTGCCTTTACAACCACTTTAACACTGTTAAATGACTTGTATAACCTTCTTCTTTTTTTCTGCTTTAAACTTCATGCTTGTTGATGATGCCTGTGTTGCATTTTTTTCAGGTCCAAAATCCAGAAATCAGATTCCAGCAGCAGCTGGAGCAGCTTGGTGCCATGGGTTTCCTAAACAGAGAAGCAAATCTACAAGCTTTAATAGCAACTGGAGGAGACATCAATGCAGCTATCGAACGACTACTGGGATCCCAACCTTCATAGCAATCCTTCCCAATCAAGAAAAAATGTAATTTATTTTTGATAATGGCTTTTAAGTCTCGATAAAACACCTGCTTTTTTTCAGTTTGACTCCTGGTGTCATAACAAACTAAATCTTGAAGCATTTAAATCTGGATGAAGTGCAGTAGTTTATCTGAAACTGTGGGAATCAAGATTTTTTTTTTTTTTCTTTTTTCTTTTTTTTCCTTTGGACTTGTTGCATGTAGTACAGACCATCTACTCCCCACACGCTGCATTGCTTGTGATTTTTTTCCAGTAAATGGCTTCGGCAGTTGGCTAATAGGTTTCAGCTAAACTTCATCTGTTGAAGGGTATTTGCTTTAATCAATAGCCTCTGATAGTAATTTATGTAGACTACATACAACACCGGATGTCAAATAGATAAGGTTATAATTAGTGATACACTATCGCTTTTTGTGACTTTAGCCTGTATTTTTGCTAACATAATGCTGTACGATTCATACTGCTTGAGTTTCATTTAACCTTCTGTTTTCCCTTCTGATCACTTATGTAAACATGGGTAATTTTGCTGCAGTCCATTGACAGTAGTTATAGCTGCACACCCACAGAATATGAAACTTGGTATTTAGGTAAACGTGGAATAGCATTTACAAAAAAAAGTCTGGTCAGAAACACAATGTAGCTGCAATAGTAATATTATACAGTTAAATAGATTTTGGTTAGATTGAAAAAGCATTTTAGGAGAGGAGCTCTTAAAGCATACTTTTCATCTGCCAATTTAATATTGTGAGTATGAAGCCAGAAGAATTGGCTTTGAATCTAATTTCAGCACAGGATTTTGAAGTATTCATGGCATACCATGATAAATGACTGAAATTGTCCCCATTTTCAGGGTATCCTTGTCTGTGTAATCTTTACACCAGATTCTATCATACCCTTAGACTAATCAGAATAGAAACAGGCGCTCTGGATGCTTCAAAAGCCTGCATTGGCAGGAGAAAAAAAGTTGTACAATAAACACTATTTACAAAGTTTATCGTTTTTGCTGTGCTTTACAATATTAGTTTTGCCAGAAATTTGCTAAACGTTTGAATTGTGATTTAAGGCTGAACTCAAAGCAGATATACAAAAAAAAATTAATATGATCACATATTAAAATCCCTAAATGCGTTTTTAAATGATAGTGTAATTACATGTTTTTGTCTTGAATATCAGATGCCTGCAATGCCCAGCACAGCAGCACTTCGTCTGTGAGAAAGATGGTTATAGCTCTCTGAACCAATAACTCTTCTGCAGTGTGCATGTGCTGAAGAGAGGTAAGAGCAGAGTGCTGCCTCCTTCAGGTCTAAGTAGGAAGTTGGGGCTTTGCTGCTGCAGCTGTGGACGTCAAGAACCTACAGGGCCACTAGATTTGCTTATCAGAATTACAAATCCTTTGACCGATGAAAAAAATTGCTAGTATGTGCAGCTATGTATTTAGTTGCTTTCCTGATGTTTAGCTTTAAGGCAGTGTTCGGCAAGCTGTGGACCCCCCCACCTGCTGAAGTACTAGCTGCACAGTTCTGCGAGGCATTCTGCCAAGTTTGGTATATCCTCAGCAGCTGGGAGTCAAACATTTGTTGATACATCGAAGATCCTAATCATTAGTGATGCATTTTGATGATGATCTTGGCATTCTCTGTACAAACTGCCAGAGATCCTCATGCTTCTAAAGTGCAAATTACAACAGTTAGTATTTACAAAGGTGAGTGACACCACGGTCCAGTTCTGTTAATTGTGGCTTGATTTCAGGATGTGAGAAAGTGTCATGTGATCTAATAATTTTTAACCACATTGTACAAATAGATAATCTTGCATTTTTATCAGTCCTCTCTCCTGTGCACAGGTAATAAATAAATACCAACAATTCCTGTTTCTTGTTTGCTCTTCACTTTTGTTTAGATGCGATTTAATTTATTGTAGCTATAGGGCTCATAATTTCACAACTTCTGTTGAGCCACACCTGACTAAGCTGAATGTGACACATAGAGGGAGATTTACTAAATCTGGTGCAGCTGTGCATAATCAACCCGCTTCCAGTTTTATTGTCAAAGCTTATTTGAACAAGCTGAATTTTTGAAGCAGATTGGTTACTATGCACAGCTGCACCAGATTCTGTGTGCATCGTGTTAAATCTCCCCCTTAGGGTCCAGGTGAGGTGATGTGAGGGCCCAGGAGCCCAGCGCATTCTGAGTGTATAGCTTTTAAATGGCTGGTGAATGCCTTGGAATTTATCAACGAGAGCCTCAGGGGCTTATTACTACGGCTGACGCACATGCACCAGTGACTTACTAGACTTTACCCAGGAAGCTGTGGAAGACTTGCTATATGGCCAGAGCAGGTCAGTGTTGTAATGCCAGATTCATGATGGTGTTTTGGAGGGTACCTGAAGCTTATACAGATCGGCTAGCTATATTGTGGCAATCTAAGGTTTGAAAACTATTTATCATTCAGACTGATTTCAAGAATAAGATTGATTGCGGTATAAGTTGCAAGGTGGCTTAAATTTGGGGGGAAAAAAAGATTAAATCAATATCAAGTGAAGAGAACGTAAATGTTGTACCTGGATCAAAACAAACAGTTGCAAAAGATGTTGGCTATGTTCAAGCATGGTAGCTAGCCAGTGATTTAATATTGTGCTGCATAGGCCAGATCCTGCGTTAAAGGTAAATTCCAGGAATTCAGCTACTTTGCAAAAACTGCCGGAATACCAGCATGTGCCTGCCGCCTCCCTAGAATTCTCTAATAGTCACATTTAACAGGTTTGTTGTGCTCCAGGAAGATAACTTCTGGCGCTCTGACACTGCTTATTGTGGTCTTGGTTCCTTCAAGAGCAGAGTCACTTTAACTGCTATGCAAGCCCCTCCCCTCCTGCCAATTCACAGAAGCCTTTGTATTATGTGAACTAATTCTCAAAATGCAACGTCTTCTGTGAATGGGCAGAAAGGGGTGGGGGGTTCTTTCCTCTCACAGCTGAGATGTCTTCCTGGCAGTGCAATAAACCTCTCAAATATATAAGTAATAGGTCCCAGAGGTGACATGCACCTAATTGGACTCCACTCATAGGAGTTTACTAAAACTGAAGAGGGAAAAATCCTGGTGCAGCTCTACCTAGGAACCAATCTGCTTCCAGTTATTTTTTTTTTTTTGTCATGGCTGAAGTTAGAAGCTGATTGGCTACCATGCACAACTGCACCAGATTTTGCACGCTTCAGTTTAAGACCCCTTTCACACCACACCGCCCATAGCGTGGGCGGTAAAACTCCGCTATTTTTTGCGGTGTTTTACTTCCGGATTTGCGGCCGCTTTTACCCCCGCTAGCGGCCGAGAAAGGGTTAAAACCGCCGGCAATACGCCGCAATAGCGGCGTTTTGCCGGTGGTAATACAGCGCTGCCCCATTGATTTTCAGTGGGGAGCAGCGGTGAAGGAGCAGTAAACGCACCGCTCCTTCACTGCTCCAAAGAAGCTGCTGGCAGGACTTTTCCCCTGACGTCCTGCCAGCGCACCGCTGCAGTATGAAAGCCCTCGGGCTTTCACACTACAGACAATGGTGCAGCTTTTTTAGGGCAGATTGCAGGCGCTATTTCTAATGCTATAGCACCTGCAAAACGCCCTGGTGTGAAAGGGGTCTTAGTAAACCCACCCCATGGTGTGCCTGCACTTTATAGAGTTACTGAAGTCTTATAATTCAACTTTAAAAGTTAGTCTGTATGCAGGCAAAGAAAAAATGGACTAATCTGATTACATGTCGTTCAGTTAGGTTTATCTAATTTAGTTTGCCAAAGCACTGTGTATTGTAGACAATTGTAATTTATGAAATAAAGTTTTTTTGTTTGTTTTGTTTTTCTCCATCCTTTGTTGCATATTGGTGATGCTGATCTCATGCAGCCTCATCCCAGCCACTTCTCTCCATGTATGCACTCCAGCAATGCCTGCAAGGCATCTCTCAGGACAGGTTTCCTGATAAATCAATCAGGGGTCTATGTGACAACACAAGCAAACAGATATGTGACAGGAACAGTGTTGTCACACTAAAACCGAGTGCCTAAATAATAATCTTTTTGGCCTGATCACCAGGAATTACTTTATTGAGAGCTGTAGTTTTGAAAATTACCTATGAAATTGCTTTACCATGTTAAAGCTTAAAGTGGTAAAACCCAGCTTAACAATTCTTGTATATAGTGGCTGTATTGGTTTTCTTTTTAGGTTTTCTTTCCTTTATTTAAATATGGTAAGCTTAACCAGTAAATCTGTTAATACATTTGCAGGAAAGATTTTTTTTTTTTTTTATCTTAAGATTGTTGAGACAAACCATTTACCACTGACAAGTGCGTACACTGCTCATCCTTTATTCATTTTATGTAAAACCTTTATCCCAAAAGAAGAAACTGTTGCTGTAACTGCAGTGTGAGCTGAAGTTTGGCTTCAATTTCTTAGTGTATGTAAATCTTAGTCCATATTACACCCCCCTCCCAACCAACACATCTAATGATTGGTAAGCTGCAATATATTACATATTGGGTTTAATACCACTTTAAATTCTAAGTATGATTGGGTTTACATATACTTCAACCCTGTAATGCCCCATTGAAATAGAAAAATGGAATATGAGATGAGTTTAGCATTTTTAGAATTTTAAAGATCATTTGGGAAATCTTCCAATGGGGACTATTTTTGTGGTGACAACCATCAAAGTGGTATTTCCTGTTCTTTCCTAGTGTGATAGGAATTGAAGGGAAATCCCGTCATTGGTTCACAAGCCACAAAAAACTCATGATTTTTAACCATTCTGTGTTTTTACTCAATACCCTTTTTTTTTTTTTGCCCTTTTTAGAATAGAACCTGAGAGCATTACTGCATCCAAAGTTTTACAGAAAACACTAGCTCAATTATCTAAATGAAGGATCTCCCTCATAGCTCATCAATTGTTTCCTCTGGCATGACCGGAGCACTGCATAGGAACTGTGGGTAGAAGGTTATACATTCTCAGGTGCTGTACTGGAATGGTGTGGGGGCTCTCACCCCTTTTTTACTTTGACTAGTCTGATTGGCACCTCCACCTGTGTGTTTGCACTTAGTAATTCACAGGTCGTTTTCATTTTCTCCAAACACTCCTTACATGCAGGGGCTCCTCCAGGACCCACTTCTGTGCTTGGGTAAGAACATGCACTTCCCAGGATAAGAGCAGCTTTAAATACAAATTGTTCCCTGATCATGTGGATGAAAAAGCCATATACCCCACTCTAGTGATCTAGGACAAGAAAATACAACTAGCTCTTCACGATCGCACGATGGGTATGCCGGCGGCGCACTCGCGATGGCAGATTGGCAAATTTAAAGGGACGCACAGGTACACCCATTTGCCTGCCCGTGCCATTCTGCTGATGTACATCGGCGTGCGCCGGTCGGAAAGTGGTTAATAACGGTGTTCTATTCCATCCCAGAGCAGGAGGTCGCAGGCCACTGGTTGGGCACCCCTGGTTTATGTAGTGCTTTACAATATAAAAGGGAGACCTACAGATACAATAAGAGAATTAAGAGGGCCCTGCTCAGAAGAGCTTACAATCTAATAAGGTGGGGTAAGTGCTACAAAAGGTCTTAACTGTGGGGAAGGAGCTGATGGAAGTAGTAAAAGTCTTCCTTGAAGACGAGTTTTCAGGGATTGCCGGAGGGAGGCTAGAGTTGGAGATTGGTGGACAGGTTGAGGTAGAGAGTTCCAGAGTATGGGAGTGGCTCTGGAGAAATCCTGAAACCAAACATGGGAGGCGACGAGGAAGCTTGAGAGTAGGAGGTCTTGAGAGGAACGGCGAGGATGGTTTGGGTGATAATTGGAGACAAGTTTGGTGATGTAGCTCGGGGCAGAGTTGTGAATGGCTTTATATGTTAGTATTTTGAATTGAATTTGCTGGGCGATCAGGAACCAGTGTAGGTATGAGTGCAGAGGGGTGGCAGACCCTAAGCATGATAGACTGAAGAGGGGATAGCCTATGGAGAGAGGGGCCAATGAGAAGGGAGTTGCAATAGTCAAGGCAAGAGATAACGAGGGAGTGAATTAGTAGCTTGGTGGTTTCATTTGTTAAAAAGGGGCGTATTTTAGAGATTTTATGGAGGTGGTCTACAAGCTTTTGCCAACGATTGGATTTGGGGCTGAAAGGACAGGTCAGAGTCTAGAATTACACCTAGTACCCTGGCATGAGGGGAGGGATTGACGGTTGCATCATTGATTTTGATGGGAAAAGTCATGGAGGGGGACATGGGGGGGGGGGGGGGGGGATATTACCGGCTTGGTTTTAGAGAGGTGCGACATCCATGATGATATGTCCGTTAGTAATGTGAGAGGAAACTAAGAGAGGTGAGGAGTAGACAGATTTGGGTGTCATCAGCATATAGATGGTATTGGAAGCCGTGGGCAATTATCAAGTCACCAAGGGAGAAGGTGTAGATAGAGAAGAGAAGGGGTCCAAGAACAGAGCCTTGGGGGGACCCCCAAAGAAAGGGGCAAACAAGAGGAAACTGAGTTGTAGGTAACACTGAAGGAGTGCTGTGGTAGGTAAGAGGAGAACCAGGATAGAGCGGAATCTTGGAAGCCACGGGAAAGGGGTTTATTGAGAAGGAAGGGGTGGTCAACGGTATCAAAGGCGATAGAGGGGTCAAGTAGTAGGAGTTTGGAGTAGTGGCCATTGGTTTTAGCAGTTAGTAAATTGTTAGGGAGTTTTAGTAAGGCAGTTTCTGTGGAGTGCTGCGAGCCAAAGCCGGACTGTAAGGGGGTCAAAAAGGTTGTTTTCACTGAGGTAGGAGCTAAGACAGTTGTAGACTAGAAGTTTAGAGGTGAATGGGAGCAATGAGATGAATCTTAAGTTCAGGTTGGTGGGGTCCAGTGGGGGCTTTTTAGTATTGGAGTGATTTGCGCATGTTTAAGAGGGAAGATGCCACTAGAGGGGAGATTACCTCTGAAGTAAGGGAGCATAGGATAGAATAAGAGGGTGACAGCAGTAAATGTGAGGGAACAGGATCCAGGGGAAAATTGGTTAGGTGGGCATCTGAGATGTTTTGTAGCGTTCAGTAGTAGTTCAAAAGAGGAGAGTGTTGAATGTGCTGTTAGGCAAGGTGGTCAGTAGCAGAATAGAGAAGAGAAAGTTTAAGGTGGCAAAGGTTCTTTCAAGTAATTGTTTGCTGCTTGGAGGGATGGGTGGTTGGAGGCAAGGATACAGTGAAACTGATGAGTTTTTGATCAGGGAGAGAAAAGGGGGTGTTGGTGAGGTTGCCAAGGGTACAGAGATGGGATAATACAAGGTTGAGGTTATTACCATTGGGGTGAGTGGAAATGTGTGTGTCCATTGGGTTAGGTCAAAAGATGAGGTGAAGTTGAGCTGTAGCTGGGCTGTTAACATTGACAGGGATGTTTGAAGTCGCCAAAAATGATAGTGGGTGGTAGCCTGAAAGCATGTCAAACCTTTTTATAATTTACCTTATGGGTGGGGTCAGGACTGTATGGCTATGTGCTACTTTTTCCCCTTAGGGATCATTTTACTTTTTTGTCCTTAGTAAGAAGTAGCGGTGCTGCTCCAGGTGTGTTAAGTGTCTCAAATGAACCTCTGATGGGCAAACTTATCTTTTCCATGCCCTGAATGACAATGCTGGAAGTGTTCTTATTATGGTGTTGGACCCAGCTACAGGAGCGACTTTCATTTGTTTCTCTTTATGCTTCTTCCCACCCCTCCTCCTTTTTTTTTTTTTTTTTTTTTTTTTTTTTTTTTGTCGCTTAGAGTTCCCTAGTTTCTTTTAAAGTGAAATCCACAGTATCTCGGGACAACAGTAACCATAATCAGACTGGTTTTATCTCACTATAGATATCTCCAATCGGGGAAATAAACACCCCCTAAAACTCCTCCCATATCTAATCAGACTGAAATTACTATGAGGAAGCATTATTTTGCAGTATCAGATGACATAACAGATCGCACCACTAGAACATCAACTAAAGTAAGTCTACTCCCTTTCCTCAATCTTTTTCTGATGTCTGCACTTTATGATTTTGAGGATCTAGGCCTTGAATCTAACCCTCTACCCACTGACCCTCATTCTAAACCTTTAGTGGTATCTTTTAAATTAAAATCAGATTTTTATGCAATGGGGTAGAGGGGAAAGCATATGGATTTATTCCAGAAATTGATTGAGGGGTACCTGACACACCTAGCATGTACCCACACATCCAATAAAGGGCTTGATAACTTTACATCTGAAGAGAGGGAGTCATTGAAATGTCTTAATAATGACGCTAACATTTGTTAGAAATGCAGATAAGAGTGGTGTGGTAGTGGTCCTTGATTCTACTACTTGCTTCTACAACAGCTTTCCGACACTAATAAATATCGTAGACTCAAAGCTGACCCTACATTACCTTTTTTAAATGTGAGCTCTCATCTTTTGGACAGTGCGGTTTCAGTGGGCATTTTTTTTCTATCAAAGAGAAAGATGTTCATCCCAGATTTGCCAGTCATTTCTGCATTTCATCACCAAGGTACATAAAGGGTTAAGTCCTTAAAGGCAGACCCATTGTAGCTGTGATAGGGTCCTTTTAATGAACGCTTAAGCCACTGGGTGGACCAGCAACTACAGCCCTTAGTTGAGTTACCAGGCTTCCTCAAAGACACTACTCGCCTTTTATCCCAGCTTAGGGATTTTGTGTGGAGGGAGGACTATAGATGGATCACCTGTAATGTATCCAGTCTCTACTCCTCCATCCCACCCACTCTAGGTTTACAAGTAGTCTCTTTTCCTTTGAAGGTTGGGCCAATTCTCTCTTGTCCTCCGGGAATTTATTCATTTGGAGTTCCTTCTACCTCACAATTTTTTCATGTTTGGTGACTTCTATCTCCAGATGTGTGGGGCCTCCATGGGAGCTAAGTTCTCACCATCCTTTGCCAATTTGTACATGGGATGGTGGGAAAGGTCCTGCATATTTGGGGCAGATAGTCCCCGCCAAGCAGACACTGTGCTATACTGTCGCTATATAGATAACTTGTTCGTTGCCTCTGCGCAACATTTTACTTTGGCGACATGGCTGGACTTCAGGTATGATAACCAGCTTAATCTCTGGTTCATGGGTCACAGTGATTGCTTGCCTATTGAATTTTTGGATGTTCCGTTTTTGGCCAATGGAGATTGTATCGTGTCCAGTCTATACAGGAAGCCTTGTACGGGGAACATGCTAAGAGTAGGGATGAGCTTCGTGTTCGAGTCGAACGTACGTTCGACTCGAACATTGGCTGTTCGTGCGTTCGGCGAATTCCGAACGTTTTGGCCGTTCGCGTCAAAATTCGAGTGACGCGCGCGCGGACCACAATGCACTGCGTTGGCGCAGTGCATTGCTGTCCGATGATTGGCCAAGCATGCACTGTGACCCCGCATGCTTGGCCAATCGTAGCGCCGGCAGCGAGGAGAGCCATGATTGGCCACAGGCATCCTGCCTGTGGCCAATCATAGCTCAGACTGTGTAGTGCACGCCCCACACTATATAAGGCCGCCTTTAAGGCGGCCTCCTGTAGTGTGTTACTTTGCATCTGAAGCAGTGGGTGTTCTGTGTACCTTCAACACAGTACACACCAATCGTTTTTGGCTGATTTCCTATCTTGCTGCTGTGTAGTGGTTGTTGTCTGTGCCCTGACTGCAGTATACACCACTATATTCACCTCACCTATATAGCTAGTGATCTAGCTTTAACCACTTAACAACTGCCCATTGCCGATTAACGGCTTCAGGGCGGTTGTTTAACTCAGAGAGGCCGTTAATTAACGGCCTCCCAGAATTCTGCTCTCGCGTGCCCCGAGGTGTGCGCACTCGAGAGCATCCGTGACCGCCGGGTCCATAGGACCCGGCGCATCACGGTAAACGGCCGCTCATAGCGGCCGTTTACCACGTGATTGCTCCGTCAAATGACGGAGTGATCACTTGGAAACAAACCGGCGTCATGTTATGACACCTGTTCCTCCCTCCCCTTTCTGTACCGATCGGTACAGCGGAGGGGAAAGAGATCGGTGTCAGCAGCGATGTGGGCTGCATCTGCAGTGCCCACATCGCTGCTCACCGAATTTAACCCCTCAATTCCCTGCCAATACTCTGCAATACCAGTGCATACTCTGCAGTACCCCGCCATTACTCTGCAGTACCCCGCCATTACTCTGCAGTGCAGTACCCCGCCATTACTCTGCAGTGCAGTACCCCGCCATTACTCTGCAGTGCAGTACCCCGCCATTACTCTGCAGTGCAGTACCCCGCCATTACTCTGCAGTACCCCGCCATTACTCTGCAGTACCCCGCCATTACTCTGCAGTACCCCGCCATTACTCTGCAGTACCCCCCAATACTCTGCAGTACCCGCCATTACTCTGCAGTACCCTGCTATTACTCTGTAGTACCCCGCCAATACTCTGTAATACCCTGCCATAAATTGCCATACCCAGCCATACTCAGAGATACCCAGCCATACACGGTGATACCCTGAAGTACCCAGCCATAGACGACCCCCACCCCTCACCGCCCTCTGGTGCTTCTACCAACTCGCCAGTACGATCAAAGCCAGAATCTTCTTTTTTTTTTATTTTTTATTTCAGGCTTCCCAGCCTAGAGGTGAGATGTGGGGTCATATTGACCCCCCAGATTTCACTGTAAAGAGGACCTGTCATCCCATATTCCTATTACAAGGGATGTTTACATTTCTTGTAATAGAAATAAAAGTGATCAAAAATATATTTTTGGGAAAAAAAATGTCAAACTAAAATAAAGTAAAATGAACAATAAAAAAATAAAATAAAAATTAAAGCGCCCATGTCCCCATGTGCTCGCATGTGCCACACATGTGAGGTATCGCCGAGAATGTTAGAGCGAGAGCAATAATTCTAGTCCTAGACCTCCTCTGCAACTCAAAACATGTAACCAGTAAAAAAATATTTAAAGCGTTGCCTATGGGGATTTTTTAAGTAGCGACGTTTGGCGCCATTCCACGGGCATGTGCAATTTTGAAGAGTGACATGTTTGATATCTATTTACTCAGCATAACTTCATCTTTCACTTTATGCAAACATTGGGCTAACAAGTGGTTAATAATAGAGCTTGCAGTCAGTAGTGTTAGGAGATAGTGCGTGCTGTCTGCGTGCTCTGTACCCAGTACATACCGCTATAATATAGGGCAGGCCCCTACTTTCAAACATCCAACTTACAAACATCTCCTACTTGCAAACGCAAGGAGACAGCAGCAAGTGAGATGAAAAAAGATGGACGACAAAACAAAATTATACAGGGGTGATAACCCTTCCCTATGTTTTCCAAAAAGCTTAAAGATATTTTTTTTGACTGGAGCTACACTTTAAAAATGTACCGGTTGAAAATGACAAACAGATTCAACTTAACACAACAAACCTACACAGTCCCTGTCTTGTTTGCACCGCCTGTATACTGCTGTTCTGAGTATATAGGGCCTGGGGGCCACACGCATTTCCTTTTTTTAATATGGGTACGGGGTTCCCCTTAATATGTGTACAAGACCCAAATAGGCTGGTAATGGGCAGGGAGGGCTACCCATGCCATTTTTCTGAATGATTTTCAACCATATTGCAGGAACCAGATATAACATTAAAACCGCAAGCAGTTTTAAATGGTGTTATTTCCGTTTAATGTCATTTTGTGCAGGGACTGTTCTAAACACGGGAAACACGTGGCACTTCACAGGCATACTATAGACACCCCCCAGGCACCATATTTAAAGGAATATTTCACTTTTTTTTTTCACTTTAATCGTCATTAAAATCACTGCTCCCGCCAAAACGGTAGTTTTTAAAACTTTTTTTTGCAGTGACCCATGTCCCCTGAGGCAGGAGGCAGGTCGCCAAACCCTTTTTAGCACACTATCTTGCATATTAGCCGTTAAAATGAGCACTTTCCAATTCGAACGTTCGAGTCCCATAGACTTCAATGGGGTTCTAACGTTCGTACCGAACGCGGGGGTCGTTCGCAAGTTCTGGTGCGAACCGAACCGGGGGGTGTTCGGCTCATCCCTAGCTAAGAGCCAACTCTAATCATCCAGGTCATACTATTAAGAGTATACCAGTCGGTCAGTTCTGTAGACTAAAATGTTTATGTAGTAAAGAATTGGATTTTTAAAAGGGAGGCCATTCTTATGACCTCCAGAGTTAAAGAAAGAGGCTATCCCAGTTCCATTATCAATAGGGTCCTAGGTAGCGCTGAGAACACCCCACGGGACAATTTAATGAACCACATGTCCAGGCAATAAACATTGTAGGCATAAAACTTCCGTTCCCAGTACTCCCTGTTTTTTCAACCACCTACAGTACAGAGTTTGAGAAGATAAGTTATCAGGAATTATCTTCCAGTCCTGATCAATGACCATATATATGCACAGTTCTTATCTAATGGGACAGAGGTTGTCTCCAGAAGAGCGCCCACTTTAGGTAGATATCTGTCACTTAGTCTGTATACTAGGTAACGACCACCCACGCACTGGCTACACTTCAAGGGCACTTTTAAGTGCGGCGTAAGCAGTTCTTATTGTGCCTTCATCAAAGAAGGTGACCATGTCACTTTGTTATCCACAGGTAAACTTTGATTGGGACGTTTCTTATTTCTATGAATGGCTTCATTGAAGTGGATTGGATTGATATTGATGCCCTTTTCAAATTCATATATCATTTTTTTTTTTTTTTCGTTTCATGCGTTACAATATCGCGTTGACGCGCATGGACGGCTATGGTTTTCCATATCCCTGTTTCTCATGTAGGGTATCTATGTATATCTTGTGTATACTGCACATACACTAGCACTTATATTGATCTAGTTTCAAACCTCGCCAGTATATCTATGTAGCGCCAGCTACTGAAGAGCACGCGCTATGTGTTTTTCAAATTTAAGGTTACACCTGAACTACACTTTGGTTTGGGTACAATTGTCTAAATTTGGACTTCAGCATCAGTCTGACTGGACTATGAGCTGTTCAGCCTGGCCACAGGGGGGCACTGTCTCTTCTGGCAGGCATGGAACTATGGTCTGGTTGGGTGCTTAAGTTACTCTCTTTCGGAGCCCGCCCAGTGGGAGTGATGCTCGTGCTGTGCTTTCTGGGAGAGGGTATTTAAGATGTGGTGGTTCGGGGTTACGGTCCAGGAGGATGTACTGACTTCATGGTCCTGGTCCTCCTCACTAGCCCCCAGGAAGGCTATGGCCTGGGGTACGGATCCACCCAAAACTAAAGTAGGATTCTGAGGTGGTTGGGTGCTGTCTCGGGTTTGAGAGAGACCCAGTGAAGAAGGCCACGTACGGATGGATTTCTTAGTAAGAGCCTGGAGGAGCTGAAGTACCCAAGAGAATCAGGTCTTGTGGATATCGCCAAGCTGGCTGAAAGATCCAGGTATCACACGAGTGTTCTACAAGTTTAGATTTCCTATGTGTTCTACAACGTCTGTGGCAGAGACTTATCCTTGTATGTTCTACAACAACATCTGTGGCAGAGACTTGTTCCTGAGTAAGCACATTGTTGGCTGCTAGGCCTTGTGAGAGAGGGACTGTCCAACTTGAGTGAACATCCAGTTGCGAATGGTTATTCTCTGGATGCAGTCAAAGTAAGCAAGTTCTTCAATATTGACTTTGACACTAAAGCCCCATACACACTATCAGTTTTTCTGCTGAGTTTTTCCTTCAGATTTACCAAAACCATATAATATGAGGTCAAACCTTAGGAGTTTCAATTTGTATGCAATCAGGCAGGCCCTTGCACTACATGGTTTTGGTAAACCTGAAGGAAAAACTCGCAAGAAAAACTGATAGTGTGTATGGGGCTTAAGAGTACCTGAACTGTCCTTTTCAACCCTCTGATCCCATTTTAAGAGACTGTTCATTGTCTACGTTTTTGCAAATAAAATCCATTTAAGTGGATCTGTCGTCAGTCTCTCAAGTTACTGGGCCATCTACGACGGGACACGGGACACCCCTAGACGTGAAGTGAGGAGTAAGAAGGTAACGGTAAGCCCAATCTAACCAGCAGCTCCTTCGGGGGTTAGTGCTACATCTATTTAGATACTTATATCTTTAATGTTATATACATGGCATTGACATGCACGGATGACTGTGTTTTTCCATACTGCTGTTATCCATTCATGTCGTGTGTGTATTTGGTGCGAGATATCTAGATGTATCATGTGTAGGGCTGAAACGATTAATCGATATTATCGATGATAATCGTTAATGAACATCGTTGTCACTGATTTTCATTATCGATTCGTTGGTCCGCACGTGAAAAAAAATCCTTCCCTCCTGTGTAATCCTCTGTCGCTGTCTGTGACCAGGCACGTCCGTGCCGCGCCTCTCCTCCTCGCTGATGTCATTCCCACAGATCTTCTCAGCCCCGCCCACTGCTGCCTTGATGGAACAGAGAGGCGAGGACGAGAAGCTGTGAGGAGAACCGAGCTGCACATTGTGAAACGGTAGCGGCTAAATACAATGCAATACAATACAATACACTACACAAAACATGCATACATACACAGTACATTTACTGACTGGTGGCCCAACTAAGTATTCCGGGGGGGGGGGAGTGCTACATCGTTGGTTTTGCTGGGAGGGAGGGGGGGGGGAATAGTCATAGTGCCCCATTGTTGTTCCTGGGAGGGGGAGGAATAGTGCCCCATTGGTGTTTTGGGGGGGGGGGAATAATGCCCCATTGGTGTTTCTGGGGGAGGGGAATAATGCCCCATTGGTGTTTCTGGGGGGAATAGTGCCCCATTGGTGTTTCTGGGGGGGGATAGTGCCCCATCATTGGTGTCCCCAGGAGGAATGGAGCCCCGTCATTGGTGTCCCCGGGAGGAATGGAGCCCCATCATTTGTGTCCCCGGGAGGAATGTAGCCCCGTCATTTGTGTCCCCGGGAGGAATGGAGCCCCATCATTGGTGTTCACGGGAGGAATGGCGCCCCGTCATTGGTGTTCACGGGAGGAATAGCACCCCGTCATTGGTGTCTCCGGGAGGAATAGCGCCTCATCATTGGTGTTCATGGGAGGAATATCCCCCCGTTTTTTTTTTTTTAATGATTTTATCCGATTAATCAAAAAAAAAAACGGCCGATTAATCGATTATGAAAATAATCGTTAGTTGCAGCCCTAATCATGTGTATTTTGTATGGGCTGTATGCTGTGTGTGTATGTGTGTATATATAATATATATATATATATATATAATATTAATATGAATGACACATGCATCTGCATGTTTTTTCACGCAGAACCTGTATATCTTTAGTCCATCTGCTTGACATTGAATGCGCCTCTTACCCTTTTGTCTTCTGTTTCTTAGCATTGATCTCCTTCTCTGTTGTAACTTTCTTCATTATAGGGTCCTTTTTGTTTACCACAGACATGGCAGATGGGAGAACGATTGCATAGTTTTGTGACATTACGCTTTATTAAATTGCTAATGGAATATGTTTGACACAAATGTGTCTGATATAGTAATGAACATTACGTGAATTTTCATGAACTTGCAAATCACAATGAGCTTCGGGTTTTCCATAGTGATCATCCCTCTCTGGTTTCGTCTGCGGTATTTTCATTGCGCTTAGCCTTGCAGATGCATTTGAATGCATCGTTCAGTGCTTAGTTATGTTTTTATGTTATATTTTGAGTCTATACTAGAAAATTTTACAGTTATGTCATCTGCTGAGAGACAGCACGCTACCACAGTGAATCCGTTCTATTGACCTGGTTAAACAAATTTATTATCATCACTATTGTATTATGTCAGTTTGTTACTCGGTTTCTGTTTTCAAAGTGCTGTCCATCTCTCTGCACACAAGGTTTCCATTTCAGTCTGATTAGAGATGGGAGGAGTTTTATGGGGTATTTGTTTCCCTAATCGGTTTTATCTCACTATATATATCCCCAGTCTGATTATGGTTACTAGCTATGATTAAGCATCTACCATGATGTTAAACACATTAGCGTTTTTTACTGTACCAACTACAACCATGATATGACAGTTTTGTATTTTTTAACATTGTTTTGCCATAAAAAAAAAGGTGTGTATTCGAAGTGTGGCTGTTCAGCTAGTTTCTTTGAGTGTCCACCTTTTTCTCTTTCCTAGGGTTTCCACCCTCAGGGAATAAGGCTTATTACCTGCCTGAGTCTATTCTTCCTTATTATGTGCTTCGGCTGCAAGGTGCTCTTGTTGTCACCGGTCTTTTTGGGTCTGTTGACCCATCTTGTTTCCTGCAGGTCTGTTGCTGCTGTCTTTATTATTTCCCACTCATCAAATTATAGCTTATGGGGGACATCCCATGGTCTAAGAATCAATTCCTGTGGCCTGTACTATGGCATTATTCTAAAAGGAGTTTTGACATGCCTGTAAATTTCACATCTTGGAATATAGTACATGAGACTTGCGTCCCTCCTCTGTAATCTCCCTATTGCTAGCTAAAAAGATTGGAGCCTCAGAGTGGGAAAAGTTGTATGGGGGATTGTCCTAGCAAAGCTTTTGCTGGTGTCCAGTTACCTGGAGCCTGTGGCATGTAACCCATGGTCTAAGAATCAACTCCTGTGTTATGTACTGCACTCTAAAATATGGAATTTACAGATGTCAGAATTACTCATTTATTTTCATACATCAGGGGACACAGAGCCATAGTAGTTACTATGTGGGTTATAGGGCCACTGATAGGTGATGGACACTGGCACGCCCTAAGGCAAGAAGTGTACTCCCTATATAACCCCTCCCACTACTGGGAGCCCCTTTAGTTTTTTCGCCAGTGTCTAAGGTGTTGGTTATGAGTAAAGATGTGCTGTGCTGGGCTCCACTGGAAGCAATCCTTTCTGGGGCTAGCCATGCTGACCGAATCCATTCAGATTGTCCTTTCATGGGCCTAAGGAATTGTACCCGGGCCTCATGTCCGAAGAAACAAGGTTTTGCTTGCGAATGCTTCTCTTTTTAGAGAGCTGGACCCTGGGATTCAGTACTGTTTGGTATTAAGGCCATAACATTTTAACTGGCAGGGTGCTGTTGCAGGTCCAGGATTGTGGGTAACCTCTAGGTTCCCCTGTTCCTGAAGGTTTCGGAGCCCACCTGAAGGGTAAAGATTGGGTTTATCTCAGATAACCCTGCGGTGGGAAGGTAAGTGGAGATTTTCTTATGAATTTCTCCTTTTAAGTTTATAATGTTGTCATGCCTATGTGTCACCACTGGGGGCTGTATTGAGCACTCACCGCCTGATGCTGGAAACAGCACTGTGTCAGAAGCCTTCATTTCCTCCTCCTCTGGCCAGAGCAGGCAGATCCTCTGGTAAGAAAAGAGGGGACAGGGTTCTCCTCCTGCACCCCCAATGTTGAAGTTAACCCCTTCGGGGGAACTATATGCCAAAAGCATTCCTTTTTTTGAAAAAAAAAAAACAGACCGCGCGGCTGCTCAGCGGAGGTTTTTACCCCGCCGCCATATTTGCTGTTTGCAGGGAGCCTGAAGTCCGCTGCCCCTGGGGGGAAACGCTTTCTTTTGAAAGATGGGGGGCGTAATTAGGGCGGGGCTAATGGCGTCAAACGCCGGCCGCATGTGGAGGAAGTTTTTAAAGCACTGTGTGTAGCTGCTGCTGGCTGTGGAGGGACACATGAGCAGCGGGTGGCTTACTTCAGGTTTGATGGCACAGGCATTTCCCTTTGACACATTATTACTTAATTAATAGCTAGGTATTAATAGCAGCTTATAGCGCTGGACTATAACCTAGCAGTGTACGTTCTTTTTGGTAGTGTATCTGCTTTTGTGCTTCAGGCTATGAGTGGAAGAGGGACCAGGAACTCCTCTAAGGGTTATAAAGGGTCAATGGTTTCACAACAAACGAAATCCATTTCCAAAAGAATGCCATCCTCCTCTGAGAGTGATGCGGCTGGTCAGATTGAGCCGTCAGGGGAGACTGTTGTTGCAGCTGCACTCCACACTTCAGTCCCTGTATATATCACACAGGAGGTTTTCTCTTCTACCATTTGTAATTTGGAAAAGAAGATTGATGCTATGATATCTCTCCATAGTGGGTATAAACTTGGCAGATCCCCATCTAGTGCTGAGGACCCTCTTATTGAGGTGCAAGGGGCAGGGGATCAGGAAGATCTTCCAAGCGATTTGGAAGATACTAATGTATCCTCTTCTGAGGATCCTAAAATAGAAGGGAGTAGCATCACAAGAAAGGTTGCTTGTGCACTCTTACTGAATTGGTTTGTTCAACTTTTTTGCTGCCTGCAGGCTCCTGATGAGCTGACCTCTGGTTTGGGATCATTAAGCTCCCCCATCTGGGGATGCTTTTCCTATTCATTCATGGCTAAAAAAAGCTGATTTATTCTGAATGGGAACATCCACATAAACAATATTATCCTCCTAAGAAATTCTCCATACTTTATCCTATGGAAGATAATTTCTATAAGAAATGGGGGGGGTTCCAGCAAGTGATGCTGCAATTGCCTCAGTGAACAAGATTCTCACGTGTCCGGTGGATAATGCGCTAATGTTAAAGGATCCAACAGATAAAAAGTTGGAACTTCTTTCCAAAAGCAATATGTCTTTAGCAAGTTCAGTAGCGCAGCCGGTTCTTGCGGCAATTTGGTGCATCTCGGTCCATTAAGGAATAGTTTGTGGAGATACTTAAGATTCTGCCTGATCAGCAGGCCCAGCAATGGGCTGGTGTATCAGGTGCACTAGTGCATTCTCGCAGAGTTCTGTGGCTGACAAATTGGTCAGCCGAAGCACCGTGTAAAAAACTCTCTTGGCCAGTTTCCCATTCCATGGTGAACGGCTATTTGGAGATGATTTGGATAGATGCATCCAAAGGATCTCAAATGAGAAAAGCTCTTTTACCAGTAAAGAAGTTCAAACATTTCTCCTTTTTAAGCGCGCTTCCTCACCTGTGTCAGGAGCATCAGCCTTTAGGCAGTCTCGACGGCCTCAACCGTCAGGTTCAAAGGGAAGACCGCAAGGGCAGCACCAGGGTCAAAAGAGATCTTGGGGCAGAAAACCCACAAAGCAGAATGCTAAAGCCTCATTTATGAAGGAGCATCCCAGCTCCTGCAATTTTCAAGGATCTGGCAGGAACAATGTCAAAACAGATGGGTGGCTTCTTCAGTGTCTCTAGGTTACAAACTAGAGTTCAGACAGTTTTCGTCTCCTCGTTTTCTAAGATCAAATGTTCCCAGGGATCCAGAGAGTCTCGTTCTAGCTCTGGATCATTTATTATCCCATCTGGTGTTGATGTCAGAGTTTCCCTTAGAGGAAAAGGGCACAGGTTTTTATTCAAACCTTTTCATGGTTCCAAAACCAAAGGGAGAGGTAAGACCCATTCTAGATCTCAAAGATCTGAATCGGCACTTAAATATCCGATCCTTTCACATGGAGTCAAGCCGATCGGTTGTTTCCACCCTGCAAGGAGGGGAGTTTTTGGCCTCAATCTATATCAAAGATGCATATCTCCACGTGCCAATATTTCCCGCTCACCAGAAATTTCTACGCGTCAAACGAAAATCATATTCATTTTGTGGCCCTGCTACTCGGTCTAGCCACAGCACCACAGGTGTTCTCAACAATTCTGGCACCTCCTTTAGCCAGATTAAGGGCTCAAGGCATAACGGTCCTAGCCTATTTAGACAATCTACTTTTAATAGATCATTCAGTCTCGGGTCTAAACCAGAGTCTGATCACAGCTGTAAACTACCTGGAAACTCTGGGTTGGATACTCAACCTAGAAAAATTGTACTTAAAACCATCAAGGAGATTACAGTACTTGGGGCTGGTCATAGATACTATACAGAAGAAGGTATTCTTACCCCAGACAAGAATCGGTTCTGTTATAGGACTAATTCAACATATCAAAACAAAGAAAAATCCTTCCATTCGGCTGTGCATGAGATTGTTAGGGAAAATGTTGACCTCCTTCCAGGCCTTCCCTTACGTGCAGTTTCACTCAAGACTGCTACAAAACACCACCCTGGCGATCTGGAACAAAAATATTCAGGCTTTGGATTTTCCATTACGCTTGGCTCCCGACGTACATTAGAGCCTAAATTGGTGGTTGATATCCAGCAACCTCCAAAAGGGGAACGCTTTTCTGCCAGTATCCTGGAAAGTGGTGAAAAACAGATTCCAGCCTGCTAGGCTGGGGAGTAGTCCTGGAAGAAGACTCTGTCCAGGGGAGATGGTCCAAGTCAGAAAGGACCTTGCCTATCAATATTTTGGCGATTCGGGCTGTAGGCCTGGCCCTAGAATCTTGGACGGTCAGACTTGTCCTGCCACGATTCAATGCGACAATGCCACGGCTGTGGCTTACATTAATCACTAGGAGGGTACGAGAAGTCGTGCAGCCCAAAAAGAGGTGAATCATGTTCTAGCTTGGGCAGAACACAACATTCCTTGCCTTTCGGCGATTTTCATTCCAGGAATAGAAAATTGTCAGGCAGACTACTTGAGTCGCCAACAGTTATTTCCAGGGGAATGGTCTCTTCACCCCGACATCTTCCTAGTGATATGTCAGAAATGGGGTATTTCCGGACATGGAGCTGTTTGCGTCCAGATTCAACAGTCGACAACTTTGTGTCAAATGAGCTAGCATGCGGAACAGACGCATTAGTCTTCCCATGGGATCAGTTTTCACTGATCTATGCGTGCGTTCCAGTTCTGCTACTTCTACGTCTTCTCTGCAGGATCAAGCAGGAACGAAAAGAGGCGATTCTGGTGGCCCAGAAGATCTTGGTTTGCCAAGATCATAAAGAGGGCGGTAGGAATCCCTTGGACTCTGTTATTATGGCCAGACCTTCTCGCACAAGGTCCGGTATTCCATCCTACCTTACGGATGCTAAATTTAACGGTTTGTTCATTGAAACCCACATTCTAAAGGATCGTGGGTTATCTCCTTCAGTAGTGTCTACTTTGGTTAATGCCAGAAATGCGGCCTCCAGAGTCATTTACTACAGAGTCTGGAAGGGCTTATGTTTCTTGGTGTGGATCCAGGGGTTGGCACCCCAGGAAGTATGTCATAGGTAGGATCCTTGATTTCCTGCAAATGGGATTAGAAATGAAGCTGGCCTTGAGTACTATCAAGGGCCAGATCTCGGCCTTGTCTGTGTTTTTTCAACGGCCTCTTGCTCTCCACTCTGGTGCGTAGCTTTATACAGGGGGCAACATGGATTAATCCCCCTATCAAGGCACCTCTATATCCTTGGGATCTAAATTTGGTCTTATCTGCTTTGCAGAGTCAGCCTTTTGAGCCCTTATGGGAAATTCCCTTGGTTCTTTTGACAAGAAAGATAATCTTTTTGGTTGCCATTTCTTCTGGTAGAAGAGTATCTGAACCAGCGGTGCTATCTTGTAAAGAGACATATTTGATCATGCATAAGGGTAAGGTGCTTTTGCGCCTTCATCCAGAATTCCTACCAAAAGTGGTGATAGGGTTTTCATTTAAACCAGGATATTATTCTTCCTTTTTTTTTTTTTTTCCAGAGCCTCAATCTAGGGAAGAGAAGGCACTACATTCCCTTGATGTAGTAAGAGTGATCAGAGGTCTATGTAAAGGCGACCGCTCAGGTTTGCAAAACAGATGTTTTGTTTGTACTGCCAGAAGGCCCAAAAAGGGGACCGACAGTATCAAAATCTACCATTTCCAAATGGATTCGTCAAGTGATTGTTCAAGCTTATGGCTTAAAAAAGAAAATTCCTCCTTTTCATGTTAAAGCACACTCAACCAGGGCAGTTGGTGCCTCTTGGGCGGTGCATCATCAGGCCTCTATGGCTCAGATCTGGAAGGCCGCAACTTCAGTTCATACATTTACCAGATTTTATCAAATCGATGTTTAAGGTCATGAGGATAATGCCTTTGGGCGCAGTGTACTGCAGGCTGCACTATGAGTCCTCTGGCCTCCTTTTTGCCCTACTTTTTTGTTGCTTCCCTCCCTTCAGTTGCCATTTCTATGGGCCACATAGTAACTACTATGGCTCTGTGTCCCCTGATATATGAAAAAAAAAACTGTATTTTTAAAACGGCTTACCTGTAAAATCCTTTTCTTTGATGTAAATCAGGGGACACAGAGGTCCCTCCCTTCTTGGTATACGCTTGTATTGCTTGGCTACAAAACTGACGACTCCCAGTAGTGGGAGGGGTTATATAGGGAGTACACTTTGTGCCTTAGGTGATGGACACTGGGACACCCTATCAGTGGCCCTATAACCCACATAGTAACTACTATGGCTCTGTGTCCCCTGATGTACATCAAAGAAAAGGATTTTACAGGTAAGCTGTTTTAAAAATCCTGTTTTTCCTGTGGCCTTCTGTGTAGACTTGATTTAGAAACTGTTCTAGATCACACACCACGTCTTCCAAGTAAAGAAGAAAAAAGTTCCTTGTGGTATTTTCTTTGCCCTTGTAGGCCTCAGGCCCAAAGACACGGGCCAGAAAAAGTCTTGGATCTATTATCCCACCGTGGGAAGGAGATGAAGACTTTTTTTCCCCTGCTGTGGGTTAATGTAACCTACAATACTTTCACCGGGGACCAATTAGATGCGATTACAGGAATTTTGCCTCCCTTCCCAAAGAGATACTTTCTTACAAAAATCTTTGATTATCCTGATATCACTAGTAGAGAATGATGCAAAGAATCTGCTGAGAGAGGATGATAGGGGTTTTTGTTATTCGTGGGGGGAAAAAATCCTTCTGGAAAAATCTGTCCGCTTTTTTTTTTTTTCTTCTAAATTTGAATCCCCTGAACAAGTCCATTTTGCATATTAACCACTTCCCGACCAGCGCACGACGATGTACGTCGACAGAATGGCACGGGCAGGCATATTGGCGTACATGTACGTCCAATATTCGTTGCCGCCGTGCCATCGGGAGCGCGCCGCCCGGGACCCCCGTGAGTCCGGTCGCGTGACCCGTGGACTCGATCGCCGCGGGCATCCCCGCGATCGTCTCACGGAGCGGCCGAATGGAGGAAATGCTGTATAAACAACATTTTTCCATTCTGCCTCGCAACTAGTGACGCTGATCTCTGCTCCATGTGATTGGAGCAGAGATCAGTGTACACTAAATGAAAGCCCAACCCCCCCACAGTTAGTAACACACCCCTAGGAACACTTAACCCCTACACTGCCACCCACTGGTTAACCCTTTCACTGCCAGTGTCATTTACACAGGAATCACTGCATTTATATAGCAGTGATTACTGTATAAATGACAATGGTCCCAAAAATGTGTCAAAAATGTCCGATGGGTCCCCCACAATGTTGCAGTCACAATAAAAAATCGCAGATCGCCGCCATTACTAGTAAAAAAAAAAATAATAAAAAATTATTAATAAAAATGCTATAAAACTATCCCTATTTTGTAAACGCTATAACTTTTGCGCAAACCAATCAATAATCGCTTATTGCGATTTTTTTTACCAAAAATATGTAGAAGAATACGTATCGGCCTAAACTGAGGGAAAAAAATGTTTTTTTTATATATTTTTGGGGGATATTTATTATTACAAAAAGTAAAAAATAATGCGTTTTTTTCAAAATTATCGCTCTATTTTTGTTTATAGCGCAAAAAATAAAAACCGCAGGGGTCATCAAATACCACCAAAAGAAAGCTCTATTTGTGGGAAAAAAAGGACGTTAATTTTGTTTGGGAGCCACGTCGCACGACCGCGCAATTGTCAGTTAAAGCGACGCAGTGCCGAATCGCAAAAAGTGGTCTGGTCTTTGACCAGCAAATTGGTCCGGTCTGAAAGTGGTTAAATTCCATCTGGACTAATTTTTTTCATACAGGAACATACTTGCACCAATGGTTTTCATGGCCTCCATAGATTTAAGGATGGTGCATATTCTTATTTGTAGGGATTCTCAGAAGCATCTTCGTCCGTGATCTTTATCTCCCACCATTCAGGGCTATTTCATTTGGACTTTCTCACTGAGGGCAGAGGCTTTAACCTCCTGTAAAATTTAAGTGTTGGTAATTTTGGTAAAAAAAAAAAATTTTTTGAGGGCTGATCCTTTTTGCCAATTTACCATCACACACAGGACATACAGTACTGTGTGAATGTTTTAGGCAGGTGTGAAGAAATGCTGTAAAGTAAGAATGCTTCCAAAAATATATACCTTATTTATCGGCGTATAACAGGCACGTTTTACCCCTTAAAATGAGGGGAAAATCGTGGGTGCGTGTTATCCGCTGATTGTGACCGGAGCGAGAGCCGCCAAATTACACATAGCCGAGTGTACTCTGCTCCGCTCAGTCACGTCCAGTCATTGGACCTGTGTTATGTCCATCATAGGGGCGTGACTGCGAGAGGAGCCGAGCCTATCCGGGTACACTCGGCTTTGTTTATGTTGGTGGTGCTCGCTCCTTTCCGCTCAGTCAGCGGAGATCGGCACCAATTTTAAATAGCCTGCAAAGACACAAGGCTGCAGATGGACACTGAGCAAGGCTGCAATGATGGACAAGGCTGCAGATGAACACTGATAAGGCTGCATTGATGGGTATTTAAATGTAAGTTTTTTTTGTTTTTGTTTTTGTTTTTTCCTTAAACTTCCCTCCTAAACTTGGGGTGTGTGTTATACGCTGATAAATACGGTATTTGATTTTTTTTTATTTATATCAATTTACAAACTGCAAAGTGAACAGATGAAAAATCAAATCAATATTTGGCGTGATTTCCCTTTTGACTTCAAACAAACATCAATTCTTACACTTGTACAAAGTCAGGGATTTTGTAGGATTAGAGTCAGGTGTATGATTAACCAATTATACTAAACAGGTGTTAATAATCATCAATTTCATATGTAGGTGAAATGCAGTCATTAACTGAAAGAGCCGTGTAGGAAGCCTAAAACTGGCTGTGGAACAGCCAAACTCTGCTATTAAGGTGAAGTGGAAGACCGTTTCATGTCACAAGTCATATACCATGGCAAGACTGAGCACAGCAACAAGATACAAGGTAGTTCTATTGCATCAGCAAGGACTCTCCCATGCAAATATTTCAAAGCAAACGGGTTTCAAGATGTTCTTTTCAAGCTCTTCTGAAGACGCACAAAGAAACAGAGCGATGTTGAGTACAGTGGTTAGCCAAGGAATCTTAATGCAGCAGATGAAAGGTGCATCATGCTTACTTCCTTTTGATATCGGAAGTAGTGATGGACGAACTTCCGACGGGACGTTTCGCGAACGCGAAATGCGAACGGACCCAAACGTTCGCGAAACAGAACGTTCGCCGCGGGCCCCATTGACTTCAATGGGAGGCGAACTTTGCAAACCTTCATGTCGAATTTGCGGCCACGTGGTAATTATTAGGGGGTAAAACGTAGTCCCACCATCTGGACAATGACATAATACATGTATGAGGTGAATTTGGGATCGATAACTACAAGCATTTTTATTTTATTTGGGAAATTGTTCTAACAATTCAGGACTATGGAGCTAATGAAGGCAATGGAGGAGAGGGAAGGTCAGGGACCAGGGTAGGCAAAGAAGAGGGTGCAGGAGATGATCACCAGCAGCGTGACATACCGGAATGACACATGCACCGTGATAGAGGCATCTGACAGCAGCACCGTAATACAGAGCACTGACAGCAGCACCGTGACATACAGCGCTGACAGCAGCACCGTGACATACAGCGCTGACAGCAGCACCGTGACATACAGCGCTGACAGCAGCACCGTGACATACAGCGCTGACAGCAGCACCGTGACATACAGCGCTGACAGCAGCACCGTGACATACAGCGCTGACAGCAGCACCGTGACATACAGCGCTGACAGCAGCACCGTGACATACAGCGCTGACAGCAGCACCGTGACATACAGCGCTGACAGCAGCACCGTGACATACAGCGCTGACAGCAGCACCGTGACATACAGCACTGACAGCAGCACCGTAAGCAGCCCCAGGAGGAAGTCAGCACAGCACAGGGATGGTGTGATCCCCTCATAATAAGAACCCCCAGGAGGAAGTCAGCACAGCACAGGGATAGTGTGATCCCTTCATAATAAGAACCCCCAGGAGGAAGTCAGCACAGCACAGGGATATCATAAGCAGCCCCAGTAGAAATATGACACCGCTCAA
The DNA here is from genome assembly GCF_037356315.1 of Lithobates pipiens. Classification (NCBI taxonomy): domain Eukaryota; kingdom Metazoa; phylum Chordata; class Amphibia; order Anura; family Ranidae; genus Lithobates; species Lithobates pipiens. The sequence continues at coordinate 14,126,955 of NW_027507718.1, forward strand.
CCTCTTCAAAGAGGAGGGTAGGGGCATATAGTACGGTGTGCTTTTTTGGGTCAAGGAAGTGAGCCAAATGAATTAAGAAGGTCTGTGTGCTTGATTAAAAAAATAGTTTATAGACATATACATGGTCTACTGGTCACATGTGTTGAATTCCTCCGAGATCCATGCCTCATTCATTTTTAGAAATGTGAGGTAGTTAACACTGTGGTGAGCTAGGCGAGTACGCTTATCGGTCACAATCCCCCCTGCTGCGCTGAACGTCCTTTCGGACAGGACACTGGATGAGGGGCAAGCCAACAGTTCGATTGCAAATTGGGCAAGCTCTGGCCAGAGGTCAAGCCTGCCCACCCAGTAGTCTAGGGGTTCATCACTCCTCAGAGCGTCCACATCGGCCGTTAACCCAATGTAGTCGGACACCTGACGGTCTAGGCGTTCCCTGATGCTGGATCCGGATGACACCTGTCGATGGGTCGGCTGAAAGAATGACCTCATATCCGAAGTCACCAACACATCTTCAAACCGGCCTCTTCTTGCAGGCGCTGTTGGATTGGTACCCGCAAATCCTTCTCTGGGAGTGGGAATTGCTCCTCTGCCAGCGCACGCAAAAGCAGAATGCAGCATTTCTCGAAGCAAGGCCTGGAAGTGCTGCATTCTGACAGCCCTCTGCGACGGCGGTAACATTTCCGCCATTTTGTGTTTGTACCGGGGGTCTAAGTACGTTGCCACCCAGTACTGGTCCTTGACCCTCATGCTTTTTATACGGGGGTCCCTATTAAAACACTGGAGCATGAAGGCCCCCATTTGCACTAAAGTGGAAGCGGTGTGGTGGCCTGGCTCCTGCTCATCATCCAGGATAATGTCGTCCTCTTCATTCTCCTCTCCCCATCCACGCACAACAGGGATCCCAGAAAGGTTTAAAGCATGCTCTTCTTGCTCCTGCTCATCCGCCCCGGCACCATCCTCCTCTGACTCCTCATCAGACTCCTGTTGTTGACTTGTCTCAGATAGAGTAGCCCCCCCTGGGAATTCATCCAGCATTGCGACTTCCTCATCTTCCCGCTCCTGCTCCTCCACAGCCTGATCAATGACACGACGCAATGCACGCTCCAGAAAGAAGGCATAAGGTACCATGTCACTGATGGCGCCATGGCTGCGACTGACCAGTTTGGTGATCTCCTCAAATGGCCGCAGAAGTCTGCATGTGTCGCGCATGAGCAGCCACTGGCGCGGTGAAAAAAAACCCAGCTCCCCAGAACCGTTTCTTTCGCAGAGTTCATACAGGTAGACGTTAACTGCACGTTTCTGCTGGAGCAGCCTATCAAGCATATAGAAGGTTGAGTTCCATCGCGTCGGGCAATCGCAAATAAGACGTCTGACCGGCAGATGGTGTCGCCGCTGAATGTCAGCAAGGCGAGCCATGGCCGTGTAAGATCTTCTGAAATGGGCCGAGATTTTCCTTGCCTGCCGCAAGATGTCCTGGACCCCAGGGTATTTGACAAGGAATCGCTGCACGACCAAGTTTAAGACGTGTGCCATGCACGGCACGTGCGTGATTTTGCCCTGTTTCAATGCGCTAAGCAGATTGGCACCGTTGTCACACACCACTTTACCAACTGTCAAATTGAGCGGTGTTAGCCACTCATCTGCCTGTGAACGCAAAGCTGAAAGGAGTGCCGGGCCAGTGTGGCTCTTTGCTTCCAGGCACAACAGACGCAGCACGGCATGGCAACGTCTCACCTGGCATGTGGAATAGGTTCTGGGGAGCTTGGGCGGTGCAGTGGAAGAGACGCTAGCAGCGGAAAAGGAGGAGGCAGCTGAGGAGGAGAGGGAGGAGGATGGAGTAGGAGGAGGAGAAGAAGAGTCAGGCCTGCATGCAATCCGTGGCGGTAAAACCAAATCTACACGGGTGCCACGGGTTACATGCTTGACGGCCGTCAGAAGGTTCACCCAGTGGGCAGTAAAACTGATATACCTTCCCTGCCCGTGTTTGCTAGACCACGTGTCTGTGGTCAGATGTATCTTGGCACCGACACTGTGTGCCAGAGATACATTCACTTGCCGCTGAACATGGCCATATAGCTCTGGGATGCCCTTCTCTGAGAAATACTTCCTTCCTGGGACCTTCCATTGTGGTGTTCCAATGGCCACAAATTTGCGAAAGGCCTCCGAGTCCACCAGTTTATATGGCAGTAGTTGGCGGGCTATGAGTTCTGACAAGCCAGCCGCCAACCGTTGGGCAAGAGGGTTATCCGGCATCATCATTTTTTTACGCTCAAACATTAGGCCCACGGAAGCCTGCCTTTTTGCAGAAAAATGTGAGCTTGGCGTGATGGAAGGTGGAGTGGAGGACAATTGTGAGGAGAGAGGAGAAGGAGAAGTAGAAGACGAGGCTGGACGGTGAGAGCCTGCAGTGTGGCTTTGTGTGTTCCGTTGCTCCCACTGGGCTCGGTGATGGCTGCTCATGTGCCTTCTTAAGGCGGTCGTCCCTAGGTGAGTATTGGGCTTACCGCGACTAACGCGTTGACTGCAAAGATTGCAGATGGCAACGCTATTGTCAGCAGCGGACACGTTAAAAAAAGCCCACACTGCGGAGCCATGTGCCGGTGTCCTGGGAGCGCCAGATGTGACCGTACATGGTCGATGACTCGCTCCTGATACATTTGCAGTCTGCTTTGTCCCTGCTGTGCAATGTAAGTCATTGCTGCTTCTCCTCCCTATCTGCTGGTCCATATCTCCCTCTGAACTCCCCTCCTCTTCCTCTCTTGTGGGCACCCACGTGACATCACTAGACACGTCATCATCAACGTCACCTTCCCCACCGCTATAAGTAGAGATCTCGGAGTAGGCAGCAACACCGGGGACCAACCTCCTCCTTGGGCTGATCTGGGTACTGGCGTCAGACTGCTGAGTAGCGCTTGTTGCTACCTCCTCTTCCTGATCCAATACCAAGAGTGGCTGCGCATCAGAAATGTCCTCTTGATATGGATCGGAAAATAATTCCAGTGACTCAAGCGGAAGGTATGTGGTGGTGGTGGTGGTCGTGTTGTTGGTGGTAGTGTCTTTGGGGGTGCACATAGCAGAGAGTGAAGAAGAGGGTGCAGATCGAGAGGATGAGGAGGGTGCAGAAGAGTAAGGCTGAGCGAGCCACTCAACCAAGTCTGGTGCATCCTTTAAAGTAATTGAACGCACCTTCTGCAACTTCCCACTTTGGCTCAAGCCTGTTGCTCCTGCCCTACCCCTACCACCCCTGCGGAAGGGCCTGCCTCTTCCTCTGCATGTCATTTTTTAAATGACCCTGTGACAAAACTCTTAGTCCCTATACCGCTGAAGGACTGCTGCAGTATAGGTGAGCGGTCAGCAGTGGTGCACGTCAACCCTATCTATTGTGGACCTATAGCGGTCCTTACAGAACAGCAGACTGTACCGCACTCAAGCCTATGTACCGTAGCACCCTATACCAAGTTACCAGTCCTTATAAGAACTTTTGTGGACCAAGCAGGTTGTGTATTAGTGTTTAGCAGACTGTACGTCAGTCCCTATACCGCTGAAGGACTGCTGCAGTATAGGGCAGCGGTCAGCAGTGGTGCACGTCAACCCTATCTATTGTGGACCGATAGCGGTCCTTACAGAACAGCAGACTGTACCGCACTCAAGCCTATGTACCGTAGCACCCTATACCAAGTTACCAGTCCTTATAAGAACTTTTGTGGAACAAGCAGGTTGTGTGTTAGTGATTAGCAGACTGTACGTCAGTCCCTATACCGCTGAAGGACTGCTGCAGTATAGGGCAGCGGTCAGCAGTGGTGCACGTCAACCCTATCTATTGTGGACCGATAGCGGTCCTTACAGAACAGCAGACTGTACCGCACTCAAGCCTATGTACCGTAGCACCCTATACCAAGTTACCAGTCCTTATAAGAACTTTTGTGGAACAAGCAGGTTGTGTGTTAGTGATTAGCAGACTGTACGTCAGTCCCTATACCGCTGAAGGACTGCTGCAGTATAGGGCAGCGGTCAGCAGTGGTGCACGTCAACCCTATCTATTGTGGACCGATAGCGGTCCTTACAGAACAGCAGACTGTACCGCACTCAAGCCTATGTACCGTAGCACCCTATACCAAGTTACCAGTCCTTATAAGAACTTTTGTGGAACAAGCAGGTTGTGTGTTAGTGATTAGCAGACTGTACGTCAGTCCCTATACCGCTGAAGGACTGCTGCAGTATAGGTGAGCGGTCAGCAGTGGTGCACGTCAACCCTATCTATTGTGGACCGATAGCGGTCCTTACAGAACAGCAGACTGTACCGCACTCAAGCCTATGTACCGTAGCACCCTATACCAAGTTACCAGTCCTTATAAGAACTTTTGTGGAACAAGCAGGTTGTGTGTTAGTGATTAGCAGACTGTACGTCAGTCCCTATACCGCTGAAGGACTGCTGCAGTATAGGGCAGCGGTCAGCAGTGGTGCACGTCAACCCTATCTATTGTGGACCGATAGCGGTCCTTACAGAACAGCAGACTGTACCGCACTCAAGCCTATGTACCGTAGCACCCTATACCAAGTTACCAGTCCTTATAAGAACTTTTGTGGAACAAGCAGGTTGTGTGTTAGTGATTAGCAGACTGTACGTCAGTCCCTATACCGCTGAAGGACTGCTGCAGTATAGGGCAGCGGTCAGCAGTGGTGCACGTCAACCCTATCTATTGTGGACCGATAGCGGTCCTTACAGAACAGCAGACTGTACCGCACTCAAGCCTATGTACCGTAGCACCCTATACCAAGTTACCAGTCCTTATAAGAACTTTTGTGGACCAAGCAGGTTGTGTATTAGTGTTTAGCAGACTGTACGTCAGTCCCTATACCGCTGAAGGACTGCTGCAGTATAGGGCAGCGGTCAGCAGTGGTGCACGTCAACCCTATCTATTGTGGACCGATAGCGGTCCTTACAGAACAGCAGACTGTACCGCACTCAAGCCTATGTACCGTAGCACCCTATACCAAGTTACCAGTCCTTATAAGAACTTTTGTGGAACAAGCAGGTTGTGTGTTAGTGATTAGCAGACTGTACGTCAGTCCCTATACCGCTGAAGGACTGCTGCAGTATAGGTGAGCGGTCAGCAGTGGTGCACGTCAACCCTATCTATTGTGGACCGATAGCGGTCCTTACAGAACAGCAGACTGTACCGCACTCAAGCCTATGTACCGTAGCACCCTATACCAAGTTACCAGTCCTTATAAGAACTTTTGTGGAACAAGCAGGTTGTGTGTTAGTGATTAGCAGACTGTACGTCAGTCCCTATACCGCTGAAGGACTGCTGCAGTATAGGGCAGCGGTCAGCAGTGGTGCACGTCAACCCTATCTATTGTGGACCGATAGCGGTCCTTACAGAACAGCAGACTGTACCGCACTCAAGCCTATGTACCGTAGCACCCTATACCAAGTTACCAGTCCTTATAAGAACTTTTGTGGAACAAGCAGGTTGTGTGTTAGTGATTAGCAGACTGTACGTCAGTCCCTATACCGCTGAAGGACTGCTGCAGTATAGGGCAGCGGTCAGCAGTGGTGCACGTCAACCCTATCTATTGTGGACCGATAGCGGTCCTTACAGAACAGCAGACTGTACCGCACTCAAGCCTATGTACCGTAGCACCCTATACCAAGTTACCAGTCCTTATAAGAACTTTTGTGGACCAAGCAGGTTGTGTATTAGTGTTTAGCAGACTGTACGTCAGTCCCTATACCGCTGAAGGACTGCTGCAGTATAGGGCAGCGGTCAGCAGTGGTGCACGTCAACCCTATCTATTGTGGACCGATAGCGGTCCTTACAGAACAGCAGACTGTACCGCACTCAAGCCTATGTACCGTAGCACCCTATACCAAGTTACCAGTCCTTATAAGAACTTTTGTGGAACAAGCAGGTTGTGTGTTAGTGATTAGCAGACTGTACGTCAGTCCCTATACCGCTGAAGGACTGCTGCAGTATAGGGCAGCGGTCAGCAGTGGTGCACGTCAACCCTATCTATTGTGGACCGATAGCGGTCCTTACAGAACAGCAGACTGTACCGCACTCAAGCCTATGTACCGTAGCACCCTATACCAAGTTACCAGTCCTTATAAGAACTTTTGTGGAACAAGCAGGTTGTGTGTTAGTGATTAGCAGACTGTACGTCAGTCCCTATACCGCTGAAGGACTGCTGCAGTATAGGGCAGCGGTCAGCAGTGGTGCACGTCAACCCTATCTATTGTGGACCGATAGCGGTCCTTACAGAACAGCAGACTGTACCGCACTCAAGCCTATGTACCGTAGCACCCTATACCAAGTTACCAGTCCTTATAAGAACTTTTGTGGAGCAAGCAGGTTGTGTGTTAGTGATTAGCAGACTGTACGTCAGTCCCTATACCGCTGAAGGACTGCTGCAGTATAGGTGAGCGGTCAGCAGTGGTGCACGTCAACCCTATCTATTGTGGACCGATAGCGGTCCTTACAGAACAGCAGACTGTACCGCACTCAAGCCTATGTACCGTAGCACCCTATACCAAGTTACCAGTCCTTATAAGAACTTTTGTGGAACAAGCAGGTTGTGTGTTAGTGATTAGCAGACTGTACGTCAGTCCCTATACCGCTGAAGGACTGCTGCAGTATAGGGCAGCGGTCAGCAGTGGTGCACGTCAACCCTATCTATTGTGGACCGATAGCGGTCCTTACAGAACAGCAGACTGTACCGCACTCAAGCCTATGTACCGTAGCACCCTATACCAAGTTACCAGTCCTTATAAGAACTTTTGTGGAACAAGCAGGTTGTGTGTTAGTGATTAGCAGACTGTACGTCAGTCCCTATACCGCTGAAGGACTGCTGCAGTATAGGGCAGCGGTCAGCAGTGGTGCACGTCAACCCTATCTATTGTGGACCGATAGCGGTCCTTACAGAACAGCAGACTGTACCGCACTCAAGCCTATGTACCGTAGCACCCTATACCAAGTTACCAGTCCTTATAAGAACTTTTGTGGACCAAGCAGGTTGTGTATTAGTGTTTAGCAGACTGTACGTCAGTCCCTATACCGCTGAAGGACTGCTGCAGTATAGGGCAGCGGTCAGCAGTGGTGCACGTCAACCCTATCTATTGTGGACCGATAGCGGTCCTTACAGAACAGCAGACTGTACCGCACTCAAGCCTATGTACCGTAGCACCCTATACCAAGTTACCAGTCCTTATAAGAACTTTTGTGGAACAAGCAGGTTGTGTGTTAGTGATTAGCAGACTGTACGTCAGTCCCTATACCGCTGAAGGACTGCTGCAGTATAGGTGAGCGGTCAGCAGTGGTGCACGTCAACCCTATCTATTGTGGACCTATAGCGGTCCTTACAGAACAGCAGACTGTACCGCACTCAAGCCTATGTACCGTAGCACCCTATACCAAGTTACCAGTCCTTATAAGAACTTTTGTGGACCAAGCAGGTTGTGTATTAGTGTTTAGCAGACTGTACGTCAGTCCCTATACCGCTGAAGGACTGCTGCAGTATAGGGCAGCGGTCAGCAGTGGTGCACGTCAACCCTATCTATTGTGGACCGATAGCGGTCCTTACAGAACAGCAGACTGTACCGCACTCAAGCCTATGTACCGTAGCACCCTATACCAAGTTACCAGTCCTTATAAGAACTTTTGTGGAACAAGTGAGTTGTGAATGTTTAGCAGACTGCAGCAGAAGGGCAGCAGTCAAGTATAATATCCTTTCTATATTTGGAAGAAAGAATATTATACATGTACAAGCCTATTACTGTACCACTGATACCAGTCCTGAAAAGAACCTTTGTGGAACTAATAATAACAGCAAGTCTTTAAAATTACCCTCACTGCCTGACAACACTGCTTCCTTCCTGTCCCTATACAAATTGGCAAAAAAAGAGAACGATTAGTGGTTACTGGAACAGCTCTTTTGTGGACCTTGATAGTAACAGCTAATGATGATGATGATGATGATGATGATGAAAGACTAATCTGGCTGTCCCTGTAGCATACACCGTCCTTTCCCTTTCTCTAAACTAACAAAAGACACTCAGGCTGCTGCAAGAATCAGCAGCACAGCAAACCTATCAACACCTAACACCTATACCAGTCCTGAAAAGAACTTTTGTGTACCAAATAGCTAGTGGTTTATCTCTCCCTACTCCACACAGGAACCTGTCCCTATCGTAACAGAAGAAAGAATGTAAAATGGCCACCGGATCGGGTGTATTTATAGGTTAGGGGGAATGTACAAGTGTCCATGTGCTGTCATGTCTCAATTGGCTGTCCTGTATCACATGATAAACGTGTCACCAAAGGTTAAAGTTCTTGTATACATTAAACACGTAAGTCCGCCGCGGCGAACGACGGAAAAAGGCGTTCGAACGTGCGGACCGCGAATGTCGGAAATTCGCCGCGAAACGACCGCCGGGCGAACCGTTCGGCCATCACTAATCGGAAGACGTCCAGCAGTGCTATCAGCACGGAACTGGCAGAACCAGTGGGACTCAGGTACACCCACCTACTGTCTGGAGAAGTCTGGCCAGAAGTGGTTTTCGTAGAAGAATTGCAGCAAAAAACCCATTCCTTTGATGTGAACAAGGCTAAGCAACTCAACTATGCACAAGAAACATAGGAACTGGGGTGCAAAAAATGTCAGCAGGTGCTCTGGACTGATGAGTCAAAAATTAAAATATTTGGCTGTAGCAGGAGGCAGTTTGTTCGCCAAAGGGCTGAAGAGCAGTACAATAATGTGTCTGCAGGTAACAGTGAAGCATGGTGGAGGTTCCTTGTAAGTTTGGGGCTGCATTTCTGCTAAGAAATATGTGGCAATGATGACACGTGGCACTGATCACAGATGGCACTGATACGTGGCATTGATGACATGTAACACTGATAACAGATGGCACGTGACACTGACAGGTGGCACTGATGACAGATGGCACTAATATGTGGCACTGATGACAGATGGCACTTATACGTGGCACTGGGGACAAATGGCACTGGGGACTGATGGTATTAACAGGTGGCACTGGGGGTAGATGGCACTGAGGGCAGATGGCACTTTATTTTACTTTTTTTTTTTTTTTTTTTTTTTTTAACTTACGGCCGCTGCAGCCATTCATCTCTCCCTCCTCACACGCTGTCTGTGTGAGGAGGGAGAGCAGCACTGAGAGATGATCTCATATGTTTACATATGAGATCATCTCTCATTGGACACACCGATCGTGCTGTAAACGGCCGCTGTGATTGGCGGTTTACAGCGATCTGTGACTGGCTGTGTCCGAGGGACATGGCCAGCACAGAACTTCCCCGATGTGCGCTCTCAGGAGGGGAAGTAAATAGGAGGACGTCCAGGGACGCCCTCCTGGCAGGAAACGCCTGCGCTGTAGCCGTCTTTTTCGGCTATAGCGCGGGCGGGAAGTGGTTAAAGAATGCCATAACCAAATGGCTAAGGTGGGCTATTAGAGAAGCTTCTGTGGTCATGAAGTTGTAATATCCAGTGGTTTGGCACAGACAAACCATCATTCAAGCTTATGGTCTCGAAGATCAGGTTCCACCCTTTATTTTCAAGACGCACTCTACTAGATCTGGGAGTGCTTCTTAGGCTTCATGTACACAGCCTACTTTGACCGCCGACAAACCATTGCAAAACGCAGTTTTGTTGGTTTTGCAATGGTTTGTGATTTGTTTTGTTGTTTTGGCATTCAAAACGTTCCTATCCTGAATGCGATTCTTCCACGTTCAGGAGAGGAAGATTGAGGGATGTTGAAGTTTCACTAACAGCAGCAGCACCTAAACTTTGGTAAAAGCCTATGGGTACACAGGCACATAGGCTTTTATGGAGTTGAGTTTAGGAGCTTTGGCAAAAAAACACCAACAGCTCCTAAACTCAAATTTAAGATCTGTATTGTACATGAAACCTTAGGCCGCGTACACACGGGCGGACTGTCCGCCCAACTAGGTTCGTCAAACAGTTTGACAAACAGTCCGTTCAAAATTTGCATGAGCGGACTTGACCACACACGACGAACGAACAGTCCGCTGAAAACTTGCGCGATGACGTGAACGGCACGTACGACGGGACGAGAAATTCGGCGTCCGATACACTGCAATGCAACCTTCGCCGTGTAAATTCTTTCTGAGCATGCGTGAGACTTAGTTTGCCGAACAAGCCTACACACGAGCGGACTGTTCGCTCAAACCAAGTTTCAGCGGACAGTCTTACGGAAATTCCGAAAAACTTTGTTCGTCAGACTGTCCGCTGAAACTGTCCGCTGAAGCCCACACACGAGCGGACTGTCCGCTGAAACACTGTTCAGCGGACAAAGTTGGACGAACAGTCCGCCCGTGTGTACGCGGCCTAAGGCTTTTCAGCACCAAGCAACTGTTTCCAGGATTGCCAGGCTGCCATCTGATCTTCTGTTCGGTCTCTTCAGTTCTACCAGGTTGACATTGCGGCCTCATCTGATGCCAGTGGGCGTAAGGGCCTTCAGGCACCTCTTTGTTTTGCAGGTAGTCCCAATTTTTTACGGTTGTATTAATTGAGCTTGTTAGTGTTTGCTGTGTTTTCCACCCCCCAATTATACTTCTTTTGGACATCCTGAATATAAACACTTCCTTTTCCCGAGGCTGACCTACAGAGCAGGGATATGCAATTAGCGGACCTCCAGCTGTTGCAAAACTACAAGTCCCATTATTTGGATTTCTCATGAACCACCAACTGTCTAATGTTAAAGGCCAAGTTTACCTTTAGTAAAAATAAATAATAATAATAATAATAAAAAATACACACACCCCCCCCCCCCCTCCATTGCAGGGGACCCACCCACGAAAAGTGAAAAACCACTAAATAGAAAGACCCTATTTCAATACACCCTAGGCATGTTTTGTTCATTTTTTAATAGCATTTAAAGTTCTTTAACCGGTTCCCGACCAGCGCACGCCGATGTACATCGGCAGAATGGCACGGGCAGGCATATTGGCGTACAGGTACGTCCAATCTTCAATGCCGCCCTGCCAACGCGAGCGCGCCACCGGCGGCCCGGTCGTGGGTCCCGCGGACTCGATCGCTGCGGGCATACCTGCGATCGTCTCACGGGGCGGCTGAATGGAGGAAATGCCGTGTACACAGCATTTCCCCATTCTGCCTAGCAACTAGTGATGCTGATCTCTGCTTCATGTGATTGGAGCAGAGATCAGTGTTCACTAAATGAAAGCCCAGCCCCCCCACAGTTAGTAACACACCCCTAGGAACACTTAACCCCTATACTGCCAGTGTCATTTACACAGGTATCACTGCATTTATATAGCAGTGATTACTGTATAAATGACAATGGTCCCAAAAATGTGTCAAAAATGTCCGATGTGTCTGCCGCAATGTCGCAGTCACAAAAAAAATCGCTGATCGCCGTCATTACTAGTAAAAAAAAAAATAATAAAAAATAATTAATAAAAATGCCATAAAACTATCCCTATTTTGTAAACACTATAACTTTTGCGTAAACTAATCAATAATCGCTTATTGCGTTTTTTTTTTACCAAAAATATGTAGAAGAATACGTATCAGCCTAAACTGAGGGAAAAATAATTTTTTTTAATATTTTTGGGGGATATTTATTATAACAAAAAGTAAAAAAAAAAAGTGTTTTTTTCAAAATTGTCGCTCTATTTTTGTTTATAGCGCAAAAAATAAAAACCACAGGGGTGATCAAATACCACCAAAAGAAAGCTCTATTTGTGGGAAAAAAAGGACGCCAATTTTGTTTAAGAGCCACGTCGCACGAGCACGCAATTGTCAGTTAAAGCGACGCAGTGACGAATCGCAAAAAGTGGTCTGGTCTTTGACCAGCAAAATGGTCCGGTCTGTAGGTGGTTAAACACACTTTTACGCAATAGAAACACATAAAAGTTAGAGCGAGAGATCAAGAGGATTTTTAAAACACAAAAATATTGTGTTAACAGTATACTGTACAGTAAAAAAATTTAGTAAGTACAGTATTGTATGTACTGTACTCAGCAGAAAAGATGACTACAGTATAAGCAGCAAATAATGGAAGAAAATAAGAGCAGCTACTGTTCTTCTGAAGGTGCAGGTTCAGCAGCCACTTCTTCAGGTGTAGGTGGTCCAGAACCTCCACTTCTACATCAGAGGTGGCCGTGGAGGTACTTGGTGGATGCAGCCGCCTTCTGTTTTGTGAAGAACATAGTTATAGGCAGTTGCTGGGCATATTTCTTCTTTTGGGCGAGGAGGTTCTTGTACACCTGGATGGCTCCATCAATGCTGTTTTGGAACTGCAGTGCACGAACCATGTCAGGATCCCACACAGTTAACATCTGTTTCAGGTCATTGGCTGTACGCATGACCCTGCCAAGGCGCTCAATTGACAAGCCTTCATCTTCTTCTTTCTCCTCCTCCTGTTCCTCCACTTCCTCCTTACTCGCTGACTTGGTGAGTTCTGTCAGATCCTCATCGGTTAGTGGAGCTGAATGGGTTTCAATTAGGTAATTGACGTCGTCCTGGGTCATATCGTGAAAACCTTCACCTCCTAGCAACTTCGCTAGCCTAATTGCCTTGTCCACAGCTGAATGATGAACTTCGTCAGGAGAGAACCCTTCATAATCATGAATAATTTCTGGCCAAAGCTTCTTCCAACAGGCATGCACAGTCTCCTTCTTCATCTCCTTGAGGGCCTTTTGTATGTTCTGCAGACAGGTTGCAATGGTGTAATTACGCCAGTAGTCCTTCAAATTGAAATTTTTATCATTGTTCATGGATTCTACAAGATGATTCAAGGAGTTGCGAGTGTACAGCGCCTTGAATGCTCGTATCACACCCTGGTCCATGGGCTGAATTAAAGACGTGGTGTTAGGTGGAACTCAACTTGCACTCCTTCGTACTATAGATCCATGGCGTGGCCTCCTGCATTATCCATCAGCAGAAGCACCTTAAAATCAATGCCAAGTTGGGCAAGGTAGACCTTGACAGCTGGGATCAAACAATTATGGAACCACTCAGTTGTGAGGATTTTAGTCATCCAAGCCTTAGTGTTATGCCTCCAATGAACTGGTAGCTGGTTCTTGTTTTTATGCTTCAGTGCTCTGGGGTTCTTGGCCTTGTAGATCAGGGCTGGCTTGATCATAAACCCAGCAGCATTTCCACACATAACCAAGATTACTCTGTCCTTATAAGCCTTGAATGCAGGGGTTTGGGCTTCCTCCTTCATGATGTAGGTCCATTTGGGCATTCTCTTCCAAAACAAGCCGGTCTCATCCATATTAAAGACTTGCACTGGTTGGTACCCACCCTCCTTGATGATACTCTTGAAGGTCTCATTGGTGTACCTTGCAGCAGCTTCTTTGTCAGCAGATGCAGCTTCACCTTGCAATGAGACATTCTTCAACTGATAGCGTTTCTGGAAGCGGTCAAACCATCCCTTGCTGGCGGAAAAACCTCCTGATGAAGAAGGCTGATCAGGATTGTCGCTGTCTGACTGTTCGGCTGCGGCAGCGCCTCCTTCAGAGCCTCCTTGATTGGCAAAAGTGTCATACAGCTTCTTTGCCTGAGTCCTGATGGTGTTACCATCCAATGTGATGCTTTTTTTTTCTGCAATCTTGGATCCAAATGGCCAACGCAGTTTCCATCCTAACAATGTATTTATTGCGGGAAGAAACAATTCTTTTTGCAGCTTGGTTGATGGACAGTGCAGCAGTTGCCCTGATATTCTTCTCATCCTTCTTGATGTAGCGAATTATTGACTCATTCATACCATAATGGCGGACTACAGCAGCATAACTCTGTCCTGCCTTTATCATATCAAGAAGTTTCACCTTCTCCAGAATCGTAAGGAACTTCCTCTTTTTTGGTTTTTGGCTCACCAGAAGCTATAGCCTTAGATGATGGGTGTTTGGGTGGAATCCTTGCGGCTATCCTTGCTTAGGGCAAAGTTACCGCCCCCTCTAATGTCGCCACGCTCAGTGCGGTCCACGAGCGAGGCATGCGTTCCACCACAGCATCGCTCTGATTCACTGCTACATAACCGCGAAATGGCAAAATATTACCGCAATATATGAATAACAGGTCCTAATTAACATAGCGCGATATAACGGGACTGCAAAAACTGAACTGCGATAGAGCGGGGGTTTACTGTATATGCATATATTATAGTTTTGCAGGTATAAAAATTTGCATTTTTTTTTTTTACAGTCACTCAATACAACTGTCTGCCCCTAACTCTATACAGGCAGACAGTTGCAGGAAGTGACAAGGAACTACAAGGTGATCAGTGTATTTATAGTTCATTGAGAACTACCAGCCATCTGCTATAGATCTTTGTGAATGAATGACACAGCTCTGTGGGTGGAGCCCCTCAGTCATTCTATTTTTTTTAAATGGGACTGTGGCAGCAGCAGATAGGAACCCCTGCCTGCTGTCACACGCAATGGGGGGAATCAGGGTGCTGAACATGTTCAGAAGGTGAACTTCACCTTTTAAGATATTGCAGAAATTATGAGTTCACTTTGGGGGTGAAATATTATAGGGCAAATAGGAGGCAAATAGGGCAAATAGGAGGGGTGCGGCTTCGGCCTAGCTCCGGAGCAGCGGCCATCTTGGTGCACCCGTCGACCATTTACAATGTGATCGCTACGTCAAATGACAGAGCTATCACTTGTAAACAAACCGATGTTCTGTCAAAAACTGTCCAGCCATCGGATAGTGTCTGCCCCGTACTGCGCAGGCGCAGAGCTTGCACGGTACGGAGGAGGAGACTCCAAAAGTCTCCAAAGATTTAGTCCAGGTGCAAGCCCCACCATCCAAGTGGACATACGGTAGCACATAGTAACAGGGCCCCTCGCGGGCTCGCTTCGCTCGCCATGATTCGGGCACGGCCTCGCTTTGCTTGGCTATTTTTTATTCTAACTCTGTGTCCACTTGGATGGTGGGGCTTGAACCTGGACTCACTGCGCAGACGCCGTTCATCTTCGGAGACTTTCAGGATCTCCTTGTCCTCCGTACTGCGCAAGCGCAGTACAGGGCGGACACTATCCAATGGGGGACATTATTCGAAACATCACTGGCATCATGAAGACGCCGGGTCATCTCCCCCCTCTGTGTACTAATCTGTACAGTGGAGGGCAGAGATCGGATGGCAGCCGCGCTGTGGGCTGCATCTATAGTGCCCACAGCGCTGCTCTGTGACCATTGCAGTCACAGCCATCCCTCCATACTCTGCAATACTCTGCCATACCCTGCAATACTCGGTGAGACCCAGCCATGCTCAGTCAATATTACAGTGGGGGAGATGTATATTACAGTGGCGAGATTGTGGATATTACAGTGGGGACTATATGGTGGTGGAATTTTCACAGGTTTTTGCAAATTCAATTATTTTCTGATCCGAAAAATGATCCCATCCGTGACTCTGATCCGAGGAATGATCCGATCCGTGAGTTTTTTTTGATCTGTTGCACCCCTAGCAAATAGGCTGTTCACTGAGTTTAGTAAATATGGTAAAATTTCAGTTTGCAAAAAAGTACCCAAGCATGTGGAAGGAAAATTAAAAAACAGTATTTTTGTTTGCACATGGTTGAATGATGGACGTTGGCAGTGTTTCACCACAAAGACTAAGCTAAGGGTATATTTCATTGCTAAATCACGAATTGTGACAAACTGGAAAGCCAAAGGTAAACAAATTGTGTCAGCCAGCTTTGGTGTTGAACAGAAAGGATAACCATACAGAGCACCTTATTAGAAGCATTGCCGATCCTTAGATTGGTTTAGTATGCTTTTCTGTTACCTGTTGACATGTTTTATTTAATCTAATGTGATTTGCGCTTCTGCACTGTACAGTAAAAGCAGATTATTTAAATCCACAAGATGGCAGTGTTATCAAATCAGTAGGAGTATGTGAGCACCTTGAAATCAGAACTTTAGGTAACAAAAAAAAATCACCATACATGTGTGATCTCAATTCACTCTCATGTTTGGTATATAACAATAATATAACGGGGAAAGAAAACTCATTCTTGTGACTTCCATATGTGTTTACTTTACAAAAATACAAATAATACAATAAGCAAAAGTAGATTTTAACCACCTCGCGCCCGCCCTATGGCCGAATGACGGCCGTAGAGCAGGCGCGTTCGTCCGGGTGGTCGTCCCTGGACGTCCTGATGTTTACTTCCGCAATGCGCGCCGCCGCGGGCGCGCATCGCGGAAGTTGTGTTCGCCGTGTCCCCCGGGGACAGGCAAACACAAATCGCTGTAAACGGCCAATCACAGCGGCCGTTTACAGCGTGATCGGCGTGTCCAATGGGAGATGATCTCATATGTAAACATATGAGATCATCTCTCAGCGCCGCTCTCCCTCCTCGCACAGACAGTGTGAGAGGGGAGAGATGAACGGCTGCAGCGGCAGCCGTTCTGCCTGTAGTAAAAAAAAAAAAAGTAAAAAATAAAAAATAAAAAGTGCCATCCGCCCCCAGCAGTGCCATCTGCCCCAGTGCCATCTGCCCCAGTGCCATCCACCCCAGTGCTACCTGCCCCCAGTGCCATCCACCCCAGTGCTACCTGCCCCCAGTGCCACCTGTCGTCAGTGCCATCTGTCATCAGTGCCACGTGTCAGTGCCATTTGTCATCAGTGCCACCTGTCAGTGTCACGTGCCATCTGTTGTCAGTGTCACGTGTCATCAATGCCACTTATCAGTGCCATCTGTCATCAGTGTCACGCGTCATCGGTGCCATGTATTAGTGCCATCTGTCATCGGTGGCACGTATTAGTGCCACGTATTAGTGCCATCTGTCTTCAGTGCCACGTATTAGTGCCACGTGTCTTCAGTGCCACGTATTAGTGCCACGTGCCATCAGTGCCACATATTAGTGCCATCTGTCATCAGTGCCACATATTAGTGCCATCTGTCATCAGTGCCACCTGTCATCAGTGCCACGTATAAGTGTCATCATTGCCACGTATCAGTGCCATCTGTCATCAGTGTCACGTGTCATTGTCCTGGTGCTTCAAAAGTGTAATAAATAGTCAACAAGTTAGATGTGTAATTTATGTTCCTAGAACACATGATGGCGCTACCTGCATGTTGGGCCTCTCTATGTGGCCAGGCTGTGAAAAAGTCACACACATGTGGTATTGTAATACTCAGGAGGAGTAGCAGAATTTTTTGGGGGTGTCATTTGGGGTATACACATGCCACGTGAGAGAAATAACCTATTACAATGACAATTTTGTGGAGGGAAAAAAAAATGAAAAATCTTAATTTTGCAAAGAATTGTGGGAAAAAAATGACAACATCAAAAAGCTCACCATGCCTCTTACTAAATACCTTGGAATGTCTACTTTCCAAAAAGGGGTCATTTGGGGGGTATTTGTACTTTCCTGACTTGTTCGGGTCACAAGAAGCGAGATAGGCCACCAGTACATCAGATGTGATCAATTTTGTGCGATTCGCACCACACCTTGTAGACTCTCTAACTTTCACAAAGACCAAATAATATCCACTAATTTGGGTAATTTTTACCAAAGATATGTAGCAGTATAAATTGTGGCCAAAATTTATGAAGAAAAATTTATAATTTGCATAATTCTGTCACAGAAACAAAGAAATATGCGTTTTTTTTCAAAATTTTCAGTCTTTTTTCATTTATAGCGCAAAAAATAAAAACCCCAGAGGTGATCAAATACCACCAAAAGAAAGCTCTATTTGTGGGAAAAAAAGGACAAAAAATTCATTTGGGTACAGTGTTTCATGATTGAGTAATTGTCATTCAAAGTGTGAGAGCACCGAAAGCTGAAAATTGGTCTGGGCAGGAAGGGTGTTTAAGTGCCCAGTAAGCAAGTGGTTAATAGCCGAGAAAAAAAATATACAGTGCACCTTTATTATATAATGTGTACATTATACACTACTGTGCAAGTTTTAAGCAGGTGTGAAAAATGCTGTAAATTTAAGAATGCTTTCAGAAATATTAATGATCAATTAACAAAATGGAAAGTATAAGAATGGAAGAGAAGTTCAAATCAAATCCATATTTGGTGTGACCATCCTTTGCCTTTGAAAGAACTTGACAGGCTGTTTCAAAGATCTTGGAGAACTAACTACAGATCTTCTTTGGATGTAGGCTGCAATCCATCTGTCTCTTTATGTAATCCTAGACAGACTCGATGTTGAGATCAGGGCTCTGTGGGAGCCAAACCATCACTTCAATGACTCCTTGTTCTTCTTTATGCTGAAGAGATTTCTTAATGACATTGGGTGTGTGTATTGGGTCATTGTCCTGCTGCAGGATTAATTTGGGGCCCATCACATGCCTCCTTGATAGTATGACATGATGGATAAGTGTCTGCCTGTAATTCTTAGCATGGAGGGCACTGATCCTGACCAAATCTCCAACTCCATTTGCAGAAATGCAGCCCCGAAGTTGCAAGGAACCTGCACCATGCTTCACTGTTGCCTGCAGACACTTATCATTGTATCTCTCTCCAGCCCTTCAATAACAAACTGTCTCCTGCAATAGCCAAATATTTCAAATTTTGACTCCGTCCACAGCACCTGCTGCCATTTTCCTGCACCTCAGTTCCTATGTTTTTGTGCATAGTTGATTCGCTTAGCCTTGTTTCCACATCAGAGGTATGGCTTTTTAGCCGCAATTCTTCCATAGAGACCACTTCTGGCCAGATTTCTCTAGACAGTAGATGGGTGTACCTGGGTTCTGCCAGTTCTGTGCTGATGGCACTGCTGAACATCTGATGTTGAAGGGAAGTAGGCATAATGTCTTTCATCTGCTGCATTTCCTTGGCCAACCACCGAGTGTACGGTCCTCAACATTGCCCGTTTGTGCATCTTTAAAAGATCCTGAACAGCACATACTGAAGCCCCTGATTTTAAATCTTTGCCTGGGCGAGACCTTGCTTATGCAGTATAACTTGTGGCTTGCTGCTGTTCAGTCTTGCCATGGTCTATGACCTGTGAAATGAAACTGGCTTCCACAAACTCATCTTATTAGCAGAGTTTGCTGTTCATCACCCAGGTTTAAGCCTCCTACACAGCTACAGCTGTTTCTGTTTTAGTAAATGATTGTGTTTCAACCTACATATGAAATTAATGATTAGAACCTGCTTGGTATAATTGGTTAATGTTAGGACCTGGGCTTGAACCTGGGACCCCTGGTGTGTCTGGCGGTGGCTCTGCTTGCTGAGCCACCTGGAATGCTGGACAGCTCCTTGGACAGCTCCTTGGACAGTTCCTTTAGTGATCATGTCTTGAATCTTGTTTGCCTTGAACCTTGAACCCTTTGCTCCTCCCATGAACTTCCTATATAAGCCATGTCTCTGCACTTCCTGGTTGCCAGAATATTGTGCCTTTACCAGCCAATATCTTGCTCCTATCTCTCCTGCTGCCGACCGTATCCTTGCTACCTTTCGTTACCGACATTTGGCTTGCTCCTGGACTACGCTTCCGCTGAATCCCAATCTGCAACTATTGGTTACCGACTTTTGGCTTGTTTCTCAACTACGCTCCTGCTTGATCTCTACCTGCTATATCTGCTACCAGACCCCCGGCTTGCTCACCTCCTGGTGGGGCTATCCTGAGGACCGCGACCTGGCACTAACACGCAGCCAAGCCCATCTCCACCTTTGGGAGCTCTGGTGAATACCGGTTAGTGCTTAGACCCCGCACCTCAGGTGAACCCGTGCCATCAGCCAGGGTGACCTGTGTGAATATCTGCTCTGCTGCTATAGCTATTGGTCTCTGAGCCTGACTCCAGATCGTGACAGAATATTCTGGCCAAAAACATGGAGGCCGTTGTAGCAGCTGCCGTGGCTCCTCTCAGGGTTCAAATCGCTGAGTTACAGGCATTTGGTGTTGACTACCAGGAAAAATTTTCTGAGTTACAAATTGAAATGAAAGGTCTACAAGAGGAAATCCTTGATCTACACAAACAATTGCGGGATTTTCATGCCCGAGATACTGCTGCCATAGAAATTAATGCACGAATGCCCCTACCACTCAAGTTTAGCGGAGACCGCCGCCATTATAGAGGATTCCTTAATCAATGTCGTATATACTTTCAGATGCAACCTGCTGCATTCACTTTTGACAGGAAAAAGGTGCTGTTTATTATCAACCTCCTGACTGAGGAAGCCTTAGCCTGGGCCTCCCCTTATGTGGAGAAAGATGATGTCATCCTGGATAATTTTGATTCTTTTGTGACTGCGATGAACCAAGTTTTCGATGATCCTAACCGCTGTGCTACTGCTGAGGCAAAATTGCACAATTTACGTCAGGGAAGACGCTCTGTTGCAGAGTACACAACTGAATTCCGACGTTGGATCTCAGATACCAATTGGAATCCAGCAGCACAGAAGAGTCAGTTCCGTCAAGGACTCTCGGAACAAGTAAAAGATGAGCTTGCCAGAGTAGAAAGTCCTGATGACCTTGAAGCTTTTATTAAATTATGTATTCGAATTGATCAGAGACTTACTGAAAGGAGAAAGGAGAGACTGGGAATCCTAGGCAGTAATGGTGGCATGCGTTTTTCTACTACTCAGTATCCTCCTAAGGTTCCAAGAGTTTTTCCTGATTCTGACACTCCTGAACCTATGCAGGTGGATGCTATTAAAAGATCTATTACTACTCAGGAGAAAGAAAGACGACGTTCAGAAAACTTATGTCTTTATTGTGGAGACTCTGGACATTACGCAGTTAATTGTCCCAATAAATTTAAAAGAACAATTGCAGCAATGGATGTTACAGTATCTGAACAAATAAACTCAATTTCTCAGTCCATCTCTCCTTTGATTCAGGAAGCAAATAAAGTTAATTCTTTATCAACTCATTTTGTCATCCCTATAAAGCTTATTGTTGAAAGCAATGAAATACCTTGCTCTGCTATGCTGGACTCAGGGGCTGGGGGAAACTTCATCGACATCGAATTTGCCCAAAGTAATAACATTCAAATAAGAAATAAACTTGCCCCAATTGATATGGAAACTGTGGATGGCTCACCTTTGACTTCAGGCCCTGTTACCCACCAGACAATCCCACTTAAACTCCTAATTGAAACTGACCATCAGGAGACTATCAGCTTTGAGCTGATTACATCACCCAAGTTCCCTATTATCCTGGGCATTCCTTGGTTCTCTATCCATAATCCCTCCATCAACTGGGAGACACGTTCTTTAAGCTTTACATCTGACCATTGCAAGAAACATTGCAAAGAATCTTATCAAATAAGCCCTCCACCAACCCAAGATTTACAAGCAGTTTTGGCAACTATCCAGTCATATGACAAGCTACCTCCACAATATCTTGAGTTTCGGGATGTTTGTGATAAAAAGAACGCAGATCAGCTGCCTCCTCATCGCTCTTATGATTGTCCCATTGAATTGCTTCCAGGGGCAGAAATACCATTTGGTCGCCTTTATTCTTTATCAGAACCTGAACTGAAAGTGCTCAGGGAGTGGATTAATGAGAATCTTGAGAAGGGTTTTATCAGACACTCAACCTCTCCTGCTGGCGCAGCCTTATTCTTCGTGACGAAAAAGGACTCCACCCTGCGTCCGTGTATCGACTACAGAGATTTAAATAAGATCACAATTAAGAATCGCTATCCACTCCCACTGATTCCAGAAATGCTTGAGAGACTCCGCTCTGCCAAGCTCTTTACCAAATTAGATTTACGGGGGGCATACAACCTTGTCCGCATTCGTTCCAGTGATGAATGGAAAACTGCTTTCAGAACCAGATATGGACATTTTGAGTCTTTGGTCATGCCCTTTGGGCTTTGCAATGCTCCTGCAACTTTTCAACATTTTATTAATGATGTCTTTCGAGATTTGCTTGATCAGTTTGTAATAGCATATTTGGATGACATTCTCATTTTCTCTGATACCTTGGAAGAACACCGCAAGCATGTCTGTATTGTTTTCGAGAGATTAAGGCGAAATCAACTTTACATAAAATTAGAGAAATGCGAGTTTGAACAAACTCAGATCCAGTTCTTGGGATACATAATCTCTGCTGAAGGGGTAAGCATGGATCCCGATAAGATCAAAGCTGTGGTGGATTGGCCCGCCCCTAAGAATGTTAAAGAGATACAGCGATTTGTTGGTTTTGCCAACTTTTACAGAAGATTTATAAGGAATTTCTCTAGGGTAATTGCTCCAATCACACAGTTGACAAAGAAAGGGGTGCCCTTTTTGTGGTCTCCTGAGGCACAGGCTGCCTTTAGTAAACTGAAAACTCTCTTCACTTCTGCACCAATCCTGGTACATCCAGATCCAGAACTACCTTTCATCGTAGAAGTTGATGCTTCTAATTCTGCTGTAGGAGCTATCCTTTCTCAGCGAATGGGAGAAAAAATGCAGCTTCATCCTTGTGCTTATTTCTCTCGACTGATGTCTTCAGCCGAGATGAATTATGACATTGGAAACAAGGAGCTGCTGGCAATTAAGGAAGCATTTTCTGAGTGGAGGCATCTGCTGGAAGGAGCTAAGCACCCTGTAACCGTTCTCACCGATCATAAAAATTTAGAATTTATTAGGTCTGCTAAAAGGTTGTCATCTAGACAAGCACGTTGGACCCTTTTCTTTTCCAGGTTTAATTTTGTTATTTCATACCGCCCTGGGTCAAGGAATGGTAAGGCTGATGCCCTATCACGGATGTTGTCTGGGCCTCTCCAGGAAAGCACCTCTGAATGTACAATCCTGCCTCAAAAGAACTTTCTAGGGGCCATGAGTTCAAAGACATTTCTTAATCTTCTCAAGGAGGGGTATGAGAATGACCCACTTCTTAATAATCCTCCTAAGGACATTAACCTCAAGTACAACAATGGTTTTTGGACTCAAGCGCATTGCCTCTATGTACCTGAATCAGTTCGGGTAGAAGCCCTCAGGTTGGTACATGACTCTAAGCTTGCTGGTCATTTTGGGGTTTCTAAAACAGAAGAACTCTTATCACGTTCCTTTTGGTGGCCTGGGTACAAGAAAGATGTTAAGAGTTATGTGGCTTCATGTCTAACCTGTGCTCGCAATAAGACACCTCGATCTTCTCCTCTGGGGTTACTTCTACCACTACCTGTTCCATCAAGACCATGGGGGTCAATTTCTATGGACTTTGTGGTTGACCTTCCTCTTTCAAAAGGGATGACCACCATTCTGGTAGTCGTTGACCGTCTCACTAAGATGGCTCATTTTATTCCAGTTAAAGGGGTACCCTCCGCCGAACATACTGCTAAAGGGAATGGTTAGAGAAGTTTTTAAACTTCATGGAATTCCTGATGATGTGGTGTCTGACAGAGGGGTACAGTTTACCTCAAAATTTTGGAGAAGTTTTTGCTCAGCTTTGGGTGTAACAGTTAATCTGTCCTCGGCTTTTCATCCGCAGTCTAATGGTCAGACCGAGAGGACCAATCAAACTCTGGAGCAATACCTTCGATGCTTCGTGAGTTATCTTCAGGATGACTGGGTGGACTACCTTCCTACGGCAGAGTTTGCTTATAATAACTCTAAACATAGTTCCACATCCCAAAGCCCATTTTTCTTAAACACGGGGTATCATCCAGTTTTTATTCCTGATCTCCCCATCTCAACTTCAATTCCTGCTGTTACCAACAGACTAACTTCATTACATGAGATCCAGGAGAAATTGACTGATACATTGAAGGAGGCGCAGGAATATTACAAGAGGGCTGCTGACAGACATCGTAGGTCAATTCCCACTTTTCAAGTAGGTGAGAAAGTTTGGTTATCTACCAAAAATTTAAAAGTTCAAGTTCCATGTGCTAAGTTGGGTCAAAAGTTTATGGGACCTTTTGAGATTTCTGCTCAAATCAACCCGGTCACTTTTCGCCTAAAACTTCCTGACAATATGAAGATTCACCCTGTGTTTCATATATCACTACTCAAACCATTTCATGAAAATACTTTTTCTGGAAGAATTCATCCTCCTCCCCCACCTGTCGAGGTACAGGGTGAAGAAGAATTTGTGGTGGGAAAAATTCTTGACTCCAGGATCTCTAGGAACAAATTGCAATATTTGGTTCAATGGGAAGGATATGGGCCAGAAGAAAATTCTTGGGAGCCTGAGGAGAATGTTCATGCCCCTAGATTAACAAGGGAATTCCACCAGAGGTTTCCTCAGAAACCTGGCCCTAAGACATCCAGGGGACGTCCTGGGAGGAGGGGAGTACTGTTAGGACCTGGGCTTGAACCTGGGACCCCTGGTGTGTCTGGCGGTGGCTCTGCTTGCTGAGCCACCTGGAATGCTGGACAGCTCCTTGGACAGCTCCTTGGACAGTTCCTTTAGTGATCATGTCTTGAATCTTGTTTGCCTTGAACCTTGAACCCTTTGCTCCTCCCATGAACTTCCTATATAAGCCATGTCTCTGCACTTCCTGGTTGCCAGAATATTGTGCCTTTACCAGCCAATATCTTGCTCCTATCTCTCCTGCTGCCGACCGTATCCTTGCTACCTTTCGTTACCGACATTTGGCTTGCTCCTGGACTACGCTTCCGCTGAATCCCAATCTGCAACTATTGGTTACCGACTTTTGGCTTGTTTCTCAACTACGCTCCTGCTTGATCTCTACCTGCTATATCTGCTACCAGACCCCCGGCTTGCTCACCTCCTGGTGGGGCTATCCTGAGGACCGCGACCTGGCACTATAACGCAGCCAAGCCCATCTCCACCTTTGGGAGCTCTGGTGAATACCGGTTAGTGCTTAGACCCCGCACCTCAGGTGAACCCGTGCCATCAGCCAGGGTGACCTGTGTGAATATCTGCTCTGCTGCTATAGCTATTGGTCTCTGAGCCTGACTCCAGATCGTGACAGTTAATCACACAACTGATTCTGATCCTACAAAATCCCTGACTTTGTGCAGGTATGCAAATGTCAGAATTTATGCTAATTTGAAGCCAAAGGGAAGTCACACCAAATATTGATTTTATGTAGATTTTTCTTCTGTTCGTTCACTTTTTTTTTTTTTATCAATTTACAAAATGCAAACTATTAAAACATACACGGCAGGGGCCAGCACAGAGGCGGGTGGAGACAGAGGTGCAGGCACTAGCAAAGAGTAGATGGTGACAGTCAGGAAGGGTAGAGGGGGAAGTGCCAGGAAGGCTGATCCAGGGATGGAGCATCCCAATAAGTACGCTACGTAGAGTGACATTGGTGAAACCAGTCAGGGACCAGCACTGCTGGAGCTGAGTGACTCTCCTAGCTGCCGGGGGAAGAACTAGTCAGCTTGGAACATATTCCAGAAGGTAGTATTGGGGGCATTAGTGGTAGGTTGACCAAAGCACATAAACCCAAGGTAAGTATAGTAGCAAGTCTTATGCCGCGTACACACGGGCGGACTGTATGGCGTACTTAGTTCGTCATACAATCCGACGGACAGTCCGTCATACTTTCGACTGAACGGACTTGACCACACACGGATACCCAAACAGTCCGTTGAAAGCTTGCGCAATGACGTGTACAGCACGTACGACGGGACTAGAAATAGGAAGTCCAATACACAGCAAAGCACCCTTCCGCCGTGTAAATCCTTTCTGGGCATGCGCCATTCTTAGTCAGTCGAACTAGCCTACTGACGAGCGGATTGTCCGCTGAAACCAAAGTACGACGGACAGAATTTCGAAAAATCCGAAATACTTAGTACGCCAGACTGCACGCTGAAAAAGTCCGCTGAAGCCCACACACGAGCGGACTGTCCGCTGAAATGTGTTTCGACGGACTAAGTACGCCATACAGTCCGCCCGTGTGTACGCGGCATTAGTTGAAATCTCGGAACACCTAATAAGAGGATAATATGTGACTGGTCCAAACTCTGTGGCATGATCACTAATGCCAGGAGCATGGCGGACAAGATGAACTGGAGGGTGAACTAGAGATACTATTCTACGAGGAGGATTTGGATTTTGTGGAAATTTCAGAGACTTGGTTCAACAGCTCTCATGATTGGCTGGCAAACATTCAAGGGTATACCCTTTATCGCAAAGGACAGAGAGGGTAAAAAAGGGGGAGGGGTATGCCTATATATCAAGAATAATGTACAAGTGAATATGAGAGATGACATCACTAAGGGAGCTAGGGAGAAGGTTGAATCCTTATGAATAGAGCGATGGGATAGAGGGATGAAGCTAAGGGGAAAATATAGTGCCTTGCAAAAGTATTTGGCCCCCTTGAACTTTTCAACCTTTTGCCACATTTCAGGCTTCAAACATAAAGATATAAAATTTTTATTTTTTGTGAAGAATCACCAACAAGTGGGACACAATTGTGAAGTGGAACGCAATCTATTGGATTTTTGAAACTTTTTTAACTAATAAAAAAATGAAAAGTGGGGCGAGCAAAATTATTCTAATAATACTTTGTAGAGCCACCTTTTGCTGCGATTACAGCTGCAAGTCGCTTGGGGTATGTCTCTATCAGTTTTGCACATCGAGAGACTGAAATTCTTGCCCATTCTTCCTTGCAAAACAGCTCGAGCTCAGTGAGGTTGGATGGAGAGCGTTTGTGAACAGCAGTTTTCAGCTCTTTCCACAGATTCTCGATTGGATTCAGGTCTGGACTTTGACTTGGCCATTCTAACACCGGAATATGTTTATTTGTGAACCATTCCTTTGTAGATTTTGCTGTATGTTTGGGATCATTGTCTTGTTGGAAGATAAATCTCCATCCCAGTTTCAAGTCTTTTGCAGACTCCAACAGGTTTTTATCCAGAATGGTCCTGTATTTAGCTGCATCCATCTTCCCCTCAATTTTAACCATCTTCCCTGTCCCTGCTGAAGAAAAGCAGGCCCAAACCATGATGCTGCCACCACCATGTTTGACAGTGGGGATGGTGTGTTGAGGGTGATGAGCTGTGTTGTTTTTACGCCAAACATATCGTTTTGCATTGTGGGCAAAAAGTTCGATTTTGGTTTCATCTGACCAGAGCACCTTCTTCCACATGTTTGGTGTGTCTCCCAGGTGGCTTGTGGCAAACTTTAGACGAGACTTTTTATGGATATCTTTGAGAAATGGCTTTCTTCTTGTCACTTTTCCATAAAGGCCAGATTTGTGCAGTGTACGACTGATT
Source organism: Lithobates pipiens (assembly GCF_037356315.1). Taxonomy (NCBI): domain Eukaryota; kingdom Metazoa; phylum Chordata; class Amphibia; order Anura; family Ranidae; genus Lithobates; species Lithobates pipiens. The sequence goes on from NW_027507718.1 coordinate 14,154,058, forward strand.
GTTGTCCTATGGACAGACTCTCCCACCTCAGCTGTAGATCTCTGCAGTTCATCCAGAGTGATCATGGGCCTCTTGGATAAATCTCTGATCAGTCTTCTCCTTGTCTGAGCTGAAAGTGTAGAGGGACGGCCAGGTCTTGGTAGATTTGCAGTGGTCTGATACTCCTTCCATTTCAAAATGATCGCTTGCACAGTGCTCCTTGGGATGTTTAAAGCTTGGGAAATCTTTTTGTATCCAAATCCGGCTTTAAACTTCTCCACAACAGTATTACGGACCTGCCTGGTGTGTTCCTTGGTCTTCATGATGCTCTCTGCGCTTTCAACAGAACCCTGAGACTATCACAAAGCAGGTGCATTTATACAGAGACTTGATTACACACAGGTGGATTCTATTTATCACCATCAGTCATTTAGGACAACATTGGATCATTCAGAGATCTTTGCTGAACTTCTGGAGTGAGTTTGCTGCACTGAAAGTAAAGGGGCCGAATAATTTTGCACGCACCACTTTTCAGTTTTTTATTTGCTAAAAAAGTTTAAATTATCCAATAGATTTCGTTCCACTTCACAATTGTGTCCCACTTGTTGGTGATTCTTCACAAAAAATAAACATTTTATATCTTTATGTTTGAAGCCTGAAATGTGGCAAAAGGTTGAAAAGTTCAAGGGGGCCGAATACTTTCGCAAGGCACTGTAATACTGGGGGTATAATATAGACCCCCTAACCTGAGGGAGGAAGGGGAGACAGATCTCCTAACACTTCCCATCCTTGCTGCTAATTCAGATTGTGATATCATCATAATGGGGGATTTTAATTATCCAGACATAGACTGGGCAGAGGGAACCGTGCATTCATCTAAGGCTTGCCAGTTCCTAAATGTCTTGCAGGACAATTTTATGGATCAGATGGTAGACGCACCAACTAGAAATAAAGCGTTACTGGATCTACTGATTACCAACAATACAGACCTGATCACGGATGTGGAAATACGGGGGAATTTAGGGAACAGTGATCACAGGTCATTTGGCTTCCGTATAAATCACACAAATAGGAAACATAAGGGGAATACAAAGACACTGAATTTTAAAAGAGCCAACTTCTCTAAACTACGAACATTACTGGAAGGCATAAATTGAGCTAAAATCTTAGGAACAAAGAACATGGAGGAGAGATGGGTTTGCTTTAAGAGCATATTAAATAAGGGCATTATCCAATGCATCCCATTGGGTAATACATTTAAAAATGCAAACAAAAGTCCTGGATAGCTTAAAAATACATCTAAAAGCAAAGGAGAAGGCCTTCAAAAAATACAAGGTTGAGGGATCATCATCAGCATTCGGACTTTATAAAGAATGCAACAAGAAATGTGAGGGTGCAATAAGGATGGCTAAGATAGAACATGAAAGACACATAGTGGAGGAGAGCAAAAAAAATCCCAAGAAATTATTTATGTATGTAAACAGTAAAAAAGGGAGGACAGACCATATTGGCCCCATAAAGAATGAGGAAGGACATCTGGTTACAAAGGATGGTGAGATGGTGAAGTTATTGAATTTTATTCTCCTTAGTATTCATGACGGAATCACGGGGCTTCAGTAACCAAAACTGCAGTGTTTATCCTCATGACACATCACAGGAAGCACCTCCATGGTTAACACAGGACAGAATTAAAATTAGACTTGGGAAACTTAACATTAATAAATCACTGGGACCACATGCCTTGCACCCAAAGGTACTTGAGGAACTCAGTCAAGTAATTGCCAGACCATTGTTCCTAATTTTTACTGACAGTCTACTGACTGGAATGGTACCAGCTGATTGGAGAAAAGCCAATGCAGCACCAATATTTAAAAAGGGCCCAAAATGCATCACTGGGAATTACAGACCAGTTAGCCTAACATCAATAATATGTAAACTCTTGGAGGGGATAAGGGACTATATACAAGATTTTAGTAATGAGAACGGTATCATTAGCAGTAATCAGCATGGATTCATGAAGGATCGTTCTTGCCAAACCATCTACTAAATAACTATCCACTAACCTTCTATGAGGAGGGGAGATGCCAGCTAGATAAAGGAAGGCCCGTAGACATGGTGTATCTGGATTTTGCAAAAGCATTTGACACAGTTCCCCGTAAACGTTTACTGTACAAAATAAGGTCCGTTGGCATGGACCATAGGGTGAGTACATGGATTGAAAACTGGCTACAAGGGCGAGTTCAGAGGGTGTTGATAAATGGGGAGTACTCGGAATGGTCAGGGGTGGGTAGTGGGTCCCCCCAGGGTTCTGTGCTGGGACCAATCCTATTTAATTTGTTCATAATGACCTGGAGAATGGGGTAAACAGTTCAATCTATGTATTTGCAGACAATATTAAGCTAAGCAGGGCAATAACTTCTCCACAGGATGTGGAAACCTTGCAAAAAGATCTGAACAGATTAATGGTGTGGGCAACTACATGGCAAATGAGGTTCAATGTAGAAAAATGTAAAATAATGCATTTGGGTGGCAAAAATATGAATGCAATCTTTACACTGGGGGGAGAACCTCTAGAATGCATTAAAAAGGGGATCGAAGCCACAGATAAAACAATAATTCTCCTACTCTACAAGACTCTGGTCCAGTAGCACCTGGAGTATACTGTCCAGTTCTGGGCACCAGTCCTCAGGAAGGATGTACCAGAAATGGAGTGAGTACAAAAAAGGGCAACAAAGCTAATAAAGGGTCTGGAGGATATTAGTTATGAGCAAAGGTTTTGAGCACTGAACTTATTCTCTCTGGAGAAGAGACGCTTGAGAGGGGATATGATTTCAATATACAAATACCATACTGGTGACCCCACAATAGGGATAAAACTTTTTCGCAAAAGAGAGTTTAACAAGACTCGTCGCCACTCATTAAAATTAGAAAAAAAGAGGTTTAACCTTAAACTATGTAGAGGGTTCCTTACTGTAAGAGCGGCAAGGATGTGGAATTCCCTTCCACAGATAGTGTTCTCGGGGGGGGGGCATTGATGGTTTCAAGAAAGTATTAGATAAGCCCCTTAACGACCGCAAAACATACAGAGCTATACAATGTAATGCTGACATATCACACACACACAGGTTGAACTTAATCGACTTGTCTTTTTTCAACCTCACCTACTATGTAACTATGTATATTTTTGAAAGCATTCACACTTTACAGCATTTCTTCACAGCTGCCTAAAATGTTTGCACAGTACTGTACATTTCTCCATGTCTTATCACTTTAAAAATCCTGCAAGTACATAAAAATATTTGACAGAAATGCACTAGGCCCTAGTCCTGTTGTGGTTTGATAAAAACACGTTTGAGGACTGAGTGGCGTCAGCTCTGCCCTGTTGTCTTTTGCTAAATTACTCAAACGCTTTCCCTATCCTATTCCCCACAAAACAAATTATTCTGTAATCCGGCATAAGAAGAAGGGCTAATCAGACTTCTGATAATAGAGAAGTGGGTGCAGATGGTAGTATACAAATATTACAAAATGCTTTTGCCTTCATTCTTCATCCCAGTTTTATGCTCCATGCCTTCCTGTGTTTCAGCAATGTCAGATGGTACTTTTTTTTTTTTTTTTTCAACCTTTCAGGGATTGTCAAACTAGGTGTTTATCATTCCCACTTCTACCAAATCAGCTAGATCTGTTATCTCCAGTACCAATCTTCCACTCTGCTTCTTGGTCTCTGACTGTTACGGCCTGGCTGTTAAAATTCAGGTGCTGAGAGATGGGAATTTTATATTCTGTAATCCTGACTTTTTTTTATTTTTATACTGGTGTAGGTCTCAAGGGGTTTTCTCCCTGTGCATTTTTAGTAGACCAAGTTCTAAAGTTTTGTGAGTAGAGCAACACTTGGCCCCTAGCAGCATTAATGGTCAGGCATCTGCACTGTCTGTTCCTTTTCAATGTCCTCTTCTTAACCACTTCAGCCCCGGACCAATTTTCAGCCTAAGGACTAGAGGTCTTTTTACAATTTCGCACTGCACTGCTTTAACTGGTAATTGCGCGGTCATGCAATGTTGTACCCAAACAAAATTTGCGTCCTTTTCTTCCCACAAATAGAGCTTTCTTTTGATGGTATTTGATTGCCTCTGCGATTTTTATTTTTTGCGATATAAATGGAAAAAGACCAAAAATTTGGAGAAAAAAAGATATTTTCTACTTTTTGTTATAAGAAAAATCAAATAAACTCAATTTTAGTCATACATTTAGGGCAAAATTTATTCAGCCACATGTCTTTAGTAAAAAAAATGTCAATAAGCGTATATATATTGGTTTGCGTAAAAGTTATAGCGTCTACAAACTAGAGTACATTTTCTGGAATTTACACAGCTTTTAATTTATGACTGCCTATCTCATTTCTTGAGGTGCTAAAATGGCAGGGCAGTACAACCCCCCCCCCCCAAATGACCCCATTTTGGAAAGTAGACACCCCAAGGAAATTGCTGAGGGGCATGTTGAGCCCATTAAATATTTTTTTTTGTCCCAAGTGATTGAATAATGACACAAAAAAAAAAGTTTACAAAAAGTTGTCACTAACTGATATATTGCTCACACATGCCATAGTTATATGTGGAATTGCACCACAAAATATATTCTGCTGCTTCTCCTGAGTACGGGGATACCACATATGTGGGACTTTTTGGGAGTCTAGCCGCGTACGGCACCCCGAAAACCAATCACTGCCTTCAGGATTTCTAAGGGTGCAAATTTTTGATTTCACTCCTCACTACCTATCACAGTTTCGAAGGCCATAAAATGCCAAAATAACACAACCCCCCCCCCCCCCCCCAAATGACCCCATTTTGGAAATTAGACACCCCAAGCTATTTACTGAGAGGCATGTTGAGTCCATGAAATATTTTATATTTTGCCACAAGTTGCAGGAATATAAAAAAAATTTTTTTTTGCACAAAGTTGTCACTAAATGATATATTGCTCACACATGCTATGGGCATAAGTCAAATTACACCCCAAAATAAATTCTGCTGCTTCTCCCGAGTACGGGGATACCACATGTGGGGGACTTTTTGGGAGCCTAGCCACGTACGGGACCCCGAAAACCAAGCACTGCCTTCTGGATTTAAATATAAAACGCTACCAAAAAAAACTGTTAGCGATCGCAGGGATCAGGCCTGACTCTGCGATCGCTGCAGTTATGTGTTTAGTGTTTTGTAAGTAACAGTGATCGATCGATACTGCACTTGGGTGGGCTGGGCGGAGGGGCAAAACGCAGGTGCTAGCAGGTATCTGGGCTGATCCTGCTAACAATGCGTTTTTTTGGAAGCCTAAACTGCTGGGGACGCTAGTATAGATCTGATCAGATCAGATATTGATCTGTTTAGATTCTATACCACTACGGGAGGTTTATGCTTTGCGCGTGGGTGTTAGCGGTACTGGCACTAACCTAGCGCTGCCTGGGGCGACGCAGACCCTGACCCTAAAACCTAATTGATATCACCCGCCGGGTGATCAGGGGGTTAAACCTTTATTGGGTAATAAATGGTGGGTGCCCTGATGCTATAAAAAGCAAACTAACCAGAGTCACCCGTAACACTTATACGGTGATCACTGGTGAAAGGGTTAACTAGGGGCAATCAGGGGGTTCAAATTTTTATTAGCTAGAATATGGGGGTCCCTGGCGCTATATAAAAACCTGAAGGGGAACCTAAATGACTAACTGGCTAACCAGCGTCACCAGTGACACTTATACTGTGATCACTGGTGAAAGGGTTAACTAGGGGCAATCAGGGGGTTAAAACCATTATTGGGTAGTATATGGGGGTACCTAGCGCTATAAAAACCTGGCGGTGAACCTAAAAAAAAACTAGCTACCTAGCGACACAAGTGACACTAATGCAGCGATCAGAAAAATAATCGCTTAGTGACACTGGCAAAAGGGGGTGAAAGGGTTAACTAGGGGCAATCAGGGGGTTAAAACCATTATTGGGTAGTATATCGGGGTACGTAGCGCTATAAAAACCTGACGGTGAACCTAAAAAAATAACTAGCTACTTAGCGGCACCAGTGACACTAATGCAGCAATCAGAAAAACGATCACTTAGTGACACTGGCAAAAGGGGGTGAAAGGGTTAACTAGGGGCAATCAGGGGGTTAAAACCATTATTGGGTAGTATATCGGGGTACCTAGCGCTATAAAAACCTGGCGGTGAACCTAAAAAAATAACTAGCTACCTAGCGACACTAATGCAGCGATCAGAAAAATGATCGCTTAGTGACACTGGCAAAAGGGGGTGAAAGGGTTAACTAGGGGCAATCAGGGGTTAAAACCATTATTGGGTAGTATATCGGGGTACCTAGCGCTATAAAAAAACCTGTAGGTGAACCTAAAAAAATAACTAGCTACCTAGCGACACTAATGCAGCGATCAGTGACACTGGCAAAAGGGGATGAAAGGGTTAACTCTAGGGGCAATCAGGGGGTTAAACCTTTATTGGGGGGTGGTAGGGGGCTACCCTGGACCTAACACTAACTGCCCTGACACTTTTTACTGTCACAACTGACACTGAATGCAGTGATCAGTAAATAAATGATCACTGCAATCAGTGACATCGGGGGGGATTTGTGTGCCTATGTGTGCCTACATATTAGTGCAGTGTTTTGTGCACTTACTTTTAGTATTCTCCTCGTAGTCTGGTCAAAAAGACCGCCCCGAGGAGAATGACATCACTTCCTCCCTGACTGTTTACTATACACAGCGGGAGGAAGCTTCTCATTCGCCTGGAGTGATCAAGAGGGGGTGGCCAGAAACCAATGGCCATCCCCTCATGCCGGATCGCTCCTGAAGCAAAATGGACCGCCGCATCCAGCGGGAGGGGGTCCTATCGGACCCCCCACCCGCTGGAAGGCAAGCACGTACATGTACGTGCTTGTGCCTGTACATGCCATTCTGATGACGTACATTGGCATGTGGTGGTCCTTAAGTGGTTAATTATTTGTCATATTTTTATACAATAGTTTTCACATGTTGCTCCATTTGCTACGCCTCCACTCCAACCATTTCAAACGAATTTAGGGCATATCTTGGCCGTTGCTATTCTGTAAGGTAGCCTTTCTTGTGTCTATCGCTTTGGACAGTGATAGTGTTACAAACTGTCAGTTTTTTATTACATCTGTGTCCAATTGAGGAGAAATGAAAATGAAATCCCTCCAAAGTGAGAGAATGTCTGGTTCAAGCAGGGTCACCAGAACTAGTTTTCCCTTTGGAGGATTCCCACGCTATTCCTGCTCTTGTGACCACACAATTTGGGGTTTACTTTCAGTGATAATGGTACATGTGAACAATAGAGAGGGTGAATCTTCCTAACAAGCAATAAAAACATGACGTGTTCTAATCCCTCTCCACGTTGTCCAAAACAAAGAAAAGTTTGCCTTTAGTTATATTTTAAATGTTCTTTATACTTTCAATTCACTTTTATTAAAATTAATTTCTCTTATATTCACCGACCGACACAGCTCCTCTCTGTAACAAATGGGTTGTTAGCCTTATCACTAGGAGAATACTAGGCATAGTTGTAACACAACACTCAGAACTCTTAGCTGCGCCCAGGGGGGCGGTCCCTCAGGCTACAACCCTCCCGTCTGCCAGACAGACCTCAGTTTTATTTTGCCTAGTAAAGGAACTAGGAACCCTGCAGGCCCATCGGTCCGTGCTTTTTTATGCAGAAGTTTGGCTTTTTGTGCAAGATGAATGGTCCTGTCATCAACTATCAACAGCCGGCTGGGTGACAGGCTGGATACCTTTATCCTTGTAGTCTCCCCAGTCCGGCCATCGAGCGTGTGCAGGTCGCAGCTATGGCTCGACAGGCCACAATGTAACCTCAGCTCCAGGAGGTGGGCGGTGGGCTTTTATGCTCTGGGGCATACATATGATGTCTGCGTCACAGTATGCCGTGGCCGACAGCTACCCTGTACTGATCAGTGAGTAGTTCTGCTATGGAATGTCTCCCAGCTCTTCAGGACTGGTTAGTATAGCTCTCCCTGTCCTGGCGGGGCTGAGCGGCTGGGCATTCCTTGGGAGGGCGATTTGGGGGTCCCTCACCTCCCTCTTCTCTCCCCTGTCCCTATTCCCCCCCCCCCCCGGGTGGATGCTGCATGTGGTTGATGAGCGGTGTGTGTGTATAGATCCCTGGGGGCTCTCACCTGGGATAGGGGCTGGCTGGCTGGTGGTGTCCTGGATCCTGTGTGTTAAGCTCCCGGAAGGTGCCTGTGAGGGTCTGCATGTGTTTTTTGGTGCAGCGCTGTGTCTCTGTCACATTCTGTCTTCTGTGCCTCATGGAGCTGGCTGGCGGCTATTTTAGGTATGGGCGAGGGCAGCATGTCTTCCTGGGCTTCAAGTGGCCATTTTCCAGGTGATCTCCTATTCAGGACACTGGCGGCCATTTTCTGGAAGCCTGAACACATTTTTCAGTGTTCTCTAGCAGCAGCTTGAATGTGCTTTCACAGCCATTTTCCCTGTGTTTCCTGTCTGTATACTGGACACTGGGCGGCCATTTTATTGAAGCCGGAGCATGTTCTTCAGAATGTTTTAGCACTCATTCTGACGACTGCCACGGACACAGCTTTTGTTTCCTCTGGACCTAGGAGCACTCAGGGTCTACAGGCACTACTTGTGAACAGCGCAGAACTCCTCAGGGTGGTGAGTCTGGTGGGATAGAGCCCCTCAGTCAGCGGCAGCAAGGAGGGTGGGACTGTCACTGTCCTAAGTCCCCTTGGGGTGGCAGACAGGGTAGGGTCAGCATGGCTTCAGAAACTGGTGTTTCTTCCCCCGAAATCCAGGCAATTGCAACCGGTTCACCTGTGATGGAGGCAGTGCGTGGGAAGAAAGGTGCATTAAAGAGGCCCCTGCCCCCCATCCTCTGGGTAGAGCTCTGACACCGACTCGGGTCCTGCTGAGGTTGTTGACCCCTGCTCTGTCTTGTCAGATGACGCTGACCAGGACCGTTCCAACAATGAGGATGAGTCCCCGTCTGGGTCCAGGTGCGACAAAGCGCTTGTTGGAGCACTTATCACAGCTGTGCGTGATACCCTGAAAATTCAGGAGCCAGCAGCTGTGGTGCTGAGGCACCTAATTTGGCTAAAATGCTGGTCTGCTGAACAGGCATCCAAAAAAGCACTCACAGCTCTTCCCTTCCTTGGTGACCGGCTCTTTGGAGCTTCATTAGATGACATTATTAAGAATGCCACCGGTGGTAAGAGTACCTCACTCCCACAGGCCAGAAAGGCTAAGGAGCCATGTCATAGGCAAGCGCCCTTGTTTTCTGCTCACAAGTGGCTTTTTCATCCGCCCGGAGCTTCAACAAAATGTCCCCAGCCCGACAGGACGCTCACGGACGGTCCAACACGTCCCTGGAACCGCAAGCCTAACAAGCCTGCAAATAAAAGTGCTACCGCATCAAGGTTTGCCGCCACCCATGTCTCGGTGGGGGGTCGCCTTCGGGATTTTGCAGCCCGGTGGTCCTCCCGGTTATCTGACCAATGGGTCTGCGATCTGATTTCCACAGGCTACAAGATAGTTTCTCTCTTGGGCGCAAAACAGATGCAAAACAGATGCTTGCCGGGAGGCCCTCTTGGGGGCGGTAAGGGATTTGCTGAATCGCGGGGTGATTGCACCGGTTCCAGAATCGGAACGCTTCCAGGGATTCTACTCAAATCTGTTTGTGGTTCCCAAGAAGAAAGGGGTACATCCGATCTTGGACCTAAAGGCCCTGAATCACTTTGTAAAAGTGCAGAGGTTCAGAATGGAATCAGTTCGCTCAGTAGTAGCTGCACTCAATCAAGAGGACTCCCTGGCGTCCTTAGACATCCAGGATGCATACCTGCACATACCCATATGCCTCCGGCATCAAAAGTTTCTGCAGTTTGCAGTCGGGGAAGCCCACTACCAGTTTGTGGCTCTTCCCTTTGGTCTGGCCTCAGCCCCCCGAGTCGTTACGAAGTTATTGGCTCCAGTTTTGGCGTTGCTGCGGCAACGTGGGATCGCGATCATGGGATACCTAGACGATCTCCTCCTGAGAGCATCTTGCGCCTCGGAATTAGAGGAAGATGTGGCGATCACCATGCAGACCCTGCAAGAATTCGGGTGGCTGTTGAACCTAAAGAAGTCAGTGCTTGTGCCGACCCAGCGTCTGGAGTACCTAGGCTTGCTGCTGGACTCCAGGGAAGCGAGAGTGTTACTCCCTTCAGACAAGCTGCAGACGTGGTCGTCGCTCCGCTTTTGCATGCGAGTACTGGGACTCATGGTAGCCTCCTCCGAGGCAGTACCTTATACCCAGTTCTACACCAGAGTCCTGCAGAAGGAGATTTTGACAAGATGGGACAAATCTCAGTTGTCCCTGGATCGACAGATCCAGGTGAGCCAGTCAGTCACAGACTATCTGATCTGGTGGTTGAGGGCCCCGGTGATTCAGTCTGGAAAATCATTCCTTCCTGAAATGGACGGTGATCACAATGGACGCCAGTCTATCCGGCTGGGGTGGAGTGATGGGGGTTCAGTCGTCTCAGGGCCTCTGGTCGACAGAAGAATCCAAGCTGCCGATCAATCTGCTCGAATTGAAAGCGATCAGGCTGTGCCTCTCCACATGGTCAATGAGACTTCAAGGGCGTCTGATCAGGATCCAGTCAGACAACGCCACACCAGTGGCATACGTCAATCACCAAGGGGGAACAAGAAGCTCAGCCGCTGGTTGCTCACATACTTCGGTGGGCAGAGCAACAAGTACCGGCCAAGTCGGCCATTTACATGGAGTAGAGAACTGGCAGGTGGACTGTTTGAGTCGCCAGATGCTGGACCCAGGAGAATGAGTAGAGGTCGACTGATATATATCGGCTGATATTTGGCATTCTTTAACTAATTGGCATCGGCCGATTGTGCTGATAAAAAGGCTGATTATATGTTCAGCGGTACTTACAAAAGACTTCTGTAATAGAAGTCAATGTAAGTTGCCTGAAGTTAATCAGTGAAGCGACTTTCCTCCGCTCTGGCCAGTCTGCCAAGAAAAGATCAAAGAGATACAATGTTTCTTCTTCAATGGACTGAACTCCCTGTGTAGAGTTCTCAGTTTAACCATTTAAAGACTAAATCTTTTCTGACACTTGTTGCTTACAAGTAAAAATCCTGTATTTTCGCCTAGAAAATCACTTTGAACCCCCAAAAATTATATATATTTTTTTAGCAGAGACCCTAGGGAATAAAATAGCGATTGTTGCAATATTTTATGTGACGTGGTATTTGCGCAGAGGTCTTTCAAACGCAATTTTTTTGGCAAAAATACACAGATTTAAATAAATAAATAAATAACAGTAAAGTTAGCCCTTTTTTTTCGTCCAAAAGTTTTGAGTACCTGTTTTTGTGTATTTAATATATAGTTGTTTTTTTTTTTAAATCTAAATTATACATACAAGTGAACTGATTGGAGGTTTGATTTGTTTAATAAATGTTTAAATGTAAGAAATTTTCTATATCACTTATTACTGAAGGCTGCTTTCACACTGAAGCGGGCAGGCGTTGACGGTAAAACGCTGCTTTACCGTCATTTTAGCGACGCTATTCGGCTGGTAGCGGGGCACTTATAACCTAGCTAGTGGCTGAGGAAGGAGTTAAATGCGCTTGTGAAGTGCTGCTGCCAAATCGCATTGCATGCGTTTCAGCCGTGGTGCCCATTCATTTCAATGGACAGGAGTGGTGGAGGAGCAGTTTACACCACTCCAAAGATGCTGCTTACAGGATTTTTTTTTTTTAACGTCCTGCCAGTGCATCTCCTCATTGTGAAAGCACTCGGGCTTTCACACAGACTGCAGGGGAGCAGTTTTAAAGGCTATTTACAGGCACTATTTTTAGCCCAAAAGCTCCTGAAAAACGCCCCAGTGTGAAAGATGTCTAACTTAGATTTTATGAGATGAAGGGAAAAAAAAAAAGGAAAAAAAAAAAATCGGCCCAACATATCGGCCCAAAAAAAATCGGCATCATATATCGGCCATCGGTCGCCGCGATTTCTAAATATCGGCATCGGCCAGAGATAAACCCATTTCAGTCGACCTCTAAGCCCTTGTACACACGGTCGGAGAATCCGTCGGAATGTGTCCTATCGGACCGTGTTGTCAGATAATCCGACTGTGTGTGGTATGCATCGGACTGATTCCGTCGGAATATCCGTCGGATCCAATTTTCCAACTTGTTGGAAATATTTCCCGACCAACTGGGCCGATCGGACATACTCCGAACATGTGTAGAGAATTTTGATCGGACAAAGTGCCACGCATGCTCAGATCAAATTCCTACATCAAAGCTATTGGCTACTAGCCTGAATGTAGTCCCATCGTAACGAAATTACGTCATCACGTTCTGAAAGATCAGATTTTTCGACAAATTTGTCCGACCGTGTGTATGCAACAGTGACGGACAAAATCCGACGGATTTGGTTGTCGAAATCTCCGACCGTGTGTACAGGGGCTAAGAATGAGCATTGCATCCAGAGACATTTAGGTTGCTGTGCCTGAGGTGGGGCATACCAGACTTGGATCTTCTGGCTTCCCGTATCAATCGAAAGGTGCCAAGATTCGTGTCCAGGACAGGAGATCCGTGGGCCGACGCGTCAGACGTTCTGGTGGCTCCATGGGATCAGTACCAGCTGATCTACGCCTTTCCTCCACTGAAACTGTTAACACGTCTGCTTCACAGAGTGGAAGCCGAGGGGATTTCAGTAATACTGGTTGCCCCAGATTGGCCTCAGCATCCTTGGCAGGCAGATCTAGTGGCAGACGCTCCCTGGCGACTGTCGTTGCGAGAGGACCTTCTGTCTCAAGGTCCGATTCTCCATCCTGCTTTACCATCGCTGGCTTTAACGGCATGGCTGTTGAGGAACCGGGATCTGTCGGACTCAATGATCCCAACTATGGATTCTCGGAAGATATACCATTGTACCTGGAAGGCCTACATCTCCATGTGTGAGGAGAAAGGATGGAATCCGCGTTCCTTTTCCATATCAAGGATCCTGTTGTTTCTTCAGCAAGGAGTAGACCAGAAATTGGCATTAAGCACCATCAAATTTCAGCATTAGCTTTCTTTTTTCTGCGACCCCTGGCATCGCACTCCTTAGTGAGTACCTTCGTTCAGGGGGTACGACATGTAGTCCCTCCGGTGCATCCACCATTAACCCCATGGGATTTGAACCTGGCGTTGTCGGCGCTTCAAAAACCGCCGTTTGAAAATATCAGGGAGATTCCCCTGTTGACTCTTTCCCAGAAAGTGGTCTTCCTAGTGGCCATCACATCGGCCAGGAGGGTTTCGGAACTGGCGGCCTTGTCTTGCAAGTTGGTTATCCACAAGGATAAGGTGGTGTTGCGTCCCCAACTGTCTTTTCTACCGAAAGTGGTCTCGGCTTTTCATATCAATGAGGACATTGTATTACCATCTCTGTGTCCTAAGCCGAAGCACCCTAAGGAGGTGGCCCTTCACGCTCTAGACGTGGTTCGGGCTCTGAAGGTGTATTTGTCTGCCACGGCTCCTTTTCGGAAGTCAGACTCAGTTTGTTTCAGTGGCTGGTCCAAAGAAAGGCATGGTGGTCTGGTCGGCCACCATTTCCAGGTGGATGAGACAGATTGTAGTATAAGCCTACACCTTGAAGGGGCAGGTGCCCCCTTTTCCGGTCACGGCCCACTCCACAAGGGCAATCGGAATGTCTTGGTCCTTCCGACACCAAGCGTCGGTCACTCAGATGTGTAAAGCGGTGACCTGGTCGTCTGTCCACGCGTTTACCAAGTTCTATAAGGAAGATGTCAGTGCATCGGCTGATGCCTGTTTTGGCCACAAAGTTTTGCAGGTGGCCATGTAGTTGCAATTGAATATGCAATGTATATTTTTCCTGGTTTTTCAATAAAAATGCAGTACTGTTATGTTAATGCACTGTTGCATTACTTCCACAGTTTGGTGTGGCCTTGGGTGATCACTCCTGTTTGAGGATACCCTGTTTTTTTGTGGTGGTTTTCCACGCACTGTTGTTTTTTGTGGGTAAAGTTTCACTAGTTCCCACTTGCCATGGTGGATGAAGTTTCTATGCTGTTTTCCCACCCCTCGTTTTGGCACTGCTTGGAGACGTCCCATTTGTTACAGAGAGCTGTGTCGATCTGTGAATATAAGAGAAAATAGGATTTTTTGTACTCGTCGTAAAATCCTTTTCTCTGTAATTCACCGACCGACACAGCACCCGGTCCTCCTTTTATCTTTACATTTTACTGCTTGTTGATGTACTGAGGTCTGTCTGGCAGACGGGAGGGTTGTAGCCTGAGGGACCGCCCCCCTGGGCGGAACTAGGAGTTCTGAGTGTTGTGTTACAACTATGCCTAGTATTCTCTTAAAGAGGGATTCCACCTAAAAAAAAATATTAAAAGCCAGCAGCTATAAATACTACAGCTGCTGACTTTTAATAAATGGACACTCACCTGTCCCGGGTTCCAGCGATGCCGGCAGCCGAGGCCGATCGATCGCTCGGCTCTCGGCTGCTGCCGTCACCATTCTAGGTGAGGGAATCAGGAAGTGAAGCGAATCGGCTTCACTTCCCGGTTCCCTACTGCGCATGCGCGAGTCGCGCAGCGCAATAGAAATTCTCTGCGCTGTCACTGGGACCTGTGTGTGTCCCAGCAGACAGCGCGGCAGGACAGGATATGACATAGACTCCCACGGGAGTCTATGCCCGGAAGTGGGTGTAAATACCTGTCTTTGACAGGTATCTCCACCCCCTCCCCCCTGTAAGGTGCCAATTGTGACACCGGAGGGGGGGAGGGTTCCGATTAGCGGAGGTTCCACTTTAGGGTGGAACCCCGCTTTAATGATAAGGCTAACAACCAATTTGTTACAGAGAGGAGCTGTGTCGGTCAGGGAATTACAGAGAAAAGGATTTTACGGTGAGTACAAAAAAGCCTATTTTTCACACAACAAAATCATACCGAGAAGCACGAATAAACTTCAAACAGGTGGTACACATCATAGCATACATAGGCAAAATCCAGGAAAAAGTCCTTTCCAATATTTTTAAATATGCAGCTTCATTAAAATAATGGCTGGTGATCTTGCCATTAAGGTTTTTAACTACTTCCCACCCGGCCAATGTATATATACGGCCGGGTGGGAGCCTTCTACCTCTGACTGGACGTTCCTGAACGTCCTTCAGAAGTAGGGGAATTGCGCGCGTGCCCGCTCAGCGGCGCGATCCCGATGCGCTCGTGTCACCCGGGCGCATCGGGAAAGCTGAAAATTGGGCTAGGAAGCAAGGGTGAAAGCTGAAAATTGGGCTGGGAAGGAAGGCGGCGAAAGTGCCCAGTATTGTAGTGGTTATACAAGCACTTCCTCTATAGGGTGACAGTGCTCTGTCCCTATATCTCAATTGTGCTCCTGCATTGTCGCCCTGGCTTCTGATATTGACTATAAGTACAATGTTCACACACAATAAGCAGACATGATCCACTGTTGTCATCATCAAGAAAAAAAAAGGAATGCAAGCATTGCTTGAGTGCATGAATGTAGACAGGAAGTTGCTGCAAGCAGCTGAAGATCAACAGTGCAACAAAAAAATGGAAATAATATGAAAACAAGTATTTTTTATAAACACATGCAAATTACTTATGATACATAGCGCTTCAGCTAAAATGCTATTCAGTTAGGGGTCACATCTACTATAATTCTTATGGTATATACTGTACAAAAATCAATTATGATTTAGCAGCTCAAACTGATGTGAGATTCACTATCAACAGAAATAAAATGAATCTAGCATTATTCCTTAGCGTTGCTCTTTTACTTCACAAATCTAAATATGCTACTCTGCCACTGCTCCCTGTCTGAAAAATCCTCCATCAAAAAGAGTATTTGCATTTGCTGACTGTTATTTGCATCCCCTGATGGCTGTGCACACACAGTTCGGCTTATGAGGCACACACTGGTGTCCATTAGTCTTATAGAAAAATGTTTGTGTTTATCTGCTGGAGCTGCAACACACATCAAAGGAGAAGCTATTGTGGTAAATGGGTAACTTTTCACCAATTTTTTTTAATGCAGCAGTTAAAGTGGTTCCAAAGGCTGCATTTTTTTATCTTCATGCAATCTATACATGGAGGTAAAAAAAAACACCCATGTGCAGCGCCCTTCCCCCCAATCCTTACCTGAGCTCCCTTTAATCCAGCGACATCAATAGCCTCAGCTGTCCTGGGACTTTCCCTCCTCATTGGCTGAAACAGCAGCAGGAGCCCATTGGCTCCTACTCCTGTCCAGGGAGAGCTGACATGCTTTATTATAGAGTGGGCTACCAGGCTTGGTGGGTGAGATACAAGAAGAAATTCTGGGTACCAGTCACTTTTTGAATGAGAAACAAGAGATGTATTGTCTTTTAGCAGAACAGTGGGAGAGAGGGTTAGGGCCATGACACCCTTGAGTAGATGGCATGCTTATTGGCAGATTCAGAGACTTCTATAGGTAGACCGCTATACAGTGGAAGGCCTCCAGCCAGATAACACTTCTGTATAGGTAGGACCGCTGTCTAGTAACTAATCTTGCAACAGTCAATAAAAGGTAGTAGTTGTATGTAACTCTGGGTAACACAGAACAGTCAGTTTCTTATCTCTCAGTATCTCACTGTAAACCTTCACTTACTGAGCTCCCAGTCTCTCACTAGACTTCCAGATACCAGTCATCACTGGATCCCCCTGAGCTCTTCCATAGCTATCCCACTGTATACTACTCAAGCGTCACCCCATCTCTCCTGCTGGGTCCCTGGCTTGGCACTTGCTGAAGCTTTCCCACTTCTTCACTGTCCCTGGTTGGTGAGAAGACTGCTCTGTTACTTGCTTGAGCTTTCTCACTGTAGTCTCCGATAGGAAAACGAATGGTACCTTAGTGGCGACAGCTTCCCTTCTTCCTCCGACCAAACTGAACCTTCTCAACTTGGTGCATATAGCAGCGGCTCGGGAGTGAACACTCAACAGAACCCCCAGGGCAAGTGGCTTTCTCTGGGGGCAATGTTCGAGAGGGAGGAGCCAGGAGCACCGGCAGGGGACTCGAAATGAAGAGGATCGGAGCTGCTCTGTGCAAAACGACTGAACAGAGCAGGTAAGTATAAAATGCTTAAACATCACTTTAAGACTCTTCCACCAAACACTGTATTCAAATGGTATAAACAGTGAGAGACAAAAGTATTTGATCCCCTGCTGATTTTGTATGTTTGCCCACTGACAAAGAAATGATCGGTCTATAATTTTAATGGTAGGTTTATTAACAGTGAGAGACAGAATAACAGCAAAAATCTCCAGAAAAACGCATTTCAAAAAAAGTTATATATTGATTTGCATTTTAATGAGTGGAATAAATATTTGATCCCCTATTAGGGTCCTTTCACACGGGGCGGATCAGTTCTGATCCGCCCCGTGGATATCCGTTTGCTCAGCGGGGATCACTCCGTCGATCCCCACTGAGCAGGGAGATGACAGGTCCGTCTCTGCACACTGCGCAGGGACGGACCTGTCACAGCGCCGCTCTCCCCTATGGGAGATTGGATGACGACGGACCGCAGTGCCCGTCGTCACCCGATCCGATCCGCAGACGGATGGAAAAATAGCTTTTTCCTCCGTTACACTTTTTCGGATCGGAGCGGGTCGGATGTCAGCGGACATGTCACCGCTGACATCCGACGCTCCATAGAGCTCTATGGAGCACCCGTTCAGGTCCGCCTGAAAAACTGACAGACGGGCCTGAACGGGATGTAAGTGTGAAAGGGGCCTTAAGCAGCAAGATTTCTGACGCACAGGTGTCTTCTATATAGGTAAAAAGCTGAGATTAGGCGCACTCTCTTAAAGGGACTGATCCTAATCTCAGCGTGTTACCTGTATAAAAGAGACCTGTCCACAGAAGCAATCAATCTATCATATTCCAATCACTCCACAATGGTCAAGAACAAAGATCTATCCAAGGATGTCAGGGAGACAATTGTAGACCTACACAAGGCTGGAATGGGCTACAAGACCATCGCCAAGTAGCTTGGTGAGAGAGTGACAACAGTTAGTGCGATTATTCGCAAATGGAAGAAACACAAAATAACACTCAATCGCCATCGGTCTGGAGCTCCATGCAAGATCTCACCTCATGGAGTTTCAATGATCATGAGAACTGTGAGGAATCAGCCCAAAACTACACAGGAGAATCTTGTCAATGATCTCAAGGCAGCTGGGACCATAGTCACCAAGAAAACAATTGGTAACACACTACGCTACGAAGGACTGAAATTCTGCACCGCCAGCAAGGTCCCCCCGCTCAAGAAAGTACATGTACAGACCCATCTCAAGTTTGCTAATGAACATCTAAATGATTCAGAGGAGAACTGGGGTGAAAGTGTTGTGGTCAGATGAAACCAAAATTGAGCTCTTTGGCATAAACTCAACGCAATGTGTTTGGAGGAGGAATGCTGCCTATGACCCCAAGAACATCATCCCCACCATCAAACATAGAAGTGAAAACATTATACTTTGGAGGTGTTTTTCTGCCAAGGTGACAGGACACCTTTACCACATCAAAGGGATGATGGACAGGGCCATGTACCATCAAGTCCTGTGTGAGAACCTCCTTCCCTCAGCCAGGGCATTGAAAATGGGTCCTGGATGGGTATGTCCAACCAGTCTCCAGACGTTAATCCCATAGAAAATATGTGGGTGAGCTGAAGGTTTGAGTTACCAAACGTCAGCCTTGAAACCATTTTTTTTTTTTTTAAATAAATCCTGTTTATTAATTTTTCACACACAGAACATACAAACACCAGTAAGGTAACATGCCTTAGGCTTGATTCACACTAATGCGTTTTTTGATGCATTTTGCTAAAATGCAGGGAAATTTTTAAACACGGGTTTCTATGGAACATGTTCACATCAATGCATTTTAGTGCCTCTGCGTTTTTGGAAAGGGTCGGGGACTTTCTTTTTCCACAAAATGCAGCGTTTTGCATGTAACAGAATTCAATGGCCCCCCATCCAAAATGCAAGCACTGCAATTTGCGTTTTTTTATTTCTTTTTTTTACACTGTATATAGCTGGTTGCTAAGGAGAGGGCCGGGATGCCGGCCGCCGTGTGCCTTAGCAACCAATGAGTCATCAGCTGTCAGCTAACTTCCCACTGAATGTAAAAAAAAAAATATATGGCGGCTAAAAAAAAAAAAAAATCAAGGAAAAACAACGGTGTGGGGTCTCCCTCCCAGGTCCATACCAGGCACTTGGGTCTAGTATTACCGTGATTTTACGGCAATTTTGCAGCGATTCGCATTTTTTTACACTGGATCTAGCTGGTTGCTAAGGAGAGGGCCAGTGCCATTGCTAACAGCTGTAGCCTCTATGGAGTAAAAAGTGGCCAACACTATCATAGAACTGGCAATGACATCAGGGCCCCCAACCTTAATGGGTTTGGCCCCGGTCTCAGCCTTCTAATTTGGCTGTGCATTTATTAGGTTTTAAAACTGATGAAAAAGGGTATAGACACTAAATTATATCTAGTATGAGGTTTTATACAGTTAATTAATTAAAACACTTGCATAACCTTCCCACTGGACCTGCTATCTGAGGCTAATGTAAAAATCTAACTGATTAAATCTGGTTATAAGTATTTTACTTCTACAAGGCTATGACCCTTGAGAGAACTTCACATCTATTGGGAATTTTTAAATGTATGTTTTATTACACATGTAGTTGCTATACAATTCAGAAGAAACCAGAAGGAATTCTGGCTGTTCATAAGGAAAACAGAATCCACACATCAATGAACTTACTGACGCATATGGGAGATTTCCACTGTAGCCAGGCAAAAGGACATTGAACATTCACTGCAGCTTTGAAAAGGAAATACTTTGTGAACAGAATGCGCAGAGGCAGAACAAAGCTTGGCAGACATTGCATAATTGCATACATCAGTATTACATATTATGTACTGATTAATGCATTTCTTATCATATTTTGTTTGTTACAAACTTTTTTAGAAATCGTCTGTCCCCATCACACTGGGGTTCTTTAGTCCATCTTTGCCCTCCAGATATTTGTTATTTTTTTTGTTAAACCGGAGGTCCACCCTAAAGTGGACCTTCCGCTCATTGGAATCCTCCCCCCCTCCGGCGCAACAATTGGCACCTTTCAGGGGGGAGGGGGGGTGCAGGTACCTGCACAGTACAGGTATCTGCACCCACTTCCGGCGTAGATTCTGCAGAAGGTACGCCCCTTTCCGCAGAATCTACGCCCCCTTTCCGAAAGTCCCCCGCTGCCTGCTGGGAAACACACAGATCCCAGAGACAGCGGGGACCATCCTTATTGCACAGCGCGACTCGCGCATGCGCAGTAGGGAACCGGGAAATGAAGCCCAAAAGCTCCACTTCCTGATTCCCATACCCAAGATGGCGGCGGCAGCACCCGAGAGACGATCGAGAGATCGGCTTCGGGTGCCGACATCGCGGGCGCGCTGGGCGGGTAAGTGTCATTATTTTAAAAGTCAGCAGCTGCAGTATTTGTAGCTTCTGGCTTTTTAAAAAAAAAAAAAAAAACGCCGGAACTCCCGGCGGACTCCCGCTTTAATAAACAAAACCGAAATTATGAAGCAATTTACAAAGTATGTAGACCATATTAGAAATTACATTGATTGATTGAATAGGGAAACTGGATAAGTGTGTGTGTGTGTGTATGTATGTATGTATGTACATTATATATATAAATATATATATATATAACACAAAACTAAACCCCCCACACACTATTACATACCCCCTCCATCTCCTCCTGGGGACAGGGACCCCCACCTCCCCTGGGGACAGGGACCCCTTCTCATCTGGGGGCAGTAACTTCATCTGCCCTGGAGAAAAGGACCTCATCTCTTCTGGGGATGGGGACCCCATCCTGCCTAGGGACAGTCCCCCAACGGGGCACCTAAAAATGTAAAAAAAAAAAAATATATAAAAATACTGATACCAGTGGTGGAACTACAGGGCTCACAAAGGTCATACCTGTGACCACGCCCTGGAGTTCCACCGCCAGACTTGGAGGGAAGGGCCCTGGCTGGGGTTCAAGGGGGGGCCCTTCATGGTTTCTTGCATCGGGGCCCTGAAGGTTCTAGTTACGCCACTGCTCAAGGTTTTGCCTGTAATGCAGCACAAGGCTGGACCCTGCGTAATGGAACCCTGTGCAGTTTGTTCTGACCAAGGTGCTTTCCTGCAGGGTGCTATACAGGTCCAGGGGAGTGGACCCCATCTCTGAAGGTCTTTTATGACAAAGCTTGCCATGATGAGTGAAGATTGGACTCCAGTTATGTTCAGAGTCCTACAGCAGGAATGGTAAGTCTGCATTTTTGCAGTTTCTCTTTAAAAAAAATAAAGAGAGAGAGATCTGACTGTCTGTTCCCCCAGTGGCCACTGGAGGCAGTGTGCTGTTTAATCATGCTGTATACTTCTTAGTCGTGTGGGCTGTGTTTCTCCTCCAACCACTAGAGGGCATAGGTCGCTCAATATGACCTATTTTTATATAGGCAGGAAGTGGAAGAGCAGCCATGTGGTCCTGGGAATACCAGGGGGGCCTATGGAGACATAACACCAGCCCATGGATACTTGAAGAGTGAGTACTTACTATGAGGGAAATGTGTGGCCAGGCAAATCATGATTTTATACTGCTTACTTACTGCTTAATCCGGGGGGGGGGGGCCTGTACAACTGAAAGTCGATACACCCCTAGCAGTGCACTTTAAAGTGTTGGGTCTCCAGAATACTGTGCATTTACAAAGATAGCGTGGGGTCTGGTGCAGTTGAACAGGAGCTAAACTAGTAAAAACTAGTATGGGGCCAAGTGCAGCATAGTATACATGCTTGCAAGCTTGTTGCCTAAACGCATGCTTGAATAAACATGTTTTGCATAGATGTTGCATACATATATGTGACATAAGCAAGTTTGGAAGAACATGGGCATTGGTGCACTTGAAGGAGTTGTCTCCAGAATAGAATGTGGTTGAGCATGCGCAGTATTGTATACATGCTTTCTTACTTGCATAGAACACAAACCTGCATAGGCACATTATCACAGAGGGCCTGCCCCATGGTCCCTGTGCCCGACAAGCGGGCAGCGTCCAGCATGCATCCCCCCCCAAGGCTGGCCGCAACGGCGCATCTGCATGGACACATGTTTTTATAAGCATGTTTGTATAGACGTGTGGGCATAAGTGTATATGCATGTTGTATAGATATGTGTGTTTGCATAAACACATGGTGCATAGACACACGTTTGTATAGATGCTTGTGGTGTAATATGTTGCATAAACGCATGCTTGCTTATTCAGTAAATGCATGTCTCCATGGGCATGTATTGCGTAAATGCATGTTTGCATAGACACGCACTTTCATGTTTTGCATAAATGCATATTTGCTTAAACACATACCTACATGCTTCCATAAATACTGTGAGGGGTTAGCTCGGCAGCGGGTGTGTGTGACCCCCTGGATGGGTTCACAACACAAAATCAGGCACAGCAGACAACGTTGTAGGTGGAAAAAACAAAAGGTGCGGTTTATTTATGAATGAATGAAATACTTGTATAGCGCACAATGCGAACTGAATCGCCTCTAGGCGATGATACATGCAGTGAAAAATATAACAGCCAAACAAAAGAAAAACATGAAAAAAAAAATCCTGGGCAGCTTGACCTCTAATTACACACATAGATTCCCTGTCTAACAACTGAGTGCAGCCTTGTGCACCAGTCCCTGTCTCTGTCTCTGTTGTAGAGGTTTGCCACACAGGTGTCACACTCCCCAGTCTATACAAACACAAAACTGGTTCCAGGATGGAGCATCTCCCTAAGCATGCTGTTTTTTTTTGCAAAGGTCTTAATGAGCCCACTTACTTCAGCTGGGCTCATTAACTCTTCCCCTATAGGACTCCCAGCACTCCCCTCTGATTGTACAAGTTCGCATAAAGCCTGAATCTAGGGCATACATATTTTCCATCCTGGATACAACCAGGTGATTTTACCTGCGTGCTGCCACATACCCCCCCCCCCCCCTCTTGTTTCAACCTTGGGGTTGTAACACAAACAGTCAGACACGCATGTATCTGAGACAAAGCATCCACATTCCCCATTTTAACACCAGGGCGATGCTTAACTGTAAAGTTAAATTCCTGTAGGGCCAGGAACCACCTATTTACCCTTCTATTGGTCTCCTTGTTTTGAGCCATTCACTTTAAAGGAGCGTGATTAGTCACCAGGTCAAAGTGCCTACCTAGCAGATAGTACCGAAGGGAATCTAGAGCCCACTTCACTGCTAAACATTCCTTCTCAATCGTGGCGTAATTTACCTCATGGGACTTCAACTTCCTGCTGAGGTAAATGACTGGGTGCTCTTCCCCGTTCCAGACCTGGGATAACACTGCTCCTAACCCAACGTCTGATGCATCAGTTTGTACAACGAAGTCCTTAGAGAAGTCTGGTGAGTACAACACTGGCTGGCTACATAAGGCTGTTTTTAAGGACTGAAATGCTTCTTCAGCCTCTGGGGACCATTTAACCATGACAGACTCTTTCCCTTTTGTCAGGTTGGTGAGGGGCACAGCCTGAGAAGCAAAATGGGGAATGAATCGTCGATAATAGCCAGCGATTCCCAGAAAGGCTCGTACCTGTTTCTTGCTGTTGGGACGTGGCCAACTCTGTATGGCCTCGACTTTATTGACTTGGGGTTTTATCACCCCCCTCCCAATAGTGTACCCAAGATATTTGGCCTCCTCCTGTCCAATGGTACACTTCTTTGGATTGGCCGTAAACCCAGTTTCCTGGATAGAGTCTAGGACTGCTTGTACTTTTGGCAAATGTGAGACCCAGTCTGTGCTATGGATAATCACATCATCCAGGTAAGCTGCAGCATATTTCTGATGGGGCCTCAGAATCTTATCCATTTTCCGCTGGAATGTTGCCAGTGCATTCTGTAACCCAAACGGCATTCTCTTATATTGAAATGCCCCATCTGGGATTACAAACGCAGTTTTCTCCTTGGCCGGCTCGGCCAGGGGAATTTGCCAATACCCTTTGGTGAGATCAAGAGTTGTCATATATCGGGCTGTTCCCAGCCGGTCAATCAACTCATCTATACGCGGCATGGGGTAGGTGTCAAATTTTGTAACTTTATTCAATTGTCGAAAATCGTTACAAAACCGCCAGCTCCCATCAGGTTTGGGCACTAGTACGATAGGACTGGACCAGTCACTCTGGGACTCCTCTATCACACCCAATTCCAGCATCCTTTGAACCTCCCCACGTATTGCCTCCCGCCGGGCCTCTGGTATTCTATAAGGTTTTAGTTTTACCCTTTCTCCTGGCGGGGTGATAATGTCATGCTCTACGCCAGATGTTTGTCCCGGCAGCTCAGAGAAAATCTCTTTGTTACGAAGTACAGACTCTTTAACCTCCTGTTGTTGGGGTTTCGATAAGGTGACTGCTATTCCAACCTCAGGAACTAAGCAATCAGACTGGGCTTGTGACAAAGTCTCTGCGACTAGGGATTCCCTATCCCTCCAGGCTTTCAGCAGATTGACGTGATAGATCTGTTCCGGCTTTCGCCTTCCTGGCTGTCTAACCCTGTAGTTCACCTCACAAATTTTTTCAATTACTTCGTATGGACCTTGCCATTTGACCAGAAATTTGCTTTCAACCGTAGGGACTAGCACCAAGACCCTATCCCCTGGGGAAAAAGTACGGGTCTTGGCCCCACGGTTGTACACTCTCTGCTGTGCTAACTGCGCTTGGGTCAAATGTTCCTTTACGATTGGCATTACCTGTGCAATTCTATCTTGCATCAGGGCGACATGCTCAATCACACTCCTGTGAGGAGAACTCTCATTTTCCCAAGTTTCCTTGGCAATATCCAGCAGCCCTCTTGGGGGGCTACCATAGAGCAACTCGAAGGGTGAGAAACCCATAGAGGATTGGGATACCTCCCTAATGGCAAACATCAGATAGGGTATTAGACAGTCCCAATTCTTTCCATCTCTATCCACCACCTTCTTTAACATTTGTTTTAGGGTTTTGTTGAATCTTTCAACCAACCCATCTGTTTGGGGGTGATACACAGATGTACGCAATTGTGTCACTTTGAACAACTTGCATAGTTCTTTCATAACCCGGGACATAAAGGGTGTACCTTGGTCCGTAAGCAGTTCCTTACAAATACCCACGCGGCTAAAAACAAGAGATAGCTCTTTGGCTATGGTTTTGGCCGAGGTATTTCGAAGAGGAATTGCTTCCGGATAACGGGTGGCATAGTCCAATATAACCAAAATGTACTGATGCCCCCTAGCGGTCTTCATTATCAGACCTACCAAATCCATTGCGATCCTCTCAAAGGGGACCTCAATGATAGGAAGAGGTACCAGTGGGTTATGGAAATGTGGCATAGGTGCCGACTTCTGACACACAGGGCAGGAGGAACAATAATTTTCTGTTTCCTTCATAACCCCAGGCCAATAGAATCTCTGCAATACCCGCTCTCTGGTTTTCTCGGTCCCCAGAGGACCTCCCAGAATGTGCCTATGAGCCAATTCTAACACCAACTTCCTGTAAGGTTTGGGCACCACAAGTTGCTCAATGGTTTCTTCTGCCCTTTGAGCCACTCGATACAGCAGGTCCCTTTCCATAGTGAAGTACGGGTAAGTGCAAGTCTTATCTGGGTTCACTAACTCGCCATCTATTTTCACCACATTTCCCCGTGCCTTTATTAGGGTGGGGTCTTTTAACTGTTCTGTGGCAAAATCCCTTCCCACAATAGCATCATGTGGTAAGTGAGACACTAACCCCACCTGATGAGAGAGGTTACCTTTGGGGGTCTCAAAAAACACTGAAGTTACAGGATACTCTCGGGTGTCCCCATGCACACAAATAACAGCCACCTTGTTCTTCCCAGAGACCTCTGTAGTAACTAATTCAGCTTTTATCAATGTTACCAGGCTACCTGAATCCAGCAACACATCAACATTTCTACCATTAATACACGTTTTACATAAATGTTTCTCAGGTCCCCGAAAGCAGTGCATGCAACTGTCGCAAACAGCGACTGACGTCTCTCCCTTATAAAGTCACATTGCATAGGCTCATCCACAACTGGGCAATTGGCTGCAATATGTCCCTCTTGTCGGCAGCGGTAGCAAATAATCTTTTTCGCTGCCTCTTTCAGCCTGGGCTTCCCGGGCTGCTCCCGCCAGACCTTAGGTAGAACTCCCACCCTCTCACTCTCTCCACCCTCACCCCTTGGAGTCATCTTACCCACCACTGGGGATGATCTGGTCTTAGGGCGGAAAGTCCGTGAGTCCCTGGAAGAGGTGGTCAGGTTCTCTGTAGCCAAGTACCTCTCAACCAGATCCACAAGTTTATCTGCATTTTCTGGGTCTCCATGGCTTACCCATTTTTGGATGGCAGTAGGAAGAGCTCTCAAGAAACGATCCATAACACGTTCCACAATGTTTGGTGCGGTCAAAGTCTCTGGCTGCAGCCACTTCCTGCTCAGGTGAATGAGATCATACATTTGAGACCTGGGAGTTTTCCAACCTGAAAAGTCCAATTATGCACACGCTGAGCCCGGACGGCCAGGGTGACACTTAGCCGTGCCAATATTTCTGTTTTTAGCACCACATAGTCTTTTGCTTGGTCAGGCTCTAGGTCATAATAAGCTTTCTGCAATTCCCCAGTTAACAGAGGGCCCACCAGTCCAGCCCACTGCTCCTTAGGCCACTTTTCCCTTTCAGCAGTCCTTTCAAATGTGGTCAAAAACACCTCCGGATCATCCTCTCCAGTCATTTTTGTGAGTAAACGGCTCACACCAAAGGATGCGGTATTAGTGTAACCACTTGCCTCATTGGTCTGCGGACGTTGCTGTATTAATGTCTCTATTTGCTGTTGAAAACTCTGCTCTTGCTTCTGCAACAGGTCTATGAAGCGGGCTTCAGATTGCTGCTGGGCTTGTTGCTGAGCTTCCAGACTTTGCTGCAAAGTTGCATTTGTCTGCTGCTGGGCTGCAAAGCTCTTTTGTTTGCTGCTGATTTGCATTTGCTAGAGCCAGCTGTCTCAGTATTTCCTTCATGCTGGCCTTAAAAAAAAAAAAAACTGCCCGAATTCTCCACCAACTGTGAGGGGTTAGCTCGGCAGCGGGTGTGTGTGACCCCCTGGATGGGTTCACAACACAAAATCGAGCACAGCAGACAACGTTGTAGGTGGAAAAAACAAAAGGTGCGGTTTATTTATGATACATGCAGTGAAAAATATAACAGCCAAACAAAAGAAAAACATGAAAATAAATCCTGGTCAGCTTGACCTCTAATTACACACATAGATTCCCTGTCTAACAACTGAGTGCAGCCTTGTGCTGCACCAGTCCCTGTCTCTGTCTATTGTAGAGGTTTGCCACACAGGCGTTAACTTACCGCACAGAACAGGTGTCACACTCCCCAGTCTATACAAACACAAAACTGGTTCCAGGATGGAGCATCTCCCTAAGCATGCTGGGGTTTTTTGTAGAGGTCTTAATGAGCCCACTTACTTCAGCTGGGCTAATTAACTCTTCCCCTATAGGACTCCCAGCACTCCCCTCTAGTTGTACAAGTCCACATAAAGCCTGAATCTAGGGCATACATATTTTCCATCCTGGATACAACCAGGTGATTTTACCTGCGTGCTGCCACAATGCATATTGCTTAAACGCACGCTGGCAGGTTTTCATTTATAATGCATACATATATGCTTAGTTTAAACTGTATACATATGTGCTTAGTTGCATTAAACCGTATACATATGTGCTTATTTGCCTAGGACTACATAGATACATGTTTATTTTCTTTAGGATACATACATATGTGCTTATTTGCCTAGGACTACATAGATACATGTTTATTTTCTTTGGGATACATACATATGTGCTTATTGCCTTGAGCTGCATACATAAATGCATGAAGGGCAAGAATAATTGTATACCTGCATGTTTGCATAACTTAGGTACCTACATAACGGCATGCCTGAGTACCTGCATACTTACATATGTAAGGGGTTGCATAGCAGCAAACCAACATTGTTTTAGGCCTGCATTCTTGGAGGACTGTGTATTAGGTTGGCTAATATAGTTACTATATTATTTACCTGTTATACAAGTCAAATGGTTCCAGAAAGGAGAGGCAGGTGCACCGCTCTCAGGTTCAGTGATCTGACGGTGTCCACATCCCCTCAATGGACAGTGGTGTCAGATGCATCTGAACTACTGTGGTGTTTGGCATTGCAGCATTTTCTGACGCATTCATTTTTCATCAGATGGACTGTGGCCGCATCACCGTGATCATGCCTAATCTCTGTTGATCGAAGCCTAAGCAGGATCAAGCCTGGTTAGTATATGGATGTGAGACTGCCCGGGAATAACAGATGCTGTAAGCTTTCCCCCACCTTTGTGAGGGAGGCTTCTGAGGCTGCTGTGTTTTGAGAGTATCTCAGGCTAGAAGATCTTTGGGCAGTCTCTGAGGTGGTTTTTCTCCATCTTTAGCCAGCAAAAGCTTGATAGGATAAGTATGCCTCTTTCCCAAGTGTTCTTCCAGGACAGCCCTTGAGAGATGGAGCTCCTCCCATCGACACAGGAAACACATTGCCACAGTTCAAAAGGCGGTCCCTCAGGTCCCTGGTCAGTCATTTGTGTTTCCTCCGTCAGAGGAACATGTTGCCAGGAACCTGGAGGCCCCTCTCAGGGGCTGCCTGAGAACCTGCAAGCCTAAGGGACCGGGTCCTGGTTTATGGCTGCAGTTTGGGTCCATACCTTTTTTCTTTGGCTCGGGTACCGTCCAGCTGAACCAGAGCAGACCCGTTACCCTCCTCCTTCCAGTGCCGAGGTAGCCAGGGGCAGAATGACGCCGGTTTCCCCCAGGAGTGGTGAGTGGAACCTTCCATCTTCCCTCCTCGTTGCAGGGGGTCGGAGACGCCGAGCGTTCACTTCCGGCGGAACCGCGTCATCTCTGTGTGCCGAGACTTCCGGTTCCGGGTCTGTAGGGTACAAGGGGGAGAGGGAGAGCCAGCGCTGTGCCTGTAAAGCCCGACCAGCGTCCAGCAATACCGGACTAGCGGCGGGATCCGGAGCGCCAGAGGGGGACTATGGAGACTATTCCCCAGGACACTCCGGCGGAGACAGGCACCAGCCAATCCCAGGTAGGCTGCCGGGCATGCTATTACTCTGGTGGAGCGGTGGTGTTTGTAGGATGGGTTCTGTAGTGCCCCACGGTGGTGGTTACTCACAGTCTAGGTTGTGTGCAGTTAGTGGTGATTCTAAGGAGGGACAGGGGGCTGGCGCTAAAAATCCTTTGTCTTCTTATTTTCAGGTTAAAGAGATACCAAAGGAAGACAAGGCAGAAAATTTTTTGGGCTCCTTTAAAGAGGAAATGGCGTCGACCTTTAAGTCCCTCCGAGAGTTAATCACTGACGTGGGGTCAGCTGCGGCTGCCTCCACGAGTAAAACAACTGCAGTCTCCTCCTCACCATGCTTTACAACACCCAGCTCAGGGGAGCCCCGTATGTTCAGGGAGCCTAGCCCCACGTTGATTAGCCCCGATTCCTCTGACACTGATTCCGATCAGGAAGAGGATCAAGCAACATCCAAAGCCTCAAAGTATAGATTGTCTCTTGAGGAAGTAGATGAGCTAATGGGGGCTATCTATGACACGCTGGAAATTGAGGAGGAAGAAACTCAGTTATCCAGACATGATATGATGTATGAGGCTCTGGGAAAAAAGAAAGCAAGGGTTTTCCCTATACATAAGGTGCTTTCTGACCTTGTCCTTAAGGAGTGGTCGGAACCAGATAAAAAGGTTTTCTTTCCTAAATCCCTTAAGAGAAGGTTCCCTTTTGATGAGAGCCCAGAGGCGGTCTGGAATAAAAATCCTAAACTAGACGCCCCTCTGTCCAAAATCTCAAAACAAGCTGATCTGGCCTTTGAGGATATGGGCCATCTGAAAGATCCCATGGACAGGAGAACAGACATTGTCTTAAAGAGGGCCTGGGATGCCTCTATGGCAGGCTTAAAACCAGCTCTAGCCACTTCTTGTGTAGCTAGAAACCTGGAGTTCTGGTTATCACAACTACAGGAACATTTAAAAGCAGGCACTCCTAGGGGGGAGCTTCTGAAATCCTTCCCTATGCTTTTAAGGCCACCAGTTTCATCTCTGACGCCTCCAGGGACTCCGTAAAATTTACGGCCAAGTCAGCAGCACTTTCAGTGGCAGCTAGGAGGTCAGTATGGATGAAAACTTGGGGGGGAGACACGGCGTCTAAAACCCGCCTGTGCAGCGTCCCTTTTACAGGAGACTTAGTCTTTGGGCCTTAATTAGACTCCGCCTTAGAAAGGACGGCGGATAAAAAGAAAACCTTTCCCGCAAAAAAGAAAAATTTTCAAAGAAAATTTTTTCGTCCCTTTAAGGAACCCTCTAAATCAGAGAAGAGTTCAACCCCCAAAAAACATTGGTCGGGACATAAAGGGAAAGGAAAAGGGGGCATACTGTTTAGCCGCCCCAATCAGGATCCCAAACCCCAGTGACGTCAGGGTTCCTGTGGGAGGAAGATTAAGCAAATTTCTTCCACAATGGGAAGAGACAACCTCGAACGAGTTTGTCTTAAACATAATAAAAAGGGGTCATGCGCTGGAATTCCACAGCAGCCCTCCTTCCAAATTTCTGGTGACAAAGCTTCCAAGTCACTCAGAAAAGGCCAGGGCCTTACCTTTACTGATAGGGGAAATGGTGGATCAAGAGGTATTGACACCAGTCCCTATTCAGGAACAAGGAGACGGTTTTTACTCGCACATTTTTGTGGTAAAAAAGCCGTCAGGGAGATTCAGGCTAATTATGAACCTCCGACCATTGAATCGCTCCATCCGTTACAAGAGATTCCGGATGGAGTCCATTTATTCCATAAAGAATCTCCTGCAGAAAGAGATATTTATGGCGACCCTGGATCTAAGGGATGCTTATCTGCATATTCCAATAAGGGAGGAATGCCAGAATCGGATGGCAGTGCAGATAGACACAAAGGTTTACCACTTTCAGTGCAGAGCGCTCCCCTTCGGTCTGTCATCCTCCCCAAGAATCTTTACCAAGGTTCTCGGAGAGGCCTTAGTTCCACTGAGGCTTCAATCAGTCTCAGTTATCCCCTATCTAGACGATCTGCTCCTAACAGCACACTCAGAGAGTCGTCTTTCTCAGGATCTGGAATTGACTCAACTCAACCTGAGTCGATTAGGGTGGATTGTCAGTCAGGAGAAATCCAAGACAACCCCAACACAGGAGATCCTGTATCTGGGTTACTGGATCAAGTCTGTAGATCAGAAAATTATACTGCCGGAAGAAAAGATTTTGAATCTGTGGCAGAGAATATCTTTTCTTCAATGCAGCCCCAAATGTACGGTGAGGGAAGTAATGTCGGTCTTAGGTCTTATGACGGCAGCCATTCCAGCCGTACAATGGGCCAGGTTCCACCAGAGAGACCTTCAGGGATTTCTGTTGGAACAATTAAAGGGCAGAGATCTGGAGGAGGAGGTATCGATCCCCTCAAAGATAAAACGCTCCCTCTGGTGGTGGAAGGACAGGGAGAACCTAAACAAAGGGGTTCATTGGGTCCTTCCTATCACTTCAACACTAACAACGGATGCGAGCAGTTGGGGCTGGGGAGCCCACCTCGGCTCAAACTGGGTCCAGGACAAGTGGACCCCGGAAGAGAAATGTTTCTCTTCCAATTGGAAAGAGCTAACAGCAATCCTGAGAGCTGTTCTAGCTTTTCACCCCACAATACAGGGTCACAATCTACAGGTCCGTTCAGACAATACGACGGCTGTAGCATACATAAACAAACAAGGAGGTACCAAAAGTCCTCGTTTGATGTTGGTAGCCAGACGCATTTTCCAGTGGGCAGAAGCCAATCTGGAATCTATTTCTGCAGTTCACCTGAAAGGGGAACTGAACAATACGGCGGACTTCTTGAGTCGACAAAAGATTTCGAACCAAGAATGGTCCTTACACCCAGAGGCATTCAATCTCATAACAACTCACTGGGGAAAACCAGAGGTAGACCTTTTTGCGAACAAAAAGAATGCAAAAGTTCCAAATTTTTTCTCGCTAAACCCAGGAGATCAGCCCCTGGCTGTAGATGCCTTGCAAACTCCATGGACTTTCAGTCTGGCGTATGCATTTCCCCCTCTTCATCTCATTCCGAGGGTCCTAGCAAGATTCCTCAAGGAGAAAACCTGTTTGATTCTAGTAGCACCTTTTTGGCCCAGGAGACCATGGTTCACAACGTTGCTACAATTGACAGATTGTCCGCCTCTAAGGCTTCCCTACAGACAGGACCTCCTGTCGCAGGGACCTCTTTACCATCCACAGGTCGCCACACTGAAGCTTTCAGCGTGGTTACTGAAGAGGAAATCTTAAAGAGTAAGGGCCTGACAGATGAGGTAATTGCGACCTTACTACAGAGTCGCAAACCAGTCACGAGGGCTATTTACAAAAAAGTCTGGAAAAAATTTAATAGCTGGCTGAATAGCTGTGACATAAATACGGCTAATATTCTACAGTTTTTACAGGAAGGCGTAAACAAGGGTTTAACCCTAAGTACTATTAAGGTACAGATAGCTGCCTTAAGTGTGTACCTAGATGAACGCTTACAGGAAAATCCTTTTGTCGCTAGATTCTGTAAGGCAGTCGCTAGACGCAAGCCAGTCAGAATCACCAAAGTCCCATCCTGGGATTTAGCAGTTGTACTAAAAGCTTTCTTGGGGTTACCCTTTGAGCCTATCTCAGAGGCCTCCTTAAGGCTTATTACATTTAAGACAGTACTCCTGGTGGCAATCACTTCAGCCCGTAGGGTCAGTGAAATCCAAGCCCTTTCCATCAGGGAACCTTTTCTACAGATCCTAGAAGACAGAGTCATACTAAAGACAGACCCTGCGTTCTTACCAAAGGTAGCATCTAGCTTCCATAGGTCCCAAGATATTGTCCTCCCTTCATTTTGTCAAAATGCAGCAAATGAGAAAGAGGAACGTTTTCATTTATTGGATGTGAGGAGGTGTATTCTAGAATACCTTAAAGTAACAAATCCATTCAGAATCTCAGACTCCCTTTTTGTCCTTTTTTCCGGACAGCGTAGGGGACAGAAAGCTTCAAAAGTAACCATAGCTAGATGGATTAGGCTAGCTATAGCAGAGGGGTATAAGGCCTTGAATAGAGATCCTCCTGAGGGTGTTAAAGCTCACTCCACAAGAGCGTTGTCTGCATCCTGGGCAGAAAGAGCTGGTGCCACCCCGGAGCAGGTATGTAAAGCAGCCACATGGTCAAGCTTTTCCACCTTTACAAGGCATTACCGACTGGACTTAATGTCTAGTCAGGATCAGGCCTTTGGGAGGAAAGTCCTCCAGGCTGTGGCCCCCCCCTAATCTGGTAAGTACTTGGGGATCCTCTCAAGGGCTGTCCTGGAAGAACACTTGGGAAAACTGGAGTTAGTACTTACCGGTAACTCCTTTTCCGGTGGTCTTCCAGGACAGCACGATCCCACCCTTTATTTGATTATAGTGATGTACTAATGTTATTACCTGTTATGGTTTATATGTTTTTCAGTTCCATCCTTCGGTTCTTGGTGAATGACTGACCAGGGACCTGAGGGACCGCCTTTTGAACTGTGGCAATGTGTTTCCTGTGTCGATGGGAGGAGCTCCATCTCTCAAGGGCTGTCCTGGAAGACCACCGGAAAAGGAGTTACCGGTAAGTACTAACTCCAGTTTTTGGCCTTCGGGGTCTGCCACAGAGTCATCAATCTTTTGCCTTGCATT
This sequence comes from Lithobates pipiens, assembly GCF_037356315.1. Lineage (NCBI taxonomy): Eukaryota > Metazoa > Chordata > Amphibia > Anura > Ranidae > Lithobates > Lithobates pipiens. Next base: position 14,187,966 of record NW_027507718.1, read on the forward strand.
TGACTCTTGAGCCCAATACACACTATCAGTTTTTCTGCTGAGTTTTTCCTGCAGGTTTACCAAAATCATGTAGTGCAAAGGCCTGCCTGATTGCATACAATTTGAAAAGCTTAAGGTTTGACCTCATATTATATGGTTTTTGTAAATCTGAAGGAAAAACTCATCAGAAAAACTCATAGTGTGTATGGAGCTTTGGAGCACAAGTTATGGGCTCATTATTTACAATAAAAAAATAAATAAATAAAAACTCAACCGTTAGCGATCCCAAAACCAAATGGGGACATAAGGTCTAGCTTTGATTCTTAAGCTGCGGCTGGAAATTCTTAAGCCAGAGGCTGGAAATATCCATAAAGGGAGAAATAGCAACTTTGCATGAAGATATGAACTGCATATTAAAAAGGGTTGAGGACACGGAAGAAAGGCTGGACACTCAAGGGGATGAAATAAAAGGACTTCAGGAACAGATGGAAGGGATGCAGAGAGATCAGAGGTATACGATGTATAAAATAGAAGACCAAGAAAAACAGAATTGAAGGAAAAATCTTAGGATCAGAGGTTTACCGGAGATGCAAGGGGAAGGTGAAGATCTGCAAGAAAAAATGGATCAAATATTTGGTCACATGCTGGGTGCATCTGGAACAAATAATAAAATAAAGTTTGAAAGAATCCATAGGATTAGAAAACCCACAGAAATGGCAGGAGATGTCCCAAGAGACATTATTGTAAGATTCCATAATTTCCATGATAAAGAACAGATAAGGGCATACCTGAAAACCAAACAACCCACTAAATATGGGGAGATCACTCTGCAGATATTTCTAGACCTGGCAGCAGAGACCTTGGCCAGGAGAGGAACCCTGAAACTGCTACTTGAACAACTAAGATGCAAAATATCCAATATTGTTGGGGATCCCCAGCCTGCCTAAATGGACGTAAAGAGGGCCGGCCAGCAACTTTAAGATTCCCAGAAGACACAGCCAAATTCTGTAATAGACTGGATATCCCACTAGTGGAAATCCCAGGATGGTGGGAAATACATGAGAATACAGTCAACATAGAAGAACAGTCTTGGTACCTGGCCTTGAAAAAGAAACTGTCAGGAGTATATAAGAATGAAAAAATGAAAAAAAAAAATTAACGGGGATTGGGAATGGGTGCGGGGGGTGGGAGAGAGACGGGGGGATTGGGGTGGGCACAGGAGGCCCCAAATTTAGGGGGAGTATCGGTCCGGTCTGAGGGCCACATTCAGAGCTCAACTTCTAGGGCGACGAACCGTTGGGCCAGTAGGAGTGTTGAGGGCCACGGTTCATTGGGCCTCGAGAAGGCCAATTTCCCATGGGAAGGGGGGTGGGGAGGAATGGGAGGGTAAAGGGTTAGGGTTAGGGGCAAGGGGGGAGGGAAGTAGTAGGGTAGGATGGGGTACCTCCATGAAAAGCTATGAGAGAAGAATAAGAAGCACTGACTCTTTTTTGCTTGCTGCGCTCCATAGAAGACTCCTACATACGGGAATGGGAAGTCAGAAGAATGGGAGATGGGGAATGCAATAATCAAAGATGTCTAATTTAAACATAATCTCATATAATGTACGTGGATTAAATGCTATAATAATCAAATTAGTCCACCTTAAAGCCGACGTGGTACTGTTACAGGAGACGCATCTCTTTTGGTTCAAAACGCAGAATAATCTCAAAAGACTACCCTCTATGTTATTATGGGGACTCCTCTATTAGTGGAGCAAAGGGAGCGACCATAGGGTTTGCCAGGGGTTAGGTTCGATTTAAGAGCGGAGAAAGGCGGACCCAGAGGGGCGCTAATTATTTCTGATAGGAAAATTGAATGGAGCCGAGTACTCCCTGGCAAACATATATGGCCTTAATAAAAATTCCATTAGATATCTAACGGGGGCCATAGCGGAGTTTATGGAATTTAAGAAAGGGGGGGCTATTATGGCGGCAGACTTTAACCTTTGCTTAGAACCAAGGATGGATAGTATGTTGCATGTACAGGGGACTGGAATAATACTGAGGAACAAATTAAAAAATAAATTGCACCAATACAAACTAGTTACTAGTAGATGTGTGGAGAACACAACATATTAAGGCACGGGATTATACATTCCACTCCTCTGTACATGGGACGTATTCTAGAATAGATTTTTTTTTTTTGATCAAGCATAGGTTGCTGAAAGCAGTGGTTAGCACAAATATTGGAATAACGACCTTCTGGGACCACGCACCTGTGATGTTGCAACTGAAGATAGGAGAGGCCCAAATACGGAATAACATCTGGAGGCTAAATGAAGAACTATTACAGGATAAAGCAATAGAAGAGAGAATAAAGGAAGAATTAGAACAGTTTTTCAGGGTCAACAAAACGGAGGGCATATCAGAAGCCACAGACTGGGAAACCCATAAGGCGTATATTAGGGGTATCCTGATTATGGCTGGATCAGAGAGGAAAAAAAGAACTAAGGAAAGAATAAAATAGTCTTAACCAAAGAAATCTATGAGTTAGAACTGCAACATAAGAAAACAAGATACAGGGAACTGTTATTAAAACTTAGTTTAAAAAGGGAGGCATTGAGAGATCTAATAGAGCCGGAAACCCTAAACGGCCTATAATCCAATTAAGAAAGAAAGGTACCAATGGGGCAATAAGTCTGGGAAATATTTGGCAAGGTTACTAAAAAAGAAAAAAACAGCTAACGATATCGAGAAAATACAAACAAGTACAAGGTAACTGGTATATAAAACAGTAGAAATAGCTAGGACCTTTCAAGACTACTACAGGAAACCCTACTCAATTAATAAGAACGACACAACAGAAGAGGTAAAACAGAAACATGAGAAAACAAGCCTTTCTAAAGGATATCTGTTTAAATAAAATCCCAGAGGATAAACTTGGTTATCTAGAGGCCCCCATTAGCAGAAGAGGAGATAACAAAAAAAAAAAATCACCAGGTGGAAAAAGGACCAAACAGCCTGACGATACTCTACTATAAGAAATTTAATGACATATTAAAAAAAATGTGTGCCTATATGAATGGGATAAGGGCTAAATGGGAGATGGGAAGGAGGCGTTGGAGGCCACTATTACTATCATTCCAAAAGAGGGTAAAGACAGTACACGAAGGTACTCGCAGGGAGGATGAAAACAATAATGACTGACCTAGTACATGCAGATCAGGTAGGTTTTATCCCAGGAAGGGAGGGGAGGGATAATGGAATTAGAACGCTCCTGGCAGTACAGAAAATCAAAGAAAGTATGGCCCCGGGACTACTCCTTGTCAATCAACGCTGAAAAAGCGTTTGGCAGGGTAGACTGGGGGCTACAGAGCACATTGGAGGCAATAGGATTAGGACTGAAATTGATTAATTGGATAAAAGCACTGTACAACTGACCTAGAGCAAGGGTGAAGGTAAATGGAGCAGTTTCGGGACCGTTCAAAATGTATAATAGCACTAGACAGGGTGTCCCCTGTCCCCTCTACTGTTTGTGCTGGCGCTGGAAACCCTTTTGATGGGGATAAGGCAGAACCTGTACATTAGGGGGAATCAAGGTAGGGGAGGAGGACCACAAACTAGCAGCCTATGTGGACAATCTTATTTTTTATAACTAGCCCCAGGATAACTTAATGAAATCCCTAAAAGAGTACAGAGAGATACCTAACTTCAAAATGAATCTGGCCAAGTCAGAAACCTTAAATATCAATGCACTAAAAACAGACGAGCACCCATATAAAAAGGACTTCCCATTTGTTTGGGGAAAAAAAATAACTGAAGTACTTAGGAGTCAATATAACAACAACCACTGAGACACTATATCAAGTAAATTTCCTTCCATTACTGAATGATATTAAAGCAGAACTCAACAGAATAGCAACAGAACAGCTATCTTGCGGGGGGGGGGGGGGGGGGAGAATTTATATTTTCAAAATGGTAATTCTACCTAAAATTATGTACAAGATGCAAATGCTCCCAATCCCACTCCCATTACAAAAGATGTTTCTAAGATTTATTTGGCGAGGGAAAACAACACGTATTAAGTTTGACACTGTTGATAAAGGAAAGGGCGCAAGGGGGACTATTGCCACCGGACCTTAGAAATTAATTATAATGCGATAATCCTTTTACGAATAATAGAATGGGCAAAAAATAATAAAGAAAAGAGATGGGTAAAAATGGAAAGCACAATTAGTAAAGCCACAATGGGGACGATAATATGGATTCCCGCACAATATAGAGAACTTAGTAAAGACATGCACAGTATCACCTGTAATGCAATAAAAAACCCTAGTTAGACTTACCGGTAACGGTATTTCTACGAGTCTTTCAGGACAGCACCTGGAGAGAGCGCAGCTCCACCCACTTTCCCAGGAAACACTGCAGATCACTTTAAAGACCGGACACTTCCACCATGGCCTCAGTTGTTCATAGAGTACCTCCAGCCATGCTGAAATTAAATAAGCAGAACATAACAATAACACCACATTTTTCAAATACAATCTAGGGTGGGTCATCGGCGCTGTCCTGAAAGACTCGTAGAAATACCGTTACCGGTAAGTCTAACTAGGGTTTTCTCCCTTCGTCTTTCAGGACAGCACCTGGAGATAAGAGAGTACTTACTCTAGGGTGGGACCACAACCTGCAGAACCTTTCTGCCAAACGCTTGGTCTGAAGCTGAAAGCAGGTCCAACCTGTAGTGGTGGGTGAAGGTGGAGAAGCTTGTCCACGTAGCCGCTTTACAGATTTGATTCGGAGAGGCCCCTGCTCTTTCCGCCCAGGATGTTGCTACTGCCCAAGTGGAATGGGCGACAACCCCTGCGGGGGGCTCTACTCCGGATGCACTATAGGCTTCCCTAATAGCCATTCGTAGCCACCTAGCTATAGTATTTTTGGACGCACTATAGCCCTTCCGTGGTCCTGAGAATGCGATGAAAAGAGAGTTTGACTTCCTAAACTCACTTGTGATCTCTAGATAGTGTAATAGGCACCTTCTTACATCTAGGCTATGAAAAGATTTCTCCTTAGCGTTTGAAGGTGAAGGACAAAAGGTAGGTAGAACTATTTCCTGCGTCCTATGGAAGGCTGTTGAGACTTTTGGTAGGAACCCCGGGTCAGTTTTAAGAACCACCCGGTCCGGCAATATGTAACAGAAAGGCTCCACTATTGATAAGGCTTGTAATTCCCTTACTCTTCTAGCAGATGTAATAGCCACTAAAAGGACTAACTTAAGCGACCACAACCTGATAGTCGCTTCTACTGGGGGTTCAAAAGGTTCCTTGGTCAATCCCTGTAGAACCAAAGACAGGTCCCATTTAGGGAAAAACTTAAATGGTACAGGCCTAGCTCTGGCCAATGCCTTAAAAAATCTAATAATAAGCGGTTCTTGAGATAACCGTCTCTCAAGGAAAACCGATAAAGCAGCCACCTGTGTCTTCAGGGTACTGGCTGCCAACCCTAGTTCCATGCCCTCATGGAGAAATTCAAGAACCGAAAGTATCTTCTGGGGAGGGAATTCCTTTGATAGGCACCAGGAGTTAAAACGTTTCCACGTTTTAAAATAAATTGACCTAGTAGTATCTTTTCTACTTCCTAAGAGGGTTGTGACGAGCTTATCAGATAACCCCTTTTTCTTTAAGATTTGCTTCTCAGTAACCACCCGGTTAAGTTGATTTGCCCGATGTTCGGATGCTGAAGAGGTCTCTGGGTTAGGAGATCCCTTCGAAGCGGAAGAACCCAGTGGGGTCCCACCGCCATCCTCTGTATGGTAGCAAACCATGTCCTTTTGGGCCAAAAGGGGGCCACTAAAATCAGACTTGTGGATTCCCCCTGCAATTTCTTTAGAACCAAAGGGATCATTTGAAAAGGGGGGAAAGCGTAGCACAGGCGGAAATCCCACGGGTGTGCTAGGGCATCCAGTCCCCTTGCCTGTTTAAAGAGAAGAAGGCCCTCACTTTGGTGTTGCTCTGTGATGCAAATAGATCTATCTGAGGCAGACCCCATCTCACTGTCAGATCCTGAAAAACTTCGGGGTTCAGACTCCATTCTGATTCCCGAATTTTTTCCCTGCTCAGAAAATCCGCTACAACATTCAGGTCCCCTTTTAGGTGTACTGCTGATATGGACCTCAGGTTGCCTTCTGCCCATGACAGAATCTGTCTGGCCAAGGATAGCAGCACCCTGCTCCTTGTGCCCCCCTGCCTTGTTATATAGGATACAGCTGTGGTGTTGTCGGATAAGATCTGGATATGGAGACCTTGAACCACTTCCTTGAAGGCCCAAAGTCCGAGCAGAATGGCCCTGAGTTCCCTCCAATTGGAGGATCTCCTGGCCTCCCTGACTGTCCAGCTCCCCTGGGCCATCTGCCCTTCCAGGTGGGCACCCCACCCCCAGGAGCTTGCATCTGTAGTCAGCCTCCGGTCTACCGGAAAACACCAAAGTAGACCCCTGTCTAGATTTGAGTGATTCCTCCACCACCAGAGCTTTCTCTGGACCCGAGGGGGCATCCTGAATTGTTTCTCCAGGGACTCCCCGTAGGACCAATTCGTCAATATTGCCTGTTGGAGCTCCCTTGCATGCAGGCGTGCCCACTGTACTGCAGGGATGGATGCTGTGAGGAGGCCCAAAACAGACATGGCTGCCCTGACAGAAATAGGCAGGTTTGTCTGGGTCCTCTTCAAAGCACTCTGAACTTTTTCTATTTTCTCTACTGGGAGAAAAATCTTTTCCTGTCTGGAGTCGATGGTGTACCCCAGGAACTTTATCGACTGGGATGCAATCATGCTTGATTTTTCCCTGTTTATCAGCAATCCGAAACCCTCTAAGTGTCTTACTGTCCTTCCCAGGTCCCTCTCCAATAGATGTTTTGTATTGGCAAAAATTAAAAGGTCGTCCAAGTATGGAACGATTGATATACCTTCTACCCTGAGGGGGGCTAGGGCCTCTGCTACGATCTTTGTAAATATCCTCGGAGATGAGGATAGACCGAACGGGAGAGCTCTGAACTGGAGATGTATCACCGAGCCTCCCGTCCTGAGCGCAAACCTCAGATATTTCTGTGAAGCTATGGCCATAGGCACATGGAGATATGCATCTCTTAAGTCTATGGATGCCATAAAACAGTTTGGCATCAGAAGACTCTTCACCAAGAAGATTGTATCCATCCTGAATCTTTTGTATCTGATCGATTTGTTTAAAATCTTCAGATTCAGAATCAATCTGAATTTGCCCGATGGTTTCCTTACAAGGAAAATGTGTGAGTAACAGCCCAGCCCTATCTCCTTGGGGGAAACGTACATGATCACCTTTTGCTGCATCAGTTCCCGCAGAATAGAGATCATGGCTACTGATTTTTCTGGGTCCTGAGGAGCCTGGGTTACATAAAACCGTGCGGGAGGGGGATGAGCGAATTCCAGCCTGTAACCCTCTTCTATTGTTTTGAGGATGAACAGACTGTTTGTCACTGACTTCCACTGCGGAAAAAAGGCCTGTAACCTTGCTCCCACAGTTGGAAGACCGTCACTGGCTTTTTGGGTTCGGGTAAGGGGGGCGGAATTACACTCCCGACTTGCCCCTTCCCCTCTGAGGCTTCCAGGGTCTCTTTGGTCTCTGAGGTTTTTCGAAAAGCACGAAAATTTTTAGTGCTCTGGGGAATCACCTTCTTTTTAACAGGAAAACCCTTCTTCTTGTCAGCTGTTCTGTCTAGAATGGCTTCAAGGTCAGGGCCGAACACCAAATCTCCCTCGAACTGAAGACCGCATAATTTGGCTTTTGAGGCAGTATCCCCTGTCCATGTCTTCACCCATAAGGCCCTACGGGCTGAGATTATCAGGGCTGAGGACCTGGCTGACATCTTAATTGACTCCGCCGAGGCATCCGCCATATACCCCACTGCTTTTAAGAGAACAGGCAAGGTATCGAGCAGGTCCTTTCTAGGTGTTCCTGCCTCAATATGGTCTTTTAACTGTTCTAGCCAGTGCTCCAAATTTCTGGCTACTACAGTTGAAGCCATTGCTGGCTTGAGGTTTTCCAATGTTGAGTCCCAGGCCTTCCTTAGGAGGGAATCAGCTCTTTTGTCCATGGGATCCTTGAGGATACCCATGTCCTCAAACGCAAGATCCGTATTCCTTGAGACCTGAGAAAAGGCCGCGTCGAGCTTAGGTTTCTTGTTCCATACCTGCGAGCTATCCTCCTCAAAGGGAAACCTGCGTTTGAGGGACCTGGAAAAGAAAGGAGCCCTCTCAGGGTCTCTCCATTCCTTTTTGACAGTTTCGGATAGAAACTTATGCACTGGGAAAACTCTGCGTTTCACCTCGCCCAAACCCTGAAACATTTTGTCATGTAGTGACAGTTGGGCCTTATCCTCTGTGATATTTAGAGTAGTGTGGATATTTTTAAGCAGGTCATCCACCTCCTCTAGGGATAATTTATACCGGGATGAAGAAGCAGAAGCCTCCTTTACTTCCTCTGCCTCCTCCTCTGAAGCAGAGGACCTACCATGTTCCTCCTCCTCCGAGTCACTGCCCCCCCTGGATGCAGATGCTGGGGAGTGAGAACGGGGCGCTGAGCCACTACCTGCAGCTGGGTGTCTGTCTAAATAAGACCGGAAAGATTCAAAGGTATCTGACAATTCTTTCCTGAAAGAACTTAGTAGCTCTCCCTGCTGAGACACAGGGGTATTGGAAGCTGCTTCTTCTGTGACCAAGTCGCTTATGCAGGACCTGCATAACACCTTAGTCCAAGAATCTCTTAGTACGTTTTTACATGATGGGCACCTCCTCTTGCTGGGAGGGGACACATGTTTGGTCTTTTCTTTCGCTTTCTGAAATATACCAAGGAAAAAACCCCAAAACCTGAGTTACAATACACATAAAAATAGAAAAAAGATATGCTGACAAATAGAACAGATTAACAATTTTCACATTCTATTTGCTCTTCAGCCAGTGAATCCCCCCACAGACTCACTAAACAACTATTGAAAAGCATTATTCCTAAATAGCATCATAGGAAAACAATGCTGCAGGCTTCCCAATGCAAGGAAGGGAGAAAACAACATGGCTCAAACAGTAATGACAGAGACCACTGCCCCTGCTTACCTGAGCCTGGCTGACAATCGTGGCTCCTGCTCCTGCCACCGCCGATTGATCCTCCTCCATCGTTCAGCAAGGATCAATAGCGTCTGGGCGCTTTTATCAGTTTAAATTCCGCGCCAATCCCGGAAGTGATGTCAGACGAAGAGACCGCCCCCTCTCCCTGCGTTCCAGCGGCCGGAACCGGAAGCCGCATCGCACCGTCGGAAGTCCCGCCCCCGGCCGGAATGACGCGCTCGTCATCCGGACCCGCAAGGCGTGAGCCTGAACGAACGGCGCGAGATATGAATCTCGGCCGTGTCCCAGACCCAGCCGCCGGTCTAGAAGAGGTAGAACCTCCACGGCCTGACCCCCCTGGGTATGAAGGAGAGCGGACACCGGAGCGACCCCCGCACGTGAAGGGAGGAAGCTGGGCCAGGTCTGTCCAAACAGCAAACAACGGTATGCCTCCAACTCTCCCCACATGGAGAGAGCGCAGCACCCCTTGGTTCCCTGCAGTGCTTCCACCATGGCCGGAGGAAACACTACAACTGAGGCCATGGTGGAAGTGTCCGGTCTTTAAAGTGATCTGCAGTGTTTCCTGGGAAAGTGGGTGGAGCTGCGCTCTCTCCAGGTGCTGTCCTGAAAGACGAAGGGAGAAATATGGGATAAGTTACACAAAAGGGAAAAATGGGGTTACAACTCACCCTTGACACCACTAAAAGATACAAAATATTTCACACTGGGGATAGAGAAAATGTTCGGAAACTGGATCACACAAGAGAATGCACAACTGAAAGTTGTAATGGAGCAAGATAAAATGTGCATGTATCAGGAATTAAAAAACAAAAGTGAATTGATGGTGATCGATGGGTGGCAGTATACCCAACTGAAACATTTTATTGAGGCACTGGCTGCCCCAGCCTATTATATCGGCAGAGGACCTACTTCTCCTGGAGAAATTATGTGTAGATAAAGGAAGGAAGAGCGTGATCTCTAGGATCTACAAAATACTATCAACATGAAAGGGCTAGAGATACCTCCATACATCGTGAAATGGGAAAAGGAATTGGGAACACAGGTGAATGACTTGAAGATTAGGCAATTACTGAGGGTTCACTCCACGTCGGTAAATAGCAATATGATAGAGTTAAACTATAAGTGTTTGGCCCAATGGTATATAACCCCTGACAAGACACATAAATGTCAAAGGGAAACATTGCAGTTATGTTGGCCTTGGTGCAAAGAAATTGGGACTTTGGCCCACATATGGTGGACATGCCCCAAAATTAAAAAATACTGGGGGGGGGGGGGGAATCAGGCAAATAATCAGAGAGATAACAAATATAGAAGTCCCAGATGACCCATGGGGTGTCTATTCCATGGGATTAGAATGTCAACCAAGCAATACATCAGAACTTTGCTCCCACAGCTCTTAAACACCGCCAAAAGCCTAATACCTAGACACTGGCAAGAACCGGAAAGGCCCACATTGAATAACTGGTGTAATAAAATAAATGAAATCCAAAACTTAGAGTATATAAGGTTTAGCGATGAGGAGTTCGAAGAGAAATGGAGGGAATGGGCAGACTATAAGCATTCAATAAGATTCACAGTAGTGATGGGAGCATAACTTTAAAATTAGAACAGGAAATAATAAACCAGATTTATGGAGGGAGAAGAAGGGAAAAGCTTTGGACAAATTCGGTGCGAGAAAGGAGGACGGGGAGGTTTTAGGGATGAGAGGGAGGGGTGGGGGGCGGGGAATTAGGAATGTATTATGTTTTGTTTCTTCTATGTGATGTTTAGACAAGAGTAGTACCTCGTCCACTGTAATGCTTTTTTTTATACGGAGAAAATGAATAAAGAAGTGCATATGACGAAATGCGTTGGACCTGAGCTAACGCTTGTGACATCGCCATGCCTACTTGGACGGGTAATTTTTGTAAAGGGTTGTTTAGAACCTCTATCATGCATGTTGGGATTGTTATGAATACAAAAAGTGTATTGTTTTTATTCATTTAAGTAGTATTCATACTTTTAAGTGCAATTTTAGACAAAAAAAAAAAAGATTCTTAAACCGCTGGACATCCTTCTGTTTCAGTCCATTTAGTGTTGACCTCTGCGAGAGGTAGATTTTGGGGTCCTCAGTCATCAATAACGCATATCTTCATGTGCAGTTTTTTCCACAGCTGAGAGGGTTCACAAAGCTCCCAGCCCAGTACTGGACTTGCTGAAAACGCGGATGTGCCCATCTCAGCTTACCTCAATAATCTTTGTTCAGGAAGTAGTCTGTTACAGATTTTCCTTTGATACATTTCTGCAGGAGGAAGTTGTTTCTAGGTCAAGACACATTCCCTACGTACACTCCTACTCCAGGTCTTTGGTAGAAGATCATTCTCTCTGTCTGGAACATGAAGTTCCAGGCATTGGATTGCCAGAGGGCTCTGTCCCCGGGATATTACAGAGATAAGATTGTTGGTTGATGGTTCGAGATCTGGAGAAGGGATGGGCAAGATAACCACTGATGACAGCTTCTCCAGGCGGCTATAGTTGAGTGGACTTGGTCTTCACAGGAGACAGTATTGCCCATCGATATCTTGGATTGTTGGCCAGTACGCCTTGCTCTGGATGTTGGGACAAACCAGTTGTAGGAGTAATCTGGTAATGCCTCTGCAGGCATATATATCAACCACCAGGAGTCATATGGCTCATGAAGGTGAACAACATTCTGTCTGAGACAGTACAAAACAAGTGCTGTCTCTATCACTAGTACATAATCAGGTATAGTCTGCAGGTGAATCTACTAGATTCCAAGTTCCACAACAAGTGGGAACAGGTTGTGTCTGGGACAAAAGTCCCACCGACAATAGGGGCAGACACACTGGTAACACCTTAGGGACCAGTTCTCCCTTATTTGATGCTTTCCCTCTGTTTCGACTTCTCCCACATCTTTTGCTAAGAATCAGCGTGGTGGTAACACTGATAATAGCATTAGCTAAATTAGTCCAGGATGGCTTGGTACGCTGACATAACGAGTGTTGCAGGGGTCGCTCCTTGAACACTCCCAGTCCAGCGGGACCTAATGGTCTTGAGTCCTGTATCTCCATACTGTTGAGCCTTGGAAGCTGGGAATCTCAATTACAGGACTTGGAAATATTTTTTATTTTCTGGGGAAGCTAGGAAGTGGCACCCTAAGGAATATGAGTGGGAAATTTTTATTTTCTTTCTCCAATCAGTAGGGGAAAGGAGATTGGCCTTAATTACCATTAAGGGTTCGAGTTCATCCCTATCCATTTTGTACAGAGGCCATTGTTTCTCACTCCTGGATTCATACTTCATACATCATGTAGCACATAGTCCCGCATGTCAGGCCAGTCTTGTGTCCTTGGAACTGGGATTCGCTCTTAGCTGTCTTTGCAAAGGCCATTTTTTGAACCAATTGGGAGACTGTTAGTCCATTATCTCAGAAGATGGCTTCTTTGGTTACTATCACTTCACTAAGTGGAGTGTCAGAGCCAGCGACTCTTTCATGCAAGGAGCCATTCTTGGTCACACATCATAAGGTGATGTTGCGTCCTAATCCTACTCTATTGTCTAGAGTGGTTTCTAGTTTTTACTTGAATGAGGACAGTGTCTTACTTTTTTATTGTTCTTCTAATCCACAGTCGGCAGGAGAAAGATCGCTACCTATTCAAGAGGTAGTTCAGACGCTCAGGGTCTAATTGAGTTGTTGGCACAGGTCAGGAATCCTGATGTACAATAAAGAAATAAGGATTTTTTTCTACAGTTTACCTGTAAAATCCTTAATCCCTCCACTCTTGTCTGGGAAGTTTATTGCTTGCTATAAAACTGAGGAACTTTCTGTGTAGGAGGGGTTATATAGAGGAGGACTTCTTGTTTGATTTTACCAGTGTCCATTCACCAGTAGGTGGTGTATAACCCATATAGTAATGACTGCTCTGTGTCCCATAATGTACTCCAAGAAAATGATTTTACAGGTAAGCTGTAGAAAAAATCCTAATAAAATATTGTCTAAACTAGTGTTTCTTAACTCTTTTTGTTAGTCACAATACCATTTAAAAAGTACTCAAAATCTTGAGGCACCCCAGATGAATTATACCTTTTATAAGGACAAATTGGGTCTCATTTGGTGGTAAATGTTAATGGCTGTCTACTGATTTTTTTTATATCAAAACTCTGCCAAAATTAGTAAAAAAAAAATAAATAAAAAAAAATAAAAAAAAAGAATTCAGCTATATACCGTTATCACCATGACCACCACCACCAAAAAATAAAAATAAAAATGCGGACGAGCAAGCCACAAATGTGTGCATTGTTGTTTGTACCCTTAGTAGGGCCAAGAAAAAATAGTGTGGATTTTGCGTTTTTTAATCTTTTATCCTTAGGTGAATTTAGAACGGGCCCCAAGGACAAAGTTATGGCAGTAGTTTCCTTACAGTGGGTGAAATAATTATTTGATCCCCTCCTTTGGTAGTTTGCCTACTTACAAAGATATTAAGGGTCTATAATTTTTATCATAGGTGTATTTTATATGCTAGAGACAGAAAAACATGATACAAATGTTCTAAATTAGGTTGCAGTTCAGTGAGTAAAATAAGTATTTGATCCCCAAGCAAAACATGACTTGGTACTTGGTGGAGAAACCTTTGTTGGCAAGCACAGAGGTAAGACGTTTCTTGTAGTTGGTAATCAGGCTTCCACACATCTCAGGAGGGATTTTTGTCCACTCTCCTTTACAGAGCTACTCTAATTTCTTAGGGTTTTTTGGCTGTGGCTTGGCAACTCGATGTTTCAGCTCCCTCCGTACATTTTTTTTTTATAGCATTAAGGTCTGAAGATTGACGCAGCCACTCCATGACCTTAATTTGCTTCTTCTTGAGTTATTCCTTTGTTGCCTTGGCGGTATGTATTGGGTCACTGTCATCCTGGAGGACCCATCCATGACCCATCTTTAGTGTTCTGGATGAGTGAAGAAGATTCTCATCCAAGATTTTACAATATATGACCCCCGTCCATTGGCTCCTCAATGCGGCAAAGTTGGCCTGTACCTTTAGCAGAGAAACAGCCCCAAAGCATCATCTTTGCACCTCCGTGCTTGACTGTAAGGATGGTGTTCTTGGATCATAGTCAGCATTTTTCTCCCTCCAAACATGACGACTCAAAATAGTGCCAAGAGTTAAAATTTGATGTCATCTGACCACAGCACTTTCTCCCAATCCTTCTCTGAATCATTTAGATGTTCATCGGCATGACTGTACATGTGACTTCTTGAGGAGGGGGACTCGAACACCATCCCTACAGTCAAGCAGAGGTGGAAACATAATGCTTTGGGACTGTTTCTCTGCTAACGGTACAGACCGACGTTGCTGCATTGAGGGGCCAATGGATGGGGCCGTGTATTGTAAAATCTTGGATGAGAACCTTCTTCCCTCAGCCAGAACACTGAAGATGGGTCATGGATGTGTCTTTCAGCATGACAATGACCCAAAACATAACAACAAGTCAACAAAGGAGTGACTCAAAAATAGCACATTAAGGTCATTGAGTGGCTTAGGCAGACCCAGACCTTAATCCTATAGAACATTTATGGGAGCTGAAACTTCGAGTTGCCAAGCAACAGTCGAGAAACCTTAAGGATTTAGAGAAGATCTGCAAAAGAAAAAAAAGAGTTGACCAAAATCCCTCCTGAGATGTGTGCAAACCTCGTAACCAACTACTCGTTGCCAACAAGGGTTCCTCCACCAAGTACGAAGTCATGTTTTGCTTGGAGATCAAATACTTATTTTACTCACTGAACTGCAACTCAGTTTATAACATTTGTATCCTGTGTTTTTTCTAGATTTTTGGTTAATATTCTGTCTCTGATTTAAAATACACCTATGATAAAAATTATAGACCCTTCATTTTTTTTGTAAGTGGGAAAACTTACAAAAGCTGCAGGGGATCAAATAATTATTTTCCCCACTGTAAGAACTTCCTGTGCCTAACTCAGGGAAGCACTTGTGCCAGTGTCGGTAATGTTACTGACCCATGCGGCAAATTCAGGTAGTTCTTACTACCTCCACTTTAAGAATCTACTGCTGGCAGCGATGAAATCTAGAATCACTGTCAGTTCTCCATTTTAGGAAATGGCAGTAAATTAGACCAACTCTGATCTGGCATACAGTGTATGGTTACCACCAGACAGTCTGAGTTTTGAATGCCTTTGTTAAAAGTTTGATGTGGACGCGAAGACCTGGCCCGCAGTCTAATTCATCCCAAAGGTGTTCTATCAGGTGCAGGCCAGTCAAGTTCCTCCACCCCAAACTTGCTCATCCATGTCTTTATGAACCTTGCTTTGTGCACTGGTCCAAATCATTTGGCGGAGGGGAGATTATGGTGTGGGGTTGGACTTGGGCCCCCTAGTTCCAGTTACGTGAACTCTTAAGGCGTCAGCATACTAAGACATTTTGTACAAATTCATGCTCCCAACTTTGTGGGAACAGTTTGAGGATGGCCCATGGATGAGCGAGTTTGGAGTGGAGGAACTTGACTGGCCGGCAGGAGTCCTGACCTCAACCCGATAGAACACCTTTGGGATGAATTAGAGGGGAGACTGCGAGCCAGGCCTTCTCGTTCACATCAGTGCCTGACCTCACAAATACGCTTCTGGAAGAATGGTCAAACATTCCCATAGAGACGCTCCTAGCCCTTGTGGACAGCCTCCCCAGAAGAGTTGAAGCTGTTCTATTTATAGCATGTGCGTGTAAAGGCAGGCATCACAATACTTCTGGTAATATAGTGTATGTTCAAGTACTCTATGACCAAGAGCTCACCTGCAAGATATGTCAGTCTCCAAGAAGTCACAATGTACCATGATTAATACTAAAATTCATCATCTAAGCTGAATCATCCTTTAATGTGTGGTGCCTTAAAAATTGTAACTGGTTTGTGTAGATTTTATAGCTTGTTCTCTACACAGGTTCACAAGTGAACAATGCTAATTGTTCAATTATTTCTGTACAGAGTTAAATTATTAACAGTAGGCACGGATTTGTGAACTGTATGCAAGAATAAAATATTCCACAAAAAACAGGGTTTGATATATTAAGTCCATGATAAAGTCTTAAATCGTTATTAATTATAGCACTGAGAATAAAATGGCAAGAAGGTAAGTTTTAAGAATAATAAATTTGCCTGACTAAAGAGCGCTTTTGTAATTCTTCCTCTGGTTCTATGTACCTGCTGACATTTATAGTGCATCCCAATAATTTTCATAATGATCCAGCACAAGTACAGCACATACTATTACCGTATATACTCGAGTATAAGCCGACTCTAATATAAGCTGAGGAGCCTAATTTTAACACAAAAAACTGGGAAAACATACTGACTCAAGTATAAGCCGAGGGTGGGAAATGCCGCAGCTACTGTAAGTGGTAAAGAGGGTCAACAATGCCCATCTGTAACCTCACTGTGCCATCTGCATGCCTCATGTACCTGATCTCCAGAACACCGGCGCTGTGACATGCAGTCTAGTCTGCGGCCGTGCAGTGTAACAAAGCCCTGCTTCCTCCTCATCCGTGACAGAACACCGATTCAGTTTCCCAGCAGTGAGTAAGAGTTCCACCTATCATGGGACGAGGACAAGGAGAAGGCGGGGCTTTGTTACACTGCATGGCCGCCGACTAGACTGCATGTCACAGCGCTGTGAAATCAGGCGCATGAGTATAAGCCGAGGGTGCTTTTTCAGCACAAAAAAAGTGCTGAAAAAAATCGACTTATACTCGAGTATATACGATATATACATTATTTTGATCATGGTTCTCTAGCAAATTACAAAAAAAAAGAAGGTTGTGTGGTTTTCTGTATGTGGTTCCTTGAGGTGTTTTGAGCTGAAACAGGAGACCTCTGAGCTGTAACTCAAGGCAAACAATGTCACCTTTCTAAAGTTTCATTCCCTTTAGTCTATTCTTATTTTGCACAACTGTTGTAATTATTCAGTAAGGATGTGCTATTTACATTTTTACGTTGGGCCGTTACATTTTTGTGGTGCATCAACGTGCATTACGTTAAGGCAGCCCATTGAAATAATGGGACTGCCAACATATACTAATGTGGAAAAAAACCAACACTTCACCAATTTTGGCAACACAAGGCACTACTTGGTGAGTTGTCTTAGCGAGTTGGGGGTACCATTCAAAATGAATGGCACCGCAATGCATATAACATGGGTTGACATGTATTTCTGTGCCTCAAAAGTTTTTAATGGGCCCTTAAACTAACACTGTCATGAGAAAAGTATGAAGCCTGCTACTAATAAACCTCTCCTTTATGAATATTAGTTCCCTGCCTGTTATACTGATGTTTTGGCTTCCATTCTTTCAGAGTCTCGGATCTGGAACAAGTATAGGGGAAAGGATTTCTGACACTCATTTACAGCATGCTCGTTCCAGGTCTATGATATAAAAGTATGGATGCCAGACAACACAGCAAGGCAATTAACATTCAAAAGAGCAATGTCAGCCTTTCATGTTTCTCATGACAGAGTTGTAGGACAACTTGTGCACCCCCCCCCCCCCCCAAAGCATTAAATGGTGGCCAGGGAAGGTAGAAGCACACTGGAATACTGGAGCCTCTCCCCAATGGCACATTATGGTAAAGGTAGTCCTTGATAACACAGCCTTTGATCAGTCCACTTCCACTCAGGAGGGTCTTACACCTTACCCTCTAATACACCTTGTATTTCTGAAACTATTTGTGAAATGTCCTTCTCCACATTTACGGTCATGAAATGTTCAGGTGCTGTTGGAGGCTCCAGTGTGTCAAATTGTGATGCTAACAAATCCACCGGCATGAAATGTCCTGTTCGTTTCTGAATCCTCTCTGAGATCAGTTTCTGTGAACCCTGTAAGTGGATAAAAAATATATCTGGATCCAGGTTTTCTTGCTGTTGTCTGTCAGATGTACATAAGTTTGTCCCAGTAGCCAGCGTTTCCCTGTAGGCTTTCTTCAGTGCAGAGCATGCCAACACCACATGATGTCCACGGGCTTCATCACTAAGGGGAGAACAGAACACCAACATGACCAACACTCCCATCCTTCAGCATTTAGCAAATTGCTATTGTCTAGAAATCTTTTCTTATGGCCCCACTCACATGGGGTGATTAGCTCTGTGCCTGGTGAAGGGCGATTTTTTTTTACCGGCACAGGTTCTGCATTCTTCAATGTCCCTGCATCTCATTTTAGTCTATTGAGCAGCTGCATGGAGAGAACCAATGTTTCCTTATATGACACACGGATGTGGTTCCCCGAACACACACAGGATGAGTTTGGGAATCCAGGCACACCCATATGTCATATATAGACACAGCAGCTCTGTCCATGCAGCTGCATGTCTCAATAGACTTAAAAAGGATGCCGGCACGGGGATGCATGCAGCACCTCTGTATCCCCGTGTCGGTAAAATATGGCTCTGCAAGTGGCACAGAGCTAATCCCCCAATTTGTTTAAAATGTGAGAGGGGTCTTAAAGTAAACCTGTCAGGAGAGAAATACGGGACTGGCCAGGCTGATCTTCTGAGAATCCTGGGTGTCATGCTGATTCTCTGACTTCAAAGCTTACTGACTTATTTACAAATCAGACAGAAGCCAGAGAACCAGCAATATAGTCCCTGTGTCTTATGATAGCTGTCCATTAAGTTATTTTCTTTCTTTTTTAGGTTGCAGTGGCCAATAGAACAAGGTGTACAACAGTGTGTATCCATGGTGTTTTTACTAGGTATATTGGAGGTTTTTTTTTTATTATTATTTGTGCAATCGGTCATAAACATAGCAAATGTCATGCTCAGATAAGAGATAAGCATAGCTGATTGCAGTTCCCTGCCAAGCTGTTTAAAGTGAGCCAAAGGTCCAGACAAGCAATGACATTCACTACTTTACTCCTAAAGTCAGTCATATACGGAGCAAATTTCTTTCTTGCACCCATGGGTTCACAGACAGTGTTGATGGGAGTTCCCTACTGCCAGGCCATTATTTTCGCCCGGCGAGAAAGGACGGGGGGAAGCTATGGTAGCCACTAGTGGTAGTCTGAAATGCGCATTGTGCAATTTGTAATTTTACCAGAGCATTTTGAAATTGCGGGCAATTCAAAACGCCCAGGTGTGAATGCTGCCTCAATTCTATGATAAATGCAGCTCTTAAGTGGGGAAAAGATTTTTAAAATTCAAGTTCTATCACTTTTTAGATGAGGAAGGCTTTCCTTAAAGTATATCCAAAGCCAGCACTTTGCTGTTATTCCTTTACTTACTGCCCTGTGTGACACAACAGGAAGTGAGATCTCCTAAAATGAAGGAAATGGGACCTTAGACAGCTGCCATGGCAACAAGTGCCCATATTGAACGATTTCCCCTCTATTCCTGTTTTGGCGATACCTCAAAATTGTGGATTTTCTATGACTTTCTATCCTGACAGGTGTGGGGATGATTTCAAAGCATTGCATTGTGGTTTAACATACATTATCCCAATGGGTGTTATTGCACCCTCTACTTTGTAGCGCTACTGTACCCCAATGCACCTTAACACATACATTTGTTTACAAGTCTTTTATTGAAAAAAAGGAAACAGGTAATAACAAGACCACCACACCGAGGACATAGATACTGTAAACAAGGATATGCACGCTTAATGGCACATTTGCAAGTCAATATAAAAAAAAAATAGAAACCAGGATGTGTTCACAAAAGACTTGAGGGTTTACAATCAATAAATAATAATATCCCTAAGGCTTCATCACATCTAGGCGTCCCGGATCACAGGTGGAATGGCTTCAATTCTGTATAACTGCCAATCGCAGGATGCCCTTTGCGATCCGCGTCACTTCTAATGGCACCCCAATCGCATCTCGAGGAGGATTTCGAGGGTGTCCCGCAATTTTCCATGATTCAGGATCCCTGGCAAAATCCTAGTGATTCCGCCCGTGATCTGGGACGCCTAGCTGTGAACGGAGCCTAAAGGCATGACACGATATGAAAATCGGAAGTAAAATTTCATCTAAACGATCTGCCGATTTTAGGATCCTTAGTATGGTGCTTTCGACAGCCGATTCCGGTTATTCGTCAGATAGAAGCTGGATGTGCAGACTATAACATTTTTGTGGTACATGAACTTAATGTCTGATTTTCGTTTAATTAGTAGTCAACAAATTCCGTCACTTCTGAAGTTGTATTCTGTTGTACGAAAATGTTTGTATTGTGAGTAACCTCTTCACTTTCAACATGAGACTAACATGCAACCAGCAAGTACCTTACAAACTGGCAACTCCTCTTGCTGGGACAACACTATAGTGAGACCTCAACTCTGAGCTCTTTAACATCCCCTCACTATCCCACAATCCAGCAACATTACCTAATATCTAATAGCACTTCTACTATTGGCTCTGTCTGCTCCAACAAGATTGGACTAACCTGATTTATCATTTGATTTGTTTACCACTGATGCCAAGTGAAGTAGATAGTGTATTTCGTTTAAAGCCCCATTAAAATTGTACACTTTTTTTATATTCCTGTACCCCTGCATGATATGATTAATAATTATTTCTGGAAATGCCTTAAAATATTTTAGTGAAAACACTGTTTCCTGTGCTCATACTGCAGTGCTCTGTGCTGGCAGAGATGAGTAACAAACACACCTCTCTGCAAAAGCTTCTAAAGGCCTGTATTGCAGAGAAGTAGAGGAAGTGTGTCTCATCAGGTCTATTACATTACAATGCACAAACTATGGTGCCTACTGAACTGTAGAGTTGTGATTAAAGGCCAAGTTCACCTTTTAGGAAAAATTGACACACACCCCCCAAATATGCTTTTATAATTTTTTCCTACAGGAGTCTGCATTGCACCCATGCTCAGTGGATTGTGGGTGGAATGTCAGGCTACTGCACAGTCTCCCTCCAGCTTCTTTGCCTGCACCCCCTTTACAGGCATTCGGTTATAAAGATGGAGGAAGAGTGAATGGACTACAAGCGCACTGATTAGCACACTCCTAGTCCATTGAGGATTACAAGCCACCTGCCATAATCATTCAAACATTCTGATTTTTAAGGTGACACAGCCAATTTTAAATCTTACAGCGCACGTGGGGGAGAGGATTCCCTGCCCGCTGTCTAAGGGGAAGGGGATCAGGAGCTGGAACAGGTTACATCCTAAATACTGGTGTAACACATTCCTTAACCATTTCCTGCCCGCCATATAACAGAATCACATGTGCAAAGTGGTTAAGTTATCTTGACTGGACATCATACAATGTTCAGGATAAGCTGCAATCATGTGGGGGCGTGCAGTCTGACAACTCCGATCATGGTACAGAGCCTATGACATTGGCTCTTTACCACATGATCAGCTGTGACCAATCACAGCGTGTAACCAGGAAGTGCCAGTAAACGGCTTTGCTCTCCTGTCTGAGGGGGGGTCTGCGCTGATAATCAGCGCATTGATTATCAGCTCGGCCCCTATCAGAGGTGTCAATTACTGCCAGTCAGTGCCCATCAGTAATGACTGCCAGTACCTCATCATCAGTGCCATCTATTAGTGCCAATCAATTCTACATATTGGTGCCTCCTCATCAGTGCCCGTCAGTGAAGAAGAAAACAACATTTTATAACAGAAACAAAGAAAAAATCTTTTTTTTCAAAAATGTATTTTTTTTTTTTTTTTTTATTTGTTTTGCAAAAAATAAAAACCCCACTGGTGATCCCATACCACCAAAAGGGAAATCTATTTGTGGGAAGAAAATGATAAAAATTTAGTTTGGGTACAGTGTTGTATGACCCCGCAATTCTCATTCAAAGTGTGACAGCGCTGAAAGCTGAAAATTGTCCTGGGCATGAAGGGGGGAAAGTGCCCTGTACTGAAGTGGTACAGGTGAACATATCCTTTAAAACACCCTGCACAACTGCTGTAACAGTTTTTGTGAAGGCAAGAGTATGAAAATGGAGGTTAACTGTACAAACTCCACCTGATTTCATATTTAGTTTACCGATTTCAAATTGGGCCCTCCCCACTCTTCTGCTTTAAAAGGTCAGTCCACCCAAAAAATTACACTTTATTATTTCACTGTCTGGCAAGTTGAGATGCTTCATGGATTTTTAGATGTCTTGGGGGACGCAAGGTCTTCAGTCTTATAGCCTGGCTACATTTCTAGGCACCTTTGGGATTTTCAAATCCTCCAGTTGCAGTCTTCAAAATATAGATCACAATATACATGACAAAAATAAATATCTGTTTTGAGTGTACTAACCCTTTCAAAACTCAATCCGTCCAAACAGCCACATGTAGCAATATATTGCTTATATCACATAACCCTGCCTGGACTTCTAGATCAAATACCTATGGGATATTTCCTGTTCTCTACTGCATAAACACACAATTAAATAAAAGAACAATCACAGAGCACTGAATACTGTAACAAGTGTTACGCTTGGCCAGAAATGAGCTTTCCTTTATGGTCACTGATTATTTCTTTGTAGAGCATGTGTGCATGAGTGCTTCATTAATCATTCCTACAGTCATCAAAACAAAATATTTAAATTTACAGTATTTGATCACATTAAAGAAAGTAGCACAATTAAAAATAAAAATAATTTTATTAGGTTAAAGTGGAGTTCCACCCAGAAATGGAACTTCCGCTGATCCGGTTCCGTACCCCCTTCAGTGTCGCATTTGGCACCTTTCAGGGGGAGCAGATACCTGTCTAATACAGATATTTTCTCCCACAGCGAACTACGCCATATCTGGCCCCTCCTCTGCCCCCCTCGTTGTCTTCTGTGAGACGCACAGTTGCCAGAAGATAGCAGGGACCACTCAGGGCTCACGCAAGCGCAGTAGGGAACCAGGCTGGGAAGCCACAAGGCTTTACTTCCGGATTCCCTTACTGAAGATGTTGGTGCCTGCACTGGAACCGAGGGCCGGTTCGGCTTCGGGTGAGGACATTGCAGGCGCCCTGAACAGGCAAGTCTTCTTATTTTAAAAGTCAGCAGCTGCAGTATTTGTAGCTGCTGTCTTAATTTTGTTTTTGGCGGAACTCCACTTTAAAGTGGGGTTCCACCCTAAAGTGGAACTTCCGCTCATCGGAACCCCCCCCCCTCGGGTGTCACAGTTGGCACCTTTCAGGGGGGAGGGGGGTGCAGATACCCGTCTAAGACAGGTATTTGCACCCGCTTCTGGGCATAGACTCCCACGGGAGTCTATGCCTCTTCCTGTCTGTCTGCTGGGACACACACGGGTCCCAGAGACAGCGCGAACCATTCCTATTGCGCTGCGCGACTCGCGCATTTGCAGTAGGGAACCGGAAAGTGAAGCCACAATGCTTCACTTCCTGATTCCCTCACCTAGAATGGCAGCGGCAGCAGCCGAGAGATCGATCGGCCTCGGCTGCCGACATCGCTGGATCCTGGGACAGGGCGAGTGTCCATTTATTAAAAGTCAGCAGCTGCAGTATTTGTAGCTGCTGGCTTTTAATAATATTTTTTTCACAGTGAAATCCCTCTTTAAGTATTTTTTACCTTTTACTATGGCAGCCATCTGGTGACTTTAAAACAACTGCTTATTACTGATGTACAAGAGGTGTCTGCATCCGTTTATTCATACTTTTCCTTTTTTTTTTTTATTACAGATAGTGCTACATGGCAGATTCAATATACTTTTCTTTAAAGTGTTTTAAGAAGAAAAAAAAGAAATATATAATACATATAATTACTAGCTATAACACAGCAGTTTGTTTTTCAAAATCTCCTCTTGTAACAGGGCATGCTTTCCAGCAAAAGGTAAATTTAAAAGGAAGTCTCAGCTTCCAAATGCTCAGAGCAGTTGTTAATCAGCCCATGGGGGGGGGGGGGGGGGCATTAATTTGAGCAGATTGATAACAGTAAAGACAAACCTCTGTCCTGCAGAATTGGGAGCTGATGGAGAGATAAAGCGGAAATGGGCAGGATCAACAGGTATTTAAGCTCTCCATGCACAGGGAGAACAAAAACAAATTGAACAGAATCCCCCATAAAACAATGCAGACAGATGAATCTCCCGATGCGGCTATTGTCAGGCAGGAGGGTGCCAACAGGGGTACCTGTAGACAGGATCAATAGGTATTTACGCTTGCTATACAAAGGTTCAACTAAAAGAAATCTAACAAAAACCCTCCATTCACACTAAACAGTGTATTTTCACTATTACCAAAAGTATTGGGACACCTACCTTTACAGGAATGTTGATGGCATCCCAGTCAAGTCCTCCACCCCAAACTCGCTCATCCATGTCTTTATGGACTGCTTTGTGCACTGGTTCAAATCACATGGTGTGGGGCTGTTTTTCAGGGGTTGGGCTTGGCATCTTAGTTCCACGAAAGTTAAACTCTTAAGGCATTAGCAAACCAAGACATTTTGGACAATTTCATGGTCCCCAACTTTACAGGAACAGTTTGGGGATGGCCCCTTCCTGTTCCTACATGACTGCGCACCAGTACACAAAGAAGGTCCATAAAGACATAGATGAGCGAGTTTAGGGTGGAGGAACATGACTGGCCTGCAGAGAGCCCTGACCTCAACCCAATAGAACATCTTTGGGTTGAAAGAGTGGAGACTGCAAGCCAGACCTTGTTCACATCAGTGGCTGACCTCACAAATGTGCTTCTGGAAGAATGGTTGAACATTACCATAGACACACTCCTAAACCTTGTGGACAGCCTTCCCAGAAGAGTTGAAGCTGTTATAGCTGCAAAGGGTGGGCCAACCCTAAAGACTAAGACTGGAATGCAATTAAAGTTCATGTGAGTGTAAAGGCAGGCGTCCCAATACTTTTATATCATTTAGATGAATCTCTCTCTGTGGCTATTGTCAGCTGGGAGAGTGCCAACAGGGACAGCCAGAGTACTAATTATACCCCAACCAATAGCCAACTATATCTTTGCTCCATTAAGAAGCATACTTAACTCTTCAAAGTATACATATTAATAATTATTGACAGGGAAGGAAAAATGTCAGCTATTCTCCAGCTAATTTAGCTGACATCAGCAATTTTTGTAGAGCTTACTCACCTCGTTATCAGGTTATGCAACTTACAGAGCCAAGGTTGTCTGTCCTGCAAATGGTAAGCAAAAACATTCCTGTAGGTTAAAATACATACACACAGCTACTGTATATCTACTTTTCAAATTATGATCAGTGATCTCAGTATGCTCGCTATAAGTGTGACATCAAAGCCATAGCATAGCTGTCAGATTAGAATGTGCCCAGAATGGAGTTACAACAGATATGAGCTGAATCATTTTCTTCCTTTAAGCTGGGCATACGTGGATCCAAATCTGCTCCAGTTCAGCAGGGACCGCCCAAATTTCAAACCAATAGCAGTCGATCTACTGGTCGACTTCTGTTCAACCACCATGTTGGATAAAAGCCGCTCATCAGCAGAGGAGACAACACGCTGTCAGAATACAATAGCGCAGAGGGGAGGGTGGCCGAACCAACAAAATAAAAAAAAACTGGTCCATGTATGCAGCTTTAAAATCAAATTGAATGTATTGATTCTCCCTCTCCTGTTTGTTTTTTTCTGGGCATTGGAAGTACCCTCCTGCCTCCCCTCTGTCTGTGCAGGTGGGTGCTTTGCAGTTTAAGTGATAACTGTCAATGGTTAAATTATGTTATTAAAAAATAGAAGGTATCACTTAAAACACGACACTTTTCAAATAGATCACTAACCCTGTTCAACACTACTGCGTTAAGTGAATTAATCCTTATATGAAGCGGATTATAGACCCTAAAGGGCAATCTGAAGTACAGGAATAGGGTTCTGCTTGCCAGTGTTTCTGTACACACAAACAGTCATCTCAGGTCACCACTCATACTTTTGCTTATGAAGAGAGACTGCAAAAACTGAAAGAAAAAAAAAAAAAACGTCAGAATTAGCTTATAACTGTGATGGGATACTTTTTCTAGCCTGTATGTTCCTTTTTCCTCCTTGGCCAGTAGTGTCTGTGGGTAGCTTACAAACATTAATCTCACCAAAAAAATGGGAGTCTAGACATCACCCAGAAATTCTGGAACCCATTCTTATTCTACATCCCTACATCCACTCACCCAATTAGTAATTATTATCTCCTGGATTTTCATATCTCATTATTATTTCATTATCAGTGCCTAAGATTTTTGGGAGGAGAGGCTACTGGATACCCTACTGCTGGAGCTCTAACCAGCAGTGTTGCTGACTCTTCAGGCTCTGGGACCATGTTAAAGAGAGTGGAGACCACTGGCGATATATGAATGCTGGTATTACATGGTGTGATTTTGTTTGTTGTTTTCAACATCTGTTCATTTTTCTGTTTTTGCTGTTACTGGAAGAGCCAAGCTTGACAACGCCTCTCCAAGTCATTCTACTGGTCATCAAGGCTATTTTTCATTAAACAATTGTGCTTTTTTCATCATATGCCTCTTTTGGGGAAGTAGAGTGTTCACTTTAAGACATTAATTATTTTACACCTTTATAACTTAACTGTTTCCTGAATGGCTCACGCATATTTACTGCAGTACAATGGCACCGCTGCGCGAAACCCCGTACGGGTACGGGGGTCTCCTTTAAGAGCCGCCAGAGGGCGAGCGCAGGGGACTTGATGCATGTGGCTGGTGGGCGTGATTGCCACCAGACACGCGCAATCATGTGCACGAGACCCAGTACGGGGAGTTGTGTGTGTAAACACACAAATTCCTGTTCTGTCGGGGGAGAGGAGACATATTGTTTGTTTCTACTAAGTAAGAACAACGATATGTCTTCTCCCCCAGTGAGTCCAATCCCCTCACAGATGAAACACGCTGAGGGAACACACATTTAACCCCTTGATCGCCCCTTGGTGTTAACCCCTTCCTTACCAGTAACATTTACACAGTAATCAATTCATTTTTGTAGCACTGATCATTGTATAAATGTTAATGGTCCCAAAAATTTGTCAAACGTGTCTGTCACAGTACCGTTAAAAATCGCAGATCACCCCAATTACTAGTAAAAAAAAAAAAAAACACAAATGCCATAAATCTTTCCCATAGTTTGTAGGTGATATAACTTTTGCGCAAACCAATCAATATACACTTATTGTGATTTATTTATTTATTTTACCAAAAATATGTAGAAGACTATATATTGACCTAAACTGATGAAGAAATTAGTTTTTTAAAAACATTTTTGGGGATAATATAGCAAAAAGAAAAAATATTGTTGTTATTTTTTCAAAATTATAGCTTTTTTTGTTTATAGCACAAAAAAATAAAAACCGCAGGAGGTGATCAAATACCACCAAAAGAAAGCTCTATTTGTGGGAAAAATAGGGACACAAATTTTGTTTGGGTACAGCATTGCATGACCTTGCAATTGTCAATTAAAGCGACGCAGTGCCAAATTGTAAAAAGTGCTTTGGTCAGGAAGGGAGTAAAATCTTCCGGGGCAAAAGTGGTTAATTTCAAAAAAGCACAGCTGAAAGTCTAGTGTGGCCATATTTATGCACATTTCTAGGAAAAAGAAGGCAGAGAAGAAGAACATCTGAAACTTCTCCCAGGAATTGATATAAGGCCAGAGTACTGCTTACAGACATTTCTTTCCAAGTATTTTTCTTTGAAGAAGAACAGTACTTGTCAGATATGATAAAAATGAGTGATAGGTTTGCCAGCTCAATCCAATATGCATTGGGAACCCCGGAGGAGATGTCACTATCAGTCAGCATTTATCAGCGGCCAGCTATCACCTCGGCTAACTGTTTAGTCAAGATGTATTGCAGGATGCTTGCTGACTTGCTGGGGAAGACAGATGATTAGGTAGGTAAATGTGCAGCACTGACACTTAGGGCACTAGAAACTCGTTCAGTCAGTGAACCACAATAGAAATGTATGTAAAGCATTCACAGACCTATGTGAACAGAAATAGACAGTGTCTTTTTTTGGGGGGGGGGTGGAATCAAGGAATGCTGTCACGTATTTTTTAAAAAGAAAGATAATATTTAGCAAATATGAACGTCTATTGAATATGCTATTTGATTAGCTGCAATACTGACCCGCTAGTTTCAGCGCTTTCTGAGCCGATCTTGGAACAAGTATACTGAAAAAACTACACTGGCAGCATGCTTTTATTGGGCCTGTGGCTCACTGAGACTAGAAGCAGCCAGGCCATCTACAAGTGCATGTAATTCTATATACAATAATGTCCTTTAATTAAAATTAAACGTTACCCATAACAACTTGATAAAAAAAAAAAAAAAGTTCTTTAGGAAGGAACATACATTTCACATTTAATAATAACACTACCAAAATTAGTGTGTGCTGTAAATTGCCTCCAGCATTGCACCTATTTCTTCTTGCCAGAGGCTGCCATTTTGCTGAAGCCCAAAGCCCCTGAGCAGCAGTAAATCATAAAGAAAAACTAAACCTATCAATTTAATGCTTTCAAAAAATTTACATTTCTGGAATTCTGGGATTGCTGTCACATTTGCTTGTGTCCTCAACCAAACCAAACGTCTGGTGTCATAACTGATCACATGTGCAGCACCATGGCAGTTACAGATCAAACAGGAGCATACTTGGCTGTATGTATGTAGGATAGGAGGGTTTA
Organism: Lithobates pipiens; assembly: GCF_037356315.1. NCBI lineage: Eukaryota > Metazoa > Chordata > Amphibia > Anura > Ranidae > Lithobates > Lithobates pipiens. The sequence goes on from NW_027507718.1 coordinate 14,216,672, forward strand.
ATTCTACTTTAAGGCTGTCAGCAGATTGGTCAATATAAATTTGACAGTGCCTAAAAATACAGCATAGCTATACCTGCAAAAGGGGCCATCCTGAAGTGATCTAGCAGGACTTAATTTTCTAAAGTTCCACTTTAAAGTGGTTGTAAATCCTCACACATACCCAGTGAAGTGAATATCCTCAGATGATACACAGATTAAACAAATTCTCCTACATAGGTTTTATTTGTTTATCTGCAGTCTTCCCTTTTAACCTCCTTAGCGGTAATCCCGAGTCTGGCTCGGGTTGGAATTTTAATTACAATAGCGGTAACCCCGAGCCAGACTCGGGCTTGCACCGCTCGATGCAGGGGAGGACACAGGTAACGTTACTTACCTTGTCCCCTGGATCCAGCGATGTCCGCCGCGATGTGTGATCGAGCTGTCCTCCGCTCGATTCACAGTGCCGAATGCCGCCGAGCTCCGTTCCCTGCGGCGTTACGACGCACGGGAGCGGAGAACGGCGGCAAATTCAAAAATGTAAAAAGACACAAAACACACACAGCACTGTAATCTTACAGATTACAGTGCTGTAGTAAAAAATACACACCCCCTTTGTCCCTAGTGGTCTGTGCAATGCCCTGCATGCACTTTTATATTATAAATACTGTTTTTTACTGCTTGGAATTTGGAGATTGTCCATAGCAACCAAAACATGTCCCTTTTTCATTTTTTTTTGGATTTGATTACATTATTGAATAATTTTTATTATTCTTTATTATATTATAAACTTTATCATACCCGGGATGTCCGCTAGACTCTGGTTTGAAGAGATTTCAGAGCGTTATTCCTAAGAATTACAGGACTACAAAATAAAAGCCAGATTTCGGCCCCTTTCACACTAACGTCCCGTTCAGGCCCGCCTGTCAGTTTTTCAGGCGGACCTGAACGGGTGCTCCATAGAGCTCTATGGAGCGTCGGATGTCAGCGGTGACATGTCCGCTGACATCCGACCCGCTCCGATCCGAAAAAGTGTGACGGAGGAAAAAGCTATTTTTCCATCCGTCTGCGGATCGGATCGGATGACGACGGGCACTGCGGTCCGTCGTCATCCGATCTCCCATAGGGGAGAGCGGCGCTGTGACAGGTCCGTCCCTGCGCAGTGTGCGGAGACAGACCTGTCATTTCCCTGCTCAGCGGGGATCGACGGAGTGATCCCCGCTGAGCAAACGGACATCCACGGGGCGGATCAGAACTGATCCGCCCCGTGTGAAAGGACCCTTCCATGCAAAATAATTGTACCGCTTTCAGCACCTTATTCCAGACTGAATCATACCGCCAGGAAGGTTAAAGTGCAGATCATGTTAAAAATCTTTCTTCATCTGTCAGCAGTACATAGGGAAGGGTGGAGAGACTGCACATACACTGTGTGAGATGTGACTGGAGGAATGGGGCACCCCCCCATACATAGGCAGAGGAATGAAGGAACATGCAGAGCTGTATTCTGAATAGACAAGCGCCATGCTCATCCCCCCTCCTGGCACAAAGTTTTAGCTCATGTTATCTGAAGTGTTGGAAAGCTTCCTATGCTGATAATAGAGGAACAAAGCACCAGAGAGAAACAAGACTTAGAGCTTTGGATAGAGACAAGTAAACACTACACATATGTGTTTTGCTCAAAATCCATGACTGGGGTTTACAACCACTTTAACCAGTTGCCGACCGCCGCACGTCGATGTACGTCGGTACAATGGCACGGGCAGGCATAAGGACATACATGTACGTCCCTTGCCTCCCGCGGGTCGGGGGCCCGATCGGGCCCCCGCCCGGTGCCTGCGGCGGTCGGTATTCGTTCGGGAGCGATCCCGGACGAGGGGACGGCCATTCATTCATGGCCACCCCCTCGCGATCGCTCCCGACGAATAGAAATCCCCGGTGACATCACTTCCTCTCCTGTAATGTAAACACAGGAGAGGAAGTGATGTATTCTCTCCTCCGTGTCGGTATTTTTCGTTCCGACACGGAGGAGAGCGGATCAGTAAGTTGCACCAACACTCACACACACAGTAGAACATGCCAGGCACACTCACACCCCCCCTTTACCCCCCGATCACCCCCCCAATTACCCCTGCCCCCCAGTCACAGTGACACCAATGTCATTTTTTTTTTTTTTTTTTTTTTTTTTGCATTGGTGTCATTTGTGACTGTAATAACTGTTAGGGCAGTTAGAGTTAGCCCCCTTTAGTTCTAATGTACCCCCCTAACCCCCCCAATAAAGGTTTAACCCCGTGATCACCCCCCGTCGCCAGTGTCACTAAGGCTGGGTTCACATTGCAGCGGTTTATGAGAACGAATGTGATTCGCACCGCACTGCAGTGCAAATCACATCCGATCTCTGTGCGATTCGAGTTCAGCCATTCGCCGCACCCGCCGCACCCGCCATACCCGCCGCACCCGCCGCAAATTCGCACGGGACCCTTTTTTTGGCCCGCAGCAGAATCGGATCGCATGGGTGTTCACACCATGCGATCCGAGTTTGCAGATCGCACTGCGATATGCGAACTGATCTGGGGGTGTCAGTAACATTTCACTGACACTCCCAGCAGTTCGCATAGGGCAGTGTGAACTGCCGCCGGGAGGCATGCGATGCGGGAACCCGCCGCGGATTCGCGGCGTTTCCGCATCGCTCCAGTGTGAACCCAGCCTAATAAGCGATCATTTTTCTGATCGCCGTATTAGTGTCACAGGTGACGCTAGTTAGGCAGGTAGGTATTTAGGTTCGCCGCAGCTTTTTATAGCGCCAGGGACCCCCATATACTACCGCATAAAGCCCCCTGATTGCCCCCTAGTTAACCCTTTCACCAGTGATCACCATATAACTGTTACAGGTGACGCTGGTTGGTTAGTTATTTTTTTATAGTTTCAGGGCACCCGCCATTTATTACCTAATAAAGGTTTAACCCCCTGATCACCCGGCGGGTGTCATTTGTGACTAATAACTGTTAGGGCAGTTAGGGTTAGCCCCCTTTAGTTCTAAGGTACCCCCCTAACCCCCCCAATAAAGGTTTAACCCCGTGATCACCCCCCGTCGCCAGTGTCACTAAGGCTGGGTTCACATTGCAGCGGTTTATGAGAACGGATGTGATTCGCACCGCACTGCAGTGCAAATCACATCCGATCTCTGTGCGATTCGAGTTCAGCCATTCACCGCACCCGCCGCACCCGCCGCAAATTCGCACGGGACCCTTTTTTTGGCCCGCAGCAGAATCGGATCGCATGGGTGTTCACACCATGCGATCCGAGTTTGCAGATCGCACTGCGATATGCGAACTGATCTGGGGGTGTCAGTAACATTTCACTGACACTCCCAGCAGTTCGCATAGGGCAGTGTGAACTGCTGCCGGGAGGCATGCGATGCGGGAACCCGCCGCGCATTCGTGGCGTTCCCGCATCGCTCCAGTGTGAACCCAGCCTAATAAGCGATCGTTTTTCTGATCGCTGTATTAGTGTCACAGGTGACGCTAGTTAGGCAGGTAGGTATTTAGGTTCGCTGCAGCTTTTTATAGCGCCAGGGACCCCCATATACTACCGCATAAAGCCCCCTAATTGCCCCCTAGTTAACCCTTTCACCAGTGATCACCATATAACTGTTACAGGTGACGCTGGTTGGTTAGTTATTTTTTTATAGTTTCAGGGCACCCGCCATTTATTACCTAGTCTCACTAGTGTACCCCTAAATTTAGGGGTGTCTACTTTCCAAAATGGGGTCATTTGGGGGGGGTTTGTGCCATCTTGGCATTTTATGGCCTTCAAAACTGTAACGCCCTTAGAAAGCCTGAAGGCGGTGCTTGGTTTTCGGGGCCCCGTACGCGGCTAGGCTCCCAAAAAGTCCCACATATGTGGTATCCCCATACTCAGGAGAAGCAGCAGAATTTATTTTGGGGTGTCATTTCACATATGCCCATGGCATGCGTGAGCAATATATCATTTAGTGACAACTTTGTGAAAAAAAAAAAAAAAAAAAAAAAGTTTGTAATTTTCCCGCAACTTGTGGCAAAATATAAAATATTCCATGGACTCAACATGCCTCTCAGCAAATAGCTTGGGGTGTCTACTTTCTAAAATGGGGTCATTTGTGGGGGTTTTGTGCCATCTTGGCATTTTATGGCCTTTAAAACTGTAATAGGTAGTGAGGAGTGAAATCAAAAAATTACGCCCTTAGAAAGCCTGAAGGCGGTGCTTGGTTTTCGGGGCCCCGTACGCGGCTAGGCTCCCAAAAAGTCCCACATATGTGGTATCCCCGTACTCAGGAGAAGCAGCAGAATTTATTTTGGGGTGTCATTTCACATATGCCCATGGCATGCATGAGCAATATATCATTTAGTGACAACTTTGTTAAAAAAAAAAAAAAAAAAAAAAAGTTTGTAATTTTCCCGCAACTTGTGGCAAAATATAAAATATTCCATGAACTCAACATGCCTCTCAGCAAATAGCTTGGGGTGTCTACTTTCTAAAATGGGGTCATTTGTGGGGGTTTTGTGCCATCTTGGCATTTTATGGCCTTCAAAACTGTAATAGGTAGTGAGAAGTGAACTCAAAAATTTACGCCCTTAGAAAGCCTGAAGGCGGTGCTTGGTTTTCGGGGCCCCGTACGCGGCTAGGCTCCCAAAAAGTCCCACATATGTGGTATCCCCATACTCAGGAGAAGCAGCAGAATTTATTTTGGGGTGTCATTTCACATACGCCCATAGCATGTGTGAGCAATATATCATTTAGTGACAACTTAGTGTAAAAAAAAAAAAAAAAATTTTTTTTTGTCATTATTCAATCGCTTGAGGCAAAAAAATAAAATATTCAATGGGCTCAACATGCCTCTTATCAATTTCCTTAGGGGGTCTACTTTCCAAAATGGGGTCATTTGGGGGGGTTTTGTACTGCCCTGCCATTTTAGCACCTCAAGAAATGAGATAGGCAGTCGTAAACTAAAAGCTGCGTAAATTCCAGAAAACGTACCTTAGTTTGTAGATGTGACAACTTTTGCGCAAACCAATAAATATACAATTATTGACTTTTTTTTTACCAAAGACATGTGGCTGAATACATTTTGGCCTAAATGTATGACTAAAATTGAGTTTATTGGATTTTTCTAATAACAAAAAGTAGAAAATATCATTTTTTTTCAAAATTTGCGGTCTTTTTACGTTTATATCGCAAAAAATAAAAATCGCAGAGGCAATCAAATACCATCAAAAGAAAGCTCTATTTGTGGGAAGAAAAGGACGCAAATTTTGTTTGGGTACAACATTGCATGACCGCGCAATTACCAGTTAAAGCAGCGCAGTGCCAAAGTGTAAAAAGACCTCTGGTCATTTACCAGCAAAATGGTCCGGTCTGAAAGTGGTTAAGCAAAGTAATCATACACAACTTAGGTTTGTATATTAAAAACTATGCATACAGCCTTTTGAATGCCTTGTAAGGATGGTTATAAGTTTTTGCAACATTCACAAACAAGACGATTTGTGACAATTGCCGTATAGCTCAGTCCTTTTATAAAGAGCTTGCTGGTTTTCCAGTTGCTGCCAGTTCGACAAGGACTGTGATCCAGGTAGGTGCTGAAGAGAACAACAGTTGAGGCAACAGTCTTCAGTAAATATTTAAAAATACTGCAATTGATTTAAGTCTTGGATTATCTTTAGAGTAGCACAGATCTCATTAAATCCAAGGTGTTCTGTAATGCAAATATTGACCACAGCCTCCTTCTGACAACACACCCTTCTACTGGCCAGTAAGATTCCTCAAGGCATTTGTTGGAAAAAAGGAAGGTAAGAGTTGAAGCCCACAGAAATTTGTGATCACTTTTATCCTAATAGTTCACCCTAGATTTTAGAAATCCTATGGCTCTTTGAAGATAAATGTAGGATATGAACAGCCACCTGGAACATACCTACTCTATGAAGCTGGGGCCACTTGGCAAGGCACTGTAAGGGCCAGATTCAAACTTGCACTGGAAAATGTACAATATACTCAAAATTAAAGTGGTTCTAAAACACGACATATTTTACCTTAATACATTTTCCTGCATTTAGGTTGTATTGTGCCCCCATCACCATAAATACTTACCTCAGTCCTATCTCTATACAAGGCTCTGCCCATCTGCAGTGGCACCGTTCTCTGTTTCTCTCTTCATAATACACAAAGGCAGCAGCGGGAGCCTGTTTGATTTTAATCAAATCCTGTGAGGAGGGAGCAGGGGGCAGGGTTGAGCCACGTGGTGTGTGCCTATAGATGCACACAGCCTGGCTCGAGAGTGAGTCTACACCCCCATAGCAAGTAATTTGCAACAACCAATATCATAAGAACTAATAACTTACTTTAAAATATATATTTCTCCAACAATTGAGAATAAAATCTAAACTATGTTTTTCTTTCTACATAAATTAACATCACATCTCATTATCACATGGCTATAATATATGAAATATGTTTACCTGATCATTTAATGGGATCCCTTTTCCCATTTTCATTTTATTGTTATGTGGATGGTAATCATCTGCATCGTAGAATTTCCACCCTAGCTACAATAAAATAAACAGAGTGCTTTAAAATTGTCATTATAGACAATGGGGCTGATTTACTAAAATTGTCCAAAATCTGGTGCAGTTCTGCGCAGAAACTAATCAGCTTCTATGTTGGCTGACCATGCACAACTGCACCAGATTTTACACTCTCCAGTTTTAGTGAATCAACCCCAATGGGTTTCTGATAGCTAATAACATTAGTAAAGCTAATACTTGAGGACGTTGAAACTGGAAATACTGCACTGTGCATTGCATACTACTAACCTCAGAATTTTGCATTACACACTACTAACTCCTGAACTTTTGAAGATTTACTCCTGATCTTTGCACTGTATTACTGATCCCTGTACTCTGTGTTACATATTTATGATCTGAGGAGTTACTTACCCCTGACCACTGCAATTTGCATTTTATATTAACCTCTGAGCTATTTACTCCTGACCCCTGCATTACCTACTACCGGCCTTAGAGCCTTGCATTACTTACCACTAACCTCTGAACTCTTCAATCTTTCCTTACTTTTTAACCACTTCAATACCGGGCCATAGTCATATGACGTCCGCAGATGGGATCTCCCATCCTGGGCGAGCGTCATATGACGTCCTCAATATCTCGCCACTCCTGCGGGCCCCCGGGGGCCCTCAGAGCAGCGATCGTGGATGAGGTATGTCCCTCGGACACAGCCCATCCCTGATCCGGGTAAAGAGCCAATAATAAATGGCTCTTTACCATGTGACCGGTTGTGTCCAATCACAGCCGGTCACATGCACGGCGCTCGTGCACGCCCCTAGGGAGCGCACAGAGCAGCAATCAGGGATGCGGCCTGTCACCCTGACACAGCCCAACCCCAAACACAGTAAAGAGCCAATGAAATTGGCTCTTTACTATGTGACCGGCTGTGTCCAATCACAGGCGGTCACAGAATGTAAACAAACCACGGTAACGAGATGTTATTGGGTTCTCTTCCTCACACACCGATTGTGTGTGAGAAGGAGATTGCGGTAACATATCGTTACCACTTACAGTACACACCAAAACACACTGATTACCCCCCAATAAAGAGTACCTGTCACCACCCATCAAAGTACCCGAGTACCTGTCCAAGTCCATCCGAGTACCCGAGTACCTGTCACAATCCATCCGAGTACCCGAGTACCTGTCACCACCCATCAAAGTACCCGAGTACCTGTCGCAGCCCATCCGAGTACCCAAGTACCTGTCACAGCCCATCCGAGTACCCAAGTACCTGTCACAGCCCATCCGAGTACCCGAGTACCTGTCACAGCCCATCCGAGTACCCGAGTACCTGTCACAGCCCATCCGAGTACCCGAGTACCTGTCACAGCCCATCCGAGTACCCGAGTACCTGTCACAGCCCATCCGAGTACCTGAGTATCTGTCACAGCCCATCTGAGTACCTGTCACAGCCCATCTGAGTACCCGAGTACCTGTCACAGTCAATCTGAGTACTCACAGTTCATCTGAGTACACCAGTACCTGAGTACCTGTCACAGCCCATCTGAGTACCAGTCACCAGCCCATCAGAGTACCCGAGTACCTGTCACCAGGTCATCGGCGTGCCCGAGTACCTGTCACCAGGCCATCGGCGTGCCCGAGTACCTGTCACCAGGCCATCGGCGTGCCCGAGTACCTGTCACCAGGCCATCGGCGTGCCCAAGTACCTGTCACCGGCGTGCCCGAGTACCTGTCACCAGGCCACCGGAGTGCCCGAGTACCTGTCACCAGGCCACCGGCGTGCCCGAGTACCTGTCACCAGGCCACCGGCGTGCCCGAGTACCTGTCACCAGGCCATCGGAGTACCCGAGTATCTTTCACCAGCCGATCAGAGTACCCAAGTACCTGTCACCAGCCCATCAGAGTATCCGAGTACCTACCTGCAGCCCATGCCTCATAGAATATATGTTGGGGTGTTTGCTTTCAAAAATGGGGTCATTTTGTGGGCAATTCCACTGTCCTGATGCTCCTAGACCTTCAAAAGTGTGATAGGTAGGAATGAAATGAGATGTGTAATTTATGTTCCTAGAACGCCTGAAGGTACTACTTCAATGTTGGGCCTCTGTATGTGGACTGGCTGTGTAAAAGTCTCACATGTGGTATCGACATACTCAGGACGAGTAGCAGAATGTATTTTGGGGTGTCATTTTTGCTATGTACATGCTTTGAGTTAGAAATATCTTATAAACTGACCACTTTGTGTAAAAAATAAGTTTTAATTTTCTTTCTACATTTTCCGAAGACTTTTGGAAAAAAATGAACCATTCAAAAGACTCATTATGCCTCATAGAATAGACATTGGGGTGTCTGCTTTCCAAAATGGGGTCATTTTGTGGGTAATACCACTTTCCTGTGGCTCCAGGGCCTTCACAAATGTAATAGGTGGTTAGGAAATTAGAGGTGACTGTGCTCCCTGCATGTTGGACCTATCTGTGTGGCCAGCCTGTGTAAAAGTCACACACATGTGGATATCGCCTTACTCAGGAGTAGCAGAATGTATTTTGGGGTGTAATTTGAAGTATGCATATGCTGTGTGTGAGAAATAACTTGTTATTATGACAATTTTTGTGAAAAAAACATTTTTAATATCCCAAGACTTGTAGGAAAAAATTACAACTTCAAAAAACTCACCATGCCTCTTGCTAAATACCTTGGACTGTCTACTTTTCAAAAAGGGGTCACATGGGGGTATTTGTACTTTTCTAGCATCAGGTGTGATCAGATGTGATCAATTTTCAATGATTTGCACCATAGCTTGTAGACTCTATAACTTTCACAGACACTAAATAATATCCACTAATTTGGGTTATTTTTACCAAAGAGATGTAGCCGTATAAATTTTGGCCCAAATTTATGAACAAAAATTACTTATTTGCAAAATTTTATCATAGAAACAAAAAAAAAAAAAAAGTGTGTTTTTTTCAAAATTTTCACTTATGTCGCAAAAAATAAAAAACTCAGTGGTGATTAAATACCACCAAAATAAAGCTCTATTTGTATGAAAAAAAATTATACATTTTGTTTGGGTACAGTGTTGCATGATAGTGATCTTTTATCTCATCCATATTGTTTGGATAGCTCTCCATCTTTTCCAGGGTTTCCCACCCCTGGCTTAGCTATGTACAAATACATGTTAAACATGTAAAAATACATGTTAAATATCACCATGCATGCCAAAGTGAGAGCAATAATTCTAGAGCCATCGTTCATAGTTAACCCTTAACTGTGTTCTGTGCAGCCACATGCAGGTAGCCTGCTCAAATCAATGACAGGTTTTCCACATCCCAGAGAGTATATCCATGCAAGATGCCTGTGCATTCCACACGGATGAAGACAGATCATTACACCCATGCAAATGGGGCTTTGCGGGGCAGATATGGCTTGGGAAATATCCTGACTTTACAGTCTGGATCCACCCAGGTGCCTGGACTGGCAGCTGGCTCAGACTCTCAGCAATCTTACCCCCCTCCACAGCCCAGCACTTCAGTGAGCACTGGAGGGGCAAAGCACCGGCTCTCTGCTGAGTGGAGCCTGAGAATTGAGCGATCAGCGGTCTTTTATCGCTCAGTTTTTGGTCTTAGAAGCAACAAGGGACAGTTGCAGAATTGGATCGATGCTGCATCCACCTAGGCAAGTATACATTTTTTGTGTTTTGTTTTTTAAACCCATACTTCGCTTTTTAAATATCAACTATGAATTTTATATTTCTCTATCACCCAATACACAGTAGTCATATCGCACGGTTTAGTTATGTTTTCCCAATGTACTTTGATAATAAACCTACCTTATTAGCCAGTTGGGATCCTACCTCAGTTCTGTAAGAAAATCAGATATGAAGAGACAATGATGTAGACAGGTCATTGATGTCTGAACTTATAATCAGGCAATGTAGAGGATAGTGAAGGATTGACAACGACCATAAATGACCCAAGTGCTTCATGCAAGTCATAGAGATCTTAGAGAATCCTGTAAATGGCTAATTAAAAGAAAATTCAGTTTTCTCCCTTCTGCAACTACCCCTACCCTTCCATTCCTGACACGTCCTTTCCCTCTCAATCCAAGCACCCAAGACCTTAGACTGCTGGTGTATGGGGGAGAGGACACTTCGGGGACCAGTCTAGTAGTAGCGGGTAATTAAATTGTACCCTTGTTCTGCCACCTAGACCTAAACAAGCAGTTACCCTTTGCAGTGGGAGTACAGCCCCACTGCAAGAGAGGATTTTCAAGTTTCCCGGAGTTGGGCTTTAAAGTGTATTTACGTTTTTAAACATTTGCATAGAGTATGGAAGAATTAGATTGTCATTCAAGTTCATATTACTGTATTGTTGGGTAGATTTACCCTCTGTATTTGTCCTGGTGACCAGATTAGGAGTGGAGGGAAATCTCCCAATGGGAACACCTGTTTCATTGACAACATTCTAAGGGGGAATACACCTTACTTTGTAGATACTTTCTCTTACCTCCTGTTACATCTCCTGGACAGGAAGTAAACGGAAAATTCCCCAACATTAAAAATGGAAAAACTATAAGTATACTGACAATTATTTTAAACCTTTCCTTCTTTATCTAAAACAAACAAACATAAAATTTTTAACTATACATAAAAGCCGCCTTTCACCTTTTTGTGTGTGTGTATATTATATAAAGGCGGCTTTATGTATAGTTAAAAATGTTATGTTTGTTTGTTTTAGATATTGTTGGGGAGATTTCCGTTTACTTCCTGTCCGGGAGATGCAACAGTAGTTAGGAGAATTTTTTTTTATATATATATATATATATATATATATATATATATATATATATATATATATATATATATATATATACACACACACACTACATGCCTTTTTAAATATTTTTTTGGGTGACAGTGCCAGAATAGTATTTTTAAGCATCAGTCATTTCTTGGGTTAAATATGGTGGTTCACCCTGTCTTGGACAAGCTACCAGTTGTTTGAAATCTATGCCAATTGTAGATTATTCCCCTTAGGCCCCTTTCACACTAACGTCCCGTTCAGGCCCGCCTGTCAGTTTTTCAGGCGGACCTGAACGGGTGCTCCATAGAGGTCTATGGAGCGTCGGATGTCAGCGGTGACATGTCCGCTGACATCCGACCCGCTCCGATCCGAAAAAGTGTGACGGAGGAAAAAGCTATTTTTCCATCCGTCTGCGGATCGGATCGGATGACGACGGGCACTGCGGTCCGTCGTCATCCGATCTCCCATAGGGGAGAGCGGCGCTGTGACAGGTCCGTCCCTGCACAGTGTGCGGAGACAGACCTGTCATCTCCCTGCTCAGCGGGGATCGGCGGAGTGATCCCCGCTGAGCAAACGGACATCCACGGGGCGGATCAGAACTGATCCGCCCCGTGTGAAAGGACCCTTACAGTGGAACGATTGATTTCAAATCATTTGGTGATGCTGTTTATATCCTTTGCCAGACTCATGGGCATCTACAACCTTTCTTCCTGAGGCGATTGGAAAACTGTTGATCTTGCCATAATGATACTACACACATCAATAGTAAAGAGAACACCAGACTCTAGATATCTGAATTTAATTAAGACAGGTTCCACCTACACACTCTGTTATTCTGGACAGCCGCATTCTTGAAAAATTGCCTTTTTTTATTTCGAAAAGTTCACATCAAAATCAAGGATGAAAATCACAGCAGACAGAAGAGCTGACGTTTCACACTAACAGTAGTGCTTATTCAGGTTCACACTATTGCGGGTTGTTGCGAGCGTGAGAACCCCACCTGTTCCCACACTCGCAACCAAAACACGCTGCTCTTTAAAATGCGTGGGGCTGCTATTCACTCCTAATGGCACCCTCATGCATCTAAAATCTCAATCTCATTTGCGGGTGCGAGAACTACCGGGAAATCCCATGGTGCATGGTGCTGCGCCTGCTGAATGGGCCAGCAGTCATCAGGGTCCTGTGAGGTGTCCCAAAACACTGCAGGGAGGGGGAAAGGAGAACTCCCACTCGGGTCACATAGGCCAGGGGTCTCCAAACTATCTAAAAAAGGAGTCAGTTCACTGTGCTTCAGACTTTAGGGGCCAGACCATGGTCATTGGGAGTAGAAAATGCCCTGACATCAGTGGGAGTAAACAATGTCCCATCTTTGGTATTAGGGGAATTATTAGCCCCATCATTAGTGTCAGTTGAAGAAATAGTACCCTATCCTTGTTGTCAGTGGGAGGAATAGTGCCCCATCATTTGTGTCGGTAGAAGGAATAGTGCCCCATTGTTGGTGTCAGTGGAAGGAATAGTGCCCCATTGTTGGTGTCAGTGGAAGGAATAGTGCCCCATTGTTGGTGTCAGTGGAAGGAATAGTGCCCCATTGTTGGTGTCAGTGGAAGGAATAGTGCCCCATTGTTGGTGTCAGTGGAAGGAATAGTGTCCCATTGTTGGTGTAGGCAAGAAAATGGCTGCATTCGGCCCCTGGGCTGCTGTTTGGAGACCATTGGCCTAGGAGACCTGATAGTAAATGGGAGCAGGTACCTGTCAAAACAAGGTACTCTCTTCCCCCACCCAAAAAAAAGTTACCGTACATGCCAAATGTGGCAGGGGAGGAGTGCTTAAAGTGGTACTTCCCCTTTTGGGTGGAGCACTGTTTAAGGGGAGGCTGAAGACTTTAATGTGAAAGGGGATGGGAGTGAAGCTGAGGGCTCTGAGATGTGAAAAGCACTGTCTACTGAGTGCTCTCATGTGAAAGATGGCTGGGGGTACTCAGCGCTCTGATGTGAAGTGGGAATGGACTGAGCTCTCTGGTGTAAGGTGGGGAGTGATTGAGCTCTCTGACGTAAGGTTGGGATGGACTGAGCTCTCTGACGTAAGGTTGGGATGGACTGAGCTCTCTGACGTAAGGTTGGGATGGACTGAGCTCTCTGACGTAAGGTTGGGATGGACTGAGCTCTCTGACGTAAGGTGGGGATGGAGTGAGCTCTCTGACGTAAGGTTGGGATGGACTGAGCTCTCTGACGTAAGGTTGGGATGGACTGAGCTCTCTGACGTAAGGTGGGGATGGAGTGAGCTCTCTGACGTAAGGTTGGGATGGACTGAGCTCTCTGACGTAAGGTGGGGATGGAGTGAGCTCTCTGACGTAAGGTGGGGATGGAGTGAGCTCTCTGACGTAAGGTGGGGATGGACTGAGCTCTCTGACGTAAGGTGGGGATGGACTGAGCTCTCTGACGTAAGGTGGGGATGGACTGAGCTCTCTGACGTAAGGTGGGGATGGACTGAGCTCTCTGACGTAAGGTGGGGATGGACTGAGCTCTCTGACGTAAGGTGGGGATGGACTGAGCTCTCTGACGTAAGGTGGGGATGGACTGAGCTCTCTGACGTAAGGTGGGGATGGACTGAGCTCTCTGACGTAAGGTGGGGATGGACTGAGCTCTCTGACGTAAGGTGGGGATGGACTGAGGGCTCTGACGTAAGGTGGGGATGGACTGAGGGCTCTGACGTAAGGTGGGGATGGACTGAGGGCTCTGACGTAAGGTGGGGATGGACTGAGGGCTCTGACGTAAGGTGGGGATGGACTGAGCTCTCTGACGTAAGGTGGGGATGGACTGAGCTCTCTGACGTAAGGTGGGGATGGACTGAGGGCTCTGACGTAAGGTGGGGATGGACTGAGGGCTCTGACGTAAGGTGGGGATGGACTGAGCTCTCTGACGTAAGGTGGGGATGGACTGAGCTCTCTGACGTAAGGTGGGGATGGACTGAGCTCTCTGACGTAAGGTGGGGATGGACTGAGCTCTCTGACGTAAGGTGGGGATGGACTGAGCTCTCTGACGTAAGGTGGGGATGGACTGAGCTCTCTGACGTAAGGTGGGGATGGACTGAGGGCTCTGACGTAAGGTGGGGATGGACTGAGGGCTCTGACGTAAGGTGGGGATGGACTGAGGGCTCTGACGTAAGGTGGGGATGGACTGAGGGCTCTGACGTAAGGTGGGGATGGACTGAGGGCTCTGACGTAAGGCGGGGATGGACTGAGGGCTCTGACGTAAGGCGGGGATGGACTGAGGGCTCTGATGTAAGGCGGGGATGGACTGAGGACTCTGGTGTAAGGCGGGGATGGACTGAGGGCTCTGATGTAAGGTGGGGATGGACTGAGGGCTCTGATGTAAGGCGGGGATGGACTGAGGACTCTGGTGTAAGGTGGGGATGGACTGAGGGCTCCGATGTAAGGTGGGGATGGACTGAGGGCTCTGATGTAAGGTGGGGATGGACTGAGGGCTCTGATGTAAGGTGGGGATGGACTGAGGGCTCTGATGTAAGGCGGGGATGGACTGAGGACTCTGACGTAAGATGGGGATGGACTGAGGGCTCTGATGTAAGGTGGGGATGGACTGAGGGCTCTGATGTAAGGTGGGGATGGACTGAGGGCTCTGATGTAAGGTGGGGATGGACTGAGGGCTGTGATGTAAGGCGGGGATGGACTGAGGGCTCTGATGTAAGGCGGGGATGGACTGAGGGCTCTGATGTAAGGCGGGGATGGACTGAGGACTCTGACGTAAGATGGGGATGGACTGAGGGCTCTGATGTAAGGCGGGGATGGACTGAGGGCTCTGATGTAAGGCGGGGATGGACTGAGGACTCTGGTGTAAGGTGGGGATGGACTGAGGGCTCTGATGTAAGGCGGGGATGGACTGAGGGCTCTGATGTAAGGCGGGGATGGACTGAGGGCTCTGATGTAAGGCGGGGATGGACTGAGGGCTCTGATGTAAGGCGGGGATGGACTGAGGACTCTGGTGTAAGGTGGGGATGGACTGAGGGCTCTGAGGACTTTGGGGGAAAAAGGGGGGGGGGGGGCTGTGAACTTGAATGTGATGGAAGGTGGGGACCCTGAGAGGTCTCATGTGAAGGGGGGGGGGGGTCTAGTAAGGATTCTGATGTGGTAGAGGACCTCATGATGTATGTTCCTAAAAGATGCCATAAATGCCAAGAGGTTGGGATACACAAGGGTCCATGTGTTGTGAGTGTGCAGTATGTGTGAGATCATTGTATAATACAAGAGCAGCCAGACTCTGCATTATTGTATAACACATATTCCACCTCCTATATAGTATATCTCCTCACTAATACAGCACAGATTGTGTCCTCATGTAAACACACTACTCCCTCCTCCTCTATGTACACAGCGCTGCCCCGCGTACAGCTAAGCCCCTCACAGCTCACAGAATCCTCTCACACACATTATACATACTTCCCACAGCCGCTCACTCCCATTATCACCACTATCATTGCCCTCCTCGGGATCACTCCGTGCTGCGACCCGGAAGCCTGCTGGAATCTACTGTATATCTGTCT
The DNA here is from genome assembly GCF_037356315.1 of Lithobates pipiens. NCBI lineage: Eukaryota > Metazoa > Chordata > Amphibia > Anura > Ranidae > Lithobates > Lithobates pipiens. The sequence goes on from NW_027507718.1 coordinate 14,232,555, forward strand.
TCTGCGTGTATTCCGGCTGTTAGTAGAGAACCCCTGTAGGCTTCATCAGGTACTGCACAAAAGCACGCCCCTGCCGTTGAAGTGGAACCTTACTCTCCCAATCAACTTCTTAAAGCGGGAGTCCACCGGGACTCCGCGTTTTTTTTTTTTTTTTTTTTAAAAGCCAGCAGCTACAAATACTGCAGCTGCTGACTTTTAAAATAGTGACACTTACCTGTCCAGCGCGCCCGCGATGTCGGCACCCGAAGCCGATCGCTAGGTCGTCTGTCGGGTCCTGCCGCCACCATCTTGGGTATGGAAATCAGGAAATGGAGCCTTTCGGCTTCATTTCCCGGTTCCCTACTGCGCATGCGAGAGCCGCGCGGCGCAATCCGGACGGTCCCCGCTGCCTCTGGGAACTGTGTGTTTCCCAGCAGGCAGCGGGGCGCTTGCGCAAAGGGGCGGGCAGTTGCGGAAAGGGGCGTAATCCACGCCCCTTTCCGCAGACAGCTATCCCGGAAGTGGGTGCAGTTAACTGGATTATCCAGGTAACTGCACCCCCCTCCCCCCTGAAAGGTGCCAATTGTGGCGCCGGAGGGGGGGGGATTCCGATGAGCGGAGGTCCATTTTAGGGTGGACCTCCGCTTTAAATCCTCATGCTGCTGGCATTAGGAAATAGATGGGAAATGATATCAGATTTTCTTGTTATACTTTTTTTTTTTTTTTTTACATTTCTTCGGTTACTTTGTTGTTGTTCTTTTTGCCTAGGCATATGATGTCATACTTCCCAGGAGTCTTCAGGAGAGGAGGGGATTTTCTCAGCAAAGCATACCCTCCTGCATGCATAGTTGTCAACATTGTAAAAAAAATATAGGGCCACTTTTTTGGCTGTAGGCACAGACTTATTATAATTAAGGGGTGGGGCATGCATTTGTAGGCGTGACATAGCAAAAAAAAAAAGAAAAATGTGGCACGCTGCGATCGCCGAGCTTAACAATGATCGTCGTTGACGTGAAACAGTGGGTGTGGCTTATATGGGCGTAGTTCAAATGGGGGTGTGGTTAGAGTCTGAAATGAATAAGAGAGAGGGGAAAAGAGGGAGAGAGAAAGAAGGAGGGAAGGAAAGAGGGATGGAGGGAAAGCAGGCCCACATCCTATACCACAATAGAAATGTGTATTCCAGAGTTTAACAAATCAGATAAAGATACTCCAAACACCTGGTGTTGGCACTTCAATCATACCAGCACCATGGTTGCTGTGGTGTCATGATGATTGAAGCACATTATTACTATTATTACATTGTAATATAGAATTAAATCATTCAACTCACCATAATCCAGAATCAGTGGGACCCCTGAGCGTGTCATCTGCCATGTCACCTGCCACCAGACGCCATCAGGTGCCCCCAGCAGAGTCCATCCTTGCATCAGGTGCCACCAGCAGAGTCCGTCCTTGCATCAGGTGCCCCCAGGAGAGTCCATCGTTGCATCAGCTTCCCCCAGCAGAGTCCGTCCTTGCATCAGGTGCCCCCAGGAGAGTCTGTCCTTGCATCAGGTGCCCCCAGCAGAGTCTGTCCTTGCATCAGGTGCCCCGAGCAGAGTCTGTCCTTGCATCAGGTGCCCCGAGCAGAGTCTGTCCTTGCATCAGGTGCCCCGAGCAGAGTCTGTCCTTGCATCAGGTGCCCCGAGCAGAGTCTGTCCTTGCATCAGGGGCCCCGAGCAGAGTCTGTCCTTGCATCAGGTGCCCTGAGCAGAGTCTGTCCTTGCATCAGGTGCCCCGAGCAGAGTCTGTCCTTGCATCAGGTGCCCCGAGCAGAGTCTGTCCTTGCATCAGGTGCCCCCAGCAGAGTCTGTCCTTGCATCAGGTGCCCCCAGCAGAGTCTGTCCTTGCATCAGGTGCCCCCGGCAGAGTCTGTCCTTGCATTAGGTGCCCCCAGCAGAGTCTGTCCTTGCATTAGGTGCCCCCAGCAGAGTCTGTTCTTGCAACAGGTGCTCCCAGCAGAGTCCGTCCTTGCAACAGGTGCTCCCAGCAGAGTCCGTCCTTACATCAAGTGCCCCCAACAAGTCCGTCCTTACATCAGGTGCCCCCAGAAGCAGAGGCCCTCCTTACAGATCTGTGTCCCTGGCAGTGGAGCCCCTCCTTACATCTGAGGTCCCCAGCAGCGGAGCCCTCCTTACTTCAGTGTCCCCAGCAACTGGCAGTAGCGGAGCCCTCCTTACAAGAGCAATCTGTGTCACCAAGCCACAGAGCCCTCCTTACAGAGCGATCTGTGTCCCCCAGCAACAGAGCTCCCCTTAATTCAGTGTCCCTGGTAGCAGCAGTGGAGCCCTCCCCTCTCCACTGAACACAAGAGGAAATAACCCTCGTGGCGGCGGCGTCCATCTTTTTGTAGCCTGCTGCCCATTTTTTCCTAAAACATTCACGATTTTCCCAGGACAAAGGTAAAATCCTGGAAAATTAATCAGGACGAGCTCCGATCAGGACGAGGGTCCCAAAATCGGGGTTGTTGGCATGTATGTGCATGCATGTTTGAGCTAAGGGCAGATTTCAGGAAGTACAGCATAGAGACATGGATGGATAGGGGAGTTTGCGTTTCATTTTAAACATTTATTAACCCTTTACTGACCACGCTATAGCCCGAATGACAACTATAGGGCGGCCTGCTAGTTCTGGAAACTTGTCATATATGACAGCCTCCCGTGATTGCGCCCGCTGTGCACTCTGTGATTGTCTCCGGACACTGCTGATCTCAGATTGAGGTAAAGAGCCAATCAGCGGCACTTTACCCCGTGATAATAATAATGATAATCTTTATTTTATATAGCGCCTTTAAACGTGGCTTCTTAAAGCACTTTACAAGGAAAACAATCCTTGTGTCCAATCACAGTTGATCACGGATGTAAACAGAAGCTGGTTATTGGCACTCCTTTCCTCACGCTGACAAAGAGAAGAGAGCCGATAACTTGATTATCAATGCAGTCCCAACAGTGCCCACCAGTTCTGCCAATCAGTGCTCATCAGTGCTAACTAGCAGTGCCTACTCATCGGTGTCACCTATCAGTGCCCATCAGTGCAGCCTATCAATGCCCATCAATGTCACCTCATTAGGGCACATGAGTGCAGATTCATCAGTGCAGTGGTAAATAGTGTTTTTAGCTTGTGATGCTCAGGTGCAGTAAAGATCTGCTTTAACTTTTTCAGCCTTCAGACTTTGTATAAAAAAATTAAACGTCAGCAGTTACAAATACTGCAGCTGCTGACTTTTAATAAAAGAACACTTGCCAGTACAGGGATCCAGCAATGTGCTCACCCAAACATCTTCTTCGTCTGTCTTCGGGTCCCAGCCACTGGGGATTCCTTGCGGCCTCATAGTCGGCTGCCCTCTGTACAAGTGTGAGCCACGCTACGCTTTGTGAATAATCCCACAGCCTTCTGGGACCTGTGATGTGTGCCAGAAGATTGCAGGTGGGGGGTGGGAGAACTTCCGGTGGATCGATAATGTAACGTTAACCCTAATTTAAGCAGCAGGATGGGAGGGAGTGCCACAGACATGAAGAAGACAGTCAGAAAGGGGAGGGGGGAGAGAATGGAGGAGAGGAGACACAGAGCAGGGCTGCGGGCTGACGGAGGCATGTACGCTAGGGTTGCCACCTTTTCTTCAAGCCAAACCTGAACACTTTAGCAGCACACGGCATTTTTTTTATTTTTTTTACGGGGGAAGACTGTGGTATAAAATGGAACTCCTGATGTAAGGTGGTTTCTTCTCACCAAAGCCCCCATTTACATCAGAATTCCCTGCATTCCCCATTAAATCAGGGTCCCCAAAGCTCCCCCTTACATCAGAGTCCACAGAGCACCCCTTACATCTGAGTCCCCCTTACCTTAGTCTACTCATTTGCTCAGGGGAAGGACAGAGAAGGGAGGGAGAGGGCCTATGCACTGGGTTGGTCGTGGTACTTGGTTAATGTGGAGCATAGGTTTGTGCAACCTAGGCAGCAAAGGTGAATCTGCACCGCACTGGGTAAAAAGGGTGTGCCCAGGCATGCCTAAGTTGGATGGGGGGGAGTTGCAGTCCCATCTGAATAATGTGCCCGGGTTTCAGACAGTCTGAAACCTGGACATATTATTCAAAACCCGGACTGTTCAGGTGAATCCCGGACAGGTGGCAACCCTAACGTACGCTGACAACGGTGTCAGGGCTAAGCAGCCCTGAGATATCGTGGTCATTATACAGAGGGGAGGGCAGAAACTGGCAGAATCAGCCAGGTATTTCTTTATTTATTTATTTTTTTTAACAAACACTTTAACCACTTCCGGCTGTCAAATAATGGCTGGGCGGCGCGGGTCTCGTTCAGGGTGGACGTCACATGGCGGCCCTCCAGAGCGACCACTCTCGCGCATGCACGTGGGGGCGCATCGCTGCTTTCTATTGTGCAGTGTGTCAGTTTGACACACCGATACACCAATCTCGGTAAAGAGCCTCTAACGGAGGCTCTTTACCATGTGATCAGCTGTGTCCAATCACGGCTGATCATGATGTAAACAGGAAGAGCCATTGATCAGCTTTTCCTCGCTCGCGCCTGACAGACAGGAGCAGTAGGAGGAGAGCCGATCGACCACTCTCCTGACAGGGGAGGTCTGTGCTGATTGTTTATCAGTACAGCCCCCCCTCGGATACCCACCCAAGACCACCAGGATGCTGCTAAGGACCACTAGGGATGCTACCCTAGACCACCAGGGAAATGCTAATCAGTGCCCAGGCAGCTGCCAATCAGTGCCCATCCCCAATGCCTGCCAGTGTCAGTTCCATCAGTGATGCCTATCAATGCCATCTATCAGTGCCATGTATCAGTGCCACCCATAAGTACCCATCAGTGTAGCCTATCAGTGTCACTCATGAGTGCCCATCAATGCCACCCATCAGTGCCGCCTGTCAGTGCCCATCAGTGCCACCTCATTGGTGCCCGTCAGTGCTGCCTTATCATTGAAAGAGAAAACTTAGTTATTTACAAAATTTATAACAGAAACAAAACAAAAACTTTTTTTTTTCAACATTTTAAGTCTTTTTTTATTTGTTTAGCAAAAAATAAAAAACGCAGAGATGATCAAATACCACCAAAAGAAAGCTCTATTTGTGGGTACAGTGTAGCATGACTGCGCAATGGTCATTTAAACAGCACTGAAAGCTGAAAATTGGCTTGGGCAGGAAGGGGGTGTAAGTGGCTGGTATTGAAGTAGTTAAAGAGCATCAACTGCTGAAAAAAAAATCTCTGGTCATGACTGCAGCTGCAGTCATGGCCAAAGTATAACCATTTCAACCAGATGACGTAGAGAAAAAAAAAACATTCCTTTCTGGGTGATCCATGTCCTTGTATGCAAGGATTTTAAAGGGGTTTTAAAGGTACGTGTGAAAAAACACCTGGCAGTCACTGGCCCCCTAGCCCCCCATTTTACTTACCTGAACCCCTTCATTTAGTTGGTGGGGACGCGCTGGCTCCTTCTCCTCGGGCTCCCGCCTCTTGATTGGATAGATTGGTAACAGTGCAGCCATTGGCTGCCACTGATGTCAATCAAATTCAATGATGCGGGCACTTGGGGGGGCGGAGTCTGGCATTCTGTGTCTATAGACACAAATGCTGGACTCAGGAGCGCACCCGCAAGGTTCCCCGAGGGGGTTATCAGATGTGGGGAAGAGCCGCCGGGGGACCCCAGAAGAGCAGGTTCGGGGCCACTCTGTGCAAGTGGAGGTAAGTATGACATGTTTGTTATTTTAAAAAAAAATACTCATAATCACTTTAACAAACTTTGTTGCAGATTCCTACCTTTTATTATTCTGAAGAAATAGCTGTTTGTCTGTGTCCATGTTCAAAGTGGATGTAAATGGGAATGACTTTATAATTATCCATCAGCTGCTGCACTAGCAGAGTTCACACAAGGAAAGTGGCAGGGTCTGCATCCCGTTAGATGTGATTCCCCTTTGGGAGTACCAAAAATGACATGTTTGTTGCAGGGAATGACCAAAAATCTGACTTGTATCTTAGTGTACACTTCTGGGAAAATCAGTGAGCCAATCACTCAAAAAGAAAATTGCATTTCTGAGCGGGGGGTCCGTACAAATCTGTGTACAGAATATCTCCGGGTTTCCATATTGCATTGCATTTTACAGAGTATTACAGAGATGTGGATTGAGAAGGAAAAGTTTCATAACATTCGGTTATATTATGACTTCTGTAGCAATTGTATATGCTATATTATTTTTTAAATTTGCTATTTGTTTACCCCACAAAAGTGGAGTTGCCCTTTAACCACTTGCTTACTGGGCACCTAAACTCCCTCCTGCCCAGATCAATTTTCAACTTTTAGCGCTGTCACTCTTTGAATGGCAATTGCACGGTCATACAACACTGTACCCACATTACATTTTTATAATTTTTTCCCCCACAAAAAGAGCTTTCTTTTGGTACTATTTGATCACCTCTTGTTTTTTTTTGTTTTGTTTTTTTTTAATGAAAAAAGACCGAATTTAAAAGGCTGCATTGATGGGCACTAATAAGGCAACACTGATGGGTACTGATAAGGCGGCACTGATGGCCACTAATAGGCGGCACTGGTGGGCACTAATGGGCGGCACTGGTGGACACTGATGGGTGGCACTGAAGAGCACTAATAGGTGGCACTGAAGAGCACTAATAGGTGGCACTGATAACTGGCACTGATGGGTGACAGTGATAGGCACTGATCGGCACTGGTAGGTGACACTGATGAGGTACCACTGATGTACTTGAAGAAGGAGAAAAAACCCCAATAAAACGGGACTTTATAAGTGACTGAAAGCACAAGTAATGGATATTATTACAATATTTTATTAAATGCAAACATTATCTTTAAATATGCATATAAAGCATTTAGAAAAATGCATCATCACAAACAGCGCAATATGATAGATAAAATGGCTCAAGCACACGTTCAACCCGGCAATCGTTTCAGGCAGATCCTGCCCTTCTTCAAGGTTTTCTAGACCTTATACAGAGCCCACTAATAAAAAAACACATATAAATATTAATGTATTAATTCACGTACTACTTACATTTAACAGAATATATCATAGTCAGAAGCATGGAGAGACATATACAAGGTTTTTTTACATTGTCGGGGTCTGCGGGCGGGGGGCTTATTGGAATCTGGGAGCCCCTTTAATAAGGGTGCCCCCCAGATACCGGCCCCCCACCCTATGTGAATGAGTATGGGGTACAATGTACCCCTACCCATTCACCTGTGAAAAAAAGTAAAAAAAAAAACACAACACAAGGGTTTAAAATTATTTATTGCACAGCTCCAGGGGTCTTCTTCCGTCTTTGGGGGGTCTTCTCGCCGGACTCCTCTGCTATCTTCTGCTAGCTCTTTTACTAGCGGAGGAGCCCAGCTTTCTTCTTTGTCCAGGGGTCTTCTTCCGACTTCGGGGGGTCTTGTCCCCCTCTTCGATTCTTCTTGCCGGGCCTCCGCGCCTTCTTCCAGCTCTTTTACTAGCGGTGGCCCGGTCTTCTATCGCGGCCGCAACTGCCTTCTTCTTGTTCTTCTTGTTCTTCTTCCTCCTTGAGATGTTGACTCGATGCTCTCTCTGGCCGCAATGACAGGGACGCGGTGTGCGGCGACTTATATAGGGACATCGCCGGGTGATGTCCCCGCCCATTATGATGTCACAGTCCCAGCATCCGGCGGACAATTTTTGAGTCAAAAATACTTTCTATGTCCGCCGGACTTTTGGGAAAAAAAAGTCCGCCAGAGCCCACACATGGCCACCGGATAATCTGATCGTGTGTACGCTGCATTAGTCTGTTCAAAAGTCAGTTCATTTTTAACGTGATGACGTAAACGGGACTAAGCAAGGAAGGTCAATAGCCAGTAGCCAATAGCTTCCCTTGCATCGTATTTGGTCCGTTGGACCAGCACACAGACAAACTGTTTTCCCGATTTTAGTCTGTCAGAATTGAGTCCGTGAGATAGATGTTCTATTTCTAGGTCCGTCCGATTTATTTTTCAAAAAACGATTGGACTAGCCCACACATGATCGGATTGTCCGATGGACTAATCCCTTCGGACCTAGTCTGCCGGAAAGTCCGGTCGTGTGTACGCGGCATTACACTCAATGTAGTGCAAGAACAGAGCTCAGCCCTCTCTTCTTGATGGGCAGATATCATAGTGCATTGATGTTTGATGATTGACCAAAGCATGCTTTGGCCAATCACAGAGCACTGTGCTGCGTAGACTAGATATTCAATGTAGACTCTATATTCTGTTAGTGCAGACAGTGTAATATATATAACAATGTATTAAAGTGATTAAGGGGAACCCCCTGCCAAATCTCTTTTTTAAAATTGCTTGCATGGGAGTCCCCCCCCCAAAATCCATACCAGACCCTTCAGGTCTGGTATGGATTTTAAGAGGAACCCCGCACCAAAAATGTAAAAAACAATGGCGTGGGGGTCCCCCCAAAATCCATGACAGACCCTTATCCGGGCAAGCAGCCATGGCAGGCCAGGAAAGGGGGGGGCGTGTGAGAGCCCCTCCTCCTGAACCGTACCAGGCCGCTTGCCCTCAAATTGGGGGGATGCTTTGGGGGTCCCCCCAAATCACCTTGTCCCCATGTTGATGGGGACAAGGGCCTCATCCATACAATCCTTGCCTGGTGGTTGTGGGGGTCTACAGGCAGGGGCTTATCAGAATCTGGAAGCCCCCTTTAACAAGGGGGCCCCCAGATCCCAGACCCCCCTGTGTGAATGGGTAGGTTACCCATTTAGCAAAAAAAGTGTCAATAAAGTCAAAATGACAGGAGACAGTTTTTGACAATTCCTTTATAAAAAAAAAAAAGTGTCCCATGATGTCCATCCATCTTCAATCACGGCGCCCAGACCCAGAAAAATAGAAAAAAAAAAGCTTGGCTTCGATGGGAAGGTAACCGGGTGACCCCACCACCCCACCACCTTCTGACGTCATGTGATGTCATGTGATGTCAGAAGGGACAGGGTCGTCCGTTTACATCACCGGGTTAGCCCTGCCCTTGCCTATATAACAGCTGTCACAGCCAAGAGACAGAAGTCGGCGGAACGCCTCCCATCGAGGCGGAACTTCATTTTTTTTTCTATTTTTGGGTCCATCGTGCCCGCCTGCAGACCCCCACAACCACCGTGCAAGGGTTGTGGGGATGAGGCTCTTGTCCCCATTTTGATGGGGACAAGATGCTTTGGGGGGACACTCCATATAGTGTAGAAAGGGGTTTAGCAATGTCACTCTGTGCGAGTAGTTTCTCATAGTTTCTCGATCGGGTTGGCCTGGAGGAGGGGCAGCTGAGGAAATTGAGCCCTGACTGCATAACGCAACTAGCAGTAGAAATTTATTGTTATTTATTTTTATATCACCACTGGCACTGGAGGTTATTGATTCCAGAATGTGGTGCTAGCTTTGGGGTAGAAACACCATTGCAGCATCAGGCAAATCAGTTTTTTCCCTTTAACAGGGAACTGAATTCTCTCAAGCAACATTAACTATTTGTTAATCCACGGTGCTAGTATTAGTATATAGATAGGAAGGTATATTATATTTAATTGTTTTAACCTTTTTTTTTACAACTCTACAATGCTTCAGTTGCTACCTGGTTTTTGGTCTATGCCAAAATGATATCTTACAACCCAGTGGTCTTTCATCTAGAAATGGGTAGGAGGGGGCTTTCTCAGTTGAGCCCACCTTCCACCTTACATGTCTGAGCAAGAGGCAGCTAAAGGCAGATGGATTCCAGAAAGTAAATGCTATATGAATCATCTGCCCTTACTCAAGATGGCCACAGCTTGAAATGCTTGGGGGTGTTTTTCAAAGTGATACAGTATCTCAACAAAATAAAGCATGGAAACATGGATGAATGGTGAGTCTGCTTTGAATATTAAAAATTAATTAAAAATGGTATGGAGTTTGTGGTGCTCAAATACAGTTTAGTTCTGCTTTAATAAAGATTGACAAGGGTATAGAATGGTATGTCTGTGCAGATTTGTTGTGCCACATCCTATAAAATCTACAAAAAAAGGAAATCCCTGTTGGTGGACTTTGGTGACACGTACAACCGCAAAACTATATTTTTATTGATACAAAATCTGTATATACATAATCACAAAAAATAAACACGGAGTGATTCAAAACAATTAAAAATAAGAAAACAATGTCCATAATGCAGAATTGAGCACCCATACACAATAAGGTGATCCCCAACACTTATTACCATACGTGTTTCGAAGGAATTGTACACTCCTTCATCAGGGGTAGGTGTAGATTATGTAAAACATAGTTCTAGTAAAAAACACAAATCACAGGATATTGGGGAAAGAAACTGACATATAAGTAATGCAGATTAATAAATAATAATAAAAAAATAATAATAATAATAATGTTGATCCCAGTACTTGCATAGCAAAATATGCAGATATGGACATGCAATATCTTATGAATTAAAAGCAATTAAGTCGAACAGTCAGGTGGCATGGCTTTCCAGTGTATTGGGCTTCATATATATAGCTTGGTAACTGATGAATTGCAATAGTTGGAAAAGGTGTTAACTGAGTGAGAGGGCCCTGTAGGAGTCACCCCTCCCCTACTCCAATGACAGCAGAGTGGCACTGGAAGAAGACAGGAGAAACACTGAGGCAAAAGAGGCAGGGGACCCTGAAAAAGGAAAAAAGAAGGAGAGAAGAAAAGTGGAAGTGTAAAATTGATGATAATAAAAAGTATATATGGATGTCTTTATGACGTATCTCGTATATAAAAATAAATGTATAGTATGAACAGAGAGGGTATACCTGCAGGGAGGACCCATGATGGGAAGGGCAAGCAGAAGGGGAGAGACAAATTGCCAAGATCAACTGTAAAAGTATCAAAAAATATTTTTGTGTAGAAGATTATTTTCAGTAAAGTGCGGATTGTATTATAATTGGTAATATTTTTTAAGGGGGAAAAAAAATTGTAATGAATAAAAAATAATTAAACAAATGGATACCTGCAGCGTAGGGCTCTTAATGCAATAAATAGGCAGCTATAGAAAACCTGGTCTCCAAGATGGGGTTATAATAAATAAATATAAATAAATAAATAGATAAAATAAAGATTAAAAAAAGCAAACTATCATTTCACAATGTTGGCCATTGTAAATTCATGATGTAATAGAACTAGAAAGCACTTGTTACTGTCTAGGTAAATTTACAATGGGAATGTGTTGTTGTATTGCTGAAGTTTCCATTATTGATGTAGTATTTGCTTAGCCATGTCAGCACTCAAGCTTCCAGCTTGCCATTATCCTGATGGATTGCCTTGTCCTCAGAGTCTTCTTTACAGTCATAAAGTTTACAGTGTGCTCTATCAACAAGGAAGAAGAAGCAATATCCTCTCTTCATGATAATTCCCTGCGTTCTGTAATGATAATAATAGTATGACTATTTAAAAAATATTGTATTCTGGTGTGTGTGTGTGAGTTTGTGTGTGTGGTTAATACATGTAACCATTATATTGGGTAAATTAAGTATTGTTCACTTTTAGTTCACATTTACAAGCAGGACACGCTTTCCAACCAAAGTGACAGTGGAAAAAGTTGGGACAAGCTGAAAATTTTTAGTTATATTAAGGTTTGATCACTTTGCGACCACCCCAAATCAGATTTACTGCTACAGGGTGGGCACACTGTGCAGAATTACGTGATTTTGCACTTCCGGGTTTTGGGCGTGAGTGATTGTACACAGCAGAAGCTGATCAGCGGGTCCCTTAAACCCGATGTCCACCGGGATCCGCTGATCATTCGTTACCCATGTAAACAAGGCAGACTGTCATTCATGTCTTCCAGTAGTAAAAGCACCTCGTGTACAGTTAGTAAGCACTCCCTAGGCAGACCTTTATCCTTTGATCATCCCTATTGTTAACCTATTCCCCGCCAGTGTCATTAGTACAGTGACAGTGCATATTTGTAGTACTGAACACTATATTGGTGTCACTGGTCCGCAAAAAGTGTCAAAAGTGTCAGTTAGGTGTCCAATTTTTCCTCCTCAGTACCACTGTAAGTTGCTAATCTCTGCCATTACTAGTGGGAAAAAATAAATAAATAAAAATATCCCATAGTTTGTAGACCCTGTAACTTTTGCGCATACCAATCTATATATGCTTATTGGAATTTTTTTACCAAAAATATGTAGCAGAATTCATATTGACCTAAATTGATGAAGAAATTCAATTTTTTTTTTACTTTTTTTTTTATTGAATGTGTTGTAGAGCAGAAAGAAAAAAATACTGTTTTTTTTTTTTCCAAAATTGGTGGTGTTTTGTTTCTAGTGCAAAAAATTTAAATTGAAGAGGTTATCAAATACCACCAAAAGAAAACTCTATTTGTGGGGAAAAAAATACATTTTATTTGGGTGCAACGTCACACAGATGTGCAATTGTCAGTTAAAACAACCCAGTGCCATATCCAGGGCTCAATATTTCAAGTCATGAGCTACTAGCCAGGCCTCAAGGGTTACTCGCCACTAGTTGCCCCACCCAACCCCTATCCTGTTCCGCCGCTAATTCCACCCCAAAACACGCCCTTGTAAATTATCTCATGAAATGACATTTAAATGTTTTATGCAGAATTATGTTACAAAAATAAATATGAAAAACAACTTTATCAGTGCCCATCAATGCAAACTCACCTGTGCCCATCAATGCAGCCTCACCAGTGCCCTTCAATGCAGCCTAACATGTGGCAACCGATGCAGCCTCATCTGTGCCCATCAATGCAGCCTCACCTGTGCCCATCAATGCAGCTTGACCTGTGCCCATCTATGCAGTCTCACCTGTGTCTATCAATGCAGCGTTAACAGTGCCCATTATTGCAGCCTCACCTGTGGCAATCAATGCACCCTCATCTGTGCCCATCAATGCAGACTGACCAGTGGGCATCAATGCAGCCTCACCTGTGCCCATCAATGCAGCCTAACATGTGGCAACTGATGCAGCCTCATCTGTGCCCATCAATTGAGCCTCACCTGTGCCCATCAATGCAGCTTGACCAGTGGCCATCAATGCAGCCTGACCTGTGCCCATCTATGCAGTCTCACCTGTGTATCAATGCAGCGTGACCAGTGCCCATTAATGCAGCCTCATCTGTGCCCATCAATGCAGACTGACCAGTGGGCATCAATGTATCCTCACCTGTGCCCATCAATGCAGCCTCACCTGTACCCATCAATGCAGACTGACCAGTGCCTATAAATGCAGCCTCACCTGTGCCTATCAATGCAGCATGACCAGTGCCCATTAATGCAGCCTCACCTGTGGCAATCAATGCAGCCTCATCAGCTTCTCTTTCATTTTCAGTGAATGGCCACGCATCTTTTTAAACTCCCTTTCACCGAAAAGTTTTTTCCCTATGCCAAGGTCACCATGCATAGCATACTAGCTCATTATGAATTACTTAGCTGAGATCGAACCCTGCACTGCAGCCGTCCTCGTACACTGCTCCAACTGCCAACATCGCTCCCAGATTTACTTCCAGGTATCGCAGTCTCCATTATGCAAATGCACGGGAGCCTCCGGTAATGGCACACTCACTGAAGCAACGGCACATGCATATGCTGATGATGTGCTGATGATGTCGGCATATGCAAATACAGGAGATATCTCCTAAACCATTCAGGTTTAGGACATATCCAGGGTAGTTACAGGTAAGCCTTATTATAGGCTTACCGCATGCGGCAAGCCATCTCTCCCGAGCTGCCACTAGTGTAAGTGAGGAGGGGCTGGCCAAAGTAACACACATTATTTATGCATTCAGCTCTCAATGAAGTGGAGAGGGTTACCTGTACAAAACATCCTCCAGAGCCTTTGCTCTGGAGGAACATCTCATCAGGCTGTTCCCCATGAGGAACATGATCCCAGAGCAGAGGGTTTTTAATTACCAGCTGTCACATGCCAGAAGAGTGGTGGAGAATGCCTTTGGCATAATGGCAAGCTGGTTCAGGATCTTCCTAACATCCATCAACCTGGCCAAATATAAACTGAACCATGTCGTGTTGAGCTGCTGAATTCTCCACAACTACCTAAGGAAGAATGCAGCCAGCTATCTGGCCTCAGTTTCGACTGAGGCAGACTTTGCATTGGATACAGCAGCGATGACAGCTATCGAAAGTGGCCGTCCTGGCTTCCCCCGCGAAGTTAAGCAAAAATATGTTGAGTGATTTGGGTTATCCGCTTTACCATTAGGCGTGTTGATATACCCATTTTTTTAAAGAGGAAGTAAACCTTGATGGGTTTACTTCCTCTTTCATTCCCTGCAAAGGCAAAGCATAATGGACTACTATGCATCGCATAGTAGCCCATTATGTGTCACTTACCTGACAGAGGAGCCAGCGATGTCACCGCTGTCCCCTGTAGTCCGGCGCATCCATCTTTTCGGTGGGGTCTCGCAGCTCCGCCGCTGTCATTCGGCGGAGCCGCGATGACGTCACTCCCGCGCATGCGCACGGGAGCCGACACGCGCGGCAGCTCCATTATTGGAAATGCCGCGCTCAGTGCGCCTGCGCGCCGCTGTCTACGGCGCATGCGCCGTAGACAGCGGTGCCTGTCTTTGGGCAAATATCTCCTAAACCGTATAGATTTAGGAGATATTTCTTGGACCTACAGGTAAGCCTTAATCTAGGCTTACCTGTAGGTCAAAGTGGTTTGTAAGGGTTTACAACCACTTTAAATGTTCCCTCTTCAAACATGTTGAGTACTTTGTGGGTAGAGGGGCAACTGCTTTACAACATAATGTTGCGGATGTGCAATAATTTTTTTTTTTTTTAAACTAAACTCATATTTCATTTGAATTACTGTTTGTGTTTCTTATCTGTCTCCTAGGTTCTCAAATGGCCTTTTAATTTTGGCCATTTTCTTCAATAGTGCAAATGTAACTTTGATAACATGAGGTGACAATCTCTTCTTCAGCTAACTATTATGTTGTGCCGTGGGTCTGCTACACACACACACACACACACACACACACACACACACACACACACACACACAACAACAACAACAACAACAACAACAATGTTGTTGTTGTTAATGTATGTAATGCGTTAATGATAAAAATATTCATCCTTTTCAACTCCTTGAATTAATTGCTTGGAGTCCCTAAAATGGGCTGATTTCTGCACATTTTACAGCACATTGTCACTGTAACTACACCAACTTAACAAAAATGCTGGTATTGAGCATTGAAATAAGAAGCCACATATTGTTGAGTATAAAACATTTTACTCCAAGCACATTTACATGTGCATTATAAACGTTTTTTGAACAAACCAACATCTTGGTGTATAATATGTATGTTTACCATTAATGTCTTTTTTGTGGCTAAACAGGTATGTTTAAAAACATAACATACACATCCCAAACTCAGGAACTTACAAAGTTTGACTTTGCTAAAGTGAAGGCCATATGAGACATTAGTATGTCAAAACTGTGTTGATCTTGTCTTTAGATGGGGTGAGCCATCCCTCTAAAAGCCACATTTTGAAGATGCACACAAATTGGCACATCAAATTTGGATTTCCCTCATGATCACATGCCTAAAATGTGTGTCTTTTCCCTACATCTATTTTGCTAAAGCCACAAAACACACAGTGTGTCAACATGTGCTATCTCCCATCATGGGATATCAATGTGTGCGTTTTGTGGGCACAACCCCTTCCTCCAAAATAAAGTAGGCGAGAGGAAGAAGATGCTCAGAGAGAGAGAGAGCGAGAGAGAGAGAGAGAGAGAGAGAGAGAAAGGGGTAAACTCTGCTGCTACATCTACACAGAGGTCACAGCTGTGAGATATTCCCACTCCCAGGACCTAAATTGTTGCTGATATCACCAGTTCCGTGAGAGATCGCCATTTTAAGGTCCTGAGTTGCTGCTAACATCATCAGTTCTGTAAGAGCTCACCATTGCTGGTATGCAGCCCAATTTGTTTAATACTGGATAGAGCAGTGCATGGTTAAAACCCATATAATTTATTTGCTGTCTGTTTCCTGTTGGGGATATTTCCATTCATTTCCTGCCCCAAAAGACATAGCGGGAAGTGGGAAGAAATTCTCTACAAAGCCAGGGACAATTTCTATCCAAGAGAGATAAAAATCCCTTTTGTAAGATTTAACTCAACTCATCTATTTTCTGCTACAGTAACAATGGCCATGCATACACAAAATCATTTTGGCTATACAATACACTTAAAACACAGCTGAACTTTCAGTTTAATTCAGTTTTTTTTTTTCATTTTTGATTTTTTTTCCCCTGTAAATTGTGTGGTTGGTTTTTTAATCAAGATCTCCTTTTTTGCCATTTTGCTCATCTTCGTAATTTTTTTGGTGTGTTTTGTGTGTCAACTTACCACAACACCATTATTATCTATTTATTTTATTGTTTTCTTTTTTAATCTCTAGGAGGTTGTTTGGTGTTGGTGCTCCTTGTTATTAATTTTAATTTGTATTTTTGAAATGTACCTGCCTACTCACAAATAAACTGTCCTTTTTGAAGGTGTGGCAGAAGGAGGAGGTGGGTTCAGTCTGGTCTGACAGAAGATGCCTGCATCTTCTGTCAGACCAGACTGAACCCAGGTCATCACTCTCTGGTCTTCTTTCCACGCTTCCTTATAGGCTGTGGCTGTGGTGCTGGAGGTGTGGCAGAAGGAGGAGGAGCATGGTCCAACCCCCACAAATGTGTTGTTTGTGTCATTTGGCCCTTCAGCCCCTTATTCAGAGTTTGTATAATTAGCTCCTCACACATGAGGTGTTGCCCCTCCTCCATTTGCTGCAGTTTGCACGCAGCCAAGGTGGCAAAGGCCTCTTGATATGTGGGGGTTGCTTTGAGGGCCACAGAAGCCTCCCCAATTAGCTTGAGAGCTAACTCCTCCACATTCCCCCCCTTTCTGGCCCTTTTGGGTGGAAGGCGGAGGGGAAGGACTTGTGATTGGGTCAGGCTCCAAGGCCTGCCCACCTCTTGGATGCCACATACCCTTGCCTCCTCCTGGCTGCCACATTCCACAGCCACCTCCTGGCTGCCGCATTCCACACCCTCCTCCTGGCTGAGCTCTTCCTGTGTATGAAAAGGGGACATAGTTTTAGTTTTTGGTTCATCAAACACACACAATTTTCAGCTCTTGACTGTTGCAAATTGTTAACAAATAGAAAAGACATCATTCTGAGCCCAGCATTTTTCATTCTTGGCCCAAATATTTTGGCCACTACTGTCTATTGATATGTGAAAAACTTTCTAAAATCAGCAATTAGTGAGCAAAAATCAAGTTAACATCATTCATTTTTACTCCAAAAATATGTAGAACAATACTTTACCTGGCTCAAGCTGGGCTCCTCCACACCTTGTTGCAAGACTCAGCAGGTGTAGAATGTAGAAGGAAGCGTGGAAGAGTAGAGAGGGATTCCCCCCGACCTCAGCCTAGTCTGACAGAAAATGCATCCTCTCATAGTACCACAGCCTAGGGACATAAACTTCATCTGTTGCTGCTCCAGTTTTCATGGACTCCAGGACCTTCTTGTGCTCCCTCAGATATGTACTCCTCAGGCCACCAATTTTCGTTTTTAAATAGGTGATGTCTGCCCTGGGGACCACCGGCTTCACAAACTCCAGCAGTTTCTCCATCGCTGCCTGCCTCTTTAATTTGTTGATGTAGTGGGGATGTTTAGCTTGCCACAGACAGGGCAGTTCCCTGTACTTGTCGATGAACAGGGGGAGAAAGTTGTGGTCGTTAAACAGTTGCGTACAAAGCATACTAGTAATGAGGAGGAGGACGAGGAAAGCCCGGAGCCAGAAACGTCCCAATCCCGGAGGAGGAGATTTAAGGCCTCAAATATGTATTTTGGAGAGATGTTGGAGATGGTGGACATATTGAAGAGGAACGACTATGATGGGAAGTATGGACCTTACCTAAACCCAAATGTCAGAAAGGCCAAGATCATGACTAAAGTTGTGAAGAGTCTTCAGAAGAATTTTGGGGTACGACGATCCATGGATCAACTGAGAAAACGCTGGTCAGGCCTGAAACTGAGGGAGCACGATCAGTACAGAAGGATCAATCGAGTTCTTCAAAAAAGTAAGTAGTTGTCGTGTGTTCATATTATTATTATTATTATTATTATTATTATTATTATTGCTTGCATACTGCTCCATGTGCTTTAATTTAATGTTGTACATTTTAAAATGGGCACTTTCATGTTCATGGGTTCAATCATTCGTAATAAGCATTGTTCGTTAGCCCATTCCAAAGACGATGTTTTGGCAAGTTGCACTTGACTACATTTGTTCACACAACAGGTAAATATTCCAGCTTTAGAAAGTGTCAAAAATAATGTTTTCAGCTTTGAACTCTGCCAAAAAACACAATTGTACGACACTTCCAAGCAATGTTTCATTTTCCTATTGCTGCCCTCAAATATCTGTGTTCTAAGTATTCCTTTTTTACATTCTCATAGGGGAGAGAAGACTCGGGACCTCTGAGGACGCCAGGGACCCCACACCTCCCAAAGAAGGGGAAATACCAACACCAGAAGCAGAGGAGGAAGGAGAGATTGTAGAGATTGGTGAAATTGGCACCACAACAGGTAAGCTAATCAATGTATGCCTGGATATTTATAATACACTGTGGTTTTTTTTTGGTTTTTTTTTTGGTGATGTGGATGTTGTGTAAGAAGAATCGCATTTTACCAGTGAAAGTGCCCAGATCATCATCAGGGAGATAATGGGGTGCAATCGCGATTTAGATAATATCAAGAAAAACATCAATTAAGAAAAAATGAAGAACATTATGTTCATGATGTTTTAGGGAGAATCTGAAACACCCAAAACTAGATAGCATCCATTTTCATTTTTCCAAAACACTTTTATATTTTTAGAAAAGCCAAATTTGGAAGATTGCACACAGTGTGTCAACATGATCTCCCATCATGGGGGATCAATGTATGCGTTTTGTGGGTGCAACCCCTTCCTTGCTACTAAAGTGGCTGAGATGAAGGGGTTGCACCCCCAAAACACGTACATTGATACCCCATGATGGGGCACATGTTGACATTAGGCATGGGATCAGGAAGAAAATGGCCACTTTTTGATTCACAATTTGTGTGTATCTTACAAATTTGGCTTTTACAGGGGTGACACCCCATGTGATGATGGCAATATCAACACAGTTTGTACATACTCATCTCTGATATTGTCTTCACTTTTCAAAGTTGAACTTTGTAAGTTCCTGTGTTCTGTATGTTATGCTTTGATACATGCCTGTTTACACAAAAACGCCAAGTTATGTAAATGTTACCAAAAATAATGTTTTATATACACCAAATAGGTTGGTTTGTTGTAAAACCCTTTTGCGCAAAAGCAGTATTTGTAGTAAAGTTGTTGTTTTCTGTGACAATGGGTGTTATTTATTAAAGGCAAATCCACTTTGCACTCCAAGTGTAGTTTCAGGTGCACTTTCGCAGTGCACTTGTAGTGCATAGTTGAGTTGCCTTTAGTAAATAATACCCACAGTGCTTTTTAAATTTCCCCAATCATGCCATTTTCATGACCCCACACATTTCTGCCATGGTGCTGAATATGAGCAATATTTTTGTCAGTAATGCACTACATACATTAACAACAAAAATAAGGTGTGTGTGTGTAGCAGACCCACAACATAATAATATTATCTGAAGATGAGACTGTCACCTCATCTCGATCAGAAATTGGGTTTGCACTGTTGTAGAAAAAGACCCAAAAAAACCACAAAAAAAAAACCTAGGAGACACCTAAAACAAAGCCAAGCAGTAAATGAAAACAAAGATTATTGCAGTTTGAAAGAAAAATTTATTAAAAAAATGCCTCTCAGACATTGTCTGACATATCAATGCCCCCCCACCCACAAAATACTCCATATATCTTGTTCTGACCATGCGGGCGCTTTGGGGGGGGGGGGGGGGCAAGCCAGGACGGCCAGCTTCAAGGGCCATCAGGTTGACATGTTCAGGCAAGTCTGCATCATGCCCAACTGAGGCCACATAGTTTGCTGAGTGTTTCTTCAAACAATTGTGCAGAATGCAGCACGAAAGCACAATATGATTGAGTTTATATTCCCGCCATGTGTATTGGAGTCAAAAATAGGCGGAACCGGCTGGCCATTATCCCGAAAGTGTTCTCCACTACTCTTCTGGCTCTGGCCAGCCGGAAATGAAAGATCCTCTGGTCTGGGGTGAGGGTCCTCATCGGGAAATGCCGCATCAGATGGTTTACTAGAGCAAACGCCTCATCCGCGACGAAAGCGAAGGGGAGTCCTTCCACATTCTCCCCTGGAGGTGGCAAGCCCAGACTGCCACTCTGGAGATGCCAGTAGGACACCGTCTGCGCAAACACTCCACCATCCGGCCATTTTTCCCCATGTCCACATACAGGAAGTCATATGTCGCTGACACCACCGCCAACATCATGATACTATTATACCCCTTGTAATTATAATAACCCGAGTTGGGGGGAGGATGGGGACGTGTTTCCCATCAATTGCACCTCCACAATTGGGAAAGTCCCAACGGGTGGCAAAGTGGGAGGCTGCAGTCTGCCATTCCTGTGGTGTTGAAGGAAACTGTGGAGTCAAACAAGAAAACATTTTTAGTAATTTTGCACATCAACATTGCATGCAGATTAGACACAAACATTTTTGCCCAAGATCAGTATAACATTTTTGGAAATGAGTATTTAAATCCAAAAGTATAAGGTCCCCTTATCAGATTCGTCACCCCCATTTGATGGCCCATTGCAAAAAATTAGGGGGGGGGGTGTTTTGGACAGGTAACCCTCTCCACTTCATTGAGAGCTGAATGCATCAATAATGTGTGATACTTTGGCCAGCCCCTCCTTACTTACTCTACTGGCAGCCCACTGGACAGGTAAGAAGTGTCATAATACAAAAAAAATGAACAAATGGAAGCACATTTTTACATTCTGCTATTACCTATCAAGATAATAATAGGAGAAAAAAAAACTTTAAACAGTAGCATTTGAAAGTATTGAGGCAGGCCCTTGCACTACATGTTTTGGTGAATTCATCCATAAATCTGACCACAAAAGAGATAGGTATAGTGTGTATTGGGTTTGGCAAAGTCAGCAGATAGAGGATTGCTATCAGCTGACCTAGCAGTTGGGGGGAGGGGGGTTCCTAATGAGTTAGGCCCACCTAAAAAAAAATCTCTGGCACTATGCATGAATTTAAGCACACACATAACATTAGTACACATTTTAGGGGGTGTTTAGGGGAAAGCAATACTATGGAGCTGACAAGATACATTGTTAAGTGACTAGGCTATAGGTTTATGGACCCAGAAAAGCATGCTGGGGAGGTTAGTAAAGGCAAATATGCATGAAGGACAAAAAAGGAACTTTAAAAGCTTCCAGCATGCATGAGGACAAAGGGGCACAGCATGTCAATTACAGCATATTGCAATCATGGTAATTAGGGAATGAGGAAAGAAATACAATACATTAGCAAACATTAAATACATAGAATGTGATGTTAAAGGAGAAAACTTACCTTAATATAGTCCTTCTGCAGGACCTGTATGATGGCAGAGTAGGTCTCAAAAATATTGATTTCCAGAGCCTGGGGGGAGATGCCTGTCGAGAACTTGAGGTCCTGAAGACTTCTTCCTGTCGCCAAGTACCACAACGTGGCGATGAGCCTCTGCTCCGGAGTGATGGTTTGCCGCATGCAGGTATCCTGCCTGCTGATATAAGGCGACAGCAAAGCCAGCAGATGGTGAAAAACGGGGTCCGTCATCCAGAGATAATTCCTGAAATCATCAGGATTATTCTCTCGGATCTCACGAAGCAAAGGCTTGTGTGAGAATTGGTCACGAATGAGCAACCAATTCTTGCTCCATGAACTCCTTGCCCTGTTCATGGACTAGGCTTGTGTCAAAGCTAAAAGCCCAACACCAAGCCCCAGCACAGCACAAACTCTACGATGAGTACGTACATGAAATATGGCTTCAAAAAGGATCGGCTGGTCAGAACGGACAACAGAAAGCACCCATAAACAGCAAGGCCTGAAAGAACGAACTGAAAACCAGAAACGAGTGGACAATATGCACTGAAAATCAAAGCATACTATACCAAGATATAGTCCACAATGACCAACAAATGCGAACTGACTACGCGCACTGATAAGCAGATACGCACCCACAAGCACAAACTGAAGAGCAGTAACGATCTGAAGCACAAATCTGAAAAGCGTGAATCGTCTCTAACCAAACTTTTACTAACACACGATAAACATCAGCAGAAGGAGCCCAAAGGGTGCCACACGTGGTGCTGAACTTTTTCTTTTCTAGTCCCGTCGTACGCGGTTTACGTCACCGCACTCTTGCTGACCGGAAATTCTGACAACGTGTATGCAACACCAGTTCCGGACTAAATCCGACGGAAATTATCCGGCGGATTTGGTGATCGGAATGTCCGACCGTGTGTACAAGGGCTTAGTCTTTTGACTAAAATGCCATTTTAGTTTTAGTCGTATTTTAGTAATCTCAATTGTTTTAGTTTTAGTGATATTTTAGTAGACTAAAATAGTAATCATTTAGTCGACTAAAATGTTTTAGTCGTTTTAGTTGACAAACTTAACACTACCTATCAGCATGGAACATGAACTTTGCTGATTGTAGCGTTATAGGTCTGATTTAGCAGGGGGCACTTCAGACCTCTGCAGAGTGACCCTTGTGTGTTAGAAAGCATACAGAAAAAATTACACATTTAAAAAAGTTTAGATTACATAGATGTTTCTATATTTTGGGCATTGTCAAGAATATTTACCTTGGAACTTATATAGAGAAACCACAATGGGGAGAAGGCAATAGGGTCCTACGTTAAGTGTCTGAATGAAAAATTATCTTTATTACCCAAATAACTCATGTACATTCATTATTACATACCTCCCAACATTTTGAGATGGGAATGAGGGACACCTACTAGCAAACATATGTAGGCATGTGACACTCCCCCTGCCATGCCCCTTAAAGGGTACATAACCAAAAACAATCCGCAAGTGCTTTATTTTAACCACTAATATTCCTTTATATTGGCTTTTAAAATTGACAAATACAGCAATTTGGAATTCCGATTAAAGGTTTAGCAGTGGGAAACACTTTTTGAAAATTAAAATGTGCATTTTATATACAAGTATATAGATGAGACCAAAAGGAGGGACAAATGAGGAGGGAAGAGGGACAGAGGGATATTGCTCCAAATCAGACAGTCCATTGAAATCAGGGACAGTTGGGAGTTATGTTATTATATGCACTAGAAACATAAATGGAGAAATCTGTTAAGCTGTTATAGACTATAAAGACAGTTCTCTGGGACACAGTGGAGGGGGAAATTACTAAAACTGGTGCACACTTGGCATAGTAACCAATCAGCTTCTATCTTCAGCTTGTTCAATTAAGCTTTGACAATAAAACCTAGAACAGTGATGGCGAATCTCGGCACCCCAGATGTTTTAGAACTACATTTCCCATGATGCTCATGCACTCTGCAGTGTTGTTGAGCATCATGGGAAATGTAGTTCCAAAACATCTGGGGTGCCAAGGTTTGCCATCACTGACCTAGAAGCTGATTGGTTACTATGCCCAGCTGCACCAGATTCTGTGTGCACCAGTGTTTGTAAATCTCCCCCAAGGCCTGAAGGGGGTCATGAAAAGATCCTATGCATTTAAAAATGCCAGGTGAAGACCTTTTCATTTGCTCTCATACGCGATTCTTTAGTCTGGGAAGACATCCAACATAACCTCCCAGCCACTAACAGTTCTGTTATTCATGTTTCAACACAGAATCAAATTTCATAAAAAGCAACATAACCTGACAGGACAAGTTATATTTATGACTAAATAACAATGTGTAAAAAAAAAAATACCATAAGAAATAATACCTTTCTTTGTAACCAATATTTCACAAATATGCAATGAAATGTACTGCACTCTTTTTCGTAATTCCAGTGTCACAATTGTGCAATTGTGCTAATGTACTTATGAAATAACGTCAGGCTAGGAAAACAGCTACATTTTTTTTCTCTAATTACACATGTTGTTTAACTTCAGTTTCCCATGTAGCCTGTCTGACAATTACTGTCATACAACACTGCACCTCAAAAACTTTATATATATATATATATATATATATATATATATATATATATATATATATAATATAATTTTTTTTTTTTTTCGTTTTTAGACAAAAAAAACTTTTTTTGGTGGTATTTAACCGCTTACCGACCACCCCATGCAGATATATTTCTGCAGGGTGGCCGCTCTGCGCTGGATCACATATCTAAAATGTGATAAGTGCTTCTGGGTAAGGGGCTCTCACACGCGCTGCCCCGGCCTTGCTGTGATTTGTTACAGCTCAGGCCAATCAGCGGGTCCCGGACAATGATTGGTCGCCGGGACCCACTGATTTGCTCTGTCATTCAGGGAAGGAAGCTCTGTGTTGTAAGCAACACAGAGCTCCGAACACTGACAGGCGATCTTGCGATCTTAGAATAAAATTTAAATTACTGAGCTTATCTGACAAAAAGGGCAAGTGAATAAGTGAATGGATGAAACATAAATATGTTTGTTTTTTTAGAAAACAAAGCTGCAACTTCCTGTGAGATACGCACAAAATATAGTTCAGATTGACTGCGCTTATCAGATAAGAAGAACAAGTGAATGGATGAAACATAAATAAGTTTGTTTTTTAGAAAGCAAAGCTGCGACTTCCTATGAGATACGCACAAAATAAACAACTTTCTATATTAAGTTGTGCTATGCTCTCACGTGAGTGAGTAATAGCAATGAACCTTAATAATGCTAAATTTTATATATTATTAATTGATTAGATTATGTTTTAAATAGTCCACTGTTTTAAGGTGATTTTCAAACGTGAAATTAACACACGATACACCCAAGAGTCGTGGTTAAAAGAGATAGAGACCTCCACCTTTGCACGCACTGCTGCTTACCGACTCCAAATGATCTCCTATTACAGGAGATCACACTCGCTTGTGGCTTAATACCCAGCCCGGGCCCTTTGAGAGATAGAACAGTGATCCCATCGTCTTCACAGAATGTAATCTTTCAGGGGCACGTGTTGCCCATTGATCCCCAAATAGACATTAAAGCTTCCATAGTGTAAAATCCTAGGTTACTTTATTTAAATAAGAAAGTATTGCACTTACAGCAGGGGCGTAACTAGAGATCACAGGGCCCCATAGCAAAATGTTGTATGGGCCCCCCCCCCCACCAAAAAAAAAATGAACTAATGCTATTAAACAACAGACTACCACACCCATGTGGCACAGTACCCAGGCAACAGCTTATATTAATTTTGAACAACAAAGTATGCAGTATACTGTATGCAGCCCCTGAAGGGAACACATTGCTGACCTCCAGGCCTTTTAACCAATTTCTGTTCTGTTATATAAAATGAAATAGTTCAACTCACCATAATGCAAAATCAGTGGGATCCCTGAGCGTGTCACTTGCCATCATCCCCTGCCACCAGATGCAGATTGTAACTTGTCAAACGTTGCGGAATGTCACCTACCACATGTTGCAGATTGTCCACTTGCCACATCCCAGATTGTCACTTGCCAAGTCACCTGCCACACATTATGGATTGTCACTTGCCACATCCTGGATTGTCACTTGCCACACATTATGGATTGTCACTTGCCACGTCCTGGATTGTCACTTGCCACGTCACTTGCCACACATTATGGATTGTCACTTGCCACGTCCTTGATTGTCACTTGCCACACATTAAGGATTGTCACTTGTCACATCACCTGCTACACATTGCGGATTGTCCACTTGCCACGTCCTGGATTGTCACTTGCCACGTCACTTGCCACACATTATGGATTGTCACTTGCCACGTCCTGGATTGTCACTTGCCACACATTAAGGATTGTCACTTGTCACATCACCTGCTACACATTGCGGATTGTCCACTTGCCACGTCGCCTGCCACCAGATGCAGATTGTCACTTGTCACACTTTGCAGAATGTCACCTGCCACATGTTGCGGATTGTCCACTTGCCACGTCCCGGATTGTCACTTGCCACGTTACCTGCCACACATTACGGATTGTCACTTGCCATGTCCTAGATTGTCACTTGCCACGTCTCGGGTTGTCACTTGCCACGTCACCTGCCACACATTACGGATTGTCACTTGCCATGTCACCTGCCACACATTACGGATTATCACTTGTCACGTCACGGATTTTCACTTGCCACGTCACCTGCCACATGTTACGGATTGTCTCTTGCCACATCCAGGTTGTCACTTGCCACGTCACCTGCCACACATTACGGATTGTCACTTGCCACGTCCTAGATTGCCACACATTACAGATTGTCACTTACCACATCCTAGATTGTCACTTGCCACACATTATGGATTGTCACTTGCACGTCCCGGGTTGTCACTTGCCACGCCACCTGCCACACATTACGGATTGTCACTTGTCATGTCACGGATTTTCACTTGCCACGTCACCTGCCACATGTTACGGATTGTCACTTGCCACATCCAGGTTGTCCCTTGCCATGTCACCTGCCACACGTTACGGATTGTCACTTGCCACGTCCCTGGTTGTCACTTGCCACGTTGCCTGCCACACATTATGGATTGTCATTTGCCATGTCATGGATTTTCACTTGCCACATCACCTGCCACATGTTACGGATTGTCACTTGCCACATCCAGGTTGTCACTTGCCATGTCACCTGCCACACGTTACGGATTGTCACTTGCCACGTCCCGGGTTGTCACTTGCCACGTCGCCTGCCACACATTATGGATTGTCACTTGCCATGTCACCTGCCACACGTTACGGATTGTCACTTG
Organism: Lithobates pipiens; assembly: GCF_037356315.1. NCBI lineage: Eukaryota > Metazoa > Chordata > Amphibia > Anura > Ranidae > Lithobates > Lithobates pipiens. Next base: position 14,259,494 of record NW_027507718.1, read on the forward strand.
CCACGTCCCGGGTTGTCACTTGCCACGTCGCCTGCCACACATTATGGATTGTCACTTGCTCTGCCACTTTCCTGCTGTGTCACAGAGTTAGGCAGCAGATTATCAGTCAGGCAGCAGAGAGATAATGTCATCTCTCTGCTTCCTGGCTGCCTGCACAGTGAGGGGGAACTGCACTACAGGGATGAGAGGGCAGCGAGAGATGATGTCATCTCTATGCTCCCCCGCCCGTCAGCTCCCTGATTGGCCAGCCCACTCATGCCCACTCTCATCTGCCTCCCAGTCCCACTATCACCCGCGGAGCCGCTCGCGGACCACCCGCGGAGCCGCTGACTACCCGCGGGCCGCCCGCGGACCACCCGCGGAGCCGCGGACCACCCGCGGAGCCGCGGACCACCCGCGGCCGCCCGCGGACCACCCGCGGCCGCCCGCGGACCACCCGCGGACCACCCGCGCAGCCGCGGGCCGCCCGCGGACCACCCGCGGAGCCGCGGGCCGCCCGCGAACCACCCGCGGACAGCCCGCTCTCACCCGCTATCTCCCGCGGAGCCACGGAGCCTATCCTCACCGGGCCCCACTTGACTGCGGGCCCCATAGCGCCCGCATGTGTTGCTATGGCGGTAGTTCCGCCACTGACTTACAGTTAAAACAATAAGAGATTGCAGTATAAACTAACTGGCTGGCTCTCGATAGCAGCCAGTCACTCCGTGACCTTTGTGAACACGGTGACGTCAGCAGGTCGCTCCTTCCTATGCATTTCATCACAACTGACGTTGTCCTGGGGCCTGTTGAATGCCACTATGTGTTGACCCAGGGACAACACATCACCGGACAGGAATTTGAATAGTCTTCTACTCCATCCAAAACCCACGATGGCTGTATTCAGAGCTCACTCACTGTCAGTCTTATTCACACAAGAAAGGAAGCATATCATAGCTACCACACCCCCGTGAGGTCCAGCACTTACTGGTTCAGTGCAGGCAGCGGCGGTGTGCTCTCCTTTCCTCCTCCTCTATGCAGGCAGCAGCGGTGTGCTCTCCTCTCCTCCTCCTCTAACATGCAGGCAGTGGTGGCACTGGCACTTTCTGTTTCTGTGCGGCTGCTGTGGTGGGGTGTGCAGCAGCGGCTCCGGCTTCAGCATGTCTCCTCTTCCAAAGCACTAGGCATGCAATAGGATTGACTGGCGCTTTGGCTAATTGGGAAACAGGTCTCACGACCAGCCTCCTGATTGGTGGGGATGAACTGTAGTGTGACCATAGAGAAAACTCATTCGCTATCATCACACAACAGGGTGGGATCGGGACGCATTGCTCTGCACCCTGAGCCCACCCTACTTTGAAGCCTTTTGGATGGATGCTTCAAAATACACACCATAGTAATTCATGCGCCCGTCGTCCTTAAAGGGGCCAGGCGCATGGATAGGGAGGGCGGCTGAGGTGTTGGGGGTCGGAACCCGTGCACCCACAATGCATGGGGTGCCACTGCCCTAGATGTTAACCCCTTACGAGCCACTGACATTAGTACAGTGACAGTGTATAGTGTTAGCACCGATCACTGTGTAAGTGTCACTATTGATGTCAGTGCCAGTTAGTCAGTTAGTATACTCCCCAGCCAGCATCAGCTAGTGTCAGATTTCCCATCACACTATCACAGTCCCACTATAAGTCGTTTATAACCATCATTACTAATATTAAAAAATAAATAAAAATTCCAGTCTCTACATGAGACGCTACAACTTTTACGCATACCAAATAATATACATTTATTGTTTTTTTGTTTTTTTTTACCAAAGACATGTAGCAGAATACATTTTGGCCTAAATTCATTAAAAATTTTGATTTTTTTTACATTTTTTATTGGATATGTTTTATAGCAGAAAGTGAAAAATATTGTTTTTTATTTCCAAAATGTTCCCCTTTTTTTTTGTTTATATCGCAAAAAATTTAAAACCCAGTGGTGATGAAATACCAGCAAAAGAAAGCTCTATTTGTGTGACAAAAACAACAAAAATGCAATTTGCCTACAGTGTTGTAAGACCTAGCAATTGCCAATTCAATTAGCACAGTGCTGAATAGCAAAAAATGCCTAGGTAATGAAGGGGGTAAAATCTTCTGGTCAAGTGGTTAATAATTGCTCTTTTTTTATACTATAAAAAGGAAAAAGGACCAAACATTTTGAAAACGAAAAAGTTTCATTTACATTCTTTTAAAATAAAAATGCCAGGACAGTACAAAAAACAGCCCAAACTGAACCCTTTTTGAGAAGCAGACACCCGAAGGCATACCTCTCAACTTTTTGAGATGGGAATGAGGGACATCCATCAGCAAAAGTAGGCAGGCATAGGACACACCCCTTGCCACGCCCCCTTAAAGGAGAATTGTACAAAATAAAAGATTGGTTAACCACTTCAGCCCCGGAAGAATTTACCGCCTTCCTGACCAGATCACTTTTTGCAATGAGTCGCTTTAACTGACAACTGCGCGGTCGTGCGACATTGCTCCCAAACAAAATTGACATCCTTTGCGGTTTTAATTTTTTGCACTATAAGCAAAAAAATAGCGACAATTTTGAAAAAAATGCATTATTTTTTACTTTTTGCTATAATAAATATACCCAAAAAATATTAAAAAAAACATTTTTTTTCCTCAGTTTAGGCCGATACATATTCTTTTGGTAAAAAAAAAATGCAATAAGCGTTTATTGATTGGTTTGCAGAAAAGTTATAGCATCTACAAGATAGGGGGATTTTATGGCATTTTTATTGATTTTTAATGATTTTTATCATGACTGCGACATTATGGCGGACACATCGGACAATTTTTACACATTTTTGGGACCATTGGCATTAATACAGCGATTGATGCTAAAAAATTGCATTGATTACTGTAAAAATGTCACTGGCAGTGAAGGGGTTAACCACTGAGTGGCGCTGTAGGGGTTAAGTGTGTCCTAGGGAGTGATTCTAACTGTGGGGGGGGGGGGGGCTGTGTGTGACACGTCACTGATCAGCACTCCCAATTACAGGCATAACAGGGAGATGCTTGTTTACATTAGCATCTCCCTGTTCTTCCTGACCGTGAGACAATCGCGGGTATCCCCGCGGACATCGGGTCCACGGGACCCACGGTCGCTGTCACAGCGCTCCCGGCGGGCATGCATGCCCACGAGTCGCCTCTTAAAGGGCAACATACAGGTACGTTAATCTGCCTGTACATTCCTTTCTGCCGCAGTATATCTGCTTGAGGCGGTCAGGGAGCGGTTAAACCCACAAGTTCTTTTTTTTTTTTTTTTTTACCACTGCTGTACCTTTATATTGGCTTTTGCAATTTACAAATGCAGCAATTTAGAAATTGGATGAAAAGTTTAGCGCTGGAAAACACTTTTTGATAGATAAAAAGTGCATTTTATATACAGCTCTATAGATCAGACCAAAATGAGGGACAAATGAGGAGCAATGAGGGACAACGGGACATTGTTCCAAATCAGAGGCAGTCCCTCGAAATCAGGGCCAGTCTCTTGAAATCAGAGGCAGTCCCTCGAAATCAGGGCCAGTCTCTCCAAATCAGAGACAGTCCCTCGGAATCAGAGACAGTCCTTCGGAATCAGAGACAGTCTCTCAAAATCAGAGACAGTCTCTCGAAATCAGAGGTAGTCTCTCAAAATCAGAGGCAGTCTCTCAAAATCAGAGGCAGTCTCTCGGAATCAGAGACAGTCTCTCGGAATCAGAGACAGTCCCTCGGAATCGGAGACAGTCCCTCGGAATCGGAGACAGTCCCTCGGAATCGGAGACAGTCCCTCGGAATCGGAGACAGTCCCTGAGAATCAGAGACAGTCCTTCGGAATCAGAGACAGTCTCTCAAAATCAGAGACAGTCTCTCGAAATCAGAGGTAGTCTCTCAAAATCAGAGGCAGTCTCTCAAAATCAGAGGCAGTCTCTCGGAATCAGAGACAGTCTCTCGGAATCAGAGACAGTCCCTTGGAATCGGAGACAGTCCCTCGGAATCGGAGACAGTCCCTCAGAATCAGAGACAGTCCCTCGGAATCAGAGACAGTCCCTCGAAATCAGAGACAGTCTCTCGAAATCAGGGCCAATCTCTCGAAATCAGAAACAGTCTCTCGGAATCAGGGACAGTTGGGAGCTATGCGAAGGTGATCTAATTTTTTTTTTGTCAACATTTTGGGGAAATGAAAACATGCATGGGGAAGTGCAGGACCTGGGAATGCTGCACTGGATACAATAATATACTGAGAAAAAAGGAAGTGAAGGGGTGCTGGTCACATATGGTGGCAGGATGGAGTTGAAGGTTTTAATGATCAGATGTGCAGCATAAGGGAGGTGATGGGTTATAATGCAGGTCACCAAAGAACATGGAGATTGTCGGTGTAGGAGAAGAGAGGGCATGAAAGGGTTAATAAAAAAAAGTGATCCCGGTGTCAATAAAATAGAATGATTTGCTCTTTCCCCATTGACAACTTGTACATGATCTCGCTCGTTCTGTAAGAGAGGGGGAGGGATCAACACTGTTAACAATAGCATGTGATCGCTGTGATGACCAATCCCTTGCTATAAAAGGGTGGCCTGACAGCAGCCATAGTATCAGTGTTTATGAGCTGCTTAGTAAGTGATCAGGAAGAGCTGACAATCTGCAAAGGAAAAGATTAGTTAGGCGGATCAGCTTATAAACTGTACTTGTGTTCTGTGTATTTCAGTGGTGGAGTATTTTGCCTCCTCTGTCTCCACAGGTCTTTAATAAAGATCTCAAAACTCAGCAGCTAGTTTGATTGCTAGCTGTTTGATAAGCAATCATTGACTGCCTTTTTTTCTGGTTATTGGGGTATTTTTTCAGCTTATAGTTGATTCGAGGGTAGCAATCACTTTTTGCTATTGTTCTGTCTATAGGAAAGGCTGTCTGTTTTGGGATTTGGTATTTGTGTGTTTTTTTTTGGGGGGGGGGGGGGGGGGGGCAGTCTAAGCTTTTATTTTGTGTTGACAGCACCCTTTTTGTAAGTCTGTGTGACTGAAGTGCAGCATTCACTTCTTCTTGACCATCTGTTGTTGAGGATGCCTTTTGTTCTTAGCAGACCACTGCATCATTTCTAAAGAAAAGAGCGCCAAGTATTTTAAAGCCCATACACACGATCAGAAAATAAGAAGTAAAAATGTATCAGATGATGCTTTTCGAGAGCCGATTCTGAATTTTTCGGACGACAAAAACTGGATGTGCAGGCTATAAAATTTTTGTTGTATGTGAGCACAATGTCCGATTTTCATTTAATCAGTACAGTTTTCGTCTGAAAAAAATTGTAAGAGCAAGACTACACATGCCTAAAAACTAAAGAATACATACAAAACAATTTATAGTGGTTGTAAACCTAGTTACACCACTTGTACCTACAGGTAAGGCTATAAAAAGGGCTTAACTGTAGGTACTGTAAATATCTCCTAAACCTGCATGCTTTAGGAGATATTTACCATATACGCTCGCAGTGACATCATCGACGCATGCACACTAAAGAAACGGCTCGAATGTGACGTCTCTAAAGAGCCTTTGCCGTGACCGGTGGCTCCTGCGTGCATGCGTGGGAGTGACATCATCGCGGCTCCAGCCAATCACAGCGTCTGAGCCCGCAAACCCGCAAATAACTCCGGGAGACATGTCACAGCGGTAAACTGGAACTACTGCAACAGGTTTGATCTAAGGTAATGCATACTAGCTCATTATGCCTTTGTCTTGCAATTTTTTTTTTGTTTTTTTTATATGGGTTTACAACCACTTTAACACATTACATCACGTCTGAAGTTGAATTAGGTCATAAAAGATTTGTCCTATGTTGAGTAACCTCTTCACTTTCGATATGAGACTAGCATGCCACAAAAAACTGACAAAAGTTCATCCAATAATCTGATCGTGTGTACCCGGCTTTAGACAGTGAGCACCAAAAACGCCTCCCACTATCAACCACACTCTGCACTATGTTTTTCTGTGGGGTAGTGTATTCAGGGTTGTTAAAGTGGACCCCCCCAAGTTCACTAAAAATCACATCAGCATGTAGCTGTGCTTGCTGATATGAAATAAACTTACAGTAATTAGTTTTTTTTTTAATTTTAAGTGCAGTGTCTATGTAATCAGGGCTCACAGATGTATCCTGGGAAGGCTACATTACTCAGTGCCTTCCCCCTGCATTTTCACATGTTCTCAGACCCAAAGATCATAAAAGGTAAAGGGATTTATCTGCCCTTAGTGAAAATGGCTACTATGAGAAGTAAGGGGAGGAAAAAGAAAAATGAGGTATGCAAAGAATAAAAAATAGGATTTTTATAACAGCTTACCTGTAAAATCCTTTTCTTCGTGTACATCATGGGACACAAAGCCACAGTATTTACTGATGGGTTATATAGGCACCACTAGGTGATGGACACTGGCACACCCTAGACAGGAAGTTTACCCCTCTATATAACCCCTCCCCTTACTGGGAATACCTCAGTTTTGTAGCAAAGCAATATATGTGTATTAGAAGAGGGGAGGGACCTCTGTGTCCCGTGATGTATTTGAAGAAAAGGATTTTACAGGTAAGCAGTTATAAAAATCCTATTTTCTTTTTCTTACATCACCGGACACAGAGCCACAATATATACTGATGGAATGTCCCAGACATGAGGACCTAGTATCGCTGCCTGCAGCACACTGTGCCCAAAGGCGATCAGGGCCGTCTTTAATATTGACTGGACCCTGGGCAAACATTTTCTTGGGCCCCCTCTTTCATGCAATTTCACTCTCCACATGCTTTGAGACATACCATAAATAGTAGCTAGACTCAAAACCAGTTTATTGAATCAGATCAGGCAGCGATTACCTCTCACTGACTGGCTGCTAGAGGTTACAGCACACATTAAGGCTCACTGTTATTTTCTTGAGGTTACAGCACATGACTTCTGCTTGTTGATTGGTTGCTAGAGATTACTGTGCATCAATACTACTTACATATTGATTTCTAGAGGTTTCTGAACATCTATACCATTCACTAATTGGTTGTTAGAAGTTACTGCACATTATTACTGCTCACTGATTGTTTGCTAAAGGTTATAGCACATCATCTCCTCACTGCCTGCCTGCGTATTCACATGCACCAGAATTCAGGGTGCTGTTTTATTTTTAAGACGGGTTATACTTCCAATTTGCTTGCTTTTGCAGAACAGGCTGATGTTAGGCTTAATGACCACAGTTGTAGGCAGGACTTTAACCACTTGGGTACCGCGCTATTGCAAAATGACGGCAATAGCGCGGACCCACATTTCCGGGACTACGTCTATTGACGTCATCCCGGATACGAGCGGCCTGCGCGCCCCCTGAGGGGCGCGCGCGGCGCGCTCTGTGATCAGGCGAGTCCGTGAGACTCGCCTGATCACCGATCCGTGTAAGGGGTCGATCCCGACCCCTTATCACGTGATCAGCTGTCAGCCAATGACAGCTGATCATGTGATAAAACGGAGCCGGTAATCGGCTAGTATTCCTCCTCGCGCTGACAGCGCGAGGAGAAAAAAAAAAAGCCGATCGCCGGCGGCCGTGTTCGGGACATCAGTCCCGATCACGGCCAGCAATTTAAGCGGACACCTGCCCCCTGCCAGTGCCCACCTGCCACCCGCAGTGCCATCCTGAAATAAAGTAAGTGCCCCCCTGTCAGTGCCACCCAGCAGTGCCCATAGTGCCCACAGTGCCACCCAGCAGTGCCCACAGTGCCACCCAGCAGTGCCCACAGTGCCACCCACAGTGCCACCCAGCAGTGCCACCCACAGTGCCACCCAAAATCTGCCTCAAAGGTGCTGCACCCCAGTGCCGCCCATCAGTGCCCAGCAGTGCCGCCCATCAGTGCCCAGCAGTGCCGCCCATCAGTGCCCAGCAGTGCCACCTATCAGAGCCACCTATCAGTGCCACCTATCAGTGCCCATCAGTCCCATCTATCTGTGGTACCTATCAGTGCCCATCCGTGCCACCCATCCGTGCCACTTATCCGTGCCACCCATCCGTGCCATCTTATCTGTGCCCATCTTTGCCCATCAGTGCCGCCTTATCTGTGCCCATCGGTGCCGCCTTATCTGTGCCTATTAGTGCCGCCTTAACTATGCCTATCAGTGCCCACCAGTGCAGCCTATCAGTGCCCACCAATGCAGCCCATCAGTGCCCACCAATGCAGCCCATCAGTGCCCACCAATGCAGCCTATCAGTGCCGCCTAATCAGCGCACTTCAATGAAGGAGAAAAATGACCCGTTTGCAAAATTTTATAACAAACTATTAAAACATGATTTTTTTTTTTTGCATCTTTTTTTGTTTGTTTAGCAAAAAATAAAACTCCGAGCTGTAACTAAATACCACCAAAAGAAAGCTCTATTTGTGGGAAAAAAATGATAAAAATTTCATTTGGGTACAGTGTTGTATGCCCGCACAATTGTCATTCAAAGTGCATCAGCGCTGAAAGCTGAAAATTGGTCTGGGACTGAGGGGGGTTTAAGTGCCCAGTAAGCAAGTGGTTAAAGCAGGTTCCTTTACCTCCCCAGTGGGCAGCATTCAGCAGAAGTGATGGTGGATAGGACCTAAGAGGCACATGATATGCATATTGAATGCTGCCTCTTTTTCCATATGAATGCAGCAGTCCATGACTATTTACATATTATTGCCACCATTATTTACATATCAATGCAGGTTATTTACATGTAAACACAGGGTCTGCAGATGAGTCATCTGAACATGGCAATAGGGCAGAGCTGGGCAGCAGCAACAGAAGTTTACACTGAGATATTGGGACACAGCACAAGACTAAAACTTCAATGGATAAGGGACTTTAAACTGGGATAGTTGGCAAGTATGAGGCAGCTGCTTTGGGCCCCACTACAATGATGGGGCCCAGGTCAGCTGCCCCTTTTGCCCTGCCTTAAAAACGGTCCTGAAGGCGATATCCTCATGTCTTCTCACATCCACCTAATAGAATCTGGTGAATGTATGGACTGAAGACCAAGTTGCGGCCTTGTAGATTTGAGCCATGTAGGCCTGGTGATGCACTGCCCATGAAGCACTAACAGCCCTGGTGGAGTGCGCTTTGATTTGAAAAGGTGGAACCTTCCTCTTCAAACCATAAGCTTGAACAATTACCTGTCAAATCCACTTAGCAATGGTAGATTTCTGTCCTTTTTTAAGACCTTCGGGCAACACAAACACAACATCCGTTTTGCAAATCTGAGCAGTCGCTTCCAAATAGGTTTTGACAACTCTCACTACATCCAGAGAATGTAGTGACTTTTCTTCCGTAGAACAGGGATCTGGAAAAAATTAATGCAGAACAATATCCTGGTTTAGATGAAAACCTGAAATGGATGGATGAGGATGCAATACTACTCTATCCTTATGAATAATTAAATATGGATCTTAACAAGAAAGAGCCGCCAATTCTGATATCCTTCTTGCAGAAGAAATGGCTACCAGAAAAATTAGCTTTCTTGTCAAAAGGACCAAAGGAATATGTCATATCGGCTAAAAAGGCTGTTTCTGTAATAGCGAACTAAATTCAACTAAACTAAATTCAAGTCTCAAGGGTTCAGGGGTGCTCTAACCAGTGGATTAAGCCGAGTTACCCCCTTTATAAAGCTTCGGACCAAAGAATGCAAAGCAAGCGGATGTTGAAACAATATCGACAAGGCTGAGACCTGGCCCCTGATAGTACTCAAGGCCGGCTTCATCTCTAACCCCATTTGCAGAAAAGCAAGGATTCTCCCTATGACATACTTTCTGGAATGCCAACCCCTGGATTCACACCAGAAGACATATGCCTTTCAGACGCTATAATAAATGAGTCTGGAAGCTGGCTTCCTTGCATTAATCAAGGTAGAAATGAATGGGCCTGAAAGCCCCACGACTCTTCAGAATGTGGGTTTCAATAGCCAAACCGTTAAATTTAGCATTTGTAAAGTAGGATGGAACACTGGTCCCTGCGATAGCAGGTCTGGGCGTGGTGGTAGGGTCCATCTTCACTATTTCTGCATACCAAGATCTTCTGGGCCACGCCAGGGCCACTAGAAGCACCGACTTCTTTTCCTGCTTGATCCTGTGAAGAAGACGTGGTAGGAGCAGAATAGGATGGAATGCATAAATCAGTGAGAACTGATGCCACGGAGTCACCAATGCATCTGACCCGCATGCAAGTGGATCCCTTGTTCTTGACACAAAGTTGTCAATTTTGTTGTTGAACCTGGACGCAAACAGATCTACAACCGGGATCCCCCATCTTTGGCATATAGCCAGGAAGATGTTGGGGTGAAGAGGCCATTCCCCTGCTAGTGACTTAAGTAGTCCACCTGCCAGTTCTCTACCCCTGGAAGGAAGGCTGCCGATACGATATGCACATGCATTTCTGCTCAGATTAGGATCTTGTTTACCTCTCCCTGGGCTGCACGACTCCTGGTGCCCCCTTGGTGATTGATATAAGCCACTGCTGTGGCATTGTTGAATTGGATCCTGACAGGACAACCCTGCAACCTGAATGCCCAGGCCTTTAGGGCTAGGTACACTGCATGAATCTCTAGAATGTTGATGGGTAAGGTCCTCTCAGTTTTGGACCATTGGACAATCATCTCTTCCAGAACTGCTCCCCAACCTGAAAGGCTGGCATCTGTTGTTACCACCTTCCAGGTAACTGGTAAAAGGATTTCCCTTTCCGCAGATTCTCGGGTACCAACCACCATCTGAGCCTCTGACACACTATTGGTGATAAGCGCATCGGAAAATCTAGCGCTTGGACTTTTTTGTTCCAGGCAGACAAGATACTGTTTTGCAGCAGTCTCGAATGAAACTGAGCATAGGGAACCACTTCAAATTAAGCCACCACCTTTCCCAACAACCTCATACAAAGGTGAATAGAAGGACCCTTCTTTGCTCTGACTACCTGAACCAGCTCCTTTGTGGCACTGATTTTTGCCTGGGGTAAAACACCCTCTTTTGTGTTGTATCTATGACCAGACCCAAGTACTCTAGTCTTCTTACTGGTTTTAAAGAAGACTTCTCAAGGTGAAGACCCAACCTGGTTATTCTAGGTAGTTGACTGTGGTGACCAAGCTTTGGTATAAGTGGGCTACCGACCGGTCTATTGAGAGCAGGTTGTCTAGGTACGCTTTAACCGTTATACCCTGGGCCCTTAATCTGGCCAGAGGAGGAGCCAGGACCTTTGTAAACACCTAATGCCGCGTACACACGAGCGGACTGTATGGCGTACTTAGTTCGTCATACAATCCGACGGACAGTCCGTCGTACTTTCGACTGAACGGACTTGACCACACACGGATGCACAAACAGTCCGTCGAAAGCTTGCGCGATGACGTGTACAGCACGTATGACGGGACTAGAAATAGGAAGTCCAAGACACAGCAAAGCACCCTTCCGCCGTGTAAATCCTTTCTGGGCATGCGCCATTCTTAGTCTGTCGAACTAGCATACTGACGAGCGGATTGTCCGCTGAAACCAAAGTACGACGGACAGAATTTCGAAAAATCCGAAATTCTTAGTACGCCGGACTGCACGCTGAAAAAGTCCGCTGAAGCCCACACACGAGCGGATTGTCCGCTGAAATGTGTTTAGACGGACTAAGTACGCCATACAGTCCGCTCGTGTGTACGCGGCATAAGGTGCAGTAGCTAGACCGAAAGGCAGAGCTACAAACTGAAAATTATGTTTTTCCACTTTGAAACGCAGATATTTTTGATGAGTGGGGGAAAATAGGTACATGCAGGTATGCATCCTTGATGTCTATTGATGCCAGAAGTTCTCCTCCTTGTAGGATGGAGACTACTGATCGGATTGATTCCATGCAAAAAGATCTAATTTTTAGAAACCGGTTTAGATCTTTGAGATCTAGGATGGGTCTGACATCTCCATTTGGCTTTGGCACTGTGAAAAGTTTTAAATAAAACCCCAATCCCTGCTCTTGCATGGGAACCACCATGATTACCTTTTGCGACAAAAGTCGCTCCAACTTTTTAGAAGGGAAAAATGTTTATCTGTGTGATCCCAGTCAGAATAAATAAGTTTTTCCAGCAAGGAATGAACAGGAGAAGCATGCGGAGGCTTCAGTGAACCCAAACAAGACTTGGGCTTTTCAACCAACTCAGTTACGGGTAACTTAAATGTGGAGCTGACCATTTCAGTAAGAGATTGCACCAGTAATTTCTCAGTCTGTGAAGCTGAAGAAGGTCCTTCCCCACTTGATTCCTCAGAAGAGGACTCATCAGTCTCATCCCAGTCCTGTGAGGGGGATTCATCTCCCCTTTCCCAGAGTTTCCCTGCTTGAGGGTCCTGGGTGGTAGAAGGGGACCTAATGCATTTTCTTTCACTTTTTTAAGATGCAAATAAGGCCATTAATCTTTCCTCTAATTCACTTATGGTTGAAGAAAAAACCTCCTGAGTAATATATACAGGGGCTGAAATGCCAGAAGCAGTTGCAGCCCCTGACCCCAACAGCTCACTCTGACCAGCCTCCCTAGGTCTTTCACGGGGAGATGGCGTTGCAGAGGGTGTCCTTAAAGCCTGAGGGAGATCCCTTTGAGCCCCTATTTTTCGAGGTATTTGTACCTCCCCTTCTGACCATAGTGCTAAGCACAAATGCAGAGGTACTACCAGAAATGCTCCCACTGCTGAGCAAAATAGTCCAGCAACTGCCACTGCTATCAAGGCTCAGTCTGATGCTAAGTAAATGTTGCCTGGGAATGCTTGTGTCACCTACACTCACATGCCATCCATCTGCTCTGTGGCCCTCCTTGAACTGTGTGCACCTGCAAAAGAGTGCACTTTATTGCCTGCAGTGTGGGCGTTAAACCACGCAGACCTTGTGTTAATGCTCCACCCCCCTCCTCCGACCACCCCTTCCGCCCCCTCCTCTTTTTCAAAAAATACCACTTTTCCTGTGCGAGCTAAGGGCTCCGATCCTGATCGGATCGCACATGGAGGGCCTGGTGGATGGAGAGCCGTCGTAATGGCGGCGGGAGGCAGTGCGGCATACCACTGACTGCCCTATGACCTCTAGCCTGAAGGAAGCTGTGGGGGGACATTCCCGAAAAAAAAAAAAAAAACCCCTTTCCACATCCTACCTGGAGCATGGGCTCAGAGGAGCGTGCAGCTTGGACACAGAGAAGAGACTGACAAGCATTGAAAGGTACGTACTCTTGACAGCCCCCTGTGGTGACTTTAGGCATAGCAAAACATTTACTTAACCACTTAAGGACCGCCGTATTGCCAATGTACGTCATTACAATGGCACAGGCAGGCACAAGCACGTAGATGTACGTGCCTGCCTTCCAGCGGGTGGGGGGTCCGATCGGACCCCCTCCCGCTGGATACGGCGGTCCGGTTCACTGCAGAAGCGATCCGTGATGAGGGGATGGCCATTGGTTTCTGGCCACCCCCTCTGGATCGCTCCTGGCCAATGACGAACTTCCTCCCACTGTGTATTGTTTACACAGGAAGGAGGAAGTGATGTCATTCTCCTTGGGGCGGTCTTTTTGACCGGACTACGAGGAGAAGACTAAAAGTAAGTGTGCACCAACACTACACTGACATGTAGGTACACACAGGTTCACCGCCAGGTTTTTATAGCGTTAGGTACCCCCATATACTACCCAATAATGGTTTTAACCCCCTGATTGCCCCTAGTTAACCCTTTCACCAGCGATCACAGTATAAGTGTCACTGGTGACGCTGGTTAGCCAGTTAGTTATTTAGGTTCCCCATCAGGTTTTTATATAGCGCCAGGGACCCCCATATACTACCTAATAAAAATTTGAACCCCCTGATTGCCCCTAGTTAACCCTTTCACCACTGATCACCGTATAAGTGTTACGGGTGACTCTGGTTAGTTTGCTTTTTATAGCATCAGGGCACCCACCATTTATTACCCAATAAAGGTTTAACCCCCTGATCACCCGGCGGGTGATATCAATTAGGTTTTAGGGTCAGGGTCTGCGTCGCCCCAGGCAGCGCTAGGTTAGTGCCAGTACCGCTAACACCCACACGCAAAGCATAAACCTCCTGTAGTGGTATAGAATCTGAACAGATCAATATCTGATCTGATCAGATCTATACTAGCGTCCCCAGCAGTTCAGGGTTACAAAAAAACGCATTGTTAGCGGGATCAGCCCAGATACCTGCTGGCACCTGCGTTTTGCCCCTCTGCCCAGCCCACCCAAGTGCAGTATCGATCGATCACTGTCACTTACAAAACACTAAACACATAACTGCAGCGATCGCAGAGTCAGGCCTGATCCCTGCGATCGCTAACAGTTTTTTTGGTAGCATTTTATATTTAAATCCGGAAGGCAGTGCTTGGATTTCGGGGTCCCGTGCGCGGCTAGGCTCCCAAAAAGTCCCCCACATGTGGTATCCCCATACTCGGGAGAAGCAGCAGAATGTATTTTGGGGTGTAATTTCACATATGCCCATAGCATGTGTGAGCAATATATCATTTAGTGACAACTTTGTGCAAAAAAAAAAAAGTTTGTAATATTCCCGCAACTTGTGGCAAAATATAAAATATTCCATGGACTCAACATGCCTCTCAGTAAATAGCTTGGGGTGTCTACTTTCCAAAATGGGGTCATTTTGGGGGGTTTTGTGCTATTTTGGCATTTTATGGCCTTCGAAACTGTGATAGGTAGTGAGGAGTGAAATCAAAAATTTGCACCCTTAGAAATCCTGAAGGTGGTGATTGGTTTTCGGGGTGCCGTGCGCGACTAGACTCCCAAAAAGTCCCACACATGTGGTATCCCTATACTCAGGAGAAGTAGCGGAATATATTTTGGGGTGCAATTCCACATATAACCATGGCATGTGTGAGCAATATATCATTTAGTGACAACTTTTTGTAAATTTTTTTTTTTTTTGTCATTATTCAATCCCTTAGGACAAAAAAAAAAAATATTCAATGGGCTCAACATACCCATCAGCAATTTCCTTGGGGTGTCTACTTTCCAAAATGGGGTCATTTGGGGAGGGGGGTTTGTACTGCCCTGCCATTTTAGCACCTCAAGAAATGAGAGGCAGTCATAAATTAAAAGCTGTGTAAATTCCAGAAAATGTACTCTAGTTTGTAGACGCTATAACTTTTGCGCAAACCAAAAAATATACGCTTATTGACATTTTTTTTACTAAAGACATGTGGCTGAATAAATTTTGCCCTCAATGTATGACTAAAATTTAGTTTATTAGATTTTTCTTATAACAAAAAGAAGAAAATATCTTTTTTTTCCATTTATATCCCAAAAAATAAAAATCGCAGAGGCAATCAAATACCATCAAAAGAAAGCTCTATTTGTGGGAAAAGGACACAAATTTCGTTTGGGTGCAATATTGCATGACCGCGCAATTACCAGTTAAAGCAGCGCAGTGCGAAATTGGAAAAAAGACCTCTGGTCCTTAAGGTAGTTATTGGTCCGGGGCTGTAGTGGTTAAAGGAGAAAACCCCACAAGAATTAGAAAAATTCTTTAGGAATCTCCCTTACCTTATCCAGCTACAGGGTTCTGTGGTAACAGACCCAATCTTCGCCTCTCATGGTGGGCTCCGTTTAGAAAACCTTCAGGGACTGGGGCCCCCTTCTTCCACTCTCTCCCCTCTCCCTCCCACCCCCTCTCACTCGCATTCCTCTCTCTCTTATCCCCACTCTCTCCTCTCTCTCTCTCCAATATCCTTCTCTCTCTCTCCTCCTCGCCTCTCTCTCTCTCTCACCCCCTCTCTCCCCCTCTCACCTCTCCCTTTTTCCTTTCTCTCCCCTCTCACTCTCACCCCCTCTCTCCCCTCTCCCTTGCTCCCCCTCTCACCTCTCCCTTTTTCCTTTCTCTCCCCTCTCACTCTCACCCCCTCTCTCCCCTCTCCCTTTCTCCCCCTCTCACCTCTCCCATTTTCCTTTCTCTCCCCTCTCACTCTCACCCCCTCTCTCTCACCCCCTCTCTCTTTTACCAGCTCTGCCATAAGATGTAAAATGTATTAAAACGTTAATAAATGCATGTGTGTTTGAATTTTGGGGTGCATACCCTAATGCAATAAGTTGCACACACCTATGATCTGACTAAATACATTTTTGTATCAACCTTGGTTTTACTTGTAACGGACATGTATATGTGGTAAAGTCTTTATGAATTTAACATGCCTAAATATGAAATTATTGGAAGAAAATAAAGTATATAATAAAACAAAGTCCCTAATATAACCAGTCTACAAACAAATAAATCAATGGTAATCAGTTCAATATAGACTTTCTTCAACAATATTTCCTGTTCTTGGTTCTACAAAAAACTAAGAATAATTTGTATCTATGCTGGTGACCCATTAACATTTAAATCTATAAATATGTATTTGAAAGAAACATAGGTATAATGTCCTTTATCCAGGGCAGGATTTGCATCTGCAGAGCCTGAAGGGACACAATGCTTGGAGCTTAAATAATACATCTCTTCTGGATCACTTTTTCTTTTAACTCAGTGTATTGAACAATGTAAAATCATCTGAATACAAAAAAAAGCAAAAATAAAAATAAAAACCATTGCAAGTCTCTTGTGAGTTTTTGTTACATGCATACATTATATAACATATGATGAAAAGAGAAACATACAATGATTTTAACACTTAGAATTTTGGGCTACGGTAGTAATTGTAATTGTAAACTATCACCATCCAATTTAAAATAGAAATGAAAGGAAAAACATTTTTGTATAGCTATAAAAAAAAACATTATATATACCTTTTTTCTCTTTTTTATACGTGATCACATTCCCTCTGTTCTCTGCTGAATTTTACCTTTTATTTACACATAAAATGTAGTTACACCATAGGTTTCAGGTATAGGTATTCTGATTGATTAATGATTTCTAGTGGGCTACAGTAGGATAGCATGGGATCTATTGATTTAATGGCTATGGCTTTATAGACCATGAACAGTCCTTCTCTCAAAAAGGTTCTATTACCAATACTTTTCATCCAATATGCTGAACAGACAGACGTCAGATGTACAGAGTAGAAAGAGATGCGCTAGATTAGTAAACATCACATCTACCAGAACCACTTCTTTAAACAGAAAATGTTATTGTTCTTATGGTCCTAACCCGGGTTAGGACATTGTGCTTAAGGATAAGTGGGTTTTTATTTCCCCAAACTTCCACTGCAATTCAGAAAAATACATTAGAGACAATGAAGAACATAAAATGAATGTGCTTTTAGTGGTTTGCAAGGGTGCAATGGATTTTTAAGTGGCCCCTGAGTGATACAGAAGCTCTTTTCAACTGTCCCAGACCTGTTCTTGTGCTACAAAAGCCCCCTTAAAGCTTTCACAGGAGGGGCCATGGGCAGTAAAAACAGGCAGTGAATTTTTATTTTGTTTAACCACATCTGACCACCAACTTACAAGCAGACTCGGTGCTGCTCAGAAGAGCACACAATGTTGTGGCCAAACAGCAAGAGTGGCAAGCTGCTAAAGCCCTCAGATATGAATGGAGAAAAATTAGCCGGTGGTCCCACAGTTTGCTGGCAGAGATTCTTAGCTGCTTTTTTTTTTCAGCTCTGCACTATATCACTATAAAAGTAAAAAGAGAAAAAAAAGTATGAAAAATCCATGTGCACAAAAAAAGCCACCACCCTGCATTCGTCACACACCCCCATACCTATTTTTTACAAAAATACTCAAGCTAGAGCCCTCAAGTAAGGTTTGGTAGAAATTGACCAAGCACAGGACAGTTTGGCAGTAGCAACAGGTAGTAGTTATTCATCGAGGGTACAGCCCGTACACATGTAAGGGGCCCGGGAATTCCAAGGGACCCGGGCCCGGCTCCAGGAGGGGGCAGTAAAAATGCCCATTCGCCTGTGGGCACCGTCCCTGAGTTCTAGACCATGTCAGCAAACAGCAGCTGGTAATCCCCAGCAGGAGACAGACTGCGGGCTCTGCGATGTTAGGGGAAGGAGCCGGTACTGGTCACCCAGGGATGCCTACTGCATGCTCAGCCCAGAAATCATTCCCAACCTCCCCTTAGCCCCTGTCAGCAGAGTGCAGATCCGGAGTCCCGCAGCAGGATAATGAGCATGTGGAGGAGATGCAGCTGACTAAGTAGAGGATATCTTTGAGAGAAGGACATCCTGCTTCCCAATCATTTTAGTCAGTGCTGGCACCCAGGGCAGGCAGAACTTCTTCACCTATGGCATCCTGCTGGCCGCCTTCAGCAGGATATGTGCTGGGCAGAGCTGCTCCAGTGCTGACCCACAAGCAGGGAGTGACTGTTGCCTTAGAATTGCCAAATTATGTTCATATTATACATTATATTTATTATACTGGATAGACTGGAAGTGAGGGGAAATCTCAATATATTGCTGGCTATGTCCACACTGAGATTTCCCCTAACTTCCTGTTTTGGTGTCACCAAGGATGGGGGAGGAGGAGGACATTGGATGGGAGGGTGTGATTGGAGGAGGAGGACCTGGGATGGGACTGGGGGAGGAGGACATGGGATGGAACTGAAGGAGGAGGAGAACATGGGATGGGACTGGAGGAGGAGGAGGACATGGAATGGGATTGGAGGAGGAGGACATGAGATGGGACTGGAGGAGGAGGAGAACATAGGATGGACCTGGAGGAGGAGGACATGGGATGGAGGAGGTGGAGGACATGGTATGGGACTGAAGGAGGAGGACATGGGATGGGACTGGATGAGGAGGAGGACATGGGATGGGGGATGGCACAGGAGGAGGAGGAAGACATGTAATGGGGGGATGGGACTGGAGGAGGAAGAGGACATGGGATGGAGGAGAAGAAGCACATGGGATGGGGGGGGGGAATGGGACAGGAGGAGTAGAAGGACATGGGATGGAGGAAGAGGAGGACATGGGAAGTAGGAGGAGGACACCAATGACATGGGATGGGGGATGGGACTGGAGAAGGAGGAGGACATAGGATGAGACTTGGTGGGGTGGCCAGTAGGTGGATTCAGTGGGACCGCAAGTGGGCGGGCCCTGGGGAATGTTAAGCCCCGTACACACGAGAAGACTTATGTCCGACAGACATCCGAAGGAGTTCTGCCGGAGTTCTGCCGGAATTCCGACAGAGTTCTGACGGTCTTTTCGACTGAGCGGACTTGGCCACACACAATCACACCAAACTCCGACGGATTCGAACGTGATGACGTACGACTGGACTCGAATAAGGAAGTTCATAGCCAGTAGCCAATAGCTGCCCTAGCGTCGGTTTTAGTCCGTCGGAATAGCATACACACGAGCGAATTTTTCGGAGGAACTGGGTCCGGCGGAGTTCCGTCGGGAAAATTTGAAGCATGTTCCATTTTCTAAAGTCCGTCAGACTTTTGCGAATCAAAAGTCCGTTGCAGCCCACACAAGATCGAATAGTCTGACGGAATCATTCCGTCGGACTTTGGATGTTGAAAAGTCTGCTCGTGTGTACGGGGCTTTAGTGGTCAGGCTCAGGGGGGCCCAGGCCTAAAGCTGTTAAAGGAGCCTCAAAATTTCTGATGACTGCCCTGGCTGAGACACAAGGCAACAGGCAGTTTTCAAAAATAATATAGGCTTTCAGCCCTCCAAAAATATGGCCAATGACAGAAGAATTAGCCAGCAGTGACAACGGGCCCAAATGTGATGAAACACAGTCAGTTGCTTTCTAATAAAAAAAAAATATTCTTTTTGATATAAGTGTGTACAAATAGGCCAGTGGCAGGACAGCTATGCATTAGCTGTCATCGGCCTGGACTGCTGCTTTCTCAAGAATACCGACAGGCACTGAGCTATGTTCTGCCATTGTGCTCAACTTGCTCCCCACCTCCCTTTGCCACTTACATTTCTTCTCCAGGGAAGAAAGGAAATGTGCATATCACTATAATCTTCTGTTTCTGGGTCCTCCTGTAGTAAGCCAGAAATAGAGTGCTTGAAAATGTATACTGCACATTTAGAGCTGTACTGTGTTTAAGTGCGAGGACAAGGTCCTTTAGCACCCATGGCGAAATTGCTCTGCAGAAATCACCCCCAGGCAGCCAACATGCCTGCTAATGGGTGTGAGCCAGCCTGTCATTAGACAGCTCAGTTCACAGACACAGTATATAAAGACAACCCAAGTGGCTCTGTACCAAGTGATCACTTAGTTGACCAATCACAGTGATAACAAATTCAAACAGTGTACTGTAGTGCTTACACTGCAGAGCCCATCCTTTCCTTTTACAACAGAGAAAGGGGAGGAAAGAGGAACTGATGAATCAATCGATCATTCATTGCAGTCAATTGGTCAGTGGATCCCAGGGTTGTGGGATTTTTAACCTTTCATGTTGACAATAAAGGTAAATTCCTGGAGATCACTCCACCACTTCAGTACCAGCAGATACTATCCCTTAGGCCTCTTTCATACGGGATGGATCCATGATGATCTGCCCCGTGGACATCCGCTTGCTCAGCGGGGATCGCTCCGTCGATCCCCGCTGAGCAGGAAAATGACAGGTCTGTCTCTGCACACTATGCAGGGACGGATCTGTCAGAGCGCCGCTCTCCCCTATGGGAGATCGGATGACGATGGACCGCCGAGTCCGTTGTGACCCGATCCGATCCGCAGACGGATGGAAAAGTAGGTTTTTTTCTCCGTCAAACTTTTTTGGATCGGAGCGTGGCGGATGTCACCGCTGACATCCGACGCTTCATAGAGGTCTATGGAGCTTCCGTTCAGGTCCGCCTAAAAACCTGACAGGTGGACCTGAATGGATCGTTCGTGTGAAAGAGGCCTTACTTACCAGGCTATTTTTCAGCACTGTAATAGTTTGACTGACAATGCTGCAATACTATATCTATATTATTTATTTTCATTTTATAGATTTTTTTTGCCACAGATGAAGCTTATTTTTGGTGGTGTTTTCATTTTTTATGAAACAATGAAAAAAAAAAGACTAACAATTTATAAAACGTTCTGTTACAAAAAAATATAAAAAATATGAATGTTAATACATATTATATAATAGGTCTGGATAACTGCTTTAAAATCAATTTAAAGCTGGTCTCTGGGATAAGTAAATATTGTCTAAATATAAGAGATATAAGTATTAATATCTAAATCTTTCTGTATTTCTTCCAGATCTGTGCAGTTATCCAGCGTGAAATTTTGGGATCAATTCACTAAAAGATAAATACCGCATGAATATTTATGTTTTGCGATATTTAGTACTTAAATTTTGCTTTATTTTTGACGTTTTTTTTTACGTTTTTTCCCCAGGCACTCAGCAATATTTTGAAACTAGTAAAACATCCTAGGGTGCTTTCATTCACAAAAACATCTCCCTCTGATGAAATGTTACAATTTATTTTCATTCCTGAGCTCAGAAGAGAACATTTTCACACTGATACATTATATACTTTTCACTTTGTGGCCAGCGCAGAGTGCCTCCTAATTGTTATTTTGTACATTTCTAAAATACCGCCAGCAAACACCCGGTGATAAATAACAAATAGGTGTTTTTAGTGAACTGACTTTAATGATTTATCTCATGGTTTTTTTTTTGCAATATTTATTATACTATTTTAACAAATGTGCGGTATTTTCTTCACATTCAATATTTTACTTTGATGAATTGACTCTTTTATTATCTCATGCGATATTTCCAAACACGACCTTCATATCGCATGCAGTAGCTAGGGTTGTCCCGATACTAGTATCGGTATCGGACCGATACCGAGCATTTGCATGAGTACTTGTACTCGCACAAATGCTCCCGATGCCTAATCCGATACCTGGGAGAGTCCTCAAGCAGAGGAACTAGGTAAGCTGGCAAGGGGGCAAGGCCCAGCCGCATTTTCCATCAGGATCGGTGACCAGAGCCATTGCATTTGGTAACGGAAGTGACGTTCCATGTCGCCGTCAGCGGTTGAACTATCCAACACCCATCTTGGTACACCCTGCATTTGGCTGCATATCAGCTCATATAGTTCGGGCTGGATGTAACAAGATGTCCGCTGCTGCTTACTGCGGCCGAGTGCAGGGTGTACCAAGATGGGGCCGTCGCAGGCAGCATAGCAAAATAAATCCTTTCTTCTTGTCATTTATTGCTGCATTTCAGTGCCTGCCCATCAGTGCCATCTATCAGTGCCAGCCACCCGTCAGTGCCATCTATCAGTGCCATCCATCAGTGCTGGTCTGTATTGTGCTTTGAAAACATGACATTAAAAAAAGTATCGGTAAACGGTATCGGTATCTTGTACTCGGTCTTAAAAAAAAGTGGTATCGGGACAATCCTAGGGGTAACCTTTAGTGAATTGACCCCTTTGCCTGTTTATTGTTCTCTCTCTTTTTGCAGGATGACTGATCTTGTTTCCACCCCCTACTGTAGTTTTCTGCAGACAGCCTGTAGTGGGTGTGGGTGGATTTATATCCTTTGGGGCTTTTGAAAAAATATATTTAAATGCAAGCCAGGCGTAGTAAGTATGATTAGTTTAGTCTCTAATCAAATTTTGGACAAAATTTCAGTGATTCAGAGATTTGGATGTATCCGAATCTCTGAACCACAATAGGAATGAAATTGAACTAATCAAAAATAAATTATAATGAAAGAAGATGAATTCATTTGTATTCATTTGTTTCATTCAGATGACATGTTGCGATAGTTTGGGTCTTTTGTTAATGTCTGGAGCATCCAAAATAATGTAACGACATAAAAAATTATCCAAATTGATTTGGATACATTGATATTCATTCTAGTGAGCATAGCGTGACATAGCGTGAATATTCTAATAAGATTCTTTTTGTATTGGGGTTGAGACCATTCATTTATTTGTATGTGAGCAGCACAAAAAAGTCAGTTGGGAATGGGGAAAATAATTCAACTTAACATACCGAATGAATAGGTATTAATTCGGATGAATTTGTTTTATTTGGATGAAAGCGATGCGGTAGACTTTGACTTTTGGATAAGCAGCCGATTCTTTTTGCATTCACATTTTTCATTATTATAAAAAAATACACTACATATGAAATTGAAACACATTGCAATAAATAATACAGTAAGGTATAAAAGTGAAATAAGATGATTCTTACTTATTATTATTAAAGAGAAAGTAAACCCTCTCTAAAAAAAAAGAAAAAAAGAAGAACACCCTGCAGGACAAAGGCATAATGAGCTAATGAGCTAGTATGCATAGCATACTAGCTCATTATGAATTACTTACCTGAGATCGAAAAGCGACCCTCGTTCACCTCCTCCATCACCGTGGCACTTTGTCCGATCGGAATTCTCTACAAATGATCGGACAAAGTCGGATCGGATCATGTTGTGGGAAAATTTTATAGCCCAGCTCTAAAAGTTTGTCAGTCAGATATTCCGACGGAAACAGTCCGATGTAGCCCACACACGGTCGGATTATCCGACAACGCGGTCCGATCGGACATTTTCAGTCAGAATGTCCGACCGTGTGTACAAGGGCTTAGAGTATTGCCATAGGGGCTGCCCCCTATGACAGAGTCTGATCAGGATGACTCTACTGCTCATATGTAGGGGGCCTTTAAATTGAGTGATAACGTTTTAGGAGTCATTTTAATTGTGGGGGGGTTTGCTGAGGCCTTCGGGCTCAGCTCGGGTGGACACTATGTTATGTTTATTACCTCCTCATGCTATTAAGTCGGGACACACACACACATGGATAGCGGTAGATTATTTGTTGTTTTAATGTTTTTGACTTTATTTTGTAACTTGCACTAAAAAGGTGGATGATTGTTGTCTGCCATGTTCAGCCCCTGCGAGAGCGTTTTTCTGTAATACTTCTGAAAATTGATAATAAAAAAAATGTGAAAAAAAATGACAGCACAGCCAGGGCACTGGATACGTGATCCAGCACACAGTGGCTGCCCTGCCGCAGTAGATATACAACGGGCGGTCGCTAAGTGGTTAAAGTCACACTAAACAATATCCCTATTCTGCAAAAATAGTCCATACATGTCCAGCTACTAGTACCCAATGACCTTTAAATCTATTCTTCATTATATAATTTCTCAGCAGTGGCGGCTGGTGCTCAATATTTTGGGGGCGGCAAACAAACCTGCCCCCCCCCCGGGAGAGAGACAGTGGTGATCAGTGCCCCCCCTCCTGCGGAACTTGCATGGTGCTGATCAGTGCCCCCCCTCCTGTGGGACACGGACGGTGGTGATCAGTGCCCCCCTCCTGCAGGACACGGATGGTGGTGATCAGTGCCCCCCTCCTGCGGGCGATCAGTGGCCTTACCTTAGGAGGCCGATGCTACTCATTGCTCCAGCTTGCCGAGGGAAGAGTCGGGCCGTTGCTTCTCCTCCCGGCCGAACAGGAAGTGAGTCCTGAGACCAGATTGCCCTGGAGTCCTAAGACTCCTGGGTAATCGGGTCTCTGGACCCACTTCCTGATTGGCTTGGATGAGAAGCAGGAGGACATTAGCGAATACTAATTTGCTAATGTCACAAAACTGGGTGGGCACCCTTTTTGAAGCCATTTAGAGCCTCAGGCCCTAATCTTGTGCTTGAAAAAAAAAAAATTTAAAGCCATGCATGTAGACACAGATTAAGGGGGCGGCGCCCCTAATGGACTGGTCGCCACTGTTTCTTAGTGTGTTTTTCTGCATCCTTGCAACTTCATCCATGAGCTCACCAACCCCCCCACTTCCATTTGTTTGTATGGAGCAGTACACATGTGCTTGTTACTTGCTACCGTCACCTACCACTAGATGTGGATTGTCACTAGTCACGTCACCTGACACCATTTGCAGATTGCCACGTCACCTGACACCATTTGCAGATTGTCACTTGCCAAGTTACCTGCCAAAATTTGCAGATTGTCACTTGCCAAGTTACCTGCCACAATTTTCAGATTGTCACTTGCCACGTTACCTGACACAATTTGCAGATTGTCACTTGCCACGTCACCTGCCACCTGATGCGGATTGTCACTTGCCACGTCACCTGTCGCGGATTGTCACTTGCCACATCACCTGCCACCATTTGCAGGTTGTCACTTGCCACCTGATGTGGATTGTCACTTGCCATGTCACCTGCCACCAGATGTGGGGTGTCACTTGCCACGTCGACTGGCACCAGATGTGTATTGTCACTTGCCAACTGATGTGGATTGTCACTTGCCATGTCACCTGCCACCAAATGTGCATTGTTGCTGCATTGGTAGCAGGCTGGCAGCACTGGTCCATTTAGTGAGGGCAGGAGAGCGGTGATGCGGGGCGGGTAGTGAGAGAAGATGGCATCTTGCTACTCCCCTCGGCACCTCTGACATTGAAGAGGCCCGCGCTGTGAGGGCGGAACAGCGCTGATGTGTGGTGGGCAGTGAGAGATGATGTCATCTCTCTGCTCCCAGCTGCACCTTGATCCTACATTGAAGAGGCCTGGCTGTTAGGGCGGAAGAGCGGTTATATGTGGCGGGCACTGACAGATGATCTAATCTCTCTGCTCCCTGCTGCACCTCGCTCCTACATTGAAGAGGCACGGATGTTAGGGCGGAAGAGCGCTGATGTGTGGCAGACAGTGAGAGATGATGTCATTTCTCTGCTCCCCACTGCACCTTGCTCCAACATTGAAAAGGCCCGGCTGTTAGGGCGGAAGAGTGGTGATGTGTGGCGGGCAGTGAGAGATGATGTCATCTCTCTGCTCCCAGCTGCACCTTGATCCTACATTGAAGAGGCCTGGCTGTTAGGGCGGAAGAGCAGTTATATGTGGCGGGCACTGACAGATGATCTAATCTCTCTGTTCCCCGCTGCACCTCGCTCCTACATTGAAGAGGCCCGGATGTTAGGGCGGAAGAGCGCTGATGTGTGGCAGACAGTGAGAGATGATGTCATTTCTCTGCTCCCCACTGCACCTTCCTCCAACATTGAAAAGGCCCGGCTGTTAGGGCGGAAGAGTGGTGATGTGTGGTGGGCAGTGAGAGATGATGTCATCTCTGCTCGTCCGCTCACTCGCTTTTGTTCTCTCATACGCCTCGCTCATGCAGACCGCCTGCCCGCTGCAGCCGCCGCCCGCTGGCTAGGCAGGGACACTGCGGCAAGAGACTCAGGGCTATGGGCCCTAGATTCGGGGCTTTAGACCCAATAGCCACTCCCTAGCGATGCCATTGCTTATAGGTAGTGTAAATATCTCCTAAACGTGCACCATTTAGGAGATATTTACATTACATTCAGCCAGTGACATCACTGACGCATGCGACCACCTGTGCCGTTCCTTCAGAACTTTCCTTCCTTCCTTCAGAGCCCTGTGACCAGCGGCTCCCACGCACAAGAGTGATGTCATTGCGGCTCCAGCCAGTCACAGACCCGGAAGCAAGATGGGTGAAAATGGGAGCCCCTGCAGTGCAGGATGGTAACGTTTTAAGGTAAGTTTAACATAATGTGCTAGTATGTGATGCATACTAGCACATTATGCCTTTACCTTGCAGGTTCCCCCAAAAAAATGTACTATGAGATGTAGGTATTGTGATTTTTATGAGGGGTTCCCTGAGACTGGAAGTTATTTCAAGGGTTCCTTCATGTTGAGATAGGCTGTCATAGACAGTGTAAAATGAGCCTGGTGTCACCCAACAGATGGCCCCAGACACTGGAAGGCTTGTTGTCAGTCATTGTGTGCTCTCCTATTCCTCATAACACAACGCAGCGCCGTCTATGAGTAGTAGAATGAGTGGAGAGGAGCTCCATAGACATGGCCAGGGATGTATTTGTATAGCACACACCCTCCTCATTGAGCCGGGGAGGTGACAACACAGCCCAGAGCTGACTGCAGACCCAGCCTCGCTCTCACAGCATTAGCAGCACTGAGGTAACAAGCAGGCAGCGGCTCTCCTCCGTCACCATCCCCGGAGATCTGGGCTCCTCCAGCCATTCTTCCCTTCCTACAGCCGGGAGGGAAGGAGGAGGAGGACATGTATCCTGGAGCCTGGCACTAGGAGCCCGCTTCTACCCACCTCTTCTTATCACACCACTGCCTGACCCAAGTCAACGTGCATGTTCGGCTGCCAGTGCACCCAGGAGAAGGGGACGATGAAAATGAACCGACTGAGGACTGGCAGTCTGAGATCCCTGACTCTGGAGATGAAGTGCACCATCCGCCTGCTGGATGACACCGAGATCTCTTGCAGTATCCAGGTATGGGGGATGGATGGAGGGAGGGATGGAGGCTGGATGGAGGGAGGGAGGGGGCAGACAATGGGTGACATGGAGAAGTTTGGGCACACAGGAAACTTCTTATTGTGCTAGGGCTGGATGTGGTCCTCACCCTGCTCCAGGCTCTCCTCCTCTTCTGTAGTGCCATGGATGCTCAGACATGGGGACTCATTCCATAAGACTCCCATGTATTTACATCCGTATTGTCTACACGTGAACGTACAGCCAGGCGTCACTCTCCGTACCACCTTCCCGGTGGCTTTATTATATAGACAGACATAAGCGTCACTCTAAGTCTACCCTCCGTACCATCTTCCCGGGGGCTTCATTATATAGACAGACAGAAGCGTCACTCTCCGTCTACGCTCCATACCATCTTCCCGGGGGCTTCATTATATAGACAGACATAAGCGTCACTCTGCGTTTACGCTCCGTACCATCTTCCCCGGGGCTTCATTATATAGACAGACAGAAGCGTCACTCTCCGTCTACGCTCCATACCATCTTCCCGGTGGCTTTATTATATAGACAGACATAAGCGTCACTCTGCGTTTACGCTCCGTACCATCTTCCCGGGGGCTTCATTATATAGACAGACAGAAGCGTCACTCTCCGTCTACGCTCCGTACCATCTTCCCAGGGGCTTCATTATATAGACAGACATAAGCGTCAGTCTGCGTTTACGCTCCGTACCATCTTCCCCGGGGCTTCATTATATAGACAGACAGAAGCGTCACTCTGCGTTTACGCTCCGTACCATCTTCCCGGGGGCTTCATTATATAGACAGACAGAAGCGTCACTCTCCGTCTACGCTCCGTACCATCTTCCCAGGGGCTTCATTATATAGACAGACATAAGCGTCAGTCTGCGTTTACGCTCCGTACCATCTTCCCGGGGGCTTCATTATATAGACAGACAGAAGCGTCACTCTCCGTCTACGCTCCATACCATCTTCCCGGGGGCTTCATTATATAGACAGACAGAAGCGTCACTCTCCGTCTACGCTCCATACCATCTTCCCGGGGGCTTCATTATATAGACAGACATAAGCGTCACTCTGCGTTTACGCTCCGTACCATCTTCCCCGGGGCTTCATTATATAGACAGACAGAAGCGTCACTCTCCGTCTACGCTCCATACCATCTTCCCGGTGGCTTTATTATATAGACAGACATAAGCGTCACTCTGCGTTTACGCTCCGTACCATCTTCCCGGGGGCTTCATTATATAGACAGACAGAAGCGTCACTCTCCGTCTACGCTCCGTACCATCTTCCCAGGGGCTTCATTATATAGACAGACATAAGCGTCAGTCTGCGTTTACGCTCCGTACCATCTTCCCCGGGGCTTCATTATATAGACAGACAGAAGCGTCACTCTGCGTTTACGCTCCGTACCATCTTCCCGGGGGCTTCATTATATAGACAGACAGAAGCGTCACTCTCCGTCTACGCTCCGTACCATCTTCCCAGGGGCTTCATTATATAGACAGACATAAGCGTCAGTCTGCGTTTACGCTCCGTACCATCTTCCCGGGGGCTTCATTATATAGACAGACATAAGCGTCACTCTCCGTCTACGCTCCGTACCATCTTCCCGGGGGCTTCATTATATAGACAGACAGAAGCGTCACTCTCCGTCTACGCTCCGTACCATCTTCCTGGGGGCTTCATTATATAGACAGACATAAGCGTCACTCTGCGTTTACGCTCCGTACCATCTTCCTGGGGATTTTAGTATATAGACGGAAAGAAGCATCACTCTCCGTCTACACTCCGTACCATCTTCCTGGGGGTTTCATTATATAGACAGACAGAAGCGCCACTCTCCGTCTATGCTCTGTACCAGCTTTCCCGGGGGCTTCAATATATAGACAGACAGAAGCGTCGCTCTCCGTCTATGCTCCGTACCGTTTTCCTGGGGGTTTCATTATATAGACAGACAGAAGCAACATCCTCCGTCTACGTTCCGTACCATCTTCCCGGGGACTTCATTATATAAACGGACAGAAGCGTCACTCTCCGTCTATGTTCCATACCATCTTCCTAGGGGCTTCATTATATAGACGGACAGAAGCGCCACTCTCCGTCTACGCTCCTTACCGTCTTCCCGGGCCTTCATCATATAGACGGTCAGAAGCATCACTCTCCATCTACACTCCTTACCCTCTTCCTGGGGCCTCATTATATAGACGGACAGAAGCGCCACTCTCCGTCTACACTCCTTACCGCTTTCCCGGGGCTTCATTATATAAACGGACAGAAGCTTCACTCTCTGTCTACGCTCCATACCATCATCCGAGGGGCTTCATTATATAGACAGCCAGAACTGTCACCCTCCATCTACGCTTCATACCATCTTCCGAGAGGCTTCATTATATAGACGAACAGAAGCGTCACTCTACGTATATGCTCCGTACCGTCTTCCCGGGGGCTTCAGTATATAGACAGATAGAAGTGTCATCCTCCATCTACGCTCCATACCATCTTCCCGGGGGCTTCATTATATAGACGGACAGAAGCTTCACCCTCCGTCTACACTCTGTACCGTCTTTGCGGGGGCTTCATTATATAGACGGACAGAAGCGTCACCCTCCGTCTATGCTCCGTACCAGCTTTCCCGGGAGCTTCATTATATAGACGGACAGAAGCGCCACTCTCCATCTACGCTCCATACCATCTTACCGGGGGCTTCATCATATAGACGGACAGAAGTGTCACTCTCCCTACCATCTTTCCGCGGGCTTCATCATATACATGGACAGAAGAGTCACTCTCCGTACCATCTTCCCGCGGACTCCATCATATAGATGGACAGAAGCGTCATTCTCCGTACCATATTCCTGCGGGCTTCATTATATAGAGGGACAGAAGCGTCACCCTCCGTACCATATTCCCGGGGCTTTATTATATAGACGGACAGAAGCACCACTCCCCGTCTAGGCTCCTTACTGTCTTCCCGGGGGCTTCATTATATAGACGGACAGAGGCGACACCCTCCGTCTATGCTCCGTACCATCTTCCCGGAGGCTTTATTGTGTTGACGGACAGAAGCGTCACTCTCCATCTACACTTTGTACCGTCTTCCCGGGAGCTTCATTATATAGACGGACAGAAGCGTCACCCTCCGTCTATGCTCTGTACCAGCTTTCCCAGCGGCTTCCTTATATAGACGGACAGAAGCGTCACTCTCCATCTACGCTTCATACCATCTTGCCGAGGGCTTCATCATATAGACAGACAGAAGCGTCACTCCCCGTACCATATTCCCGGGGCTTTATTATATAGACGAACAAAAGCGCCACTCCGTCTAGGCTCTGTACCATCTTCTGGGGGGCTTCAGTATATAGACGGACAGAAGCGTCACCCTCTGTACCATATTCCCGGGGGTTTAAATATATAGACGGACAGAAGCGTCATCCTCCGTCTACACTCCGTACCATCTTCCCGGGGGCGTCATTATATAGACTGACAGAAGCGTCATCCTCCGTCTACGCTCCTTACCATCTTCACAGGGGCTTCATTATATGGATGGACAGAAGTGGCATCCTTCGTACCATATTCCCTAGGGCTTCAGTATATAGACAGACAGAAGCGGCATCCTCCGTACCATATTCCCGAGTGCTTCAGTATATAGACGGACAGAAGCGTCACCCTTCGTCTAGGCTCCATACCATCTTCCCAGGGGTTTTATTATATAGACGGACATAAGCGTCACCCTCCGTACCATATTCCCGGGGGCTTTATTATATAGACCGACAGATGCGTCACTCTCCGTACCATATTCTCTGGGGCTTCAGTATATAGACGGACAGAAGCGACATCCTGCGTCTACATTCCATACCATCTTCCTGGGGACTTCATTATATATAGAGAGACAGAAGCGTCACAGTGACTAGCTCAGGGGTCTCCAAACTACAGGCCACAATATTTTATCTGCTCTGCAGCTATGGTCGGTGGTGTGTCCTTAATGGGCACAATGTCAACGTTAAGGTCAACAGAGGCTGACCATGGTCTCTGCACTTATAACAGGGGACTCCAATGGGAATCATGATGTAAGGGGGTGCTGATGGGGACTAATATAAAGAGAAATCTGATGGGGACACTCATGTAAAGAGAACTCTGATGGGGACCCTCATGTAAAGAGGACTCTGATGGGGACCCTGAGGTAAGAAGGACTCTGATGGGGACCTTGATGTAAGGGGGACTGTGTTGGGTACCCTGATGTAAGGGGGTTCTGATGGAGGACTCTGATGGGGACCCTGATTAAGTGGAGTCTCAGATGGGGACCCTGATGTAAGGGGGACTACTGTGCTGGGTACTCTGATGTAAGGGGGAATCTGATGGGGAACCTGATGTAAGGATAATTCTGATTGGGATGTAAGAGGGGTCTCAGATGGGGACCCTGATGTAAGGGGAACTGTGTTGGGGACCCCGATGTAAGGAAAATTCTGATAGGGACCCTGATGTAAGGGGGACTGTGTTGGGGACCCCGATGTAAGGAAAATTCTGATAGGGATCTTCATGTAAGGTGGTCCTGATTGAGATCCTGATGTAAGGGGGGGACTTTGATGGGGACCCTGATATAAGGGTGGGTAGACACAGCCCTCTACTGATCAGTACATCCATATGAATGAGACCTAACCCAAATGTTATAGGTTTTTTTTTTTCAGTTTCAGATTTTCTTATCAGGGTTTCTGTTGATTTATTTTTGTTGAGATTAGGGCTAGGGCTAGGATCATTCTAACCTGCAGGAATAAATGCAGCATTTTACCATACAGGCTAATGGAGAGTTGGTTTCTTCAAGAAGTGTGATGTGGTTTTGGGTGCATTGAACTGCTTTTTTTTCTTTTGCAACTTTATTTGAAGTGTCAAATAGTGACACTTAATTCATGTCACTGGAGAGTACCGCAGTATATTGTTCTGCTGTGCAGTGACATGCAATACCATCCAGTGTGGTATGAAAAAACAGACATGCTGCATTTTGCGTAACACACTGCACATCTCACCAGGGGTGAACAGGGCACGATTGTTTTCCAGTGACGTGTTTATCCAGTGGGGAAAATGCATGTCACTGCATCTAGTTTGAAGGGCCCCTTAAAGTAATGCTCCATGTAAGGGCTTCTGAAGAGCAATCAGCAATTTAACCCTTTTCAGAGGGCTTTTGACAGATGTTATGTCACTTTGTCACCCCCTATTTTAACCCTGTAAAGCTTGCACCACCACACCTCAACAGTGTGAATTAGTTAGGCACTGCCTCCTTCACTTGATGGGTTGTGTTCAGCTGCAGTACTAAACGCAACAGCGGGTATAAATTCTGTTACAGCTGCAGCATGGGTACCATGCTGTCTGACTGCCTTTACAGCTTAAAGGGGTGGTTGGGGTAGTAAAACCACAGCTCAGCTAATTTTCCTGCCCTCCTCCCACAAGTGTTTTATTTTGAAGTTGACAGTTCCAGCAGCAGTCTGTATTATTGTGATGTGGATTAGGAATGAATATTTATGAGTACTTTCTTCTTCTGATGACTTGCATTTTACTTTTAGGGTAGCTTCACCCTGATCCACTGTGCTTTGGCCGCAGCGCTGTGCACTTGCAGTTTTCTTGCATGTTATCTGTGCTTTCCTATAGACTTCTATTATGTTACGCAGTTTTGGTGCGTTTTCTGAAAGCAAACCAGCAGTCCTGCAGGCCTGCAACGTAAACCACAACGAAACGTCATCGCAGTGCGCCCCTCAACATAACAACGAACGGACGAACGGACCTCCCTGACGCTGTTACACCAAGCCGTGCGACGCTGGGAACCACCGGCGCCACCGGACGAGAGATACAGCCGAACGAGTTACCGCTTCTCCTCGAGAGCCCTGCGATGCCCTCTAGATACATGATGTGCCTGAAACCTTCTGGTAGAGTGTGAGTGCATAACTTCACAAATTAAATGTATTTGATTCAACAATACTGCACTTAGATTGGCGCTGTTTTTTCTTCTGTTTATATTTACTTGCAGTTTTCTTGCATGTTATCTGTGCTTTCCTATAGACTTCTATTATGTTACGCAGTTTTGGTGCGTTTTCTGAAAGCAAACCAGCAGTCCTGCAGGCAGAAAGTGTACCAAAACCGTGGGATATAATAGAAGTTTATGGAGAGTGCAGCTAACCTATACCAAAAATTGAATGCGGGTTGTTTTTTCATATTGATTTCGATACAGTTGGTTTTTTTTTAACATTTGTATATTATTTAAGCACTATTTGGTAGTGCAGGGGGCAACATACAGTTTGGTTTAACCTGCACCAAACTGCAGGACATAATACAAGTCAATGGGAAAGTGCAGTGAACCTGCAGCAAAACCGCAAGACATAATAGAAGTCTATAGCAAAGCGCAGCTAACCTGCACCAAAACCGCGAGACATAATAGAAGTCTATGGGAAAGTGCAGTTAACTTGCACGAAAAAAAATACAGGACATAATAGAAGTCTATGGGAAAGCGCAGCTAACCTGGACCAAAACCGCTGGACCTAATAGAAGTCTATGGGAAAGAGCAGCTAACCTGCATCAAAACCGCGGGACATAATAGAAGTCTATGAGAAAGAGCAGATAACCTGCACCAAAACCACAGGATATAATAGAAGTCTATGGGAAAGAGCAGCTAACCTGCACCAAAACCGCAAGACATAATAGAAGTCTATGGGAAAGTGCAGTTAACTTGCACGAAAAAAAATACAGGACATAATAGAAGTCTATGGGAAAGCGCAGCTAACCTGGACCAAAACCGCTGGACCTAATAGAAGTCTATGGGAAAGAGCAGCTAACCTGCATCAAAACCGTGGGACATAATAGAAGTCTATGAGAAAGAGCAGATAACCTGCACCAAAACCACAGGATATAATAGAAGTCTATGGGAAAGAGCAGCTAACCTGCATCAAAACCACGGGACATAATAGAAGTGTATGGGAAAGAGCAGCTAACCTGCACCAAAATTGCGGGACATAATAGAAGTCTATGGGAAAGCGCAGCTAACCTGCACCAAAACTACGGGACATAATAGACATCTATGGGAAAGCACAGCTAACAACACCAAAACCGTGGGACATAATAGATGTCTATGGGAAAGCGCAGCTAACCTGCACCAAAACTACGGGACATAATAGACATCTATGGGAAAGCACAGCTAACAACACCAAAACCGTGGGACATAATAGATGTCTATGGGAAAGCACAGCTAACCTGCACCAAAACTACGGGACATAATAGAAGTCTATGGGAAAGCGCAGCTAACCTGCACCAAAATTGCGGGACATAATAGAAGTCTATGGGAAAGCGCAGCTAACCTGCACCAAAACTACGGGACATAATAGACATCTATGGGAAAGCGCAGCTAACCTGCACCAAAACGCGGGACATAATAGAAGTCTATGGGAAAGCGCAGCTAACCTGCACCAAAACTACGGGACATAATAGACATCTATGGGAAAGCGCAGCTAACCTGCACCAAAAACGCGGGACATAATAGAAGTCTATGGGAAAGCACAGCTAACCTGCATAAAAACAGCAAGACATAATAGAAGTCTATGGGAAAGCTCAGCTAACCTGCATGAAAATCGTGGGCACATTGCCTTGTACCTGCGCTGCGGGCCAAGCTACAGTGTGGCCAGTGTGAAAGCGGCATTAGTTTGCTCAAAGTTGAGTCTAGTGCTAATAAAGTAATTTTTTTTAGTACTATGTTGGGCAAAGCAACACGCTGGAATGATTTATACTTTTCTGTGCTGCTGCGCCATGGGAATAAAGACAAGACGCTCTAAGCTTACCTACTCAGAGCTTACCCGGGTCCAAGGACACTTCCCACCCTCGAGTGACAGGCCTGCTGCCTGGATTTGGCCATTCTGAGACCCAACTTAGCACTGATAGGAAGAGGAGTCAGGCACATTCTTCTCCATACCTGGTTGTTCCTGGTATTTCTGTTCTCTCTTCTGGCTGGTGAATGGAGTGGCTGGAAAGTAAAGGGAAGATGAGTATATGCAGCTGGGAAGGGGGAATGAGCATATTAGAGAACTTTTAGAGACTTTAGGTCCCAAGCACACAGGGTGTTTGCCTGGCTCTTCTGAACTCCTTTTCTCCTGGCACAAAAAAAGCAGCATAAAAAACACACCTACAGACACTTTTCCGGGCATTTAGGCGCTTCAATCGTTTGTGTCTTTATTCATTCCATTGTCCAAAATATTTATTTATGCTTGCCATTGAAACAAATGAATGTTCAAGTGCTAGTAGCATGTGTTTTTGTGCAGTGCCATTTTTAACACGGGTCAGGCACTGCATGTTTCGTACAGGTAGGGCAGCCTATTGAACATAACAGGTTGCCCTAAATGTGATGTGCGGGAACACCTGGAGTCTTACATTGTAAAAATTTAAAAACTGAGCTCTTGTGGGTTATTTCTGCCATATAAGGCTCCATTCACATTAGCGCGTCTATAAAGTTGCACGATTTCCAGTGCGACTTTGATGAGACTTCAGGGTTGATTTACTAAAGGCAAATAGACTGTGCACTTTATAAAGTGCAGTTGCACTCGGAAAGTGCAGTTGCTCCAGAGCTTAGGAAATAAGGTAAGGCTTGACTTTGACTTTGGAGCCAGGAGAGATTATGCACACTTACTAAGCTCTGGAGCAACTTGCAAAGCGCAAAGTCTATTTGCTCTTAGTAAATCAAGCCCCATGCATTGGTGTGTACATCAGCCATGCTCTAACATCTCATAGATGCATTGGTG
Organism: Lithobates pipiens; assembly: GCF_037356315.1. Lineage (NCBI taxonomy): Eukaryota > Metazoa > Chordata > Amphibia > Anura > Ranidae > Lithobates > Lithobates pipiens. Next base: position 14,295,421 of record NW_027507718.1, read on the forward strand.
TGTACATCAGCCATGCTCTAACATCTCATAGATGCATTGGTGTGCACATCAGCCATGCTCTAACATCTCATAGATGCATTGGTGTGTACATCAGCCATGCTCTAACATCTCATAGATGCATTGGTGTGCACATCAGCCATGCTCTAACATCTCATAGATGCATTGGTGTGTACATCAGCCATGCGCTAGCATCTCATAGATGCATTGGTGTGTACATCAGCCATGCTCTAACATCTCATAGATGCATTGGTGTGCACATCAGCCATGCGCTAGCATCTCATAGATGCATTGGTGTGTACATCAGCCATGCTCTAACATCTCATAGATGCATTGGTGTGTACATCAGCCATGCTCTAACATCTCATAGATGCATTGGTGTGCACATCAGCCATGCTCTAACATCTCATAGATGCATTGGTGTGTACATCAGCCATGCTCTAACATCTCATAGATGCATTGGTGTGTACATCAGCCATGCTCTAACATCTCATAGATGCATTGGGGTGCTGTCAGTACTGTGCATGTGCTGCAAGTTTAACTCACAATTTCTTTGCAGAAATGGAACACCACAATTGTTTCTTCACTTTGAAATCTTTAGCCTAGATTCATACTGGCCAGCACAATAAAACACAGTGTTTTATGAATTCCCCTGTGGATAATATTTAGTATCACCTTGAAAATGGGGTTGTTTTTATTTCTTAAATTACAACGTATTTATACTAGCTAATAACACTATATTCTATTTATTGAAATACATATTTGGTAAATAAGCCTTTATTATAAGCAGACGATTATTCATCACCCCATGTTACGTTCTACTTTGAAATATGAGATTTGGACGGACTTATTTTTAAAGCGGACCTTCAGTCATTTTTTCATCTTTCCATCTATTAAGTCTTCTGCCCTTGTCGTTTTAACTTTGGATAGTAAAACATTTTTTTTTCTGCTAGTAAATACCTTATACAGCCCACTTCCTGTTTCTTGTCTGGTCATTAGCCTAGGCTTATGACATCATGCACAGCTCTCTCTCTTACTCTTGTGAGCGTTTGTCAGGAAGGAAGGGGGGTGAGTCATAAGAGGACCAATGAGAGCTGCAGGGCTGCAGAGCTGGAGGTGTGCCTCTGTGTGTCTGTGTAAATCTAGGAAGTGAACAGGCAGCAGCGTCAGCTGCCCACAGGTAAAATGGTTGCAGCCAGACTCAGTGGAGGGAGATTTCTGCAGCATATTACAGAATCCCAGTATATATAAAATAATATGCAAAGTAGTTGGAGGGAAGCTTCAGAATGGCAAAGATGTTTTTATTACAAATGATGTGAGCAGACTCTTTAAATAGATTTTGTTGTCTTAGTTCCTTTGAACTTTTTCTGCCATACAAAATAATTATTGTTATTACAGGTATTTATTGTATATAGTGCTGATAATTACACAGCTCTTTACACATTGTACATACGCATCAGTCTCTGCCATCAAGGAGCTTACAATCTAAGTTCCCTATCTTACATGCATACATTCACATGGGCCAATTTAGACAGGAACCCAGTAACCTACCAACATGTCTTTGGAGTGTGGGAGAAAACCCACGCAAGCAGAGGAAGAACATGCAAATTCCATGCAGATAGCAACCTGGACAGGATTTGAAATCAGGACCACAGTGCTGCAAGGGAGAGGTACTAACCCACTATCCACTGTGTTATGCATCTGTTGCGTCAATTGGCTTGGTATTAGCAGCATTTTTGGGTGGATTAGTAGCTGAGATGTTTAGGCCCCTTTCACATGGACGATTAGGCCTACCTGTCAGTTTTTCAGGTGGCCCTGATCGGAAAGTCCATCCATCCCTGTGGACAGGCAGGTGTAAACAGATTTGTGTCCATTAACACCCACGTACCTCTGGGTCCAATCGGGTCTGTAAAAAATTTACAGAAGGGGACGTCATCCTTTTCCTTTTAGGTGGAGCAGAGCGGAGTGGAGTCTACCTAGCCACCCATAGAGCAGAGCGGGCTGTGAGGTTGATTTACTAAAGCCAAAACGACACTGCACTTTGCAAAGTACAGTTGCACTCTGCAAGAATAGTTGCTCCAGAGCTTAGTAAGGCCACTTTCACACTGAGGCACTTTACAGGGGCTATAATGCTAAAAATAGCGCCTGCAAATTGCCTGTACAACGCCTCTTCTGTCAGCTTTCACACTGGGGCGGTGCGCTTGCGGGCCGTTAAAAAAAGTCCTGCAAGCAGCATCTTTGAGGCGCTTTAGAAGCGGTGTATACACCGCTCCTAAAGCGCCCCCTGCTTATTGAAATCAATGGGCATCGCCGCCGAAGTGCCGGCAAAGTGCCTCGGCAGCAGTGCTTTGTGGGCGCTTTTAACCCTTTTTTGGTCGTTAGCGGGGTTAAAAGCGCCCCACTAGCAGCTGAAAAGCACCCCGCTAAAACTATGGTAAAGCACTGCTAAAAATAGCGGCGCTTTACCCCTGACGCCCCCAGAGTGAAAGTGCCCTAAGTGAGCGGAAGCTCTGCTAAATTTCATCATCCAATCATGTGCAAGCAAAAATGCTGTTTATTTGATTTTCCTTGCATGTGATTGGGTGTTCTTTGCAAAGAAAAGGTTTACCTAATTTACTAAGCTGTGGAGCAGCTGCACTTGCAGGGTGCAACTGCACTTTGCAAAGCGCACACTCTATTTGCCTTTGGTAAATGAACCCCAATGTTTCACCCGCCCACTCTGCTGATCCCCTGTTGATTGGAATGGAATCTGCCTAGTGTGGAAGGGGCTTATAGCTGGGTATTGATTCAATTGATAATATAAGTAATTCAATTATTATTATACAGGATTTATATAGCGTTAACAGTTTGCGCAGCGCTTTACAATGTAGAGGGGGACAGCACGATTACAATACAGTTCAGTACAGAATGGACAGGAGGGCCCTGCTCATGGAGCTTACAATCTAAGGGGAGGTGGTACAAAAGTTAATAGCTGCAGGGGATAATCTAAACTCAAAGCAGTCTGAATGTGCCTGATAAGGAAGGCTGAACATAAAATCAGCAAGGGAATGGAACTGAAATAAAGAAGAGATCTCTAACATGTGTGGCGTGCAGAAGGTGTGCAGAAGGTTTACATATGTTGTCCAAATCCATTCAGAACTCGTGATCATTACCATTAGTCACATTACACCTTGTAGTAGAAGTGGCATGTTGTGAAAGCTGGCAAAAAAAAAAAAAACAGGCACAAAACTTGTATTTAAATATGTTCAATATATGGCCCCAATAGCCAGATAAGAATATAAATCCACTTTGTGTTCACCAAATTACTTTTCAAACCCAGCTATTATCTTGTATAAGTAGAAATGATGTCATTACTGTGCTGTACTGTACATAGCCTGTGCAAAGAGCAGAGCTGTGGGAGGGACCCAGCAGGCTTTACCTACTACAGGCTGAATGCAGAAAACTACAATGGAGTGGAGACAAGACCAGTCACCCTACACAAGGAGAGAGAACAGCAGTGACTGGTCTTTATTACAGGAAGTTCCTGCACCGAGGCAAAGGGGTTGATTTACTAAAGGCAAACAGACTGTGCACTTTGCAAAGTGCAGTTGCACTCTGTAAGAGCAGTTGCCCCAGAGCTTATTAAATGAGAAGAAGCTCTTCTGCTGACTTCCATCAACCAATCATGTGCAAGCAAAAAAAAATTTTTTTTATTTTCTTTGCACGTGATTGGGTATTGTTTGCAAAGTGAAACTTTACTTCATTTACTAAGCTTTGGAGCAAATGCACTTTGCAAAGTACAGTCTATTTACTTTAAAGTCATTGTAAAGTCTACTTTTTTCTATAAAAATAACAAACATGTTATACTTACCTACTCTATTGCAGTGGATTTGCACAGAGCAGCACAGATCCTCCTCTTCTTGGGTCCCTCTTCTGTGCTCTTGGCCCCCCCTCCTGTTGCATGCTCCCACAGCAAGCAGCTTGCTATGAGGGCACCCAAGCCAAGCTCCAACTCTGTGTGTCCATTCAGACATGGAGCTGTGGTTCGGCATCACCCCCTCTCTCTTCTGATTGGCTAACTGACTTTGATTGACAGCAGCAAGAGCCAGTGGTGCTGCTCCTGTGTCTTGGCCAATCAGGAGGGAGAGTCCCAGATGGCCGAGACACTAGTGGATATCGCTGGACAGAGATGGGGCTCAGGGAGCGTGCCTGCGGGTCGGCCAGACGATGTCCGCCGGTGACCCGCGATTGCCTAGTACAGAGGCAGAACAGGGATCTGCCAGTGTAAACAAGTGGATCCCCGTTCAGACAGAAGATATGGCAGAGATTTACTGTTCTCAGTGATCTCTGTCGTGTCCCAGTGAGCCCATTCCTCTCACAGTTAGAATACACCCAGGAAACACACTTAACCCCTTGATCGTCCATTAGTGTTAACAGCTACAGCGATTCACACAGGAGAGCCGACCTACCACAGTATAATAACGGCAGCTGGTTGGCAAGTGGTTAAAGTGGTTGTAAAGTTAACCCCCTTCCCTGCCAGTGTTATTTTTTCATTGATCAGTGAATTTTTATAGCACTAATCAATGTAATAATGTCACTGGTCCCCAAAAAGTGTCATTTGTCCGCCGCAATGTCGCAGTCCCGCTAAAAATCGGTGATCACCGCCATTACTAGTAAAAACAATTAAAAAAGACCCTAAATCTATCCCATAGATTGTAGACGCTATAACTTTTACAAAAACCAATCAATATACGCTTATTGCGATTTTTTTTAACCAAAAATATGTAGAAGAATATATATCGGCCTAAACTGAGGTAAAAAAACTTTTTTTTATATATATTTGGGGGATATTTATTGTAGCAAAAAGTTTTTTTTTTTTCAAAATTGGCACTCTTTGTTTGTTTATAGCGCAAAAATATAAAAAAACACAGAGGTGATCAAATACCACCAAAAGCTCTATTTGTGTGAAAAAAAGCAAGCCAGTTTCGTTTGGTTACAGCGTTGCACGACCACGCAAGTGTCAGTTAAAGTGACGCAGTGCTGTATCGCAAAAAATGGCCTGGTCATTAAAGCGGAGTTCTACTCAAAAATGTAACCCCCCCCGGGGTCACATTTGGCACCTTTCAGGGGGAGGGGTGAGCAGATACCTGTCTAATACAGGTATTTGCTTCCACTTCCGGATACACCATGCCTGAATCCCCCCCCCCCCCCGCTGTCTTCTGGGAGACACACAGGTCCCAGAAGACAGCAGGGACCAGTCAGGACGTGCGGGAACCAGGCCGGGAAGCCGCAAGGCTTTACTTCCTGATTCTCGTACTGAAGATGCCAGCGCCCCCACCTGAGAGGCGAGGGACAGGTAAGCTTTGAGTGAGGACATTGCCGGCGCCCTGGAAAGGTAAGTGTCTTTATTTTAAAAGTCAGCAGCTGCAGTATTTGTAGCTGCTGACTTTTAATTCTTTTTTTTTCTGGCAGAACTCCGCTTTACGGGGGAAAATCCTTCCAGTCCTTAAGTAATTAAGTAAATCAACCCAAAGTCTCACACTGGATTACTGCAAAGGTCTGGAAGAAACACACAAAGCACACCAATATTCAATCAAGAATATACACGACTGTATTTGGATATTTGCTTATCCTGAACAGTAACTTGAACATTCATATTTGATTTCCTTCACTTTATCTCAAGGAGAGAAATAACATAGGTCATACGGACTTTAAATCCATTACAATTCTTGCTTAACCAGTTTTGCTTCATTTTCTTAAAAATATGATGCCACCGGCAACAGGGAAGTGCTGCTGCGGGATAAATGGTGGAGACAGGCTACATAAATAGAATACTTTACAATGAAACGGGGATTTCACCTGGCCCTGAATCTTAATTGACCTCATGTGTCAGTGTTCCCGAGGAAGTCATGGATCTTACTGTCCACAGCAACTAGATTGTAACTTTCCTAAACCTGTACTACTTTGGAGATATGGGAGGCAGAATGTGATTGGTAGATGATAAGTTAAACATAATCCTATTTTATTTACTGTTGTATATGTCTCTAATATCTGTAATAATGGAAAGGAAACACAGAATAGCGGACTTTTTTTCCCCTTAAAGCGGTAGTAAGCCTGCTGAAGTTTTTTTTTCTGACCTGCAAGGGAAAAGGCATAATGAGCTAGTATGCACCGCATACTGACTCATTATGAAATGCTTACCTTAGAACGAGGCTCTGACATCTGGCCCGATCCACGCCGAGGGAGCTGACATATTCCCTCGTCATGTCTTCCGGGTATCGTGGCTCCGGCGCTGTGAGTGGCCAGAGCCGCGATATCGTCACTCCTGCACGTGCGCGCGGGAGATTTCTTTACGGCAGGGTCCAGCGTCTGCCGGACTTTCAGCCGAGAATCCCCTGTGCGCATGCGCCGCTGCAGTCAGCGGCGCATTGCGAGAGGAATATCTCCTAAACCATACATGTTTAGGAGATATTTTTTTTACCTACAGGTAAGCCTTATTATAGGCTTACCTGTAGGTAAAAGTTGTAAAAAAGACTATACAACCACTTTAATTCCTTTTCCTTTGCTTAACTATATGGATTTTATATTATGCATTGCACATTTTATGGTAGATAAGCACCATTAATGCTATATAGCAGTGATGGCGAACCTTGGCACATGTTTTGGAACTACATTTCCCATGATGCTCAACTACACTGCATGAGTTTGGAACTGCATTTCTCATGATGCTCAACTACACTGCATGAGTGCATTAGCATCATGGGAAATGTAGTTACAAAACATCTAGGGTGCCAAGGTTCGCCAGCACTGCTATATAGCTTTCAATTATTGTTCAATTAAAGGTTCAATAGTCCCTGCAGCTTAGTTAGTTGCCAGTGCTTTGAAACATGCATATGCCCTCCCAGGGCAGTTTTATTTCATGAGTTTGCTTATATAAATTGTCCAGGGACTAGTTCAGAATGTCAGAATCATAACTGCAAAGAGAAGGGTTAATACTTGCTAGTTGCATACCTTCCAGTATTTTGAGATGGGAATGAGGGACACCTACTAACAAACATATGTAGGCATAGAGCACGCCCCCTGCCATACCCCCTTAAAGGAGAATAAACCAAAAAAAAGTTCATTAAATCCACAAGGACTTTTTTTTTACCACCATTCCTTTATATTGGCTTTTAAAATGTACAAATGCAGCAATTTAGAATTTGGATGAAAGGTTTAGCACTGGCAAAAACATCTTGAAAGATAAAAAGTGCATTTTATAAAAACCTGTATGGATCTGACCAAAATGAGGAGGTAAGAGGGACAGAAGGACATTACTCCAAATCAGGGACAGTCCCTTGAAATCAGGGACAGTTGGGAGGTATGTAGTTGCTCATTTATATCTGCTGTATTCATGAGCTGCACAGCTGGAACATCTTCATCTGATACATCTGGATCTGGATGGCTGGTCTGCCACCGTGCTCTGTGGTTCCTTTCTCTGCAGTGATGTTGGGGCTGGAGAAAGGAACCGCAGAATGCAACGAGGAAGCCAGCCCTCCCACAACAATTTTTCAGCCAACAAAGACAGCAGAGACTAGTTGAATGGGCAACAGGTGGGGTATGTATTAATCCTTTTGTTTGCAGACATGCCTCTGATTTCGAATTTTTTAAAAAAGTGAGACGCTTAAAGGGTGTATTTAAAAAAAAAAATTGCATAGCCATTTACCCAGTGAAAGGGCATGTACATTTGTTCTGTGTGAATGGGGCAAAAAAAAAAGCAAAACATACATTATTAGGCTATTGAATGTTTTTCATTGATTTATAATGATAAATACTGAAGTTGACCACTAGATGGTGCCAGGCGTCATAGGAAATCCCTATGATACTTAGAGCAATCTAGTGGCCAAATGCAGTATTTTCTGTTATAAATCAATGAAATACATTCAAACAGCACAGGCAATAGCCTAATGACATGCTTACATTTTCTTCTCTTTTTATTGCACCCATGTACATGCACTTTTACTGGCCTATGCATTCTTTTTAAAAATACCCCCTACATATTAGACTTCAGGGCTAAAGGAAATGTACGTTTCTTTAAAATGTTTTTGGAAAAGCATGCAAAAGACACGAGCTTGATATACATCATCCCATCAGTATGTTTTAAAAAACATTTTTTTTTTTTTATATGGAATGTTTATTTATGTAGGTAAATGGGGGCAGCCATGTTTGCACTTTACAGTAGAAGCCTTACACAAAATACAACCTTTTTTTTACCTAAATAGATTCGAACATTTGCTGCCAGTTAGGTGATTTAACTGGAGGAATATTTTCAAAGTACTCATACATCATGCTTGAGTACTTATATTTCCACAAGTTCCACTTTCTCACAGAAATGAATGCCGTTGATGGTCAGCGAGTAAGTCTCAATGCCATGCACACATGTTCCTGCAGTATGTAGTAAAACTGGCTACATACATATGCTGTGCTGTTGTATTTGGAGCGTGTGCATGTTAGCTATGACATCATCAGTATTAGTAGAGATTTACATCATATATATCTTTATTGTTTTATACTGTAAGTAAAGATGTGTATTACATTAGAAATTAAATCTGTTGTTCGCTAATTGCATATAGAGATGAGTGAACATTTTAAAATCAGCTTTACTAGCCGCCTGATTTGATACTGTAATCTGGTATGTGGTGTAATTATCTCCTCCTCCCTTTTTGAACTGTTTGACCTAAGTGGACACTTATAAATGTGTCCTGAAATAAATATGGAGAATTGGGGGGAATTGTACTGTGGACGCTGCGCATGCAATGAATTAGTAAACTTTTTTTTTTTTTTTTTTTATGAGTGGCATTGAGGTTGAAGCAGCATGTGGGTAGGATGGCTGACCACGAAGAGGAAAATATCATTTGTATTAGGTTCATAGCAGCATTAGGATCATGAATCAACAGAACAGGGAGGCTGCTGATTATTGTAATTTACAATCATCATCAATATCAGAATCTGTCTTGGAGTCCAGTACTGCTGTTACAAAACAAAAAAAAAACTATAAAAAATTTTGAATTTTGAATTTCATCATTATCAATCATTGTGATTGATAATGATGAAATTCAAAATTTAACATTTTTTATGTTTTTTTTTTGTAGCAGCAGTACTGGACTCCAAGACAGATTCTGATATTGATGATGATTGTAAAAATATAGATTTTTATTTTCCGTGTCAGCACAGTAACACTCTTGCTTTGGGTAAAGAGGATGCTGCTGATAATGCCAAAATAAGAATTAAAAAATATATATTTTTAAAGTCTTGGCAGTGTGGTGCTAGTAATAAAGTAGAGCACTAAGTGAGCCACAGGGGTTGGTTTATAAGTGGCCAAAGGGCAGTTCACTTTGTAAGGAATGTGGTGAAATTTCACTTTGTAAGGAATTCCAATCATGTGCCATCAAATAAATGACCATAACAAAAAAAATCCTTACATTCTGGGGAAAATTCCCTTGCAAAGTTTTCACTGGAGGAATGACTATGCACTTTTTTTTATTAATAGAGTCCATACTGTGAGCCTGGGTTTGACGCAGGCTTGGGAATCTACAAACATTTAGTCATTTGCATAGAGTTATGCCTATCCACTGTTTGCAACAGCCAGCTAGGAGCTCTTGCATTACCAGATGCAGTCATTATATTGTGAGTGTGCTGACGTTGGTCATTTCCTCCCAGTGCTGCTCACTGTCATCAGTCACATTGAACTGGTGTTACAAAGTGTTATAAATGAATTACCATTTATCACAGTCACAGACAGTACATGTGCTAACTGCCAGTATTCACTAATAGTGTCAGTTATTATGTCATTAGAGAACAGATCAATTTGCACTCCAACCACACTGTTCACAAGAAGCTTGGGGCTGTACCACCTGAGACAATCATCTTATTTTCCCAAGGTATTCTCATTATAGGCCTACATTGAAGGTGGACAGGGTGCCAGCAACTTCAGCATGCCCATTTTTGTCCAACACTAGCAGATGTCATAGTGATAGTTAATTTAATAACCATGCAGGTTTGATGCAAATCTTCGTACTCTTCTGTTAGTATTCAACACATGGCAAAAATGCCCTTATGCCCCATGCACACCGGGCATTTGCCCATCTCTCCTAGATGCCCTTTCTCCTAGCAGTAGGGGTTAGACAGGAAAAAATGAATGCATCTAAATGCACTAGACACATTTCGGTGCTTCGAGCGCTTGGGTGTTTATTCATTTCATTTGCCATAATAATCATTTATTCTGGCCATTGAAATAAAAAAACACTGAAGCGCTTAACGCGTCTATAAGCATCAGTAATTTTTTCTGCTGAAATGCTGCTGCTCCTGTACGTACTGGCTGTAGGGTTTTTTTCTGCCTCTAAATGCCTAAGCCTCTAAATGCCTAAGCCTCTAAATGCCTGAGCCTCTAAGGCTGCATTCACACCTGAGCTTAGCGTTTTCAAGCAGAAAATCGTGCAAATTTACAGCGATTTTGCAGCGTTTTTTGCTGCGTTTTTTACAACGTTTTTTACCGCAATTTTGTGCATAGCAAAAGGTCACCAATGTTAAAAGAAGAAGAACGCCCAAATCTGCCTGATTCGAGCGACAAAAAAGGATCCGGAACTTGTTTGAGCTTCAGGCGTTCGGCTTCAGGCGACATGGAGTGGAGATGTGAACCATCTCCATTGAAAATAATAGATTTTTTCCCCTCTAGCGTTTTGTAGCTTCAGGCTTCTTTCACACGGGGCGGATCAGTAATGATCTGCCCCGTGATGATCCGCTTGCTCAGCGGGGATCGCTCCGTTGTCCCCGCTGAGCCGGCGGCGGACAGGGCGGTCTCCGCACACTGTGCAGGGACCGCCCTGTCAGCTCTCCACTCTCCTTTATGGGGATCAGATGAGCACGGACCGTCTGTCCGTGTTCGTCCGATCCGCTCTGCAGACGGACAGAAAAATAGGATTTTCCTCCGTCTGCAGAATCGGACAGTTGCGGAGGCGGACAATAGCGGGTGTCTGCGGATGCTCATCTGCAGACACCCGCTATCCCATAGGGATGAATGTATGCCCGTATTTCATCCGCAAACGGATGGATGAAATACGGACATATCGTCCGCATGTGTGAAAGGGGCCTCAGGCTTCAAGCTACAAAACGCTCAGGTGTGAATGGAGTCTAAATGTCTCTGAATGCCTATGTGTGCATGGACACATGCAGAGGTGCTTAGAGGCAAAAAAGTTTTAAAAAATGCCAGACGCCATTAACAGCAGCGTTAAGAATGTCCAGTGTGCATGAATCCTTATTTTGTTACTGAAAACAGTGTCTTAATGACATCAGCTGCTTTCCCATCTCCAACTACATTATCCGATAAACAAGGGAAATAAAATTAGATTTTTAAACACAGCATTTTACATAAAACACTATTTCTTTATTTAATATTCACATATAAAAAAAGTTGTCTCTTTGTTGTACAACACATCATCAAATTTGTCAATTCTTCAAACAGATTTATAACATGACAATACAGCATATTTAAAAAAATACTAATTGCTTGTGGCCTGACATGTGTCACGGACATGATCCACTTCTTCAGGAGCCATAAGTATAGTTATGCACAAAAATGATGTAGATAGAAAATACATCCGTTGGATCATGTCCATGAAAAGCATTGGGCCACAAACAATCAATATTTTTTTAAATATTTATTGATATTGTTTTGTTATAAATTTGTTGGAACTATTGAGAAATGTTGTGATATGTTGTACAACAAAGAAGTAACATTTTTATATTTGAATATTAAATAAAGAAACTGTGTTTTATGGAAAATGCTGTACCTCAAAATTCCCATTTCATTTTCCTTCTTTTTTTATTTTTTTAGTTTGTTAGTTTCTTACCTAAATTAAGTTACTTTATACAATGAATGCCAGCACCTCCAAAAGTCCTCAAATGCTTTTTTTGTTTCTGAGGTATGTCTTTTTCTTTTAACCAGTATAACTTTGACAGGTCATGTTGGGCATTCATCCTAGGGAAGCCACATTGAACACAGTGACATTGATTTACATAAGGCTAATAGGTTGCTAATAAGGTGTTGTCTAGAACTGTTACATTATATCTGTTGCTACATTTGTATTTCCTGTGCTCCTCTGTGCCATCTAGTGACCATAACACAGTATTTTACTACAGCTCATAACATAAGAACATTCATTTAGAGGAAAAAGTAGCCTAAAGAACATTTGTTTTTGCACAATTCACACAGAAACAATGTACATGCAGATTCGCTGTATGATTGGCTATGTCAATTTGTTTTATAAAAAGACCCCTATTTGTTTAACTCTTCTTTATTTTAAGTGCCATGGAAAAGTTGTCAGATTTGAAATTTGTAAGATTTGCATACATATAATTCAGGTGTACAAGACTTGACAAATGATTATTTGTGTGTAACAACAATCATGTAGGTTAATTAAAACGTAAATGAGACGACTACAGTACATTTTTACAGTAATTGTAATGATACATTTGTAAGCCTAAAAAGCAGTGTGTGATAATGATATTGCATTTTATTGAATATAAATGCTTCCTGCAAAAGAGATCATATGAATGCTTACAAATAGGCAATTATTACCATGGGATGAGAGCGCATTCATTTTTTCTACATGCGTATTAGTGAACTGTCATTTTTGTGGATATCATGTACATGCAGGTGTGTGTGTTTTTTGCAGATGCTAATGTTTTGCACATTATATACAAATAAGCGTTGCCCTAAAATAAATAGAATAAAACGTGATCCTAACTATAATGAAGAAAACACATACATGCGATCCAAAATTCCTGAAAAGAATATGTATCAAAAATTGTATAAAATATATTGTGATAAGACCAAAAGTTCAAAGTCTTGTGAAACAAAAGTGACATGCACTTGTTGATGTGTGACCTCCACCAGCCCCTCTCGAGTGCTCTCTCACCTTGAGAATATGACCCCCCAGTATGTGTCTGTGTTGGTAAACCTAGGATTAATCAGGTCTTTATGAAATTACTTCAGTGATGGTAACCCATTGATTTAATGCAGATCAGTGGAACCATCAGTCCCTTCCCATAAACCACCAACTCCAGCAAGTCAGCAGACCCAGCCATTCAAGGATATAGCAGATAACTGGAGGCATAAAAAGGAACATAGTGCTCACTGCAGTCTGTTTTTTTTTTTTATAAAGTAAAATGTTTTCTTTCCCCCAAGGAGTTCAGCTTTAAATCAAGCAGTCTACATTTTATTTCAGTATGCACTGTATCTGGAGAGACAGTTAAGCAGATAACAGGTTTCAGAGAGCGTGACAAACAGAATGTTTACTCTTCTTCTAATCTCTATAATTTATGTCCTAATTTTGCAACATAAAGTTTGCTTTGAGTCAGCAGCCATTGTTCGGAAAAGCAAACACTTATACAATTCAGAGAAGTAGTTCACAGATGTTACTTCTCTCCTAAAGTAATTTGAACGTGCAGAATTACAAGCATCCTCATTCCTCCAAACGCAGGGATCTCCAAACGATGGCCCTCCAGCTGTTGAGGAACTACACGTCCCATGAGGCATTGTAAAACTCTGATATCCACAGACATGACTAGGCATGATGGGAATTGTAGTTCCTGAACAACTGGAAGGCCATAGTTTGGAGACCCCTGCTCCAAAGCATTGCTGAGGTAACATTAGAAAACTCAAGTAGAGAGAATTGTAAAATGCTGGTCAGAGTTGATTGGAAGATGGATGGAGCCATATACAGGGCAAGCTTAGAAGCTTAGAGTCTGCAAAAGGCTTGAGACTGGGGTGGAGGTTCATCTTCCAGCAGGACAACGACCCTAAACATATAGCCAGAGCTACTATGTAATGGTTTATATCAAACTAAATGTGTTAGAATGGCCCAGGCCTAAATTAAACTGAGAATCTGTGACACTACTTGAAAATTGCTGTTCACAGAAGCTCTCCATACAATCTAACAGAGTTTCAACAATTTTGCAAATAAGAATGGGCAAAAATTTCACTCTCTAGATGTGTAAAGCTGGTAGAGACATCCCCAAAAAGACTTGCAGCTGTAATTGCAGCGAAAGGGGGTTCTACAAAGTATTGACTCAGGGGGGCTGAATATAAAGGCATGCAACATGAAAAAATATGGAACATTTCAAGAGGTATGAATACGTTTTTAAGGCATTGTATTATAGATGTCATTTCTGTCAGTATTAGCTACTTTTAAGTCCATGTGTCACTTATGTGTGCAGTATTTGCAGCACATCCTGCTTTGACAGGTGTTGTATATGTGTATGTGTTCTTGTAAGCCACCCATATCTTTTCCATACATTTATGATGGGTGGTGCAGAATAGTCAGATGCACATATCTTTGCAGTGACTGACCATGCATGCTTCTTCATAACACAGCTTGCCCATTAAAAGAACAATATAATTATGTTAACCAAGCATTGTAAGAGTTTTCTTGGCAGCACATCAAAGTAATCACAATGAAGCTTTTTTTCATACAGAACAGAACACAGTAATGACTTTTGTGCAGCTATGCATATTATAAAACATAGCCTTCCACCCAGTTAACCATCGTAGTTAAACATGGCTGTCCTAAAGTGTGCAGCTGGGTAAAGCTATGTCAATGGTATGCAACATCATCATCTGCTCACAGGCCCTCTGATATTTTTACAGGAGATCTGAAGGTATCCGTACTCAGAACGCTAATGCCCCATACACACGGTCGGAAAGGTTACAGTCAATGACAGGTGAACTGTCAAATACCAGCTGCAGTTTTTCTTCACTCATCCAGCATTGCAAAGTGGTACTTGTATAGTAGAGATACTAGCTATTCCAATCTAATAACGGAATAATTTTGATTAGTTACGAATTGTGGTACATTTAAATACTGTGGATAGGTAAGGTGCATTAAATAATACTTTTTGTTTTTGTTTTATTAGTATTTTTTATTAGTATGTGTGCTTGCTTTAATTTCCCTTTTTAGTTTGATTTAGTTATATATGGACCGATGTGATTCTGATATTGAGAAGTAAAAATTACAGAGTGACCGTGACTGATAGCAGGGAACAGTAACTAAATGTTGTCTGTGGTCAAAACAATGCAATTATTATGTCTAGAGCTCTTAATAGGTTGGTTATGATAATATATTGGCCTTTTTAGGTTAGCCTTTCTCTAGCAGTGTTCCGTGGAATGCTAGGGCTTCTCTGAAGGTTGCTAGGGGTTCCTTAAAGCGGTTGTAAACCCGCTGTTGCTTTTTTTTTTCCCACCTGTAGAGGAAAAGACATAATGAGCTAGTATGCACCGCATACTAGCTCATTATGAAATACTTACCTTAGAATGAGGCCCCGACATCTGGCCCGATCCACGCCGAGGGAGCTGACATGTTCCCTCGGCGCTTCTTCCGGGTATCACGGCTCCGGAGCTGTGAGTGGCCAGAGCCGCGATTTCTTCCCGGCAGGGTGCGGCATCTGCCGGGCTTCCAGCCGGGAATCCCCTGTGCGCATGCGCCGCAGCAGTCAGCAGCATATTGCGAGGGGTAAGCCTTATTATAGGGTTTCCTGTAGGTAAAAGTCCCCAAAATGACTTTACAACCACTTTAAGTTCTGTCAAATTGATACCCCACCTCACTGCCTGGATTATGCAAACACTAATGTCACTCCATAGAGCCAGCATGTGGAGCAAGCACAGCCTTTTCTCTTATCTCTCAGGTAAGTGACCAATGACATCAATTAACTTTTAAAGCAGTAGTAAACCATCAAAATGTGCTAATATGCACCGCAGAGCAGGATTCCAACATGATAATGACCCTGAACACACCTTTACCTAAAACAGTCTTTCTCAACCTTTTCAAGTGTCAGGAAACCCTTGCTGTGACACTCCCGCGGGAGTCATGTGCAGGAGTGACGTCATTGCGGCTCGGCCATCCTTTTGGCCGAATTCCGGCAAACCCAGAAAGAAGATGTAAACTCCTACAGCGGTGACAATGCACCCCTGGAGAGCTTTGTTTTCCTCTTTCACTTCTCCATGATGACATCACAGAGCTGGTGGATGTTAGAGACCTTGCTCTCCTCCACCTTCTGTTTCTAGAATGCCCCACAGATACTCAATAGGGTTTAGGTCTGGAAACATGCTTGGTCAGTCCATCGCCTTTACCCTCAGCTTCTTTAGCAAGGCAGTGGTTGTCTTGGAGGTGTGTTTGGGGGTCATTATCATGTTGGAATCCTGCCCTGCGGCCCATTCTCCAAAAGGAGTGGATCATTCTCTGCTTCAGTATGTCACAGTACATGTTGGCATTCATTGTTCCCTCAGTGAACTGTAACTCCCCAGTGCCGACACCACTCGTGCAGCCCCAGACCATGACTCTCCCACCACCATGCTTGACTGTAGGCAAGACACACTTGTCTTTGTACTCCTCACCTGGTTGCCGCCACAGAAGCTTGACACCATCTGAACCAAATAAGTTTATCTTGGTCTCATCAGACCACAGGCCATGTTTCCAGTAATCCATGACCTTAGTCTGCTTGTCTTCAGCAAACAGTTTGCAGGCTTTCTTGTGCATCATCTTTAGAAGAGGCTTCCTTCTGGGATGACAGCCATGCAGACCAATTTGATGCGGTGTGCGGTGTATGGTCTGAGCACTGACAGGCTGACCCCTCCACCCCTTCAACTTCTGCAGCAATGCTGACAGCACTCTTATTTCTATTTCCCAAAGACAACCTCTGGATATGATGCTGAGCATGTGCACTCAGCTTCTTTGGTCGACCATGGCGAGGCCTGTTCTGAATGGAACCTGTCCTGTGGCCAAGACTGTATGGTCTTGGCTACAGCGCTGCAGGTCAGTTTCAGGGTCTTGCCAATCTTCTTATAGCCTAGGCTATCTTTATGTAGAGCATCAATTCTTTTTTTTCAGATCCTCAGAGAGCTCTTTGCCATGCGGTGCCATGTTGAACTTCCAGGGACCAGTATGAGAGAGTGAGAGTGATAACACCTAATTTAACACACCTGTTCCCCATTCAAACCTGAGACCTTGTAACACTAACGAGTCGTATGCCACCAGGGAGGGAAAATGGCTAAATGGGCCCAATTTGGACATTTTCACTTAGGGGTGTACTCACTTTTGTTGCCAACGGTTTAGACATTAATGGCTGTGTGTTGAGTTATTTTGAGGGGACAGCAAATTTACACTGTTATACAAGCTGTATAACAGCTTGTATATCATTTCTTCGGTGTTGTCGCATGAAAAGATAATATATTTACAAAAATGTGAGGTCTGTACTTACTTTTGTGAGATACTGTACATGTGTAAAATTCTTCATCTTCTTCTAGTGGCCAGTGTTGCAATTTACACGTGTATACATGTGTATACAGAAGCTCGTGCATAAATTAGCACACCCAAATGTAAAATTTTCATTTTTTTTTTCAGTAATAATTTCACAAATACAATACAGAGACAGAAATATCAGAAAAATATACAAACTACTTCCCAAATACACATATTTTAACAAACATTACAACCAAATGCCGATAACACTCAACCAAATGAGTATGATAGAAAACTGCATGAATGTCAGTCACTGTCAGAGAATAAACATGAAGAAACAAAAAGCAGTTGGTTGGACTTCTTGGTAGAAGTGCACCACTAACATACAATCAGTGAGTAGTAAAACATAGTGAAGAAAATACAGAACACAGAACCTGGTTGCACACTTGGATCACAAACATAGTCATAGGTGTGCTTAGCCTTGTGCATTAGGGTGTGCACCCCAAAGCTCAAACACATTTGTGTGTGTGTGTATATATATATATATATATATATATATATATATATATTGACAGTGTCAGCAGAGAAATGGACCACGTCAGTAAGGCAGAGATTGGTGTCAGTAGGGTAGAGATTTGTGTCAGTAAAGTAGAGATTGGTGTCAGTAGGGCAGAAATTTGTATCAGTAGTGTAGAGATTGGTATCGGTAGGGTAGAGATTGGTGTCAGTAGGGCAGAGATTGGTGTCAGTGGTGCAGAGATTGGTGTCAGTAGGGCAGAAATTTGTATCAGTAGGGTAGAGATTGGTGTCGGTAGGGTAGAGATTGGTGTCAGTAGGGAAGAGATTGGTGTCAGTGGTGCAGAGATTGGTGTCAGTAGGGCAGAAATTTGTATCAGTAGGGTAGAGATTGGTGTCGGTAGGGTAGAGATTGGTGTCCGTAGGGCAGAAATTGATGTCAGTGGTGCAGAGATTGGTGTCAGTAGCACAGAAATTTGTATCAGTAGGGTAGAGATTGGTATCGGTAGGGTAGAGATTGGTGTCAGTAGGGAAGAGATTGGTGTCAGTGGTGCAGAGATTGGTGTCAGTAGGGCAGAAATTTGTATCAGTAGGGTAGAGATTGGTGTCGGTAGGGTAGAGATTGGTGTCAGTAGGGCAGAGATTGTTGTCAGTGGTGCAGAGATTGGTGTCAGTAGGGCAGAAATTTGTATCAGTAGGGTAGAGATTGGTGTCGGTAGGGTAGAGATTGGTGTCAGTAGGGCAGAGATTGGTGTCAGTAGGGTAGAGATTCATGTCAGTAAGGTAGAGATTGGTGTCAGTAAGGTAGAGATTGGTGTCAGTGGTGCAGAGATTGGTGTCAGTGGTGCAGAGATTTGTATCAGTAGGGTAGACATTGGTGTTAGTAGGGCAGAGATTGGTGTCGGTAGGGTAGAGATTGGTGTCAATCCCCCCCCCCCCCCCTTGATTTTGGATTGGATCCTTCTTCCCCCTTGTTGTGATTTTTGTTTGGATCCTTCTCCCTCCTATGCTTATCTGAGAAATGGAAAGAAACTCATCACCACATCACTGATGATTTCAGCTTCATCAGCTCAGCAGAGAAAATGACATTGTAACTTTGAGATGTGCATTATTTCAGGACAAAAGTGTTGTGTAATACATTTCCCTGGTTTATTTTCAGAAACAGCTGCAGTTAATGACTACGGAAAACACCCACGTGCAGTTTTAACTGCAGTGATTAGCAACAATTACAGCGTTATCATTGTTTGCCACTGTTGTTGATTCGTCTTACTGCCTTATTAATAACAATGTTAAATCTAGACAAACTTGCACATGAAAAACTTTTCATTGAGTGAAAATTAAAGGGGTTGTAAACCTTTGGGTTTTTTCACCTTAATGCATCCTATGCATTAAGGTGAAAAAACACCTGGCAATGAGCGCCCCCCGTTTTACTTACCTGAACCCTGGAACTTGACCCGCTGGGGACGCGCTGTCTCTCTGCCCAGGCTTCTCGGCTCTTGATTGTATAGATTGATAGCAGCGCAGCCATTGGCTCTTTCTGCTGTCAATCAAATCCAATGACGCGGGGGTGGGTCATACATTTGACGGCTATGGACGCCGAATGCTGGACGCCTGCAGGGTAACCCCTTAGGAGAAGCGCTTTCCCTAGGGGGTTATCTGATGGGACCCCAGAAGACGAGGTTCGGGGCCACTCTGTGCAAAACGAGCTGCACAGTGGAGGTAAGTATGATATGTTTGTTCTTTAAAAAAACAACAAAAAAACGAACCCTTACAATCACTTTAAAGTTTGCAGATTAAGGCCTCTTTCACACTGACGTCCCGTTCAGGCCCGCATGTCAGTTTTTCAGGCGGACCTGAACGGGTGCTCCATAGAGGTCTATGGAGCGTCGGATGTCAGCGGTGACATGCCGCTGACATCCGACCCGCTCCGATCCGAAAAAGTGTAACGGAGGAAAAAGCTATTTTTCCATCCGTCTGCGGATCGGATCGGGTGACGACGGGCACTGCGGACCGTCGTCATCCGATCTCCCATAGGGGAGAGCGGCGCTGTGACAGGTCCGTCCCTGCGCAGTGTGCAGAGACTGACCTGTCATCTCCCTGCTCAGCGGGGATCGGCGGAGTGATCCCCGCTGAGCAAACGGACATCCACGGGGCAGATCAGAACTGATTCGCCCCGTGTGAAAGGACCCTAACTCATTTTTATTATGAAAACAACAGTATATAATTATAGGAGAAAATGGCGCAGCGCTTAATCATTAAAATAAATCATAAAAGTCCATAATTAAAGTTCATTAGATATCCAAAAATGTTTCTGACAGTAAAGTGCAGCTAATCAGCGCATAAGAGAGGGGTAAGTGGCATTGTGTTTGGGTGTCGGTGGTGGTCCCCTCACTTATGAGCTGATTAGCTGCTCTTTACTGTCACTTTACTGTCAGAAGCCTTTCTGGATAGCTAATGAACTTTTATTATGGACTTTTATGATTTATTTTAATGATTAGGTGCTGCACCATTTTCTCTTGTTTCTATCTGTATTGACGTTCATCAATATTGTGCCAGCAGTAGGAATGAGCTGAACTCCCCCTCCCCCCGTTTGGTTTGAATCCAGAACATGTGAACAGGCAAAAACTTTGTTCGAACACTGTCTATAGGACATGAACATGAAACATCAAAAGTGCTAATTTTAAAGGCTTATATGCAAGTTATTGTCATAAAAAGTGTTTGGGGACCTGGGTCCTGCCCCAGGGGACATGTATCAATGCAAAAAAAGTTTTAAAAATTGCTTTTTTTCCAGGATCAGTGATTTTAATAATGCTTAAAGTGAAACAACAAAAGAGTAATATTTCTTTAAATTTCATACCTGGGGGGTGTGTATAGTATGCCTGTAAAGTGGCGCATGTTTCCCGTGTTTAGAACAGTCCGAGTGCAAAATTACATTTCTAAAGGAAAAAAAAGCTGTTTTTAAAACTTTTTTTTGCATTGATACATGTCCCCTGGAGCAGGACCCAGGTCCCCAAACACTTTTATTGACAATAACTTTCATATAAGCCTTTAAAATGATCACTTTTCATTTATTCCATAGACTTTTAAAGGGTGTTCCGTGGCTTTTGAATTTGCCACGAACACCCCAAATTGTTCGCTATTCGGCGAACAAGCAAACAGCCAATGTTCAAGTGGAACTCATGTTCGACCCGAACATAAAGCCCATTCCTAGCCAGTAGCTTGATTTAAGCTATTTAATACTCTTTTTGTGCAGCCTGTCCCTTGGCTCTGTAAATATCAGAAAGTATATTGGAGTTAGTGGAAGAAGGAGATGATCAGAGAAGACATGATCCAACAATATATATATATATATATATATATATATATATATATATATATTATCCAAAACTAAGAAGGAACATGTGTGGCTTTGGACATAATTTAAGGAATGAAGCATTAGAAAATATAAAATTCATTAATGTAGGGTAATTTATTCTTGACCAAAAGCAGTATTAAACCTAAAAGTTAATATGTATTATATTCTTAGTAAAGGGTAATAATTTCCCTTTGGGAATAATAAAGTATTCTGAATCTAAATTCTTAGCCCTTGTACACATGGTCGGGGATTCCGACAACCAAATCCGACGGTTTCTGTCCATTGGATTTTGGCCGACGGATCTTGTCCGAAACTTTTGCATACACCCAGTCGGACGAAGTTGTCGGAAAATCCGATCGTTCAGAACGTGATTATGTTATTTCGTTACGACGGGACTACGTTCAGGCTAGTAGCCAATAGCTTTGGTCTAGGAATTTGATCTGAGCATGCGCGGCACTTTGTCCGATCGGAATTCTCTACACATGATCGGACCAGTTTGTCGGAAAATATTTCCAGCAAGTTGGAAAATTTGGTCCGATGGATATTCCGACGGAAATAGTCCGATGCATACCACACACAGTCGGATTATCCGACAAAACCGTCCGATAGGACACATTCCGATGGATTCTCCGACCGTGTGTACAAGGGCTTAGATGTAGTAGCTGCATAGATTTTCTTTGTTAGGTAATCTTTCCAATATTTTCACCCAATGATACAGCTAGTAGGTCTGTTGTTTTTCAACGGAACAATCTCTCTTGCAGATGTGGTAGTTAGAGGGCTGAGATAAACCATTTACTACTGATAGGGGTGCTGACAATTATCAACTTTTATTCATTTATGTAAAATCTTTATCCCAAAGGGAAAAAACTGTTTGCTGTAACTGATTATAAAATGTGAGCTGAAGTTTGGCTTCAATTTTGTTAGTGTATCTAAATCAGCTAGTAACACTCCCCTCCCCTAGACTGACAGTGCTGTTGTCCAAAGGTGTCGCTGTTGCTCCTTCTTCCAGACTGGAGGCACTCTAATACAGAGGGTACGTTACTGGCCAGATCACCAGGTGAAAACAGGAGACAGAGTAAACTGGGGAAAACAGCCACCCATCTAATGATTGGTAACCTGCAAACATTTACATTTTTGGTTTTGGGTTTAATACGACTTTAACCACTTTCAGACCGGACCATTTTGCTGGTAAATGACCAGAGGTCTTTTTACACTTTGGCACTGCGCTGCTTTAACTGGTAATTGCGCGGTCATGCAATGTTGTACCCAAACAAAATTTGCGTCCTTTTCTTCCCACAAATAGAGCTTTCTTTTGATGGTATTTGATTGCCTCTGCGATTTTTATTTTTTGCGATATAAACGTAAAAAGACCGCAAATTTTGAAAAAAAATGATATTTTCTACTTTTTGTTATTAGAAAAATCCAATAAACTCAATTTTAGTCATACATTTAGGCCAAAATGTATTCAGCCACATGTCTTTGGTAAAAAAAAAGTCAATAATTGTATATTTATTGGTTTGCGCAAAAGTTGTCACATCTACAAACTAAGGTACGTTTTCTGGAATTTACGCAGCTTTTAGTTTACGACTGCCTATCTCATTTCTTGAGGTGCTAAAATGGCAGGGCAGTAC
The DNA here is from genome assembly GCF_037356315.1 of Lithobates pipiens. Taxonomy (NCBI): domain Eukaryota; kingdom Metazoa; phylum Chordata; class Amphibia; order Anura; family Ranidae; genus Lithobates; species Lithobates pipiens. Next base: position 14,318,172 of record NW_027507718.1, read on the forward strand.
AAAACCCCCCCAAATGACCCCATTTTGGAAAGTAGACCCCCTAAGGAAATTGATAAGAGGCATGTTGAGCCCATTGAATATTTTATTTTTTTGCCTCAAGCGATTGAATAATGACAAAAAAAAAAATTTTTTTTTTTTTTTACACAAAGTTGTCACTAAATGATATATTGCTCACACATGCTATGGGCGTATGTGAAATGACACCCCAAAATAAATTCTGCTGCTTCTCCTGAGTACGGGGATACCACATATGTGGGACTTTTTGGGAGCCTAGCCGCGTACGGGGCCCCGAAAACCAAGCACCGTCTTCAGGCTTTCTAAGGGCGTAAATTTTTGAGTTCACTTCTCACTACCTATTACAGTTTTGAAGGCCATAAAATGCCAAGATGGCACAAAACCCCCACAAATGACCCCATTTTAGAAAGTAGACACCCCAAGCTATTTGCTGAGAGGCATGTTGAGTTCATGGAATATTTTATATTTTGCCACAAGTTGCGGGAAAATTACAAACTTTTTTTTTTTTTTTTTTTTTTTAACAAAGTTGTCACTAAATGATATATTGCTCATGCATGCCATGGGCATATGTGAAATGACACCCCAAAATAAATTCTGCTGCTTCTCCTGAGTACGGGGATACCACATATGTGGGACTTTTTGGGAGCCTAGCCGCGTACGGGGCCCCGAAAACCAAGCACCGCCTTCAGGCTTTCTAAGGGCGTAAATTTTTGAGTTCACTTCTCACTACCTATTACAGTTTTGAAGGCCATAAAATGCCAAGATGGCACAAAACCCCCACAAATGACCCCATTTTAGAAAGTAGACACCCCAAGCTATTTGCTGAGAGGCATGTTGAGTTCATGGAATATTTTATATTTTGCCACAAGTTGCGGGAAAATTACAAACTTTTTTTTTTTTTTTTTTTTTTTAACAAAGTTGTCACTAAATGATATATTGCTCATGCATGCCATGGGCATATGTGAAATGACACCCCAAAATAAATTCTGCTGCTTCTCCTGAGTACGGGGATACCACATATGTGGGACTTTTTGGGAGCCTAGCCGCGTACGGGGCCCCGAAAACCAAGCACCGCCTTCAGGCTTTCTAAGGGCGTAAATTTTTGAGTTCACTTCTCACTACCTATTACAGTTTTGAAGGCCATAAAATGCCAAGATGGCACAAAACCCCCACAAATGACCCCATTTTAGAAAGTAGACACCCCAAGCTATTTGCTGAGAGGCATGTTGAGTCCATGGAATATTTTATATTTTGCCACAAGTTGCGGGAAAATTACAAACTTTTTTTTTTTTTTTTTTTTTTTTCACAAAGTTGTCACTAAATGATATATTGCTCACGCATGCCATGGGCATATGTGAAATGACACCCCAAAATAAATTCTGCTGCTTCTCCTGAGTACGGGGATACCACATATGTGGGACTTTTTGGGAGCCTAGCCGCGTACAGGGCCCCGAAAACCAAGCACCGCCTTCAGGCTTTCTAAGGGCGTTACAGTTTTGAAGGCCATAAAATGCCAAGATGGCACAAACCCCCCCCAAATGACCCCATTTTGGAAAGTAGACACCCCTAAATTTAGGGGTACACTAGTGAGACTAGGTAATAAATGGCGGGTGCCCTGAAACTATAAAAAAATAACTAACCAACCAGCGTCACCTGTAACAGTTATATGGTGATCACTGGTGAAAGGGTTAACTAGGGGGCAATTAGGGGGCTTTATGCGGTAGTATATGGGGGTCCCTGGCGCTATAAAAAGCTGCAGCGAACCTAAATACCTACCTGCCTAACTAGCGTCACCTGTGACACTAATACAACGATCAGAAAAACGATCGCTTATTAGGCTGGGTTCACACTGGAGTGATGCGGGAACGCCACGAATGCGCGGCGGGTTCCCGCATCGCATGCCTCCCGGCGGCAGTTCACACTGCCCTATGCGAACTGCTGGGAATGTCAGTGAAATGTTACTGACACCCCCAGATCAGTTCGCATATCGCAGTGCGATCTGCAAACTCGGATCGCATGGTGTGAACACCCATGCGATCCGATTCTGCTGCGGGCCAAAAAAAGGGTCCCGTGCGAATTTGCGGCGGGTGCGGCGGGTGCGGCGAATGGCTGAACTCGAATCGCACAGAGATCGGATGTGATTTGCACTGCAGTGCGGTGCGAATCACATCCGTTCTCATAAACCACTGCAATGTGAACCCAGCCTTAGTGACACTGGCGACGGGGGGTGATCACGGGGTTAAACCTTTATTGGGGGGGTTAGGGGGGTACCTTAGAACTAAAGGGGGCTAACCCTAACTGCCCTAACAGTTATTAGTCACAAATGACACCCGCCGGGTGATCAGGGGGTTAAACCTTTATTAGGTAATAAATGGCGGGTGCCCTGAAACTATAAAAAAATAACTAACCAACCAGCGTCACCTGTAACAGTTATATGGTGATCACTGGTGAAAGGGTTAACTAGGGGGCAATCAGGGGGCTTTATGCGGTAGTATATGGGGGTCCCTGGCGCTATAAAAAGCTGCGGCGAACCTAAATACCTACCTGCCTAACTAGCGTCACCTGTGACACTAATACGGCGATCAGAAAAATGATCGCTTATTAGGCTGGGTTCACACTGGAGCGATGCGGAAACGCCGCGAATCCGCGGCGGGTTCCCGCATCGCATGCCTCCCGGCGGCAGTTCACACTGCCCTATGCGAACTGCTGGGAGTGTCAGTGAAATGTTACTGACACCCCCAGATCAGTTCGCATATCGCAGTGCGATCTGCAAACTCGGATCGCATGGTGTGAGCACCCATGCGATCCGATTCTGCTGCGGGCCAAAAAAAGGGTCCCGTGCGAATTTGCGGCGGGTGCGGCGGGTGTGGCGGGTGCGGCGAATGGCTGAACTCGAATCGCACAGAGATCGGATGTGATTTGCACTGCAGTGCGGTGCGAATCACATTCGTTCTCATAAACCGCTGCAATGTGAACCCAGCCTTAGTGACACTGGCGACGGGGGGTGATCACGGGGTTAAACCTTTATTGGGGGGGTTAGGGGGGTACATTAGAACTAAAGGGGGCTAACCCTAACTGCCCTAACAGTTATTACAGTCACAAATGACACCAATGCAAAAAAAAAAAAAAAAAAATGACATTGGTGTCACTGTGACTGGGGGGCAGGGGTAATTGGGGGGGTGATCGGGGGGTAAAGGGGGGGTGTGAGTGTGCCTGGCATGTTCTACTGTGTGTGTAGAGTGTTGGTGCAACTCACCGATCCGCTCTCCTCCGTGTCGGAACGAAAAATACTGACACGGAGGAGAGAATACATCACTTCCTCTCCTGTGTTTACATTACAGGAGAGGAAGTGATGTCACCGGGGATTTCTATTCGTCGGGAGCGATCGCGAGGGGGTGGCCATGAATGAATGGCCGCCCCCTCGTCCCGGATCGGGCCCCCGACCCGCGGGAGGCAAGGGACGTACATGTATGTCCTTATGCCTGCCCGTGCCATTCTACCGACGTACATCGGCGTGCGGCGGTCGGCAACTGGTTAAAGGGATTGTAAAGTACATTTTTTTAATTTTTTTTAAAATAACAAACATGTTATACTTACTTCCACTGTGCAGCTCGTTTTGCACAGAGTGGCCCCGAACCTGGTCTTCTGGGGTCCCTCGGTGGCTGTCTCTGCTTCCCTCCGCAAGTACTTCTCACGTTCATGCTAGCTCCCTTGCATGGTGAGAAGCACTTGTGGGCGTGCTCCCGTGATACAACCGGCGGCTATAGCCGTTCGCTGCACCACCCGCGCGCCGCATCATTGGATGTGATTGACAGCAGCGTGAGCCAATGGCTGCGCTGCTTTCAATCCATCCACTCTAGCCAATCAGCGGCCAGGCTGAGCGGCGAAGAGGACGTCGGAGGTGAACGCGGGACTTTTTTGAGAGGTCAGGTAAGCAAAACGGGGGGGGGGGGGGGGGCTGGGGGCGCCGGCACTGTGAGATGTTTTTTCACCTTAATGCATAGAATGCATTAAGGTGAAAAAATATTTACCTTTACAACCCCTTTAAGATATATGGAGCCCCATAGTTCAGCCACAAAGAGCTGTGACCCAATGGGGATACATATTTAAAATCAAGTTCAGTGTGCAGCTTTAAATACTTATGAATGATTCATAAATGCCACCAGCATGTTGATATGACTGGACATACAGCACTCTTATTCAATGACAATATATTCTTGCCAAAGACACAGTTGCTAAATAACCAGCATATTTTAGTAAAATACTTCAGTGCAGGCAGTCATTTATGTAAAACATCTGCATGCATTCTTGTCAATAGCCCAACTCCAGACAAAATTTGTATGTGGGTGGAGCAGGGATATACCAGAACCTCTGTCAAGTTTTTATTTGTGTCTTCATTGGAGGGATCATCAAGAATGTCCTGGCCCACACCACCCCGTCATACTGTGACACATGGTGTGTGTTTGGGCCTGGAAGTATAGAGAAACTAGCAGCAATACAAAAATGATTTACAGTTCTAGCCAAATTATGCAGTCATACACAGGACTAAAACAGACTGGAAATAGGACCAACTGCTGACAGTTGAGCCGTCAACACTTCTGAATTTCAGTTAGCTAAGTGTGGCTTTCTATAAGTTACAAAGGCATGTTTCCTGTGAGTTCAGTTAAAATTGCTTGTGCCACATGGAGACTTTAAGTTCAGTTTAATGCTGGATTTTATTCTTATCAGAAAAATCAGTTACCAGGGCTGACAAATTAAGATTTTTTAAGGTCTCACATTATGGTATCACTTTTCCATTTAAACAGAAACTGCCATCACTGACACATTTTTGAAAATGCTAGTGTCACATACTTGGTGGTGACAATAGCAAAAAATAGCTTAACATATCGAAAATGATGAGGATGGCCTCTTTCACAACCTTAAACTCAGGGCCCTTGGTGAACAGGTGTCACAATGGCACAAAGTGACATGATTGATGGGCTGAACAGTTCACGAGTCTGGCTGGGCATCAGGCAGAAGATCACCAGAGACTGGCTGGGCAACAGGCAGATGGTCAGCAGAGACTGGCTGGACATCAGTCAGCTGATCAGCAGAGATTGGCTGGGCAGCAGGCAGATGATCAGCAGAGTCTGGCTGGGCAGCAGGCAGATGATCACCAGAGACTGGCTGGGCAGCAGGCAGATGGTCACTAGAGACTGGCTGGACATCAGTCAGATTATCAGCAGAGACTGGCTGGGCATCAGGCAGATTATCAGCAGAGTCTAGCTGGGCAGCAGGCAGATGATCAGCAGAGACTGGCAGGACATCAGACAGCTGATCAGCAGAGACTGGCTGGACATCAGGCGGATGATCAACAGAGCCTGGCTGATCAGCAAGGTGATCAGCAGAGACTGGCTGGGCATCAGGCAGACGATCAGCGGAGACTGGCTGGGCAGCGGGCAGATGATTATCATAGACTGGCTGAGCAGCAGCAGATCATCAGCAGAGAATGGCTGGTCAGCAGGCAGATGATCAGCAGAGACTGGCTGATCAGCAGGCAGGTGATCAGCGGAGACTGACTAAGCATCATGCAGATGATCAGTGGAGACTGGCTGTGCAGCAGGCAGGTGATCAGCAGAGACTGGCAGGGCATCAGGCAGACAATCATCAATGACTGGCAGGGCAGCAGTCAGATGATCAGCAAAGAAAGCTGGGTTTGTAACTGGCAATCAGATTGAGTATCATCATGTAGGCAGAAGTTTAGTCGAAATTTAGGATTGGGTTGGTAACTAATGAACAGGTTAGGGACAAAGGAACCTACAGAAGCAAAGTCCAAGTGCAATCCAAGGTCAGTACAGGCAGGTATCAGGGGTATTGTTTTCTAAATAGTGCAGCGTTGTGTCTCATAATGTGCATACAAAATGTATATTAAACATTTCATTATCAAAAAAAATATTTGAAATAAAAAAATTAAAATGTAAAAAAATTTGAAAGAAATTGTTAATCTATAACCTACGGAAGTAATAGCGTGATTGAGCACTTATGAGAAAATTAAGAAGGTTTGTCTGACGGCAATATAAACACTGATTACCCACACAGAGGAGCAGTCTGGAGACTGTAGGATTACCATTGGAGAGTGGAAGTTTATCCATTGTGGTGGACACGAGGAGTGATCTGTCTATGCTTTTACATTCATCTTTGAGGTGAGTAGGCACTTTAGCTGGTGGAGGTGTGCACTGGATATTGGTCCTTTTGAGGACAAACACACACACAGCGGTGATTGTTTTAGAAGCATTGACACAGTTTTTTTCCAATTTTTTGAATTTCAAATATTTTTTTGATCATGAAATGTTAAATATAAATTTTGTATGCACATTATTTAATGAGACACAGCACTGCACTATTTAGAAAACAATATTGAATTTGGTGTGGTGTATAACTTTAAGTGTGCAGCAGCTGTGCAGTCACATATATTGGTGACTTTACACATTTATCCTGTTATAGGAGGAAGTAATTTATTTTGGCACTGATTGTTTTTTTCACAATAGATATCAGCTGTAGTCAAGGCAGATGGGGTCGATAATGGATAGTCAGATACAGAGTTGCAGATGGCAGGTTACACAGGAATGCTGTAGACAATACAGCACTGGTCATCCATAGCAGATCAGTTTAAATAGCCCGCTCAGCACCAGCATTAGTAATTGACAGGTTTGTGGACACAATTGCACACCTCTGTGCAACAATGTGCCAGCCTGCACACAAATTTTCAGCCCAGTGCACCATTCTGTATACTGCCATGCCCTTCCTGACAGCCAGCTACCTGGTGGTTGTGATGGCACACAAACTTCAACTTACCTGTAGTAAGTAAACTTTTAACATACGTCAGTGAGGCAAGTTAACATAGAGGTTAACTTAGAAGTTAACCTTTTACACACATACAGTAGCCACTACCACGTGTTTTAATGAAAACACACTGTTCATAGCATGTTGTAATTTTGAACTTTACAAGACATGTCTGTATCATTTTCTGCCATGGCCAGACAGGTATATAACAGAGTTTATGCTATGGTTATTTTATTTCTAGTTAGGGCATTCGGAGATTAAGCATACCAATTTGTAAGGGTTCTCACAAATGTGGTTTGAGGGGCTCTGGAATAGAAGAAGCGGAGAAAGTTCAATTTTCTAGGGTTTTTGCAACTCTGTATTGTGTTCTGGATTCCAGAGGCTTCTAGACTTTTAAGTAAAAGTGATCCAGTGATCCCTAAAACACTATTTTCTGGCTGGACTCAACTCACTGGGATGCACTACACTTGAGTTAAATACCCTAGAATATCACACACTTTAATGAAGTTAAAAATGGTGCAAGACATATCTACAGGAAAGATATTACAAAACAAATATAAGAAAGAATAAAATGAAGAGGTGTAAAAGTGAAAAAATACATAAATAAAAATATATAGTTTCCTCTTTTTTTGGTTCAGTGAAGAGTTCATATTGCTTGTAAAGTAAGTGTAGTTTTGACATACAGTAGCAGAGTCACTGGCCCTCATAAATGTGGCTCTCATTGTACTTTCTCCACCCTATAGAGAAAGTTTCAGATATAATTACAACCCAATCAAAGGGTATGAGGAGTGTGTTGTAGGTTTTCTGGTGCATTTTTTTTTATGACCAGTGGACACACATTTAAAGTGAAACTCCACCCAAAAGGAAAGTTCTGCTTGTCTGCCTCTCTCCACTGCCACATTTGGCACCTTTCGGGAGGGAGCGTGTACCTGGTTTTGACAGGTATCAGCTCCCTCTTCTGGCTCAGTTTGCTGCAGTGAACTGAACTGGATGTTTAGCCTTCTTCTTTTCCCCACAGCCTCCTGGGATACTTCACAAGTCCCAGAAGACTGCAACCTATTGACAAAGCGCAACTCGTTTCATGCGTGCGCAGTAGGAAACTGCCGGTTTCCCTTAGTCAAGATGGCGGAGCCAGCACACGTTAGCCGATTGAATCATTGGCTCAGGTAAAGGACACCGCTGGTTGGCTAGACAGGTAAGTGTCCTAATATTAAAAGTCAGCAGCTACAGTATTTGTACCTGCTGACTTTTACTTTTTTCTGAAGGAGCCTAAAGCTCCTCTTTAATGCCTACTACCCTCTATAGTTCCATATAACAAGATTTCACAATCTGCCAGTATATTTAGCAAAATTAAATTAGGATTTATTAGATACCAAATACGCCTTGTGGACCTTGTAATATAGGCATATATGCTGTCTAACAGACTGGTATTTTCTGTTTCATTAGTGCAGCCACTTTTTTGAAGGTAATATCATTACAGTAAGAATTATGGATATTGTGTGAAAACTACCTCAGTAGCAGTTCAGCTGTAGGTCAGCATAGGTTACTACCGCAGCCTGACCATATTGTATTCCTCAAAATATTCCCCAGATCATTAACGACTTGGCCATTGATGACAGGGCCTCCTTGGAAGTTCTTTAAAGGCTATGGGCTAAGTACTGTTTGTAATGCCTCTGCATCCCATCTTACCTTTTTTAATCATAAAATCTGTTTTCTGTGAAATGTGCACTTAACTAGCTTAAAGACCAACTGCGAAAATGTGAAAATCCTGTTTTGCAGTGGGGCTTTGTCTGCACTTCAAGGATTAACTACTTTTTTTAGTCTAGAGGAGAGTGATAGCACTTTTATCTAACTGATCATCTGCTCCCCTGGCTGATGGAACTTCCCCAGGCTTTGGGGGTGACTGCCCGCTGGTGTTATCACATACACTACAGGGCTATGAGCCCTGTATTGCTCTTGATGAAGTCAGGACCTTAGGTTGCTGGAGCATGGGGGGAGACACTGTGGGGACCAGTCTAGCAGTGCAAAGGAGTGGAGGATCAGGGTAAGTAGAATTTCTTTTCTATGTTGCCTAGACCTGAACAAGCAGTTACTACTTGCAGTGCAGGTGCAGCCCACTGCAAGAAATCATTTTTTTAAGTTCCCTAAAGTTGGGGTTTAAGTATGGCTGCTTAAACACACACATATGGTTTAAATCTCACTATTCTTGTTACCGACTTTTGGGGGAAATGGGGGTGGGTGCAGTGTGTTTAAGACTCCCCCATTCTGTCAATGTGTATAACTCCCCCATTCTGTATTTACCCCATAAAAATGAGGATTATGTTTGCATGGGAGTATTTTACATAAGTATTGAAGAAAGGGTGGTAACTAAGTTTAGGATTAAAGCGGAAGTAAACCTATCCATAAAACAGCTTAATTTCCGGGGCATGCCGGAAATGTAACACTCTCATTGGTTGTGCTCTCAATCAAACTGTTAAACCTTCCAATGGCTGGTGTCATGACTGATCACATGTGCAGCATCATGGTAGTTTTATATTAAACAGAGGCAAAGATGGCAGCTTCCTTGGCTGAAAATGATAGGGGGGTTTACTTACACTTTAAATGACTTTCCATCATTATTGAGCTACCAGTATCTTGTGAGGTTTATAGCAGGGACAATGATTATTATTACACACTCATATTGCTCAGAGGTATTAATTCTAAGGTGGTTTAGCCTAAGGTTCATGTTTAAGAAAACAATCTTCTCAAGCAAACATTGGAAAGTTCCCTTATTAACTGCAGAGCTGAAGTTAGTTCATGGAACATAAGTTTTTTTCCATAGCTGCTAGCATCCTGTAATCTGTTGACATGTCGTTTTCAACCAGAGGTGTCCAAAACGGTGTTTAGTGACTGTACATAGTGTACATAGAACAATAATTGTCCTGAAATGTACCTTAAAGTGACACAAAAAATTATATTCAAGTGTGAATTCTTAACTTAAAAAAGTCCCTTCTATTCATCTCAGAATATTCCAAATCTCCAGGCTCTTTTTTTTTGTGCTGTGATCTAACTTCTTGTTAGAGGGTGGCTATGTTCGTTATGAAGCCAGCTATTTGATGGTTTGACAGTTCAGTTGGGAACAAAAGCAACCGTGACAGTTACTCAAAGAATACTTTCAATGTAACTGTTTTTTGAAAAAAAACACTGTAAACTGCTGGACTTTTTTTTTTCCCTGCAAGGTAAAGCCATAATGTGCTAGTATGCATTGCATACTAGCACGTTATGTTAAATCTACCTTAAAACAAAGCCCTCCCATGCTGAGATGTCAGAGCTGGAGGCTGCTTCCATCTTCACCCATTTTCCTCCTAGGTTTGCGGACTTTGGCTCTGTGACTGGCCGGAGGCGTAATGACGCCACTCCGTAAGCCTGTCATGGCACAGGGCTCGGAAGGAACAGCACGGGTTCCTTCAGAGCAATGCACCAGTGATGTCACTGTCTGCATGTACAGTAAATATCTCCTAAATGGTGCATGTTTAGGAGATATTTACATTACCTATAAGTAAGCCTTATTATAAACTTACCTATAAGTAAACGTCATGCATGGAAGTTAAATTCCACTTTAAGTCAATGTATTTAGTTCCACTTTAAAGTGGTAGTAAAGGTACAATATTTTTTTACCTTCATGCATTCTATGCATGAAGGTAAAAAACCTTCTGTGTGCAGCAGCCCCCCTAATACTTACCTGAGCCCCCTTTCGATTCAGTGATGTCCACGAGAACTTTGCCTCTCCGGGGACTCTCACTCCTAATTGGCTTTTGGTAGCAATGGGAGCCATTGGCTCCAGCTGCTGTCAACCACAGCCAGTGAGACAATCAGGAGACGGAGGGGTGGGGCCAAGCCACGGCTCCATGTGTGAATGGACACACAAATACTTGGGAGCGCGCCTGCTTGGGTGTCCCCAGAGCAAGCTGGAGAGAACACCATGGTCAGTTCTCTAGCTATGCCTGTTCTCCACCAATGATCAGACTTGTCCTGACACGCCTTTCCTCCCCCCTCCCTGCACAACTATTTACTGGGAAGCTCAGTGTACTGTTGCTTCTCCTCCACCTGTTGCTGTAGAGGCACCCGGAGGGATGGAGGAGCGCTAGCGGGGTACCCGAAAAGAGGAGGATTCAGGCTGCTCTGTGCAAAACCACAGAGCAAGTAAGTATAACATGTTTGGTATTTTAAAAAAAGACTTTAATATCACTTTAAAGTGAGTGTAAATGGTCACCTTGTAAAACAGCTCATGCCGTTTAAAAACCAGAAACAAAAGACAAAACATTTGTGTATAGATATAAAAAAAATAAAAAAATATTTTTTTACCCTTTGCTCACATTCCCTCTCAGCTGCATAAGAGCTGGGGAAGCAACAGCACACTGAGCTTCCCAATAAATGGCTTTGCAGGGAGGGGTGAGGGAGGGCGTTTCAGAATAAGTCTGATCATTGGACGAAAGCAGGCTGAGTTTGCAGCATAGCTAGAGAACTAACCATTGTGTTCTCTCCTGCTTAGTGTGGTCAGTTTTAATTAGGAAAGCAGAGGGACTGGCAGGAACACCAGGGATTTCACAAAAAGGAGAAAATATAAAGAGAGCAGGAGACTTTCTAAGTACCGTATTTATCGGCGTATAACACGCGCCGGCGTATAACACGCACCCCAAGTTTAGGAGGGAATTTTAAGGAAAAAAACTTTTAGGAGGGAAGTTTAAGGGAAAAAAAAAATTTACATTTATATGCCCATCAGTGTCATCTGCAGCCTTGTCCACCATTGCAGCCTTGTCCACCATTGCAGCCTTATGCAGCCTTGTCCACCATTGCAGCCTTATGCAGCCTTGTCCACGAGTGCAGTCTTGTCCCACATTGCAGCCTTATGCAGTCTTGTCCCCCATTGCAGCCTTATGCAGTCTTGTCCCCCATTGCAGTCTTGTCCCCCATTGCAGCCGTGTCTATTTTATTTTTTAAAAATGTCGCCGCCGAGATACAGAGCCGGATGTGTATCTCGGCGGCGTGCGGTAGTTTTAGGCGGGCCTCCGGCCACCTTCGGCTCTTCTCGGGCAGCTTTCGCCCGCCTTCGGCCATTCTCGGAAGCTTTCGGCCACCGAGAAGAGCCGAAGGCGGCCGGTAGCTTTCGGCCGCCGAGAAGAGCCGAAGGCGGCCGGAAGCTTCCAAGAACGGCCGAAAGCTGCCGAGAACGGCCGAAAGCTGCCGAGAATGGCCGAAGGCGGCCGAAAGTCGCCTTGAAGAGCCGAAGGCGGCTGAAAGCCGCCCAGAGGCTCAGAATTTCGGGGGATCGCCGTATAACACGCACCCACGATTTTCCCCTGATTTTAAGGGGGAAAAAGTGCGTGTTATACGCCGATAAATACGGTACATGGTACAGCAGGCACATATCAGGAATATGAAATGTTGGGGTAACAAACACTTTAACTCCTATACCTTATTAAAGCGGAGTTCCACCCAAAAGTGGAATTTCCGCTCATTTGACTCCTCCTCTCCTCCAGTGCCATATTTGGCACCGTTCAGGGGGTAAGGGGGAGTGGATACATGTCTTTGGCATGTATCCTATCCCCACTTCCCGGGAGACCGGCTCCCTCCTCCTTCCCCTGCTGCCGGGTCAGTAGGAGAGAGCAGCGGTGCCTTGTGCATGTGCAGTAGGGACCTGGCGTGAAGCTGTAAGGCTACACTGCTGGGCTCCTTTCCCGGCAATGGCGGAGGCAGCACCCGACAGCTGATGGAGACACCAGCTGCGGTGCCGACATCGCTGAACTCCAGGACATGTAAGTGTCTTATTATTAAAAGCCAGCAGCTACAGTATGTGCAGCTGCTGGCTTTTAATTTTTGCAGCGGTGGGCGGACGTCCGCTTTAAGTAGTTTTATTAAAAAAACTCACAGCAATTTGTGACTAGCAGAATGAAAGTTTACTTAGGATTTTAGTAATAGTAAATGTAGTAGATTGCTACAATTACAATGATGGTAGTTGGCTTTTATCATTCAGAAAGCAAATTTCTATGCATATTGTAAAAGCACTATGACAGGAGGTAGATGGGATTAGTTGTATGACTCATTCTAATACATTCCTATTCCACCATTTGTTTGGTAGTTACCTTGGAAACACAATCATTTACTATATGTTATCATGGAGCAAGAGGAAATGTTATGACTTCTGAGTCCGTCCGCCTTCATTTCTAAAGTATGCTGAACTTCCTGTAGGTCATTATCATGTAATTTAATAGAATCCAAGCATCATTAGAAACAGTTATTTAACCAATGCATGGCGTCTTTGAGCTTGTCCTGTTCTTGTATGTTAGTTTATTGACATAATGTCAAGGCACTGTGGGCAGCAAAGATAAGAGACATTAGAACATAGGATCAGATCTGTAGCTACTAATGCTGGTGGGAGCTTTTCTCATCAGCTTAGAACAAAGGGGAAACCTGCAAACATTTCTAACCTATCAAATCTCTTTAGTACATGATGCTTTCTCTGTGGCAGGGGTAGGCAACCTCAGCCCTCCAGCTGTTTGGAAACTACAAGTCCCATGAGACATTGCAACACCCCTGACCTTCACAGACATGACTCCTAGAGGCAGAGGCATGATGGGAGTTGTAGTTTCACCACAGCTCGAGTGCCTACCCCTGCTCTGTGGCAATCACTAGCACCCCCTAAGGACTGGGCCAAAACAATCTGTATTTTGGAGCAGTTTTTTATGTGGGAATAGTGTTATTTTTTTCAATACTACTGTTGATGGGAATAGTTACTCAGTTATGGTAATCTATCCATATATGCTAAAGGCTATATAGGTCACGGACTAAGAAGGCACAGTCTCAGAAGGGCGGAGGGGGGGCTGTACCCCTCATATTTAATTTAATCCATTGTAAGAAATGTTCAAAACTGGGGCAGACAGAATCTGCCCCAGTGTTTTGGGTATTTACACTATTACTGTAGGTGGAAGTAGGGTTGGGTTGGGTGCACTTTCCGGTGGTAGATTCAGATTCACATGGCCTTCGAGAGGTTTCTTATGACCAGTGTAGTCTGATCCCATTTGGTAAGGCAAGAAAATCATTTGTAATTCATGTTTTATTTAATTTAATTAATTTCACAATTCTAGCGCAATTCTTAATTTCCTTGTCATGCGGTAGGACTACACTGGAATAGCCGCCCAATGCAGTCCTACCGCAACTGGTGTGAATGTGCCCTCAATGCAGCTTTTGAGGGAATCATCATGGAAAACTGATGCTGCAATTTAGATGTAGGGCTAGATAACCATTTAAGCTGTCCATGGATGGTTTGAATCTTTACCTGTTCAGTAGGGACTGGCGGAGATTCCAACCATGTATGGGCAGGCTAAATGTACCCAACTTGGGTACAATCAGCCTGTCAGATTTTACAAGAAATTATTGCTAGTGGCTATTTTAATCACTATGTTCCCCAGGCGGGCATGGCTCCCCCCACCCTCATGCTCAAAAAACACAATGGCTTAGCGGGAGGGATTCCCCATCAACATTACTGTTCTGATAAAGGAATCGAGCGATTGCTCTTATGCCCTGTACACACGGTCAGACATTTCCAATGACATTTTGGCCCAAACTTGTCTTGCATACACACGGTCGCACAAAGTTGTCGGAAAATCCGATCGTTCAGAACGTGGTGATGTAGAAGGCGTGCAACGGGACTATAAAGAGGGCAGTAGCCAATAGCTTTTGTCTCATAATTTATTCTGAGCATGCGTGGCACTTTGTCTGTCGGAATTGTCTACACACGATCAGAATTTAAACGATCGGATTTTGTTGTTGGAAAATTTTAGATCCTGCTCTCAAACATTGTGTGTCGGAAATTCAGACAGAAAAAGTCAGATGGAGCCCACACACAATTGGATTTTCCGACAACAAGATTCGATTGCTAATTTTCCGTCAGAAAGTCCGACCGTGTGTATAAGGCATAGCAGGTTGCAGGAAAGAAAAACGCCCCATCTATGGCCGGCTTTATAGGTGGCTCCATAGAAAAGGCAGTTGTATTACTGAATGTTGTCATTTCTCCATTTACTTACCAAAGGGAGGTAATAATCAGGCTGAAAATTCAGCCATGCCCTACAAGTCCCTGGCGCTCAACCTGCGGCCCTTGAACCTCAGCAATCTGTAGTAGGAACATTGATTAGGATAATTGCATTGATCTCTACTAGCCTTATGTATCATGGCCAGTTTCATTATGCCTTCTGTAGCATATCGCCAGCCAAAAATGTAGCATGTCCACATTCTCTGACCTTTATTTCCTTTATTAAGTCTCAGTTGTGGCCGTCCCCTATCCATTCGTCCAGCCTCCTAATCTACATGTGGGGCTCCGGATGCACGGATACCAATTTTTTTTTTTTTAAGCTTGTGATTAGGGCCTGAGGCTCTAATTGGCTTCAAAAAGGAATAACCTGAGCCCACCCAGTTGTGTCAATAGCAAATGAATATGTATCTGGGAATGACATCCATGAGCCCATGTACCTGGGGAAGGAGGGGGCCCACATCTGTACACTATTTACACCTCTATGGGGATTCCATCCATCTAATGCCCAGTACACACGATCCGATTATCGGACGAATGATTGTCCGTTTATTTTTGCATGCTAATCTTGCGTCGAATATGATGAGTTTACTAAAGTCACGAAAATTCTCGTACGACAGAATAAAAAATCGGAAGTGATGTCATGCGCTGTAATGTATTTGTATTGCATTTTTGAACGACAGCTGTACTGATTAAATGAAAATCGTTTAATCAGTACAATACATAGTTACATAGTTAGTCAGGTCGAAAAAAGACACAAGTCCATCCAGTTCAACCTTAAAAACAATAAATAGATAAAATAAAAATATTATACAATCCAATATACCCAATTTTATGCCCACAGTTGATCCTGAGGAAGGCAAAAAAAAAAACCCCAGCAGAGCTTGCTCCAATTTGCTAAAGCAGGGGAAATTCCTTCCTGATCCCCCGAGAGGCAATCGGATTTTCCCTGGATCAACTTTACCTATAAATGTTAGTACCCAGTTAATACGATCTGGCATTGTATAGAAAAAATTTACGTGCATGTCCGATAGAATAATATCAGATGAACTGTCCTGATCGGCTCTCGAAAGCTCTGTACTAACAATCCGATTATCGTACGATCCATTCGAAAGCGTAATTTTTCATACGATTTTCGGATCGTGTGTATGGGGCATAAGGGCCCTTTGTCAGCAGATCTCAGTGTGTGCTGTATACTGTTCTGGGCTATTATTTACTAATAATATGTGGATGTTTTCCAGATCCTGCAGCTAGAAGATTCTTGTGGGTGGCAGAGCAGACTGTGCTTTGTGTTTACACACATTATAAAGCTGCATCCATACATTGCACTGTATGTGGTTGTAGTGGATGGTGATGTCTAGGTTCCTTCCCCCAAATACCCTCTCTGCTGCTAGAAGCGAGTGGACTGATTGGGATGATATACATTGTGGAAGGATGGATCTCATAGGAAGACTATATCTCCAGTCCGTGGGCACCCCACCGCGTCGGTTTACCGCCCCCCCCCCCCCCCCCACAAAATATTGATCACCAGCCTCCACTGTTAGGTCTGTGGTTTCTGACAGTTCTTTCAAGCATTACGTATATTGAACATTATGGGGGAGGGATCGACTACAACTGGGGCATTTAGAATCTGGTACAGCTATGCATGGTAGCCAATCAGCTTCTAACTCCAGCTTGTTCTATTAGGCTGGATGCTGATTGGTTTCTATGCACAGCTGCGCCAGATTTTACACGCTACAATAAATCTCCCTCCATGTGCGGCCCTTTGGGGATTTCAGGGGCCGCATTTGAGGCCCCCTTTAGCTTATAAGTTACCAATCACTTGTCAGACTGGGTGATCATAGACCTGATTTGATTTAATTATTTAATTACCCTGTTGTATATAGTCAAAACAGGGTAGCTCAGATATATGAAGTGAAAAAAAAAAAATACTAGTTGGCTTTCAAAATCCCCCAAATTGTCGTTTTTTTTTCCTAGTTTGAAGTAGCAGGTAACATAAGCGTGGTCATCTCAGCCCAAATGTCCGTTTGCCATAATTTCCATCCCTAACAAGCAGAGGTTTCTCTTTTCCAGCTCATTTCCAAGCTGTGACATTTAAGGCTCTGTTTATCATGCTGGGATTCTGTTGCTCTATCTTTTTACACAGAGCGATAGTTTGCTGTAACAGTGTCCCTGGGGCAATGAACAAGAATGCAGATCCTTTTCCCAGCATTTCACTGCAAACAACAGACTAGATAATGAAACTCCATGTAACTCTGAAATTCTGAAATATAAACATTTACACAGCAGCGTTCATGTTCAGTTTTTGCACTTACAGTGTGATCAAGGCTGATATTTGACTTTTATTACATGTGTTTATTCTTTAAAGGGGGTGAAGTCGGTTTTTTGACTATGGGAACAGTCAGGAATGTAAAGAGTCCCTGGTTGGCTTCTTTTTCTTACTTGTAGTACGGCTATACATTTTTCTACACCACAGTTTACTTGTCATACAAGTTGTCATAGTATGGTCATACAGATGCAACTTTAGGTTCTGTTTAACAATGTTTCACCCACTTTTCACCCAAAATGTACACTTTTTTTTTTTTCAATTGAGCGGTAAAAAATGTATAAAAACATTGATAAGTAGTAATTAAAGCCTAGTACACACTAGTATTTTTTTTTTCCATTCAACCTAGCAGGGCTGAACGAAAATAAAACTGATAGCTCAGGAAGAGCCGCTGTACTAAATTTCTGATGTTAGCACAGTGCTACCCCCTGCTGTTCTATTGTGTTCTGACAGGGAGACGGCCCACCGCCAGAACACTCCGGTCAGTGCTCTCAGCCATTGGGTGAGAGTGTTGATCGGGAGATAATCGGCAGAACTTTTTCAGTCACGCTCCTTTGACAGAAGCCAGCCATTCAGACGTATCGGACTGACTGTTGTACACATGGACCGAATGTTGGCCGGTTTAATTGAAACCAACCGACATTTGGCCCGTGTGTAGGCTTCAAGGAGTTATATAGACAGAAGTTTTTTTTTATCCTAATGCATTCTATGCATTAGGATAACAAACCTTTTGTGTGTAGCAGCCACCCCAGCACCCCTCTAATTACTTACCTGAGCTCCATCTCTCTCCAGCGATGACCACAAATGTCTAAGCTGCCCGGGACACTCCTGTTGATTGGCTGAAACACAGCAGCAGCGCCATTGGCTACCAAGGCTGTCAATCAAAGTCAGTCAGCCAATCAGGGGAGGGGGTCAGGGCTCTGTGTCTGAATGGGCACACAAAGCCACCCCAGCACCCCTCTAATTACTTACCCGAGCCCCATCTCTCTCCAGCGATGACCACAAATGTCTAAGTCACCAAGGACACTCCTCCCGATTGGCTGAGACACAGCAGCAGTGCCATTAGCTCCCAAGGCTGTCAATCAAAGTCAGTTAGCCAATCGGGGGGGGGGGGGGGTCTGGGCTCCAGTGCCCCCATAGGAAGCTGCTGACTGTGCGGGCACTCGATAGGAGGGAGGGGCCAGGAGCAGCAAAGAGGGACCCGAGAAGAGGAGGATCGGGGCTGCTCTGTGCAAAACTTTAATCTGACATCCGGTGGCACCAGCAACTCCCGCGACCCAGCTCACCTGGTGTTCTGGACCTGACTGTGTTTATGCTCCATCGAACATTTGTTGGCGGACTTTCCGCCAACAAATTTTGGCCAGCAGGTTCTCAAATTTTCCGCAAACAAAACTTTGTTGTTGGAATTTCCAGTCGTGTGTACACAAGTCTGATGCACAGAAGTTCACGCATGCTCAGCATCAAGCAGAAGGAGCCGCACTGGCTATTGAACTTCCTTTTTCTCGGCTCGTCATACGTCTTGTACGTCACCAAGTTCCCACTTTTGTAATTGTTGGCCAACATTTGTGTGACCGTGTGTGTATGCAAGACAAGTTGGAGCCAACAACCTTTTAACAAAAATCGACGGTTTTGTTGTCGGAAAGTCCAATCGTGTGTATGGGGCATTAGTCTCGGTTCACACTGCCTTGACTTGAGATCCAACTTGTGAGAGCCCAAGTCGCGTGACTAGTGAAATCCCATTTTAGTCAATGAGAGCTGGCTTAATTAGCACTACTAAAGTTTCTCCAACTTTAGAAAAGGTTCCTGTATTACTTCAAGGCAACTTCTATTTGACTTGTGCCCATAGACTTTAATGGAAGGCGCCTCCAAGTTGGGTCCTCATCTTATTTCATATGATTTGGATCTGACATTTCAGAAAGATTACCCAGGCATTCAGTTGCTTCAAAGTCACTTCAGAGTTGCTTAATTTTGCACTGAAGCCTCATCTAGTCAAACAGAAGTCGCCTGGCAAAGTGCGACTTTCAGGTTGTGGCCGTGTGAACTAGGCCTTAGAGGGCGTGACCGGAAAATGAAAGAAGCAGCAGACTGATAGGATAATGGCTCATTCACTCTACCCTCTCCTCTTAACAGCACATGTTTACGGTAGCATGGTTGCCTTTTTTGTGCTGATTCTCCATCACCCAGTCTAAGTTCTGATGTGATGGATTGATGATCGTGAGCTGCGAGAAGCTGATACAAAGTCAAGTTAAGGTACTTATACTGCTGGCATTAAAAAAAAAAAAAATGATGTATAAAAAAATACAGAGCTGTTTTGAGTTCAGTTTTATGGCCTGGTTCACACTAGTGCGACTTCATGACAAGGGAAATCTCATTGTTTTCAATGTGCCCATTCTAATCAATGCAACTCAGAATGGTGAAATTTTGGAAAAGATTCCAGCACTACTTTGGTGCGATTTAATATGAGGCTTAGCCCAAAAGACTATGCAAAGTCGCATCAAAGTCAAACCAAGAAATTGCACTGTAATTTGCATCAAAGCCGTATTGTATCTTCTTACAGGTGAAAAACATATCTGCTCCTCCAAACAACATTTAAGCAGTCACAACTGATGCATAACATCCAAAAAAGGGGCATTATTGAGCTCTGTAGGGCCTCTGGGGCCAGGTCAGCTTTTTTTTTTTTTTTATGGCTGTTTCAGACTTCTAAATACAGTATTTCTGGCAGATATTTTGTGCGAATCCTTGTTGACAGTATTATTAGCTGCTATAGAAATGTGGTAAATGTGTAAAAAGAACTCAGTAAAAAAAATAACAGCTGAAATTTAATAGAGGGGGAAGTGTCTAATAGAGAGATAAAAGAAATCCTAAAAAGTGTGGTAAATAAGCAGTAAAACAGAAATTTCTCTTTAATAAAAAAGTCCCCTAAGAGATAGCTATCATACAAATGATGTTAATAGAAGATCGTGTTTAAACCTATTTCTCTTTATGTTTCATCTATGGATTCAATTACCGGTAATGCAGTCCTCCTTTAGATCCCTTAGCTTGGTTTATAGCTTTTCTCCTCCACCAATCTCATGTGCCTATGGCCTGCTCCACTGTAACAATACAAAGAGGCCTATGACGTCTGGGTGGCTCTCGCTGTGTTTATATGTTTCTTTTTCTCTTAGGTACAGCTAGAGCTACAATTACAAGTAGGCGTGGGAGGCCTGATTACAGTTTGTCCTGTGATTGTAAACTATATGAAAGTCATCTTCCAAATTTTATTGCAGCGTTTTCTGAGAGCCCAGGCGTTCCATAACAATAAATGGGCAGAATCGGTTTTTACTTTTCTGTTATGCCCCGTATACACGATCGGAATTTTGGTTGGAAAAAGCTCTGTTGGTTTTCCCGACGGAATTCCGAAGGGATTTCGCTCAAACTGTCTTGCATACACACGGTCACACCAAATTCCAACCGTCTAGAACGCGGTGATGTACAACGCGTATGACGGGACTAGAACAAGGAAGTTCAATAGCCAGTAGCTAATAGCTTCTGTCTCGTAGTGGAATCTTAGCATGCGTGTTTTTTTGCGCATCGGAATTGCATACACACAAACGGAATTTCCGATAGAAACTTTTTCCATCTGAAAAATTGAGAACATGCTCTCAATCTTTTGCTGGCGGAAATTCGGCCAGCAAAATTCCGATGGAGCATATACACGGTTGCATTTTTGAAAAGCTCTGCTGGCCAAAATTCCGACCGTTTATATGCGGCATTAGGGGTTTTATATTGATACCTATGTATATTTTATATTCGTTTTTCATTTATATAATGATTTTATATTTATATTCTATACCGGTATTAGTTATATTCTGTTAAAATTCAGTTGCTATGCCCCACTGAGATGGTTTGAAAATCTTAAACACTGAAATGTGCCTTGTATTCTCTTTTTTGTGCTGTGTTAAACTGGCCATACACAAGTAAAACATTTTTTAGAATATTAATTTTAAGAAAGTTTATTTGATTTTCCAATGGATAGTGGGGTCAAACCAGCAAGGGGGTCCGTGCTTGGACAGAGGGGAAGCCAATCAGCGGGTCCTGTGGACCCGATGTTTGCCGGCCACCTGCGATCCTTCTCCAGAGAGGCAGAACAGTGATCTGCCTATGTAAACAAAGCAGATCGCTGTTCTGACAGGGGAGAAGATAGAGATCTTGTGTTCCTACTAAGCAGGAACACCAATCCCTGTCTTCCCCTAGTTAGAGCAACCCCACACAGTTAGCAAGTACCCCCTAGGGACACATTTAACCCTTTGACCACCCCTGATGTTAACACCTTCCCAGCCAGTGTCATTAGTACAGCAGTGACAGTGCATAGTTTTAGCGCTGATCACTGTATTAGTGTCACTGGTCCAAAAAAAGTGTCAGTGTTAGAATGTCTGCTGCTATATTGCAGTCCCGCTATAAGTCACTGCTTGCCTCCATTACTAGTAAAAAAATCGAAAAAAAATAAATAAAAGTATCCCATAGTTTGTAGTCGCAAACCAATCAATATATGCTTATTGGGATTTATTTTAACCAAAAAATATATAGCAGAATACATATTGGCCTAAATTTATGAAGAAATTTGATTATTTCCATTTTTTAAGTGGATGGGTAGAAAGTAAAAAATATTGTTTTTTAAAAAAATTGTCTGTCTTTGTTTATAGCCCCAAAAAAGCAAAACAAAGAGGTGATCAAATACCACCAAAAGAAAGCTCTATTTGTGGGGGAAAAAAATGACATAAATTTTATATGGGTACAGCGTAGCATAACTGCGCAGTTAAAGGAATGCAATGACATATTGCAAAAAGTGGTCTGGTCA
Source organism: Lithobates pipiens (assembly GCF_037356315.1). Lineage (NCBI taxonomy): Eukaryota > Metazoa > Chordata > Amphibia > Anura > Ranidae > Lithobates > Lithobates pipiens. Next base: position 14,340,237 of record NW_027507718.1, read on the forward strand.
TAAAGGGGGGTAAATCTTCTGGAGGTCAATTGGTTAACATCTGTATTGGCCAAAAGAAAGGAACAAATGACATTTGGTACATTTTTCCATGACATTATTGGGCACTTTTATTTGTTATGAGACTTTGTTTTCCCTAAACTCAATTTGTGAACATTTCTTACACTTTCAGTGTATTTATGTCTTTACTGCAAGATTTTTCATCGGAAAATGAATTTATTATAATATTTTATTTGTGTTAAAGCAAGCCTTTCCTCTGCCAGTGTTCACACCAACCATTGCCAGGTATGAACTAATTTGCTTATAAACAACTCACTTTAACATATTTGGCTGTACCCGCATATGGCCAAACTTGTCATTTAGCGTTGAAGACAAGACTTGGATTGTATGGGGGCAAATAAAAAGCTGTGCAGTTCCCCTTTTCGGGTGGGAAGAAGAGACACTAGAGGTAGATCTAAAGTCACAAGGACAACAGAGAAAGAACAGAACAGTTTAGTGATTGTGATGCATTCTTTTAAATAGCTGTAGTCGATGTTGAGTAAGCATATTCAATTGTTTTACACATCAGCAACCAGAGATTTACTTGTTTAATCAGATTTCACTAAAAGCTAGCCACAAAAGTCAGCTGTGTATCAAAAACCTGCGACTACGCTTCTCTGCAGGCCAAGCTGGACCACGTTTTGAAAATCAATTAAGGACGGGATTTGTTCCGCATATTAATTAGGATTTGTTCCTCATGTTGAGAGGAGAGCTATAATTATTGTGTCATGATTACATTTTCAGATAAAATTAGGTTAATTGATTTAGTCATTATTCAAGGTAAATGGTATATGCCAAGACATATTAAAAAAAAAAAAACTGCTTCTTTTTATTTATTTTTTTCAGTTCTTTACATTTTGATATGAGGAATCACTTTACAATATATATAACACGCAAAAGTATGCCTTTTCATAATTAGGATACAGTATTACAGTCTTAAGATATATAACTGTTTATAATATATATATATATATATATATATATATATATATATATATATATATATACTTTATATATAAAAATATAATTAAAACCAAAACAAATCAGTAAAAATCTTTTTATAGAACTACAACGCTCAGAAACCCCTAGACAATCTGAACAATCAGCAATACTTTGCTGTTGTCCTTTGTAGTAGTATCAATATAAAAAATCCTTGAATAAATAGAACTATGGGTCTTGGCCTGTCTGCCCTATACAAAAGTGTTATAATATACTGTAAAGTCCTAGGGTGCGATTTTTTTTACACAAGTTGTTCCAAAGAAATGGCTATAAATGTGCTCAGGTATCTCCAATTGGTTAGTCACTCACTAATTCATTTATCTCACTACTACAGAAAGTTAAATGCATTTTATTTCACTCCTCCATTCTCTCATTAGCTTGCAGGATTGGTTATCTCCCCCACGCCCAACTTCCCATTACAGAAAGATTGTGATCAGCAATATCTTTCTTTTTATATGTTAAACCTCCCTTCCTACAGTACAAGGTTAAAGGCGAATTGTGTAATTCCATTTATTTATAATACATAAAATAGTAACATTTACACTCACATGGACCAAGTGCTCTATTACTTCCAACCTGGATAGATACACCTACATTTAATGCTTTTAGTCAAATGTTGACTTTTTCGAAGGTCCTGTTTTCAAAGGCCTTTTCTGGCTGTTTTTTTTTTCATTTCCTTCGGCAGACCAGACTAGCCTTTACAATGACAGGGGCGCTAACATTGGTTAGGTTTATTTATCTAATTAAAACCTTAAACTCAAAAGGGAAAAAAAAATGCTGCTAACACTGCTTACAAACTGTTATTTGGATTAAGACTTTAACTTGTTAGCCACTTAGTAATGTTCATCTAAATTTACTAGTCCATCTAGCACTGCCCTCTCCACAGATTGATATCATTGCTGCCTGAGGGTGACTACACCGATCCTCCATAGATACAGTGAAAGATTGAGCGTAGCCACCTTTAGCCCTTGTACACACGTTCGGAGGTTCCGACAACCAAATCCGTCGGTTTTTGTCCGAAACTGTTGTATACACACGGTCGGACAAAGTTGTCGGAAAATCCGACGTGATGACGTTATTTCGTTACGACGGGACTACGTTCACGCTAGTAGCCAATAGCTTTGGTGTAGGAATTTGATCTGAGCATGCGTGGCACTTTGTCCGATCGGAATTCTCTACACATGATCGGAGTATGTCCGATCGGAGCATTTTGTCAGAAAATTGTACCAACAAGTTGGAAAACTTGGTCCGTCGGATACTCTGACGGAAACAGTCCGATGTAGACCACACACAGTCAGAATATCCAACAAAACGGTCCGATCGGACACATTCCATCGGAATCTCCGACCGTGTGTACAAGGGCTAAGACAGGAGGCAGTGGCAGTCCATCCATAGGGGGGACGCAGGGGCGTCACCCCCCTAATCCATGTGCCTGGCCCCTAACCTACATGCAGGGCACCGGACACATGGATTCCATTGGTTTTTTGTTCTTTTCAGAAGTACATGATTAGAGCCTGGCGCTCTAATTGGCTTCAAAAAAGGGTGGGCTCGAAGGAGGAAGAGGGAGGAGACACAGGGGAAGCCGCCGTGAAGCCCAGGAGGAGGAGACGCAGGGCAGAGCTGTTGCCCGCAGCCCTGAGGATGTACTGCCTGCGACCTAGATGAGGTAACTGTGGGGCTAGTGACCGACCGACAGGGGTGCAGCGGTTAGATTGTTTGCCGCACCACAAAAAAAAATACCGCCAGCCAGCACTGACAGCAGGTGTGTTAATGGCAGTATCACCAGGTGAAAATAAGTGAGAAATGTGGCCTGTACATCTAAGGACAGGTCAGCTACAATATATTACATTTTGTTCTTGAGCGTAGATGCACTTTAATTAAATACTTATAAATTCAGTTTAGAAGCAAACCACAAGCCCTATAAGTGGCGACTGGTGAATTGTGAAAGCTCATGTAATCAGAGTATAATGGCTTTTAGTGTGCTGTTTTCAGGAAATAGAAAAATGACAAAGATCTTTGTTTATACAGACAGCCTATTTAGAAGACAGGATGTACATTAGAGGACGCTCTTCAAAATACATATTTTTTCCAATCCCATCCTATTAGAACCAATGTTAATGATTCATCATTGTGTGTTTGTGACTGTTTTGTGTTATATGTGACTTAAAGTTAATAACAGATTTTTAGAGTTAAAGTACATTCATTTCAAGCATAGCGAATTGGACCTTGCTATGCTGAGCATCTCATGTGGCAACCGTTCCATTAAATCTGTTAAATAATTCAACACCTTCATTTTGACTCAAAGCTTTTGTCGTAGACTTTCTCCTTGACATGTAAGAAAAGCCAGATTTGATGTTCAGTGTATTGAGACAGCTTTTTAGGAAAGTGCTCTTATTTTAATCTTCTTTGTACCTCTGAAAGCATGAATTATTTCCAGTAAAGTTCTCATTACTATTCGTGTGTAAAGGTTGACTCTACAAGGGTGGAGTGTCTGTGCTTGTGTTTATGACAGCTTTTATGGTTTGTGTGGTTAAGTGAACACAAATTTTTATAAAGTTTACATTTCATTTTTAATCGAATATTAATTGTTATTGAGGTTTCTACAGACATTTTTCCAGCTGTTGCTTATGACAGCCATGTAACCTGTACATTCATTAGTTCCTAATAAATGAAAAAACAGTGCCTGAATGTGGCATTGCACCGATATTGGTATTAGTGCCGATACTAAGCATTTGCACAAGTACTTGCGCAAATGCTCCAATACTTAAACCAATACTTTTTGTGCAATTTCATTGCAACTTGCATTGACTTCTATTAAATTAAGTTGCAAGTCGGACCTCCAATTTCATTGCAGCTTGCAGCTTCATTTACATAAGTCAACGTAAGTCGCAATGAAATTGCAAATGTAATGCATACTGGTGTGAACCATAAAAAACAAATGCATCCAAGGGCACAAAAGGTATCAATAATTGGTATCAATGAGTATTTAAGAAAAATAATTGGTACTTGTACTCTGTATTAAAAAACTGGTATTTATGCATCCCTACCTCGAAGTAATCATGTGTTTGCTGTGTGAAGCCTAAGGAGCATCTGGTCTTTACTGGGAATCCCCTCAAGGAACTAGGACTTTTGTAAAGTGATGTCCATTTGTAACAGGTGATGTGGTGACTGAAAAAAACTTTCTGGAGACCAGAACAGCAGCTTCTCTTTCCTTCCTGTCTTCTTGGTAGTTGGTGGATTCTCAGTGTACGAACCTCTGAGCCACCTACCATGCCAACCATGTTGGAATCTTGGCTGATGCCAACTACAGTGTTAGCAAGGTGTGAGGCACGTGGGCCCCTGGTGATCAAGTCTGTCATTCTTTGTAGGAACAGTTGTGTTCACCTCTATCTAGGCTTTCTTATTCCTTCCAGGCACTCACTGTGTATGTTATAGTGACAGCATCTAAAGCACTAATTAACCCCAAAACATACATTTTATATATTTCAGTTTTTGTAATCCCAAATGTGGTGGGACTTCTTCCGATTTTTTTCCCTTTATCTTCATCTGGTGATTTGGCCAATAACACACATGAATTCTGGCATTCTTACAAATCCCCCCCCCCCCCCCCCCTTCCTGCTACCTATGCTTCCTACTCCATAACAGCTGCTAGCAATAATTGGATGTAATATCTACCTGGCGGGTTGTACCCAAGTTGATGGATCAATCAACTTGAGTACATGCATGCCCATACATGGTTTCAATCTCGGCCAGTTCCTGCTGAACGGGCTGAGATTTGAACCGTCTATGACCGGCATTAAACAGCTCTTAATAATTAAATGGAACTACTGCATTCTTACAAATGTCCGTCCCCCCATTTCTACCTATGCTTCCTACCCTATGTAAAAATGATGTGTAAACTTTTTTCAGCCTGCTCCAGTGGCGTGATCTGCAGCTCCGGCTCCACTGTGTCAGTAAGTGGTAGAGGAAGTAGCGCTGACAACGGCGGGGCTATGGGAGCCTATAAACAACATCACATCTTTTGTGGAGCACTATCTCCTCTCCCCTGCAGCCAGCTGCTCACAGCCACAGGGGATCACATGACCAGACCAAGTAGGCAGCATATCTAGCAGGAGGGGAAGGGGACATTTTTAAGAATAGTTATTTTTAGGCAGGAATGCCACTTTAAGTTAACACTTTTAGGCCTCATGCACACGGATGTTTTTACAGACACTTTTTTGAGCTTTTTTTGCAGCTTAAAAAGGCTGTCTATGTTAGTCTATGGCTTCATGCCCACCTAGGCGTTTTTGAGCTGCAAATGGCATAGGCGTTTTTAAGCTGTAAAAAATACCCAGGACCAGTGCGTTCCGTGGCGTGGAGCTAGAGCTGTAAAAACGCGAATTGCGGTAAAACGCGCATAAACGCGTAACATATTTTCTTTGTTTTCTGTGGCATTGTGGGAAATTTGGGAGTGCTATAGCCAAGAGATGTGTTACTTTAATAAAACGCTACTTAACGCTAAAAAACGCGCAAAAAAGGCCAATGCATAACGCGGTAAAAATCGCGTTTTTAACGCCAATTTTTCCAGGTGTCAGAGCTAGCTTTGCAGCCAGTTTTTTAAAACGTCCGTGAGCATGAGCACTTATATTCACCTTTTGTGTCTTCCACTATTCTTTACACATACTGATGGAGGAGAAAACATGTTGGTCCTAGTTGACGTTTTCTATAATAAGAAGCCATACACAGCTATTATGAGTAGCCATACATGGCTCCAATTTTGGCCATTCGTGATTCCCTTTTGGCGCAATCAGTCAGATGCAGGCACTGTTTGAAGTATTTAGACAGCTGCAGGTGCAGAATACAATATGTCCCATGGCAGAATCCTCCATCCACACTGTTTAGCATGGATGGGGGAATAAAGTGATTTCATTCAGCTCACGGGGCTGAAGTGTATGGGTAGCTTATAAATTTGACATGTGTTTTTTGAATCCTACAGGCTGTACCCACAATGTGCAAACAAGTCAGTTGGACTTGTCTTATCCTCCATCAACCTGCACAAGGCAATGTCCATGTACAAGGCAGGTGCATTGCCCAGATCAGGGAATCTGTATAAGCAATAACTCTTCTGATCTGGTCTACACTGCACATGTGAAATGAATGCAAAGCAACATGACTGATATTTGTTAGTTGTGATCTTATGCTACAAAAGTATAAACATTCTAAAATGATTTCAGAAAGAAGTCTGTAAACTCAATTAAGAAAGGTGTCAGTGAATATAGTAAGCTCTGACAGGCTTGCTTGTAACTGAAACCAAACTTTTCTCTTGCCTCTAGCTGCCTCTTGGAATTTCCATCATTACGAATGGAAGGTGACACCACTGAAATAGATTTAAAACTAAAATATTTGTGAGATTCTATAAATAGCATTACTCAAATGTACTGTGAAGCAAGCTGCCAATGACGTAGCTTTGGTAGCTTGTAGAGCAAATCTATTGGTGCAAGTAAATGTTTATTATGTTGTTTAAGATCCAGCATAATAATGTGGATCTGTATGAATGACTGCATATATTTTCATGTAAAATATAAAAGCAAACACCCCCAGTTGATTAAACTAACCTCACAAACTCAAAAACTACTGGTTGAGGACCAAGGCTGTTGATATGGGGATAAGGTAGCAGTCTCTGGTTCTTGAATTGGACCTGTACTAACAAAGCTGTGCCCAAGTGGTTTGGAAGCCTAAGCATTTTATATCTTAATGCATTCCCTCATCTCATGCATCCCCCTCAACCCCCCTTATATTTACGTGAGCCCCCACTTGATCAAATGCTGTGCCTGTCTGTACTGTAGAAGCTCTCTCCACTCTTACAGGCTCTGCTGTCAGTCAAATCCTATGAGGAAGGAGCAGGGGGTGGTGCTATCTGTGTCTATGGATGCAGGCAGCATAGCTCAGGATTGAGCCCACAGGTGTCCCACAACAGGAAGCAGCTTCCTATGGTGGCACATCGAGGAGAGGAGGAGTTGGGGGACCCCAGATGTCAATTTATAGTGGTATACTGGGGGGGGGGGGGGGCGTGGCCTGACGTTACATGGAGTAGGATGCTTGCAGAAGAGCTCCATCCATTGAAGCTGCAATCCAAAGCATCCTACGACCCACAGACAATATCCTCGCACCAGATCTACCTCACTGGATACCCCAGACCTCAGACATCATGTCTCCATCAAAAACGCAGAAATCCGCTGCGGCAAAGCTGGATCAGTACAGCCGACAAGACAGAGAGGATCCCCATGTTAGCAGTTGAGAGACCACACCGCATGCTGGCCAGACCACCCCCTGCTAAAGTGGTTAAATAATATAAAACCTTCATAATTGGAAAACAAACAAGAGTAATGTCACTTTCTCTTAACCTTTTTGCAGTAAAACATTTTTCTACAAAATTGATGGGAAACTATAGTTTTTTTGCAATGTTATTCTTTTTAAAGTGTATAAATTAAGTCATATCATAGGTTGTTATTATTTTAATATACTCCTTATTTTACAAATTTACATTTGCTATATTCGGTTTCCAAGCTTTACCATGTATACTGCTAGCTAGGCTCTGTAATATAAGAGCCCAGCACTAGCTCTGCACATGTTGAATACTCCTTTTGACTGTTTAATTTTTTTTTTTACTACTGAACAAAAATACAAATACATAGAAAATTCTATATACGTAGATTCCTCTTTTTTTTTAAAAAAATCCTGCAAAAATGACTGCACTATATGGAAAACTAAAAAATACAACGTTTTAGCTGGCGTTATACTTTACTTTGGTTAGTGGAAGTCTAATGCCCCGTACACACGAGAGGACTTATGTCCGACAGACTTCCAAAGGAGTTCCGCCAGAGTTCCGCCGGAGTTCCGACGGAGTTCTGACAGACTTTTCGGCCGAACGGACTTGGCCACACACGATCACACTAAACTCCGACGGATTCGAACGTGATGACGTACGACCCGACTCGAATAAGGAAGTTCATAGCTAGTAGCCAATAGCTGCCCTAGCGTCGGTTTTAGTCCGTCGGAGTAGCATACACACGAGCGGAGTTTTCGAAGGGGACCGGGTCCGGCGGAGTTCCTTCGGGAAAATTTGAAGCATGCTTCATTTCTAAAGTCCGTCAGACTTTGGCGAATCAAAAGTCCGTTGCAGCCCACACACGATCGGATAGTCTGACGGACTCGGTCCTTCGGACTTTGGATGTTGAAAAGTCCGCTCGTGTGTACGGGGCATAAATCATTTAGTCTTTTCAAACTAGTAATCTAATTAACGAATGTTCTGTATAATAGGAATATGAATGTTGTTATTCGTTAGTATGAACGTGGGCACAGGGCCTCGAGTTTGTGATATTTATGAAAGGAATTCACATTTTCCATAGATAGAAAATGCTCTAATTTGCTTACTTGGTCTTCAATGTGCTACAATCCATCCCTCCCTCCTTCCAAACTATCCTCCTGGGCTTCTTAGTCTCCTCTGTTCCCCCACTTCCCCTCCCTCTTCTGGATCCCGAGAGGACCCCATCTCTGGACATCTAAGTTGGAACACAGTCACTTGTGTGCAGTAAAATGACAGCAGTGGCAATGCATTGATTGCGGAGCATCGCATGTTTGTTCTATTAGCCTCCGGGTGGCGAAGGGTGGTGGATTACATCACTGTGCTGAAAAGAAGTTACGCTTCCTGTACTTTTCTTCATCACACACCACCACAACACAGTGGTGTGAACTGGCCTTTTGCCTTGTCATGTGGTGGGACTGCTCTGGAATAGCAGCATAATACAGTCCTACTGCACCTGTTGTTAACAGGCCCCAATAGGAAGTGTCCATATCATGCAGGCAGTGATGCCAATACTTGAAGAAGGACTCAAGCAAGAAATAAACAGAAGAGGAGAAGGCTCAGACTGGAAGGTCACATAGCCACAGTGATGAGTTAGAGGTGGGGTGGGTGATTTGGTAGAGAACTGTTTTGGCTGGTGGTTCCTCCTCTTTGGTTGGTGGTTCTTCCTCTTAGGGAGGCACCACTTTTATGGTTTTCTCCACGTTCCTGCAGTCTGCATGTAATCTGGGCCTTCAGAGACACACTCCAGACCAGGGGACCAAGATGTTTATGTAGTTTTAATAGGGATTGTGGGTTTAGTGTTCATGCAATACTAAGATAACTCTTTAGGTGAAACATATCCTAAGAGCTATACATGCGTCCTTGAAAACATGGACTTTGTTCCAGGAAATTAATTGGATGAACATCTATAAAGTGGAATGAGATAAATATTTAAACAACTTGGATGTATTCAATGTGTACAATCTGTCCACGGAATATTTCATTGGATTTGTTACACAGGACAGATGCTTGAACTTGCTTTTTTTTTTTCCTCTTTCTTAACAGTTTTTTTTTTTCTGTTATTCTTTGATTAGGGTACTGTATTTTTTAGTGGGACATATGTAATAAAGCAAGCACAACTTTTAAATGTAAATTTGATATTAACTCTATTCATTTTCCACACCTCAATATCCCCAATTATCATTTCTCAGTTTCTTTGTTTAGTAACCTACATGAATAGTTACCAATGTTTACAGGGATATAATTCTTTACTAGGACTGGAGCAGACAGGATCTGGAGCAGTAGTGCAAAGTAACCAATCGGTTTATACGTTCAGCTTAAAATGAAAGCTAGAAGCTGATTGGTTAGCATGCACAGCTGCTCCAGATTCTGGTTGCTTCAGTAAATTCATCTTGTTGTATTGGGGTTGATTTACTAAAGGAAAATCCACTCTGCACTACAAGTGCACTTGGAAGTGCAGTCGCTGTAGATCCGAGGGGAAGATCTGAAATGAGGGGAAGCTCTGCTGATTTTACCATCCAATCATGTACACAGCAAAGAATAGGTGCTGAAACTTAACCACGGCTCCACAAAACCCCTCCCCCTACACACACCCTCCAAATCACATCAAATAGTGGATGTGTTCAGTAAAATTTCATGAAAGCAGTAGGAGGGTCTTAAAGGGGCATTAAATACCAGGATTGCATTACATACAGAGTGCAGAGCTGTCACTTGTAAACACAGAAACCAGACTTTGTGTTTACAAGTGATTGTGGTGAGCAGGCACCAAAGGGTCTGAGCCAGAGGTGGTGGAACTGAGTTCCACCACGTTCCCCCTAAAACAGGGCTCGACAAACCCCGGTCGCCAGGTCGCATTTGCGCCTAGATTTCGTGTCCTGGCGACTGGGGCAACGCTGCTGGGGTATCCTGTCTCCATTTGGACCCCGAACTCCGCCGCGCAATTCCATCGGGCCGCGCCGGCCAGTAATTGAGGCCGCGGCTTTGCGGCCTTCTAAAATCTTTCGGTAGTCTGGCGCCATCTTGTGGTGGATGTAGAAATTACACCCTATTCCAATAATGCTAATTCCTAATGGAGTGAAGCTCCCCTGCCTGTTTTTTGCCCAACGGTGAGTGTGGTGGCTGGTAAATGGCTTCTCATTATATTATATATATATATTATTAAATTTATTAATTTATTTATTAATTTAATTATATATATATATATATATATATATATATATATATATATATATATATATATATATATTTGTAATTTTTTTTTTTTTTTTTTGTAAAAAGTAAAAAAAAAAATTATTTTAATTAAGGAAAAAAAAAATATTATTTGTAATCCTCCCTGCTTGACCCCTTTCACAAGGGCTGTCTGATCAGGTTCACCTGTCAGTTTTTCAGGCGGACCTGATCGAACCCTTAGCAGGGAAATGGCAGTAAATGAGCGGGAATATGTCGGAAATAATAGTCACATTCTTTTGTTAACCACTTCGTGCCCGCGCTATAGACGAAAGATGTCTACAGCGCGGACACCAATTGCCGGGAGGGCGTCCCTAGACATCCTCCTGTTTACTTCCCCTCTGCACGCCGCCATGGGCGAGCATCGGGGAAGTTCTGTGTTGGCCGTGTCCCTTGGATACAGCCAATCACAGATCATGCTAAATGACCAATCACAGCGGCCATTTAGCACTCGAGCGGTGTGTCCAATGAGAGGTGATCTCATATGTGGGGGGCTGGGGGCTATCTTCCCCTCACTCGTCTCCATGTCAGGCCAGGGACAGGTCCAGATCGCCGTCACCGACCTGGCTCCTAACTTTTTTAGCTGGCTCCTAGATTCCAAGCAAATTTGTCAACCCCTGCCCTAAAAAAAAAGCCCAAGTACAAGCAAAAATGTTTTTTATTTTCCTTGCGTGTCCCCCTCAGATCTACAGTGACTGCACTTCCAAGTGCACTTGTAGTGCAAAGTGGAGTTGCCTTTAGTAAATAACACCCCCATCTTTCAACTTTTCTTTTGTGCCTCACTGTGTTTTGCGAGAAGAAACTTTTTAACTGAGCAGTGAAAAAGTGGTTGACAGCATGCCAGGCTGAATCCACAAATGCACTCTATATGGATTTGCTTAGTTTATAAAGCTGGTGCTCATGCTTGGTTGGCCATATCTCAAAAGTTAAGCAAGCTGCAGGGCACAATTGTAGCAGTGAGGGGTTGTCAGATGCTGATTGGTAATGGATGTCTTGTTCGATGAAGCATAGCCTAGCAGCTAACCAGTCAAATCCAAAATGGACAATGAAGACGATCTACCAACCTGAAAAAAAAATAAAAATCTGCAATAACTGTTATGTGCCGAAGTCTTTATTTTTAAAATTCCACTGCACACGATTGGATGGTTAAAATGAACGCAGCGTTACTTCACAAAAAATTCAATAAAGTGGGTAAAGCCAAACTCTGCGCAGATATAAAAACACCAGTGACTACAGTGAGCTTTTTTTATATAAAAAAAACAACTAAATACTACCAGTGTAAATAAATATATAAATTTGACTTTATTTTAGTGTCTTGTAAACCCATGTACAATAGCAATTGCACTTGAAAAGGGAGGGGCAATACTAGAAAACCAATCAGGTTCTACTACTTGAGCATGTGTTGACAAGTATCATGCTAACAGGAGGAGAGAGCAGAGGCATGACCTTTTTGGTCTATATCTGCTCCTTCACCTGCCAGTTATAGGCTAGGGGCATGTAGGTGACCTTTTTGTGTTTTGTGCAGCAAACAAAAGTCAGGGCTGTATAAATCTCAGGGCTGGATGGACAGAAATACGGCTCCTATATATCAATATAATGTATTTAGCTGTTTGCCTGTTCAGCTTTAGGGCTCATGTACACAGGACAATTTTTCAGCTGCTTTATGGGGCGTCTGGCTGTTTTTTTTTACTTCCTCTGAACTCTCCTCCATGTTAGCCTTAGTTATTTACTAAAGGAAAATCCACTTTGCACTAAAAGTGCTCTTGGAAGTGTAGTCGCTGTAGTTCTGAGGGGGACATGCAAGGAAAATAAAAAACTGTATTTTAGCTTGCACATGATTGGATGATAAAATCAGCAGAGCTTCCACTCATTTCAGATCTACCCCTTAGATTTACAGCGACTACACTTCCAAGTGCACTTGCAGTGCAAAGTGGATTTGCCTTTTATAAATAACCCCCCCTATGTGTCCATGCACACATAAACTTTCAGAGGAGTTTGGAGGCATAATCGTTTAGAGGCAGTAAAAAAAAAAAACTGCCTGTGCGTCCAGGAGCAGAGGCTGTTTGACTTTTTTTTTTTAGGTGTTTTTACAGTTTAAGGAATGTTTTTAGTTTAAAAACGCTAACGCTCAAAAACGCAGAAAAACGCTATTCAAAAAATGCGGCTTAAAGTACGTTTTTTAAACTTCCTGTGTGCATGAGCCCTTAAGTAGTCTTGTTGTATCAGTGGTTTGAGTAGAAGAAGTGTAAACTTTTACATACTTTTCCATGATTGGAATTTTGTAATCATGGTGTTTTTTATGTGAATACGAACTTCCATTATCTAATAGAAAAGGTCTTAAGCCCCACACACACTATCAGATTTTCTGCAGATTTTTGTCTTCAGATTTAGCAAAACCATGTAGTGCAAGAGCCTGCCTGATTGCATACACATTGAAGCTCCTAAGGTTTGACCTCATATTATATGGTTTTGGTAAATCTGAAGGAAAATCTGATAGTGTGTATGGGGCTTTAATGAAAAAGCAGGCTAAAATCTGCATCATGTTTTCTTCTCTCCCAGCCGCAGCCAATATAATTCAGATCATCTGTCTCATCTGTCATGTTTATTTAACAGGGACGTGAGCCTAGCCCAGATATGAGAATGTTATTTATCCTGCAGGACAAGGAGTTAATACTGAGCAACTGTTTTATTGCCTTTACTGCAACTGAAATTGTTTGCTGTCATTGAATATTATGTCATGTGACATATTTCTTCATATATATTTGTACCGTTTTGTATTAGAATACTTATACACATTTATAACCTAAGTCCAGTGTTAGATGGAGTTGGGAAGAGCTTTTATTTCTCTCTCTAGAAAATGGAAAAACCGTATCTTGTTCACCTTCACTAAAGATGGATAGCAGGTAGGAAACGCAGGAGTGCTTAACCACTTCAATACCAGGCACTTTCCCCACTTCCTGCCCAGGCCAAAATTTCAGCTTTCAGCGCTGTCGCAGTTTGAATGACAATTGCGCGGTCATGCTACACTGTACTCAAAACACGTTTTATCATTTTGTTCCCACAAATAGAGATTTCTTTTGGTGGTATTTGATCACTGCTGGGGTTTTTATTTTTTGCGCAATAAATAAAAAAAGACCAAAAATATGGGGAAAAAACATTTTTCTTTGTTTCTATTATAAAATGTTGTAAATAAGTACGTTTTCCCCTTCACTGATGGGCACTGATGAGGCTGCACTGACAGGCACTGATAAGGTGGCACTGATAGGCAGCACTGATGGGCACTGATAGGTGGCACTTGTATGCAGCACTGATGGGCATTAATAGGCGGCACTGATGGGCACTGAAAGGCTGCACTGATGGATACTTATGGGTGACACTGATGGGTGGCACTGATAGACACTGATAGATGGCACTGATGGGCATTACTGATAAGGAGGCACTGGCAGGCATTAGTGATGGGCACTGACTGGCACCATTTGCGGGCACTGATTGGCATTGATTTTGGGCACAAATTGGCATCCCTGGTGGCCATGGGTGGCATACCTGGTGGTCATCAGTGGTGGCAATCCCTGGTGATCCGGTTGGAATCCCTGGTGGTCTGAAGTGGGCATGCTCAGTGTAGACCCCCCCTGACAGGAGAGCTGCCGATCGGCTCTCCTCTACTCGCCTCTGTCAGACACAAGTGAGGAAAAGCCGATACACAGCTTTTCCTGTTTACAATGTGATCAGCCGTGATTGGACACAGCTGATCATGTGGTAAAGAGCCTTGGTCAGAGGCTCTTTACCAAGATCGGTGTTGTGGTGTGTCAGACTGACATGCCGCAGCACCGATTGCCACACTGCGTGCCCCAACGGGCGCACAGGCTGTTATCCTAAAAGATGTCATATGACGTCCAGTCAGGATAACAGAACCACCGCTCGGCCGTCATTCTGCTATAGGCCAGACGGGAAGGGGTTAAAGTGTCATTAAACCCACACCATTAAAAACTATCAGTTTCTCCCTATCACATCTGAGCAGCCCATGTGACTATAGAGTCATGTGGGTGTATACACAGTGGTAAATGACAGCCCACTCTCTCCCTCCTCCTCCATGCCTGCAAGCCAGCTAAACACAATGGGGGTGGGTATATTACATCTTGATGGATGGAGGCTTCACCTCCTTGTTATTCTAAGACAGATGGGAGGGGTGCGACACAGCCTGTGACTAGCAGAAAATAATAAATATTTGATTTCAAATATACACTATATTGTCAAGTATTGGGATACCTGCCTTTACATGCAGATGAACTTTAATGGCATCCCAGTGTTAGTCTGTACAGTTCAATATTAAGTTGGCCCACCGTTTGCAGCTATAACAGCTTCAACTCATCTGGGAGAGCTGTTCACAAGGTTTAGGAGTGTGTCTAGAGTAATGTTTGACTATTCTTCCAGAAGCACGTTTGAGGTCAGGCACTAATGTTGGGTAGGGTTGCCACCTGTCCAGGATTCACCTGGACAGTTCGGGTTTGGAATCATGCGTCCAGGTTTCAGACTGCCTGAAACCCGGACACATTATTTAGACTGGACTATGGCTTCCCAGCAAGGTTGCTGGCTGCAGTTGTCTAAGCTGAGGGTGTCTGTTACTATTTTCAAAGCCCCTAAAGCCAGCATTAACAAACCTTGCCCCACCCAAAACACACACAGACAGGAGAGGAGAGAGCGCTCAATCTGCACCTCTTCCCCCCACCCCTACTCCTCTGTGTCTGCCCACACTCCAAATTTCCAGCCCCAACTTTCCTTTTCTGAGGCACATTGCTGGGGATTGATGTCCAGCAGCCTCAGATACATCTGGATGAGATGTGCTGACTGCCATGGGGGGAAGGGAGCTCACCATCCATCACTGTCTGTGACTCAAGTCTCCCCTCATCTCTGTCCTGCCTGTAAGTACACTAAGGCATTTTAGGGTTCTCAGAGCAGGAGTGCACCCTTTACATAAGAGTTCCCCTTTACACCAGAGGCCACAGTGTTTCCCCTTACATCAGGGTCTTCTCCGTACATCAGAGTTCTCAGTGTTACCCCTTAAATCAGGATTCCCAGAGCACCCCTTATGTTAGAGGCCCCAGAGTTCTCCCTTGCATCAGAGTCTGCAGAGCCCCTCTTTACAGTGAAAGAGAACTCTGCAATTTCATATGTAAAAGGGGAACTCTGTGGATCAAGATGTAAAGGGGGACTCTTGTTATTAACTTCAAATGATTAGAAATGTTATTTAATAGCAAAATATATGTATAGTTTATACTATTAAAAAATGCTATGCGCCGCTAAAGGGTTCGGGTTTGACTTGAAGAAAAGGTGGCAACCCTAATGTTGGGCGAGAAGGCCTGGCTTGCAATCTCTGCTCAAATTCATCCCAAAGGTGTTCTGTCGGGTTGAGGTCAGGACTCTGTGCAGGCTAGTTAAGTTCCTCCATCCTAAACTCACTCATCCATGTCTTTATGGACACTGCTTTGTTGGAACAGGAGCGGGCCATCCTCAAACTGTTCCCACAAAGTTTGTCCAAAATGTCTAGGTGTACTGACGCCTTAAGAGTTCCCATCACTGGATCTAAGAGGCCAAGCCCAACCCCATAAAAACAACCCCACACCATAACTCCCCTCCCCCCCCCCCCTCAATCAAATGATTTGAACCAGTGCACAAAGCAAGGTCCATAAAGACATGGATGAGCGAGTTTGGAGTGGAGGAACGTGACTGGCCTGCACAGAGTCCTGACCTCAACCCTGTAGAACACCTTTGGGATTAGAGCGGAGACTGTGAGCCAGGCCTTCTCGTCCAATATCAGTGCCTGACCTCACGAATGCACTTCTGGAAGAATGGTCAAACATTCCCATAGACACACTCCTAAACCTTGTGGACAGCCTTCCCAGAAGAGTTGAAACTGTTATAACTGAAAAGGGTGGGCCAACTCAATACTGAACCCTATGGACTAAGACTGGGATGCCATTACAGTTCATGTGTGTGTAAAGCCAGGTGTCCCAATACTAATATAGTGTATATTTGTATGACAATTTAAAACAGTTTATCAATATTATTTATTTAATTTTACTCTGTATTCCAAAGGCTGTTTTTTTTTGAACATGTGACCAGCAGCAGAGGACTAGAAGCTCTTCCTGGTTATGTTTCCCTGTAGAAAGCCTGGGAAAGATCTGTGTCATGTCACAGCTGTATATCACATTTTTCATTCTGGAGCTAATGAACAAATGGTCCGTACAATTCTATGCTTTTTTCTTATCCCTCAATCAGGATGAATGAGCATTCCTTAAAGTGTTACTAGACCCACAACAGTAAAATCAGCCTGTATATGGAGCAAAACATGCTTGTTATACTCACTGTGGAACTTAAAGTTGTTGTAAACCCCTTTGTGTGACATTTACCTATAGGTAAGTCTTATTCTAGGCTTACCTATAGGTAGTGGAAATATCTCTTAAATGTGCGCCGTTTAGGAGATATTTCACTTGTAGTGCGCCAATGTCATCATCGGCGCATGCGCTGTGAAGAAAGGGACCACCGTGCCGTTTCTTCTTTCCCCAAGGGTGTGCTGTGAAGGAAGAGGGGCGAAGATGGACGTGGCCTGCACAGGGGACAGCGTGGGCTTCGTTTGCAGGTAAGTGTCATATAATGGGCTGGTATGCGATGCATACTAGCCCACTATGCTTTTAATTTGTAGGTCTTATAGGGAGTAAAAGAGGAAGTAAAATCCATCAGGGTTTACTTCCACTTTAAGGGGTTCATCCTCTGTATTGTGTAAAAAGGCTGTTTGATCCTGTATTCATAGATCCTCCCCGTCCTCCAATGTCTATCTGGGGAAGGCCAGCTAACACAGGCAGGGTAGCCAGCCTGCACATGCTCAGTTGTGTCTTTTACGCTGGAGAGAACATTTCCTTGTTCTCAGAGCTAGCCGGGTCACATGATATTGACATCACACATGTGGGCGTGTATACAGGCTATAGTGGAAATCTCCTCCTATCTGAACAACACACAGCTCTGGACAAACTCTGCCGTTTATCATGTGACTGTGGTATACAGATCTGCCAAAAAGGTATATAGTGGCAGTAAGATTTATAAGCTGTGGGCACTGGGGGGGCGGGCGGATGAACTATTTTCATATTACTGGGTTTAGTAACACTAAGGTTGTATAATATATCTTTTATATGTATAATTTGTTTTCTGTTTAGCTCTTGTTAAAGGGGCGTTCCAGCCGCAATTTTTTTTTTTAAGTCAGCAGCTACAAACACTGTAGCTGCTGACTTTTAATAAGGACACTTACCTGCCCAGCGAGCCTGCGATGTCGGCCTCCTGAGGCCGATCCGTCCATCGGATCAACTGTCGGCGCCTCCATCTTAATGAAGGGAAAGAGGCAGTGGAGCCTTGCGGCTTTACTGCTCATTTCCTACTGCGCATGCGCGAATCGCGTGACGCTTTGTGAATGGCCCCGTTGTTTTCTGGGACACACGCATGTCCCAGAAGGCAATGGGGCCACTCACCGAAGAGGAGGAAGCGCCGCGGAATAGGAAGATGCAGATTAGGAAGACTGCCTAGCAACAGCGGTTTCAGGTAAGTTAAATATTTTTTTTTTTAAATGTAAGAATATTTTTAAAATTTTTATTTTAGGATGGCTCTCCACTTTAACGGTATTTTGTTTCTCTGCTTGCCATTTCACACTTTATAGACTATAATAATAAAACAGCACCTATAGCTATCTTCTATATATAAGATCTATCAGGAATGCTGTGCAAGCATCTGCAGGCTTTTTCAGTGGTGTGACTTCATAAAGTTATATAGTATACATTTCTGAACACCTTTGTCTTAAATAAAATACATCGATTTTTTTTTTCCCCCCATTTCATGTGCCTGGCTTTAATCGGAATCTCAGCTTCACTAAATATTACATTGACAGATATGCGCCTGCATCAGTTTTCTTCTGCGGAAAAGGAAGAAGTTGATAGCAGGGCAGCGGATTGATTTTTGTTTCAGTAAGCCTATGTAGAGCTCATCCATTAATAATGGAATCATTAAAAATGCATCTTGGTTTCAGCAACTGGTTGGGAGTCAGAGATCTGACGGAAAACTGAGTACTGCGAGTTTCCTGTGTTCTGACCTGGGAATTCAGTATTGTTTTCATCTATGTCCTAAAAATAGGATCAGTGCTGCTAGTGTAGACTGATGGGCTAAACGGGAGAAAACAGCTTGAGGGTCACTGTGCAGTCTTCGGAGAACGAATGTGATTGGCTTGAAAAGGAGGGCACTGCAGATAACAAATGAAAAGGGGAACAGTGTCTTGGATGAAGCGCTGAATGAGCTGTTAGCATGGAGCTAGAATGATTGTATTGTCTTCTAAGGTAGTTCTTGTGTCTGACTAGCTCTTGGTACTAAAAAAAATAAAAATGTAATCAATGTGTCATTTTCATGAAGTATATTCCATTATTGTAAAAATTGAAAAATATTTTAATTTGCAAGATCTGGATTTTGATCCAAAAAATATTGATACTTGTACATGTCTTTATTGCACACTTTATACAGCACTAGAAGGAATCTTTAGGATCCCATCTCGCTTTAATACCGCGTACACACGACCGGACTTTCCGGCAGACTTTCGGCGGAGTTCCGACGGACTTTCCGAACGAATGGACTTGCCCACAAACGAACGGACTAAGTCTGTTCGAAAGTCCGTTAGTTTTGAGCGTGATGACGTAAGACGGGACTAAAAAAGGAAGTTCAATAGCCAGTAGCCAATAGCTTCGCTTGCGTCGTATTTGTTCCCATCAGACCAGCACACAGACGAACAGTTTTCTCTATAGAAATTGAGTCCGTCGGACAGATTTGAAGCATGTTCTATTTCTAGGTCCGTCTGATGTTTTTTTAAAACGATTGGATTAGCCCACACACAATCGGATTGTCTGACGGACTAGTTCCGTCGGGCCTAGTCTGCCAGAAAGTCCGGTCGTGTGTACCCAGCATTAGAGCTATTCAATTACAGCCCATTCACACCAGAAACTATGGGGGTTATTTACTAAAGGAAAATCCACTTTGCACTGCAAGTGCACTTGAAAGTGCAGTCGCTGTAAATCTAAGGGGTAGATCTGAAATTAGGGGAAGCTCTGATTACACAAACCAATCAACATACGCTTATTGCGATATTTTTTTACCAAAAATATGTAGAAGAATACATATTGGCCTAACCACTTGCCGACCAGCTGCAGGCAGTTATACTGTGGCAGGTTGGCTCAGCTGCGCAAATCGCTGTAGGGTGATGGACGAACCTATCGTGCATGTGCGCACGCCCATTGGCCAGTGGGGGAGCCAATCAGCGGGTCCGATGGACTCGATGTCCGTCAGCTGCCCACGACCGCTCAGAACAGGGATTTGCCATAGTAAGCAAGGCAGATCTCCGTTCTGATAAGATGACACACAGATCAGTCTTTCTACTATGCAGGAAGACGGATCTGTTTGTTGTTCCAGGTATCCCATCCCCCATACAGTTAGAACGCACAGTGAGGGAACACATTTAACTCCTTGATTGCCCCTGATTGCCCCTGTTGCCAGTGCCATTAGTACAATGTCAGTGCATATTTTTAGCACTGATCACTATAATAATGTCACTGGTTCCAAAAAAAATGTCAGCTAGGTGTTCAAGCTGTCCACTGCAATGTCACCGCCATTACTAGTAAAAAAGAAAATAATAATAAAAATTCCATAAATGTATCCCCTATTTTGTAGACGCTATAACTTTAGCGCAAACCAGTCAAAATGTGCTTATTGGTTTTTTTTTTACCAAAATATGTAGCAGAATACAAATTGGCCTAAATTCATGAAGAAATTCGATTTTTTTTATTTTATTGGGTGTGTTTTATAGCAAAAAATAAAAAATTATAATTTTTTTTTTTTTAAATTTTCAGTATTTTTTTTATAGCGCAAAAAATGAAAACCTCAGAGGTGATCAAATACCACCAAAAGAAAGCTTTATTTGTGGGAAAAAGGGACATCAATTTTGTTTGGGTACAACGTCGCACGACCACGCAATTGTCAGTTAAAGCGACGCAATGTCGTATCACAAAAAAATGGGCTGGTCATTAAGGGGGTAAATCCTTCCGGGGCTGAAGTGGTTAATACGTATACTGTTTTAGCAAGTAGGGTAGATAAACAGAGAAATGATGGGCTTGTGTGTTTAGAAATAGGACTTGCACAGAGATATGAGCTCTGCAACTCCCATGTCCGGCATTTTGTATACAAACCTCTTTTACATTCTATTGCTGTCCTTCTTATACACAAGTGACATGCTCTAAACAGTTCTGTGTTGCCTTGACAACAGAGGCAAGCATTCCCATTTTGCCCAGCCACTACCAACAGAGCTATCAATACATTATAAAATAATCATCTTAAATTTTTTTTTTTATTGCTTTACTACAAAAGTGTAAACTAAATACCAGTATACCAGCAGTATATTTCAAGGAAAGCTCCGCTTACACAATAAAAAATAAAAATAAAAATGATATGACATATATAATTGCCATTTTTGTATTTTACAAAGAAAATCTTTCAAAGGGCTTGTAATGTGTAAAAAGACAAGGGTGCAGCTATTTATTACAACAAAGACTAATGAAATGATAATAAGAAGGTTATCGCTTAGCAGTCCCTTTGATAAATGTGCTGGCATGACAAGCATTGGTATCTTCAGAAAATAATTGAGATTCTGAAATTAAATTTGCTGAAATCTTTGCAGTGTTAAGCCCCATACACACTATCAGATTTTCTGCAGATTTTTTCCTTTAGATTTACCAAAACAATGTAGTGCAAGGGCCTGCTTGATTGCCTACAAATTGAAACTCCTAAGGTTTGACCTCATATTATATGTTATTGGTAAATCTAAAGAAAAAACTCAGCAGATAAACTGATAGTGTGTATGGGGCTATAGAGTTTACCTGGAGGGGACTTCTTTTTCTCTCAACAAAACTGTTTCACTCATGGACATGCGTCATAACGTCACTCTTCACTGAAAAGTTGCCAATGTCTAGCAGGGTAAATAATTGACTTGTGTTCTGCAAACTTAGTGCAAATGAAGCTTATGTTTTCTATTTGAGGAAGAAACCTCCCCTTTTCACCAAGTTTTCTTGGTTCCTGGAAAAGGACAATGATTAGGTGCCTGAATTACATAAAGATCTATCAAGTCAATTCTTTTAAAGGAGTTCCAGCATAAAAGATTAAAATCTGCATGTTTAGATCACCCAAATAGTGTGGTTTACCATAAGTACTTGCAAACCAAAATGTAAGCGTGTTTTTAACTTCAAATTTCCATAAGCCCATAAGATTGAAAATAATGGAACCCCCCTGGATGTCATAAAATATAAATAAAGAAAACCAATGCTGTGTAAATATAAATAAACTACGAACATACATGTAGAAAACCATGTGCAGTAAGAAGTCCACACACTTGTGCACCAAACATGCCAGTGAGAAAACTCAGTAAAAAAAAGTTAATATAAAAAGTCCAACAGGTGTCATGATCCAAAAATTTCTAATGATCTTCACCTCCATGCTCAGTGCCCTAAGTTTATGGAAAGGCTCACCAGATCTACATTTCTAAGCAGGTCATGAAACATTTCTCTCTACCTCCACCAGGACCTTGTCACTCTGCAATGCTCATAAGGTAAGTAAAAGCTTCTCCAACTCCTCTCCTCTCCTCTGTCCTTTGGTTATACTAGTAATGTACCCCTCGCTCCCAAATTCACAACCACAGGTCAGAAATTAAAACAGAAAAAACTACATAGTGTGATATTGTATGGAAAAAGTTCTTTATTTAAAGTATTATATTCACATGGAAAACTCCACAAATAAGTAAAATATCAGTGTTGACTCCCGCAAGTAAGACAACACTGATAGAAGTCCTTTGTGATGAAACACGTCAAGTGGAAGGGGTGTCCCCAGGGTGAGACATAACTTCCACTTGACGTGTTTCATCACAGAGCACTTCCACAGATTTACATATGATATCATACTATGAATTTGTCTCTGTTTTAATGCCTGACCAATGGTAGTGAGCAAAAAAGGGAGGGCTACAGTACTTGTGTAACCGAAGAGGAGTTGGAGATGCTTTTTCTTACCCTATCAGCATTGAAGCGTGAGGAGAGCAGCAGAGGTCCTGGTGGATGTAGAGAGAAGGGAAAAAGACTGAATGTTCCCACATTTACCTGCATAAAGTGTTTCATGACCTGCTTGGAAATCTGGTGAGCCTTTCCATAAACGTTCGGCACTTTACACCTGAACTGCTTTGTATTACAATCCTAGTAACTGTGAATGCAGAAGTAACTCAATAGCAATCTAAGGGACAACTGCACCCTTGAGGTAAAAATCAATATTGCAAAGAGCCTAGCACACTTATTAAATCAGCAATATAAATACTGTTAAAGCTGAGGGTGGAGGATTGAATAGCTGTGTATGGTAGGACTGATGGTAAGGATGGACATAATTATGAGGGCTTGGTTGGACAATTCTTGGCTAAAATTACAACAAAGCCCTTTTGCTGGACAAATAAATATAAGTGCATTACACCAAGGCACCTGATTGGCTGCTTAGGGAGAATCAGCCTGTGGACACATGCCCCCTTTCACTTTGTGAATGCCATTCTTAAACTGAGGAAAGAGTTTATTCATACATTTTCCAGGTAAGGATCAGGTCACAATGTACATGTAATGTCAGCATTCTAACTTGTACACCATACCACTGACTTTTTAAACATTGTGTTTGTAATTTTATAGGACTCCATCATTACATAAAGCCAAATTGTCAATGGAGAAATGCAGGTAGAGAACATCCTATAGTCGTCTTTCAAATACGAGCTAAAGGTTTTTTAGCTGTTGCTGTTCAGCTTCTTCCTTATTGAATCTGTCATGACTTGCGGGCATTCACTGTACCAAAAAGAATACTTGATTGAAAGATCTTAATTTAAATCTTCAGCTTCTGCTGCTCTGCAGCCTGATAGGAAAAACTGTTCTCTGGATTTTTTTTTCCACGCTCACTCAGCTTTAATAGACAAATGGACATATTTTAATATGCAAATGCACCAAAAACTCCCTGGAAAAGGTTCATTTATTGGATCCTTGAACTTGAGAATGAGAGACATGGAATCATTTTTTATTTTGTGTTATCTTGTACATGCCACAGCTACCAGTGCAAGTGGAGTCTAAAGCAACTGCGGTGTAATAAAATAATGCTTACTAGTAAATAAGAATCCCGCAAATGCTGTGGTTTGTGCAAAGAGTATTACAATAATGCAACATAGTCCTCACATAAAGCAGACCTATTTTTTCCAGGTTTTGGTACAGTGGGTATAGAAAAGAATCACCCCCCCCCCCCCCCCCCTTTAAAATAATTACATTTTGTTGCTGAAATGAAGGCAGACACAGTTTTTGTTTTATCCAGCTGTATTTCCTCAGTGCAACTTATAACATCCAAGTGAAAGATATAACACCAACATGTCAGAAAAAATAAATCAAAAACAGAATCACCGAGTTGGAAAAAGGATCACCCCCCCTCTAAAAATGAAACTCAATCAGACATAGCTAATCACCTTCTCAATGGCACGAAAACCATTTGACTTTTTACTGTGATCAGCTGTGGTTATGTTGATTAGTTCAGCATGAACAGAGATTTCCTTCAACATTTCAGTCCCTGGTAGTGCAACTGAGGCAAAAAAGCAACTGTAGGTGGCAAGGCACTGCCAAACGATCTCTCGGATAAAGTTGTGGACAGACACAAGTCAGGAGATGGATACAAACACATATCAAAGGCTTTATCAATGCCTAGAAGCGCAGTGAAGTCTATTATTATTAAGAAGAGGAAGGTTTTGGTACAACACAGAGCCTCTCTGGATCAGGACGTCGCTCCAAACTGGATGAAAGGACCAGGAGGAAACTGGTCAGAGAAGCTACCAAGGGGCCTACAGCAACTCTGAGGCAGTTGCAGGAATTTATGGCAAAGAGTGGTCATTGTGTGTATGTGACAACAATATCACAAATACTCCACAAATGTGGCTTGTATGGGAGGATTGCAAGAAAAAAGCCACCCCTTAAAAAAGGCCACATACAGTCATGACTAGGCTTTGCCAGAACGCACCTTGAAGATTCTGAGGCCACATGGGAAAAGGTGTTATAGTCGGATGAGACAAAAATTTAATTATTTGGCCTCAACACCATTTTATATGTCTGGCGGAAATCCAATACAGCTCACCATCCAGATAACACCATTCCTACAGTAAAGCATGGAGGTGGTAATATCCTGTTATGGGTGTGTTTCTCAGCAGCAGGGACTGGAGCACTTGTCAGGATAGAAGGAAAAATGGATGGGCCAAAATGCCATCAAAATCTTGAGGAAAATCTGCTGCCCTCTGCCAGAAAGTTGTCAATGGGAAGAGGGTTTACCTTCCAACATGGCAATGACCCAAAGCATACAACAAAAATTACCACACAGTGGTTGAAACATATCTCAACATACTAAAGGCTGTTATTAAAGCAACATTTGGTTCAACTAAATACTGACACAAGGGGGTGATCCTTTTTCCAACTCAGTGATTCTGTGCTTGATTTGTTTACATTTTTTTTCTGACATGTTGGTGTTATATATTTCAAGTGGATAGTAACGGTTGCACTGAGTAAATATAGCTGGATAAAACAAAAAATGTCTCTGCTTCATTTCAGTCTGCAAAGAAACAAATTGTGATCATTTTAAAGGGGGGGGGGGGGGGTGATTCTTTTCTATATCCGCTGCCAGCCTGTATTCAAGTACCATTGTTTTACCATCGGTCATGTACAGAGTCCAGGTTTAGGTGGTATTGCAGCAAACTATTGGGGGGGGGGGGGAGGGTGCACAATGGTGCAGCCCCACAAATATTTGGATTATTAAAACATACAATAAAAAAGCACTTGCAAAGTAAACATTTTACAGGAGGTGTCTCTATAAAAGTATAAGCATCCTATTATAGTTTTAGCTTTTACACCTACCCGTGGGGACCTAGATCACTGGCACACAGATCTGATCTTACAATATATATGTCCCGATAGATATTTAGTATACACAATAGACTTGTCAGCTGTTTATTAGACGAACTATGCTACTTACAGCACTGTCTTGGGGAGCAACTTCTCAATTTGCTGTAGAAACAAGTGGTTAAAAAACGTTACTGTAATCCCCCTTATCTGTTCTCCCCTGGTGGCAATGCTGGGTCAGAAGGGGCTACTTTTTTAAGTGAAATTACAGATTGTTTGACCCTGGGCCTAGTTTAGACTAGTATCGCCCCTTTTAGAGGGCAAAACTGGTGGAAACGAGTTATGTAAATCCTCACCACCTGATTTAATCCCTAATAACCTGCATTACAACACCCAAAACAGTTGGCCCGCTGCACCATTTTCTTGAAAATTACTGTCACTTTTTTGTTTCTTAAGCCCGTTGATGGTGAACCTGCATAGTGCCTTAATAAAGATGGCTTAGTTCTTCTGGAAAGAAGAGCAGGTAAATGCATTGTCAAGTGTAGTACCATATAGTATGGGAGGTAATATGTAGGACCAAATATGTAATATATAGGATTAAGCACACATCGGGGGGTTATTTACAAGTGCAAATGTACACTTGAAATTGCACTGAAAGTGCATTTGGAAGTGCAGTCGCTGTAAATCTGACGGGTAGATCTGAAATGACTGGAAGCTCTGCTGATTTTATTATCCAATCATGTGCAAGCTAAAATGCTGTTTTTTATTTTCCTTGCATGTCCCCCTCAGATCTACAGCGACTTTACTTCCAAGTGCACTTTCAGTGCAATTTCAAGTGCACTTTGCACTTGTAGTTTGCACTTGTAGTGCAAAGTGGCTTTGCCTTTAGTAAATAACCCCCACTGTTTCATTTACATTGTCCCTTCTATTTCTGTATGTGAATGATGGCAGTGGCACTGTAATTATTTTAATAAAAAAATCTAAGTACTGTATTTATCGGCCTGTAACACTCACTTTTTCCCCCCTAAAATCAGGGGGAAATCGGGGGGGGGGGGCAATACGCCAATCCCACACTATTTCTAACCCTTTCTGTCGCTCTCTGCAGTTTCCGGGTATTTTTGGCCGTCCTTGGCTATTTTCGGCCGCACTCGGCCGTTCTCGAAAATAGCCGAAAGCCGCCGAGAGCGGCCGAGAACTACCGAGCGCCGCCGAGATACACAGGACATCCGCTCTGTCTCTCGGCGGCGCCATTTTTAAATGGCAAAGCCACAGACAAGACTGCAAATGACTGACAAGGCTAAATGCAAGGCTGCAAGTGACTGACAAGGCTAAATGCAAGGCTGTAAGTGACTAACAAGGCTAAATGCAAGGCTGCAAGTGACTGACAAGGCTAAATGCAAGGCTGCAAGTGACTGACAAGGCTAAATGCAAGGCTGTAAGTGACTAACAAGGCTAAATGCAAGGCTGCAAGTGACTGACAAGGCTGCAATGCAAGGCTTCAAATGACTGACAAGGCTGCAATGCAAGGCTTCAAATGACTGACAAGGCTGCAAGTGACTGACAAGACTGCAATGCAAGGCTTCAAATGACTGACAAGGCTTCAAATGACTGACAAGGCTGCAATGCAAGGCTTCAAATGACTGACAAGGCTTCAAATGACTGACAAGGCTGCAATGCAAGGCTTCAAATGACTGACAAGGCTGCAAGTGACTGACAAGGCTGCAAGTGACTCACAAAGCTGCAATGCAAGGCTTCAAATGACTGACAAGGCTGCAATGCAAGGCTTCAAATGACTGACAAGGCTGCAAATGATTGACAAGGCTGCAATGCAAGGCTTCAAATGACCGATAAGGCTGAAATGACTGACAAGGCTGCAATGGAAAGCTGCAAATGACACTGATAAGGATGCATTGATGGGCATTTAAATGTAAGTTTTTTTCCTTAAACTTCCTTCCTAAAAGTTTTTTCGTTTAAAATCCCTCCTAAACTTGGGGTGTGTGTTATATGCCGATAAATACGGTACCTTTTTTCCTATGTGATATACAGCTGTCACATGACCCAGCTCTTTCCCAACCTATCTGCAGGGAAACATAAACAGGAGGAGCTTCTAAACCTCTGCTGATGGTCACATGTTTTTTTTAAAAAAAGCCTTTGGGATACAGAGTAAAAATAAATAATATCAATAAAATGTTTTAAACAAATAAATACATACATATTTGAGACCAAATCTTTATTATTTTTTGGTAGTACCATTGTATGGGCTGATTTCTGACAGTCACAGGCTTCCAGCCTGTGTCTTAAAATAAGAGGGAGATGAAACCTCTATTGGTGTAATATTCTGCTCCCATTGGGTTTAGCTGGTTAGCGGGCATGAAGAAAGAGGGAGGGAGCTGTAATTTACAATTGTGTATACACCCACATGTGTGACTCTATAGTCACATGGACTGTTCAGATGTAACTGGGAGGAGGAAATGCTCAGCATAGAAACTTACTGAAAAGTGAGCATGTGCAGAGTTGTCACAACAGCTGCAAAATCCCTAGCTGAATTGGGGACATGGACAGAAGGGGGGGGGGGAGGGATAGAGAGCAGCAGGATTAACCAGTTTTTTTTGCAAAATACAGAAAATGAATCTCATAGTGACTGAGTGAGTATGAACAGCATGTAATACATTTATTGATAGTTTTTTGTATGATGTGGGTTTAATGACACTTTAAATATATGTATGTTGAGCTCAGAAAAGTTTCTTGCACTTTTACGTTGCCTGAAAATGAAAAGTCTAAGTTTAGTTTCTAAGTTGGTAGCCATAATTCATGGGTCAAGCTGTTGCAGCTCCCTGAAGAACTGCCAAGGAAAGACACAGTAGACACATAACCCATTAGAATTCTGGGGTTTTCTGAAATGTCTTTCAGGCACTAAATCGTACTGTGGTAGGGGTGAAAGACGCGTACTTAATTACCGCTACTAGGAAGAAAAGAAACAGCAGGGGCTCTAGGCACTACTGCCGTCAAAGTGTCTGCTACAAGATGTACTTTTATCCCTTTATTTTATGCACAGTTTACTTACATTTTATCTGCAGAATTTCAGCCATAATATATATTTTTCTGTTTCTTATAACTGGCTTCTGGTTTTTTCTTATTATCTTCTGCAAATTATTCTGCTCAATAAAATCTGGTAACTCACTAGGTATCTAAAATGTCACAGAACAAAACTGTGCCCACTGGTCATATGTTTTAATTGCTAGTATTAGCTTCTAGGGCACCAAGCCGTACGGCTGTAGATACAGCTGTCCTAAGAAAAGGGATCCCTGTATGTTCTAGCTGGTACCCTAATTGAACAAAAGATGGGACTGAGATATGTTCCACTGGCATTTTGAAAATATTTTATAGTCTGCTTTACAGAATCTTTTTTTTTATAAATCTAGTGTTATTAAACACATGCCAAATATCTATTTAGAAAATGACTGTTCGGGAAAGTCCTTCATTTTGAGTTAAATTAAAATGTACAAGGATGTCCTGGGCTGAATACAAATATCTAACACTGCTTCTCCTCTTTGCTGTAGACTCCAACATGTGCTACAGAATTAGCCTCCATGCACACATGAGTGTAATGTGTTTTATGTGATTTTGAAGCTGTTTTGTGCATGTTTTTTGCACATTTTTAAAGCAGAGTTCCACCCAAAAGTGGCTTCCTCCCCACCTCTGGTGCCACTTTTGGCACCTTTCAGGGGGAGGGGGGAATGGGTACAGGTACCCTTCCCCACTTCTGGGAGACATTGCAGCGGCGCCATCCCTTGGAAGTTTGCCCCGCCCTACTCCTTCCTCCACTGCTGGGCCAGGTAAAATGCATAGCGTGCTTCTCGCATCCGCAGTAGGGAGCTGGCTGTGAAGCCGAAAGGTCAGCATTTGGAACTCTTTAAGAGCAAAGGGTTGTACAGGAGCTTCTTTGGGGCAGGATTGTTCATTTTTGAACCCATAGACTTATAATATGGAAGCACCTTAAAAAAATGCACAAAACGCATGTTTTTATGTGTTTTTTTTCATGCACTCCTATTGAAGTCAATAGTGCAAAAAATGCCCCAATCAGCTTCAAAAGTAGCACATGTAGCTTTGCGAGCTTCAGCCATTTTGGAGCTTTGAACTTCAAAATGCTCAGGTCTGGATTGAGACTAATGCTACGTACACACGAGCAGACTTTTCAATGGACTAGGTCCGACGGTCTTTCTGACGGACTGTGGGCGGATTTCCGAAGGACTTTCCGAATGAATGGACTTGGCTACACATAATCACACCAAAGTCCGATGGATTCGAACGTGATGACGTACGACCGGACTAGATTAAGGAAGTTCATAGCCAGTAGCCAATAGCTGCCCTAGCGTCGGTTTTCGTCCGTCGGACTAGCATACACATGAGCGGATTTCTCGATAGGAACTGGGTCCGGCGGAGTTCTGGCAAAAAAATTAGAAACATGTTCTATTTCTAAAGTCCATCAGATTTTTGGACAGCAAAGGTCCGATGGAGCCCACACACAATCAAATTGTTCGTCGGATTTGCTCTGTCGAACCTTTGCTGTCGAAAGATCCAGTCATGTGTACGTGGCATAACAGTGTTAGGCCCGGTTTTCACTGGTGTGACACAAAAGTCGCACCACTTTCGATCCGACTTTGCCCTGTGACTTCAGTTTGACTTCCATGTGACTTCCATGGGACTTTAATTAACAGGATCTGATTTTGATCCAACTTAGTCCATCAATGTGAAAGGGGTCTTACTGGCTTTTGAAAATAACAAAGGTATAGAGCCATGGTGCAGTGTAGTGGGAATGCTTTCATCGCAATATATACAGAAAAAGAAATACCCTCCAAACAGACCCAGGGGACTATTATTGGCACGACAGACATGGTGAACTCCAAAACATATTTTTTATGAAAAATATATAGCTTTATTACATAACAATTGCAAAATGAACATATAAAATAGTTGTGGCTACTAGGGGTGAGATAGATAACACAGTAATGTTAATGAAAAGAAACCTTGACCATGACAAACGAGCTATAGAGGTATCCGACGCGTTTCAAAAGCAGGGATTATTGTTTTTCTTCAGGGTTGCTCATTTGTTGGTGCAAGGTTTTTCTGTGATGCAAAAACAGCATTAAAGTGTTTGTTAACCCAAAAAAATAAAAAATGTATCCTGCTCCTTTAAAGCATTTTATATGACACAGTGCTTGTCCTGTGTCATTTGCCCCCCTGTAACACCTAAAAAACCTGTCTGTTTCCCACGGTGACCACGGTGTATCATGGCTACTGAGACCAGACACCGTGGTCAGTTTACGTGCCTCTGTCATCAGCAGCCAGCTATCTGCTCTCCTCTCTGCTCCTGTGCCCTCCTCCCTCCTACCCTCTGTCTGTGTGTGAGCCCCCCCCTCCCCCTTCCTGCTGCTCTCATAACACTAACCTGTATACACCATCAACACTGCCTCCTATTGCAGTGTCCCCCTCTGTAAATGATTTATAAATATAAATGCTGTAAATTGCTAATTTAAGAGCCAAGATTGCAATAACAAGACCAGCCAGCTCTATCCTCCTCCTCTCCAGACTGACATCAGCAGAGGAATCTCAGCCCCGTCCGCTGCATCTGTCAGAGGAGAAAAGGAGAAAGCTGGCTGGTCATGTGATCGCAATCGCAAATTGACAGTTAAAGCGATGCAGTGCCGAATCGCAAAAAGTGGTCTGGTCTTTGGCCAGCAAAATGGTCCGGGGCTGAAGTGGTTAACAACCACTTTATGTGTTATATCCATGCATGTATACATATGGCATAGATTTAACAGAGTTACTAACTAGACTGTGTTGGATACAAAAATGTGCACATGATAAAAACAACAAGGTGGATGTGTGTTGTTGCCTCGCAGTGGATCCCCATAAGCGGAGAGGACCACAGGCCAGACCGATGGGCCACTGGGGTCACCAATGGGCTGCAGAAACAGGTCACACCACTGCATATAAAAATAGTATATACCAATAATAGAGTTAATTGTAGACTTTACATTCAGCCTTTGTATATTAAATATGCTAAAGATATATATGATGCTGGGCTTACATAGAATAATTTTCCAGGAAGGTGTAATAGCGGATTGAGTATATGCTGGAGTTTGGACAGGTAATTCAGGTCGGTTGGCTGTTGATTCAATGCTGGTATGTAAGCACAATACTCCTTGTGTCCCTTTGTGATTGAGCACCTGGCTTGCTCCTTGCTTAGCATTCAATTTGTAATTCTCTTTTCTTTTTTCTTTTTTATTTGTGCACGCCGTTGCTGGGAATGCTTGGCCATTAGCCATCTAACTAATTCCAGCATTACCTGTCCAAAGTCTTGCATATACTCCGGCCCTTATTACACTTCCCTGAAAAATGAATCTGTGTAAACCCAGCATCATAGATAGCTTTGGCATATTTAATATATATAGAGGCTGAATGTAAAGTCTACAATTAACTCTGTTACTGTTATATACTATTTTTATATGCAGTGGTGTGACCTTGAATCGATGGTCTTCAGCCCTTTGGTGATCACAGTCTCCCGTTGGTCTGGCCTGTTTGGTCCTCTCCACTTATTATGGGGATCTACTGTGAGGCAAGAACACACCTTCACCTTGTTGTTTTTATGCCTTGCGGCGAAGCACATTCTTATATCCAACACAGTCTGGTTAGTAACTCTGTTAAAGTGGCTGTAAAGGCACAATGTCTTTTACCTTCATGCATTTTATGCATGAAGGTAAAAAACCTTCTCTGTGCAGCCCCCCCCTCCCTATATTTACCTGACTGAGCCCCATCTCGAACCAGCAATGTCCACAAGATGCTTGTTATTTATTTTATATTTTTTTTAAACGGGACTTTACAATCACCTTAAGTATTATATTTTTATAGTGCTATATACATTGATTTGAAAAAAAAAGGCACAGTCCTTCCAGTTGAGGGACAGGAGCTATGGTGGAGTCCTCAAGACTTAAAAAAAAAAGTGGGCGATGTTGGCCCTTGTCGGTGTATTATATGAAATTATTAGTTATGGCTTATAATATTACCTTATAAAAAAATCCCTAAAAATAGGGACGACAGGGATTTTTTTATAATCAATTTTGGGATGTTGGCAACATTTTTTGACAACTTTATGTTTCCCTTTGGTGGTTCACTTATATATATCTATAAGATTACCTTAGTCGTAAACTAACTGTTCCGTGTATGCCAGCTGTAGGTGCACTTAACTTGATTTAATAAATCATAATCTCCCCTGTCAGACTGATTAGGCGATGCTTTAGGGATATATAAAGAGTAGGGTGTCTCTGTGTTCCACTTACAAGCATGTATGATATGCACTCACATCTAAGACTGTGAATACAAATGAACTGAATGTCATCACTCTTACCCAGGGCTGTAGTTGCTTGGTTCCAAGCATGTATTTCCTTGCTTCACAGGGCAAGCTAGCAGAAATTTTACAACTGAATAAAACTCTTGGTGAGGGCGAATATATGCCCAGAGGAGCTCACAGCCAGCTAACTTGGAGATATTTTAAATCCCACAAAGCATTCCCTGTGCCATGTTTGCCCTAGCTATGCTGTTTAATAAGCCTCTGCTCCCAAAACAAGCCCACCATACATTTTGAGCAGGTGTTCTTGGAAAATTATAAGAAGAGAA
This sequence comes from Lithobates pipiens, assembly GCF_037356315.1. Taxonomy (NCBI): domain Eukaryota; kingdom Metazoa; phylum Chordata; class Amphibia; order Anura; family Ranidae; genus Lithobates; species Lithobates pipiens. The sequence goes on from NW_027507718.1 coordinate 14,373,531, forward strand.
TGTGGTTTACCAGCACCCCATACATTCCTTCAAGCTTCTTTATTATACACATAAATACAACAATGTAAGAGCTCTTACCTTGTTCCTATTTGGCTAATGAAGAGCAGAGCCCTCCTAAGAGCAGAGCCCTCCTAACCCTCTTGTATTGAATTTTGTTGTTACTGTACTGCCTCCCTTTATAATATAAAGAGCTGTGTAAACTGTTGGTGCTATATAAGTCCTATATATTAAAGCGGGAGTCCGCCGCGTTTTTTTTTTTTTAAAGCCAGCAGCTACAAATACTGCAGCTGCTGACTTTTAAAATAGTGACACTTACCTGTCCAGCGCGCCCGCGATGTCGGCACCCGAAGCCGATCTCTCGATCGTCTCTCGTGTGCTGCCGCCGCCATCTTGGGTATGGGAATCATGAAGTGGAGCCTTTCGGCTTCATTTCCCGGTTCCCTACTGTGCATGCGCGAGTCGCGCTGCGCAATAAGGATGGACCCGCTGCCTCTGGGATCTGTGTGTTTCCCAGCAGGCAGTGGGGGACTTTCGGAAAGGGGCGTAATCTACGCCCCTTTCCACAGAGAGCTATCCCGGAAGTGGGTGCAGATACCTGTACTGTACAGGTATCTGCACCCCCCTCCCCCCTGAAAGGTGCCAATTGTGGCGCCGGAGGGGGGGAGGGTTCCGATGAGCGGAAGGTCCACTTTAGGGTGGACCTCCGCTTTAATAATAATAAATGCCGCTCTCATGCATGCGTGGGAGTTCATTCATCTCGGCAGATGCCGAAAATGTACACTAGCAGGTGCTCAGTGTTACAGTGTGAACAGGCAGGTAAGAATACCTTAATGCAGAAGAGAAATAGTATGTCTTTTCTGCATTTAAAATCTTGCCTGTTTGCTAATTTTTATTTAGTAATTAAAGGATAAGTTCACCCATTCTAACATGTTACACCCATATTACACCCATATTCAGTGTGTAAAATGTAACATCTTAGCTCTGCAGCTGCCCCACTCTCAATCCCTGCTGTGACAGCAGACCGGGGATCCTCTCCCCATTTCTGCTGTCACAATTTAAAAAAGAGGTACCCGTACGGGGTTCCTCCCACCCGGCCACGTCACTCATTCACAGTATTCTGTGAATGGGAAACTACAACTATGAACAACCTATCAGTGTGCAACGGAGTGCTTATACGAAGTACGAGCCCACAACTTATACACAAAGTCTGCAAGAGCCCTGCAGAGTACCCGCAACCTGCAGCTCTTGGGTGCAATGTTTTGCAGACTCCCAATAAAAAAAAATTATAAATTCAAATTTTTTTACCAGCAAAAAGATGTGCATTTATTTATTAAATTTTTTTGAAAAGGTGAACTTATCCTTTAACCACTTTAGGACCAGCCGCTGCAGTAGTACTACGGCAGGTTGGCTCTCTTGGGCGAATCACTGTCATCATTGTACATTGGCTCCATTAAGGGCTCTAGGGTGTGCACAACGCCGGAGCTGATGTGCTTGGCCGGTGGCCATGATGTGCGCCGACCACCCGCGATCGCTCCTGAGAGAGACAAAACGCGGATCTGTTAGTGTAAACTGACAGATCCGAGTTCTGTCGGGGGGGGGAGAGACAGATCTACTGTTCCTAGTGATCAGGAACAGCGATCTCTCTCCTCCTCCAGTAACTAGAATCCCCCCTAGAAACACCTCCCTAGGGAACACTTAACCCATTGATCGCCCCCTAGTGTTAACCCCTTCCCTGCCAGTGACATTTATACAGTAATCAGTGGCTATTTTTAGCACTGATCACTGTATAAATGTCACTGGTCCCAAAAAAGTGTCCGATCGTAGTCCCGCTAAAAATCGCAGATCGCCTCCATTACTAGTAAAAAAAAATAATAATAATAAAAATGGCATAACTCTATCCCCTATTTTGTAGGCGCTATAACTTTTGCTCAAATCAATCAATATACGCTTATTGCTTTACCCACTAGGAAACAGGAAACACCAACTTCACCAAATTTTAAAAGGAGGCTTCTCCCCACAGCTCATCACTTTTTGTGTTTTCTCTGACAAGGGAACACCTAGTGGGAGTTGGGGTCTCTGAGGTGCTGTCCTGAGAGGCCAGACTGCATACCCCACCATACCTTTTTTTGCCTCCTGAGAGTCCGCCCCTCCTACGCCGAACCAAGGGTAGCTGGTAAGTAGGCTCCTTCTTCCTCTTCAGCTCAGAGAGAGCTTGTCTGTTTGTCTTCTGTGGCCGCCCCTAGGTGGCAGCAGCCGTTTGCGGGATTCCCTAGCATGTCCGGTGCTGCAGGCCACCACCATCTTTTTGGTGGCAGAGTAGAGACTCGGCCAGCCGGAAGTGAGGTATCTGGCAAAGGGTGGCACTGGGGAGTAGGCACAGCATAATTTTTGCCAGAAATTGCTCAGGGGAAGAGGGGAGGAGCGGTCCTGGTGCCTATATTCCAGTCCCGACCTGGCGCAGCGGCACCAATGGACTTCTGAAACCGGCGTTCTAAGCCACAACAAATGCAGCACCACTATGGACTTTGTGGCAGTGGCTAGTGGGATAGGCACAGGCACCAGCAAGGCCCAGGTAAGAGGACATGGGGGGGGGTCTGCCCTGAATACTGTGGTGCCTCTCTCTCTTTCCATTTTTATCCCCCTGGTGGCTGGGGCCTGTCTGGGCACAGGGATGTTGGCTGTTGAACTACCTGTGCACCTGTGGTGAGCCGTTAGAAGGCACGTTTGCCTCACTGGGATGTGCTGGTGTTCTTTTTTTGTCCTTTTTTGGCAGGTTAAGAGCTCTGGTCCAACGATCAAAAAGAGATGTCCCTTATGTAAAACAAAGTTACCTGAGGGTTGGAAGAAGACTTTGTGTCAAATTTGCATTGATTCCTTAGTTAAGGAAGAAGCTTGGACTCCATCTTTACGGTCAAAAATCTCTTAATCAAGGGATTCTTCATGGCATCAATCGATCTAAGAGATGCGTACCTGCATGTGCCTATAGCCTCTCAGTCTCAAAAGTTTCTCAGGCTGGCAATAAATATGGGGAAGAAGGTGCTGCATCTACAATTCAAGCCCCTACCTTTTGGGCTTTCATCCACCCCACAAATTTTTACAAAAATAATGATGGAAACTCTCGCTCCTTTCCATCTGCAGGGAATTGCGGTAATCCCTTATCTGGATGACCTCCTCTTCTTTGCCCCTTCCAGAGAAAAATCGCAGGTAGAGGTAGACCTGGCCAAGGACCGCAGTCATTTGGAGGCCTTGGGCTGGATTGTGAACCTTAAAAAATCTAATTTCAATCAAGCTCAGCAAGTTCAGTTTCTAGGTTATCAAATAGATTCTGTAGAATAACGTTTTTTTCTTCCAGAAGAAAAGAAAAGAAAACCAAAGTCATGAGTGTAGGTGCCAGGCTAAAAACAAACCAGGAGATATCAATCAGAAAGGTTATGTCAGTCCTGGGAACCTTAACTTAGACAATGCCGGCCATTCAATGGGCGAGGCTCCATTTCAGGCCCCTCCAGAGTTTTCTCTTAAAGGTTTTGGATCACAGCCCGGAAACCTTAGTCACAAAAGTAAAGCTCCCAACCAGGGTCAAGAGGACCCTTTGGTGGTGGAGAAGTCAGTCAGTTTTGTCAAAAGACTATAGTCTTTCCCAACTGAAAAAAGAGTCACGACAGACGCCAACAGTTGGGCATGGGGGCCCACTGGGATCAAAGTATAGCACAGGGAATTTGGTCCCAATCCGAAGCAGGAAGGTCCTCAAACTGGAGGGAGTTAAAAGCAGTCTCCCTAGCTTTGGCTGTTCTCTCTCTAAACCTCCAGGGGTCCCATGTGCAGATTCTATCAGACAATGCTACTACCGTGGAATACCTGAACAAACAGGGGGGCACAAATCCTGGAGTGGGCAGAGAATCATTTATTTTCCCTTTCAGCAGTGCATTTCAAAGACACACTAAACTAAGTAGCAGACTTCTTGAGCAGATGAAGAATTCAGAAAGCAGAATGGAGCTTGAATTCAGAAATATTTTCATTAATCACCAGACCGCACAATTGTCAGTTAAAGCGACACACTGCCGTATTGCAGAAAATGGCCTGGTCATTATGGGGGCAAATTCTTCCAGGCCTTAACTAGTTAAAGTTTTACTTTAATTAAATATCATTTATGACAATTTTCAACAACAACAAAACAATTTGGTGCACCAGCATTATTCCTCCCAGTGCACATTTTGCTCAGGGGTGATAAATAAGGGGGATCACTTTATTAATTACGCCAAAAGACTTCCTCTGTACTGGACAACCAGTCTATCAAAGCTGCGTCCCTTTACTGCGCCTTTGGTTGCAGAGTTCTGACCTCATCCAATACAATGCAGGACTTATGCCACGTACACACGACTGGACTTTACGGCAGACTAGGTCCGACGACTTTCCCGATGGACTTTCGGCGGAGTTACGATGGACTTCCGAACGAACAGACTTGCCCACACACAAACGGACTAAGTCCATTCGAAAGTCCGTTCGTTTTGAACGTGATGATGTACGACGGGACTAAAAAAGGAAGTTCAATAGCCAGTAGCCAATAGCTTCCCTTGCGCCGTATTTGGTCCTTTGGACCAGCATACAGATGAACGGTTTTAATGATAGGAATTGAGTCCATCAGACAGATTTGAAACATGTTCTATTTATAGGTCCGTCTGATTTTCTAAATGAAAAACGATCGGATTAGCCCACACACGATCGGATTGTCCGATGGACTGATTCTGTCGGACCTAGTCTGCCGGAAAGTCCGCTCGTGTGTACGTGGCATAAGACTCCCGCTTTGGAAGTGAGGTCATCCGCAACCTAAAACTCCTAACTGTGGAGAAGAACACTGGTTGCTGAGAAGCAAGGAATAATGTAAGTATGTTAACTTATTCATTATCCCTTTCTCAAAACGAGACCTATGCAAAGGGTGAGCTACTGCAAAGAGAACCGTTTTTTTACTCCCCGGAGTTCAGCTTTGAAGCAAGCCTATACTTTGTTCATTCTGGGAAAAGAAAAGCCATTGCTCAATAGCAGGCATAATAAGGAGCCTTTAAAAAAATATGGTGTCCTCAAAGCTGATGCCTGAATTCCCTTTTACTCCTAGCTGCTAGCACCTTTACGATTCACTTCACAAATTTACAGAATCAATACTGTTTATTTTATTTATTATTATTCAATTTTGTGCAGTGCCAGCACCTAGGAGTGAGATGGTAAGGGTGCCTGTATGCACAAGGGTGCCAGCACCTAGGAGTGAGATGGTAAGGAGCCTGTATGCACCTTCCTTGCGCTCACTTTTTTTTTTTTTTTGAAACATGAAGCTAATAGTTATGCAGTGAAGAGGGTTTGGCATTGTTTTATAAAGCAGAGTTTTCATTTCTTAGGAGTGCTCTGGGTTAAAAGTACCTGCCATTTAGTCATTTACTCATGCTTCTGATTCTCAATGGTAAGGGTTGGTTTAAATGGAGTGTTGTACAATGCTGCAAAGAAAATATTCAGAGGTCAACTTTGATAACTATAAATACTTATTTTGAATCATTTTCCTTGTTTAACAGCATCAGTTTGGCTTTACATAGGAGCATCTGTATTTTTGGGGGGTAAAAAGATAAGAAAAAAAAAGGGCAAATTTATTCAGCCTACAGCAACAAGCATGCTTTAGATGTTGGTGAGAAGCCTACTGTTTCTATGGCAACAAACTACTATCGTGCAACCAGTGATACATGACCAAATACACCATGCACAGGAATTCTAATAAGAATTATCTGTGTCTAGGGAAGAATATATTAAATACAATATGCTGAAATGCAGTTTATCTATCAACAGAATGGGAAAAAATAAAAGTGCATTTATTAATCCATGCGTAAAACATGCAGTATACAGTACATGCAGTGTTTTTTCTACTGAACCTGTAGTGTAATCTGCTAAATTTTAAATGTTTGGATAAATGACACTATCACTTATTCAAAAGGTAAAGATTACTGCACTAATTGAAATAACTAGGGGTGCACTGAATGGGTTTTTTGGTGCCCAAACCGATACCGAAAATGAAAAATACACTAGGCCGAAACCGATACCGAAACTGACTGATACCGAAAATTACTGTTTTTAAAAAATATTTTTATACAAGATGTGGCCAGAGACTGGGGACATGGTACAGGAGATGGTCAGAGACTGGCGACATGGTACAGGAGGTGGTCAGAGACTGGCGACATGGTACAGGAGGTGGTCAGAGACTGACGACATGGTACAGGAGGTGGTCAGAGACTGGCGACATGGTACAGGAGGTGGTCAGAGACTGGCGACATGGTACAGGAGGTGGTCAGAGACTGGCGACATGGTACAGGAGGTGGTCAGAGACTGGCGACATGGTACAGGAGGTGGTGTGGTTAGAGACTGGCGACATGGTACAGGAGGTGGTCAGAGACTGGCGACATGGTACAGGAGGTGGTCAGAGACTGGCGACATGGTACAGGAGGTGGTCAGAGACTGGCGACATGGTACAGGAGATGGTCAGAGACTGGCGACATGGTACAGGAGGTGGTCAGAGACTGGCGACATGGTACAGGAGATGGTCAGAGACTGGCGACATGGTACAGGAGATCGTCAGAGACTGGCGACATGGTACAGGAGATGGTCAGAGACTGGCGACATGGTACAGGAGATGGTCAGAGACTGGCAACATGGTACAGGAGATGGTCAGAGACTGGCGACATGGTACAGGAGATGGTCAGAGACTGGCGACATGGTACAGGAGATGGTCAGAGACTGCGGACATGATAAAAGAGATAAGTGCAGCCGGTGTTGCCCCCAGTGTAGCCAGTGTTGCCCCCAGTGCAGCCAGTGATGCCCCCAGTGCAGCCAGTGATGCCCCCTGTGCAGCCAGTGATGCCCCCTGTGCAGCCAGTGATGCCTCTTGTGCAGCCAGTGATGCCTCTTGTGCAGGCAGTGATGCCTCTTGTGCAGGCAGTGATGCCTCCTGTGCAGCCAGTGATGCCTCCTGTGCAGCAAAGAGAGAGGAGAGCCGACTCCGCCGTCTGGTTGAATAGAGTGCCGGGAACATCGCAGCTTTAATTTCAATAGCTGTGCGTTCCCCGTCACGCGGCGTCACATACAGCCCCTCCCCCTTGTCCGGGCACTTTGATAGACAGGGGATCTGTCTATCAAAGTTCCCCGGACAAGGGGGAGGGGCTGTATGTGACGGCGCGCGACGGGGAACGCACAGCTATTGAAATTAAAGCTGTGATGTTCCCGGCGCTCTATTCAACCAGACGGCGGAGGCGGAGGCGGCTCTCCTGCGCTATACACCTCCCATGATGGGCGGCATTTTCGGCCGATATGTTTCGGTGCATACCTAGAAATAACCCATAGCAACCCTCTACAGTTAACCTCTACTTGACATCGGATTGGTTGCTATGGGTTACAGGTGCTTTTATTATTGCTATATACTTTTAACTGTTATATTGAATAGGCCTAAAGCTCCATACACACTAACAGATTTTCTGCTGGTTTTTCTCTTCAGATTTACCAAAACCATGTAGTGCAAGGGCCTGCCTGATTGCATACACATTGAAACTCCCAAGGTTTGACCTCATATTATATGGTTTTGGTAAATCTGAAGACAAAAATCAGCAGAAAATCTGATGGTGTGTATGGGGCTTAATGGTGATATCTACTTGCTGTAAGAGTCTCTTTTGAATGCTGTTTTCTCAACAAGTGTATTTTTTTTTTTATAGTCAGTGAACTTTTCTGGCTTTACTGTGCAAAAAAAAGGTAGAAAAAAACAACTTTTTAAAATGATGTGGTTATTTTTTCTTTTATTTAAAAAGTAAAGTCCAGCATGATTAAAAATAAGAATAAGCACATCTTCAAGCAACTACCAGTAATCAGAAGCACTGTCCCCCCCCCCCCCCCCCCCAGATTCTCGATCCTAAATTTCACTCATTGCTATACAAAAAAGTTTTCAGGCTAATGGACTTTGGAGATACCAAATGTTGGAAATTCGTATCTACAATCCATTCAATGATAGGTCCTTCTTTGCCCATTTGGCAAGCTTTTCAGCTTAGACATTTTCTGCTATCACTGCAACCCTCACACAAGAAGTTGCCCGACTTTTTAAATTTTGAACTATGTAGTTTGCAAAGACCCCTTACCACTCCGACATGGACTCTCTATTGCGTATTATGCTCTCTCTTCTGCCCCGTTGAACTATGTACCCCCTTTTATGCTTGCTTTGGGAAAGGGACCTCTCACAAAAATTCATATCGAAACTCCAGAAGAATGGCTCTGTCAGACATTCGACTGTACTACATTGCCTCACACCTGATGAGGGCATTGGATTGGTCCAAACATCGATCTCTGAAACAATGGGTTTTGCTGGAACAGGAAGTCTCCCCAATGCCCTCAGAAGTACTTCTTTGGTTGGCCAAGCCCAGAACTACATAAACACCCCACTATAGGGGCAACCTGGAAAATGTGCTGTACAGCTTTTGATTACTATGGGATAGCTCCATCACCTTCACCCCAACTTCCCATTCTCAATCTCACACAGGACAAACAGTTACTTAAAGTGGAAGTAAACCCATCGATATAAACAGTTAAAAAAAAGGCATGCTGGGAATGCTAACTGCACATTGGCTGTGCTCTCAGCCAAACTATCAAATAATCCAATGGCTGGTGTCATAACGAATCACATGTGCAGCACCATAGCAGTTGAAGATTAAACAGAGACAAAGATGGCAGCTTTCTTGGCTTAAAACTATAGGGGAGTTTACTTCCACTTTAAGGTTAAACAGGCCCAAAAATGGCGAATGTCGCTCCACCTGGCTGTCCCCCACTCAACTTGCAAAATCACAGGAGTTTTCGCCCTTAGGCACCTTACAGATTCTGCAATTTACAGACTTTTTGGGTACCCTGCCCAATCCTGTAACATTCTCTTGCAAACTGACACCATTCAAACAGGAATGTTAGGTAGGGCTCAATCGATCACCTGCTCTCCACGACCTCTAAATGGCTTTTTGTGGAGGTCTCTACATCCTGACTGCACTACTTGAATCATTGAGGACAAACGCTTGGTGATCACCTTGTCATCGGAAGCAGATACAAGAATACTTAGTTTGTCTTTTAGATCCTCCATATGTATTAAATATCAGGAATCAGGGTATAAGATAGTAACCTGCAGGTCCCGTACTCCTGCTCTTTTGCACTTTATATACCTCACAGAGCCAGAGACTTTCTGGAGATAAGGACAAGATAGAAGTGACTTATTACACATATTCTGGTTTTGTCCCTGCCTTGGTACTTTCAGGTCCATGAAAATGTCCAAAACTGTTCCAGCAGGGTACTTACCAAAATGCTTGAATTTTTTTCCGTTGACATCACAACTTCATTCAGACATGGGCTTACAAAAAGTCGCTATATGGTTAACGTGGCATGGTCTTGCATACCGGCACTTTGGAAGTCTTCCCAACAACCAACAGTCCAAGAATGGACCAGAAGGGTTGAGGATATCAAGGAGATGGAAAGTCTCACAAGCTCTATAAAGAATGCACACACCAGATTTAGAAATACGTGGTTTTACGGGATTAAGCTCTGGTCGATTTCTAGGCTACGCTGTGAGTGAACTGCCAGAGGTCGCAGGCCCTTTTTCAACACCATTACAATGACTGCAGATGGGCCCCTTTCCCTGGCTCTGCACCCATACACCCCACCGGTAGCACCTTCTCCCTTCCCCCTATTATCTTCTCCTTCCTTCTATTTCTCCTTTTACCTATCCCTTATATAACGCTTTCCCACCCTTAAATATCCTACTATACGGCATCCAATACATCCCAACTTAATACCTCCTCTTTGATCCCCTCTCTTGACTTAAGGTAAATATTTTCTCTAAGCACCACACATGGATACTGTGGGGTCCCCTTGACGACATAAAGCTATTTGTATGATGTGCTTACTTTGTCAAGTCCTACTGGTACAGGCCCCTGATCTCCATGGCCAATACTCACTGTCTTAATATCATATTCTGGGAGCGCTAGCCTGTCCTGTGCCTAGCCTATCTATTTCCAAAGATCCTCCGTACATTCTCCACTACATGTAATGCTTTTTGGATAATGACTGTAGTTTATACTATGTTAGGATAGAACGAATATGCAATGGATTGTTGTATTCGTCCTATGTCTTTTCTCCTTTCTGTTTTTTAATGATAAATCTTATAAAAAAAAAGAATACAAAAAAGCTTTGCTCATAAAACCTCAATTCCGTTTACGTTTTAGGAATTGAATATGTTACTGACCAGGTGGTATAAAGTTCCTACGAGACTACATAGAATGTTCCCGGATGTTGATACCAATTGTTTCAGATTTTGAGACTCTAGGAGAACACAGTTCCACATATTCTGTCCCTGCTCAGCTTACTACGTTAACGGGTCTTTCCCAGCGGCATGCCTCTTACACCTCAGTCAGTAGTATCTCCCAGCAGAAATATGGACACTCCTTGCCAGTTCACCTTCTCAACACAGCTAGATTATACATTCCAGGTAACTGGAATACCCCCTGACTCCTTCGATTGGTCAATGGATTAAGTCAGTGAATATTATTATGAAAATGGAAGCACTTACCCCATCTTTCAGACACCAGAAGAACCGCTTTTGTAAGACATGGTTCTACTAGACTCAATTATTATTCTCAGATAAATATGAAGAACATACCAGAAGCCATTTCATTCTAGGCAATGACACTGGGACCTTTATCCTCTTCTTTGTCTTCTATTTAAACTGAAAATGTAGCAGGGACTGTTTTCCTCCCACCACGGGCAACACATATGTGTGGGCAGCACAGTGGTGTAGTGGTTAGCACTCTCTTCTAGCAGTAAAAAGGGTCACTGGTTCAAATCCCAACCATGACACTACCTGCCTGGAGTTTGCATGTTCTACCTGTGCCTGCGTGGGTTTCCTCCGGGTACTCTGGTTTCCTCCCACACTCCAAAGACTTGCAGGTAGGTTAATTGGCTTCTGTCCAAAATTAGCCCTAGTATATGAATGGGGACCTTGGATTGTGGGCTCCTTGAGGGTAGGGACCAATGTGAGTGTGTAATGTACAGGGATAGGGACAATTGTAGACACTCACTCAGGATGGACTGGTGTCTTTATTCAACCTTACTAACTATGTAAATTCAACCTAGGCTCCAGCTATCTTTCTGACAAAGATATGCTTGCAGAGATGACATTTCCCTACGTGCACCATCTATGTCACTGAATGTTATGCATATGCTTACACTCACCTTGTTGGCTCTGTTAAATCTGTACCGAGTGTATTTTTTAAGTCTCTTATGTTATTGTCATTGATAAATGAAGAATTAAAAAAAAAACATAAGAATTTGCTGCAATACTCACCTTCAATACGGAGCAGCCTCTGGCAGGAATACCAATCCACCATTAGATGTAGTCAGTTTTCCAGGTTCAGGGACAGCCGATGTAATTGAGCCCAGTTCCTCTGAGACCAGGCTGTCCCAGGATGTGCAGGAAGGAGCCCCCCCTTGTGAATGTCATCATGCAGCCTTAGCAGCATTTTTCTGCATTGGATAATGCTTACACATAATTATTTGAGTGCAGTGCAATAGTGATGACTAGTAAAAAGGAGACACCTGACTTCATTGGACCAACCAGAAGAAGGAACCACAGGGGTGGAGCAGGAGAAAAGGGTTGACATAAACTTTAAAGACTTTTTCACTACAAGCAAAGCACACTTATTTACTGAGGTCCCCTCTCCACCAATAGTAATTGCTGCAGGTATAGTGTAGATGATGCAAGAAAAATGTGGGTAAAAAATTGTAAAAATACCTACCTATGGTAGTTCTGGGGGTGATATCACCAACCTTGCGTCAAGATCCAGTGGATTACCGAGTCTCCTAAATCTCAGTGGATTGATTTTCAGCACAGTGCAATAGCCATTTCTCATGATTTCTCAGATTCCTGGGTTCTCATTGAAGAATGATGATGTCATCCTCATCTTGGCACTGCACACAGAAGTCTGGGGTACGGTAAGTATATTTTTTAACTAGGCAAAGCAAAGCTGCTCCAGGTCAGCCTGCTAAAACAGATCCCAAAAAGCTCCCATCTCGGGTGCAAAGCTGAGCTTGTCAGACTGATCAGTAAGAACAAGAGAAAGTCCAGATGGCTGCACTCTGATAAGGGACATCTTTATTGTAGTATTAAAACTGAATTAAAAAACAGCAACTAAATCATGATGTGGAATCAGAAGAAAGGCAACGCGTTTCACGCTGCTTTAGCACTTGCTCATGACCAAGCACTTAAGCAGTGTGAAATCTGTTGACTTCCCTCTGATCCCCCATCATGACTGGGTTGCTGTTTTTTATGCGTTTTGGTACTACATAAAGATGTTCCTTTAGTGAAGTGCAGCCATCCGGACTTTCTCTTGTTTTTACCTATATTATTTAACCCCTTGGTGCCAGCCTCTCGGTGCCTGGTTCCACATATGTGCGTGAAATGCGGTCAATACAACTGTGCCGAGAGTGCACGTGCTGCACACTCTCGGCACAGTTACCAGCGCCTAACCGAAAGCTCCCGATCGCTGCTTGCAATCACAGATCACGTGATCTTAAGGCCTGCCCCCGCGCCATGTACCTCTTAAAAGACTGGGAGGTGAGGGCGCGAGTAGGTTAACGTTGTTTACCCGCAGTTTTTTTTTCTGTGTAGTGTTTCTACAGTGTTTTTGACACGGGACGAAGGATTCATTCGTTAAATAGGTGGACCTTTTATTTTTAGTTTGAGATTTTCTGCTGAACTCCTGGAAAACGAAAAATCTTCCCTTGCAGTGGGGTTGCGCCCATGCTGCAAGGGTTAACTGCTAACTTATGTCTATGGGGGCAGGGTACAGCAGTTTTACTCACCTGACCCTGCACTCTTGCAGGCTGCTTTGCGTTACTCTTCAACCCCTAAGCTCTGACAGTCTAATATCCTTTGCACGTTAGGCTAGGTTCACACTACCGCGACTTGGGATCCGACTTGTCAGACCTCAAGTCGCCCCAAGTTGCTTGACATCAGAAATTCCATTATAGTCAGTGAGAGCCTTCTTAGACCCCTTTCACACTGCCGAGCCTATAGCGTCGGTGGTAAAATGCCGCTATTTTTAGCTGCGTTTTACGGTCGGATTTGTGGCGCATTTCGGGCCGCTAGCGGACGCTTTTACCCCCCTCTAGTGGCCGAGAAAGGATTAAAACCGCCCGCAATATCCCGCAATAGCGGCGTTTTGCCGGCGGTATAGCTGCGCTGCCTCATTGATTTCAATGGGGAGCAGCGGTGGAGGAGCGGTGAACACACCGCTCCAAAGAAGCTGCTGGCAGGACTTTTCCTGACATCCTGCCAGTGCCCTGCTCCGGTGTGAAAGTCGTCAGGGCTTTCACACTGGAATAAATGGTGCAGCAGTTTGAGGGCAGATTGCAGGCGCTATTTCTAACGCTATAGCACCTGCAAAATGCCCTCGGTGTGAAAGGGCTCTTAATTAGCACTACTGAAGTCGCTCCGACTTCAGAAAAGGTTCCTTCAAGGTGACTTCTAGGCGACTTGTACCAATGCTGAGGGACACTCCACTGCTATAGCACGGGGAGGAGGAGAGCTGTCTTCTGGGGAGTGGAGAGTCGGGTAAGTAAAAGTGCTTTTCCTGTACAGTTTATTCTTTGCTTTCCCAGAGTTAGTGTTGGGTAATATTTTATTTAATGACTTATGTGTGTTATACACGTTACTCATTGATCTTACTTATAGCAGCTTTGCGCTGGACTGTTCCCCATAGACATGAAAGCGATTCCCTGCTGCATTTGGTTGTGTGCGCAGCTGCTCCAGTTTTGCAACCCCAGTACAATTGAAATTTTCCTCAACACATGAAACTATCATTTTTGCAGCTATCCATTTATTCTCATGGATATCTGTTCGATTACCTGTTTGATGATGTCTTCAAATATATTTTTGTTGTAATGCTGGCGTATTTATTCCCATAATGCCAAAAATAAACCACGCACATTTCGAGAGATTGGGTTTAGTAAAGAGGGCACCAGGGTTGGTTGCAGAGGCAGCCCAGATGGTCAGCTAAGATCCTCTTTTGCTTTAGCGGATTACCATCTGGCAAAATAAAATGCATTTAGCTGGCAAATGTAGCTAGATAGAGCATTTTACTTTTTTTTTCTAAGACTTCCTTAATCATTTTCATGCATCGGCTACGTCAGTAAATTTCCCTGCTCTGAACTGCGTAAGTGCTGACCTGTAATAGATGATAATAACAGCAATTCATAGCTTTTATTCTATAATAAGCTTGTCTACTAGTTCGAAAAAATGACAGTCTTTGATGGTGATCCTTTTAAAATGTTGAAATCGTTTTATTTATTTTTGGATTGATCTGAAATAATATGCCTTATTTCCACCTGTTTTGTATTTTCACAGAAACATCAAGAATTTTTTACTTGAAATGTTTGCAATTCCATAAACAATTTATTATTCACTTGCAGAATGTCTTTGCACTTGCTTGCAAATTTGAATTCTTTAGGAAGAGTTGATTCCGAAGTGCACCTTCCTCATTCCATGCACATCATAGCGCTCTCCTCTTCTGGAAGTGGCTGATTATTCTCTGTGCTGACCCAGCTCCTCCCTTAAAGTGGTTGTAAACCTCAGACATGAGATATGAACAAAGCACATCTCTCTATAGTGTGTACCTGGCTCAACTTAGAGCACTAGGGGGGTTATTCACTAAAGGAAAATCCACTTTGCACTGCAAGTGCACTTGGAAGTAAAGTCGCCGTAGATCTGAGGGGGACATGCAAGGAAAATAAAAACAGCATTTTAGCTTGCACATGATTGGATGATAAAATCAGCAGAGCTTCTTATTTCAGATCTTCCCCTCAGATTTAGAGCGACTGCACTTCCAAGTGCACTTGCAGTGCAAAGTGGATTTGCCTTTTGTAAATAACCCCCCAAGTGTAATTTCTGTCTGCTGCCCCATTCCCCTGCTATATGCATGAGTCACTTCTGACAAGTTTTTTTGACACCGAGAGAAACGGGGGACGGGGGGAGAGCTTCAGCACAAAGCCTGTGATTGACAGCCTTAGCTCTGTTCCTGTGTGATGTGTGAAGAGAGGTACCGTATTTTTCGCACCATAAGACACTTTTTTTCCCCTTCAAAAAATGGGGGAAAATGTCCCTGCATCTTATGGAGCGAATACTTACCAGGCACCGCCCCCTTGTCGCCACCATCGCAGTGTCAGAATACCGGCACTCAGCTTCTCTTTGAAGGAGAGAGGGCAGGATGTGAGGTGCATTCTGGCAGGGGAATACCAAGGGGGAACAGGGGGGTTCGCCCCGGGTGCCAAAACATGGGGGGTGTCACCCACAAGAGGTGACACCATTCCGAGAGTAGCGAGAGCCCTGTTTTTTTTTTTTTCAGCAGTGGCCTGGTCCAGTCTCACTTCCTGCTTTTCCCACCGGCAGCTGCTGCTGCAAACTGTGTCCCCAGTCCTCCTTCCTAGCTGCCGCTGAGAGCCAGCCAGCCAGAGGGAGTTGTGTATTGTAATGGCAGTGTCCTCTGCTGCCTGAGGTGAGCTGGTGATAAGGGGTAGGGAGGTGTGGGCTGGGATGGTATCCACTGCCTAGTCACCTGAGCTGTTGTGATAGAAGAGGCTGAAGGGTTGTTTGTGTCTGCCCTGTCACCCTGAGCTGATCTGGGAAGGGGGGAAGCTACTGTGTCCACCAACACCACCCAGGTATAGTGTAGATGATTTTAGGGGGGAGAGGTGGTATTTCTGTGTGTCCACCACCCACCTATAGTAGTAGTATAATATTAAATATTTTAGTACACCATTTGGTTCAGAATATTTTTTTTCTTGTTTTCCTTCTCTAAAACCTAGGTGTGTCTTATGGTCAGGTGAGTCTTATGGAGCGAAAAATACAGTATGTCCCTTCCCTCCAATCAGCTCTCAGAGTTCTCCTCCCAGACCTCTTCAGTGTGTAACTTCGACTCCCCGCTCACGTTTTCTGATAGCTCAGACAAGCTTTATAAATTCTGTACTTTGAACAGATGTAGAGAAGGGAAGACTACATATAGATAAGTATAACTTATGTAGGTGATTTGTTTTATCTCTGTGTATCACTGAGGCCAGTCACTTTACTGGGTATATGTAAAGGTTTACAACCACTTTAATTTCCCTACCTAAAGTTTTATGTAGCTGCCGAGGGTGGAGTGAAGGAGAATGCTAGAGTGTCATTTGGGCGACTGCTCCGAGTCTCCTGGGACTGCAGACATCCAAGATGGCAGCAGCACTCTGAGGGCTTTTGGATGTCTACACAAGTGACACTTTTAGAAGCAATTGAAATGCTTAAAATATGGTAAATGCATATACAATCTTATGGATAGATTGTCACTGAAATTAAAGGGATTGTAAAGTGAATTATATATTTTTTTAAAATAACAAACATGTTATACTTACCTCCACCGTGCAGCTCGTTTTGCACAGAGTGGCCCCGAACCTGCTCTTCTGGGGTCCCTCGGCGGCTGTCTCGGCTTCCTCCCGCAGGTGCTTCTCACGTTCATGCGAGCTCCCTTGCATGGTGAGAAGCATCTGCGGGCGCACTCCCGTGATACAGCCGGCGGCTATAGCCGCTCGCTGTATCACAGGCCCCGCCCCCAGGCGCTCCGCGTCAGTGGATGTGATTGACAGCAGCGCGAGCCAATGGCTGCGCTGCTTTCCATCCATCCACTCCAGCCAATCAGCGGCCAGGCTGAATGGTGGAAAGGACGTCGGGGGACGAGCGCAGGACTTTTGAGGGGTGAGGTAAGTAAAACGGGGGGGGGGCTGGGGGCGCAGGCACTGTCAGATGTTTTTTCACCTTAATGCATAGAATGCATTAAGGTGAAAAAACATTTACCTTTACAACCCCTTTAATGGTCTGGTCTCTGGTGACAGGGTATCCTTTAAATAGTGTGAGATGAGTCAGTTGTAAATGATATAGCACTGGCAGAGGCCATTATGCAGCAGATATTTTTCCCAGGGAAGGACCAGCCTCCCCCCTGCTACTGCCCTCTGCTATACCACATACCCTGGAGCTCTCTCCCTCTGATTCTAATTCCAGTATGTAATTCTTGCAGTCCTCCAGTTTTCAATCTCTTCCTCTTATGCCTTCCTTTATTTATCTGGTATTGGGTAATGGCACATGCATTTGACTCAATAAATTGGACACTTTTATTAGATATTTATTTGGTAAAGTATTGCACTGTTTGCGTTTTTGGGAATTTGCCCATGTGCTGTATACAGTGCCTTCATGCCCCTTGAAATATTCCACATTCTGTCATGTTACAACCAAAAATGTAAATGTATTTTATTGGGATTTTATGTGATAGACCAACACAAAGTGGCAGTTTTCCTTTTTTTTTTACAAATAAATATGTGAAAAGTATGACGTGCATTTGTATTCACCCCCCCTCCCCAGTCAGTACTTTGTAGAACCACCTTTCACTGCAATTACAGCTGCAAGTCTTTTTGGGGATGTCTCTACAAGCTTTGCACATCTAGAGAGTGACATCTCTGCCATTCTTCTTTGCAAAATAGCTCAAGTTCTGTCAGATTGGATGGAGCGTCAGTGAACAGCAATTTTCAAGTCTTGCCACAGATTCTCAATTGGATTGAGGTCTGGACTTTGACTGGGCCATTCTAACACATAAATATGCTTTCATCTAAACCATTCCATTGTAGCTCTGGCTGTGTGTTTAGGGTCGTTGTCCTGCTTGAAGGTGAACCTCCCGCCCGATCTCAAGTCTTTTGCAGAATCTAACAGGTCTTCTTCTAACAGGTCCCCACAACATGATGCTGCCGCCACCATGATTCACAGTGGAGATGGTGTGTTCAGGGTGATTTGCAGGGTTTTTGATCCATGAAAAAAATATATTTTTCTTCAAAAAAAATCCTGCTAAAACGCTAATGCGGAAAAACGCTAATAAATGCTAAAAACTGCTATTGCAAAAAAGTTGAAAAGCTCACTGGAAAGCTACTGACATTTTTATAATGTTATTTTAACATCCAGTGTGCATGAGGTCTAATGCCGCATACACACAAATGGTCTTTCCGGCAGACTAGGTCCGACAGTTTTCCCGAAGGACTTTCGTGGGTGTTCCTATGGACTTTCGGAACGAACGGACTTGGCCACACACGAACGGACTAGGTCCTTCGTTTTGAACGTGATGACATAAACGAGACTAAAAAAGGAAGTTCAATAGCCAGTAGCCAATAGCTACCCTTGCGTCATATTTGGTCCGTTGGACTAGCACACAGATGACCAATTGCCTGATTTTTAGTCCGTTGGATAGATTTGAAACATGTTCTATTTCTAGGTCCGTCTGATTTTTTTCCGAAAAATTATCGGACTAGCACACACGCGATCGGATTGTCCGACGTACTGATCCCGTCGGACCTAGTCTACCAGAAAGCCCGGTCGTGTGTACGCGGCATAAGTCTTAGCTATAGGGAACCAAATGGCTGGAATGTGACCTGGCATTAATAGAGGGCCCAAGTACTGCTTTCCTAATGGAAAATAACTTAATGATTTGTCTCATCCCTGTAAACTAATACATATGGAAAACAGCAGGATCTCCTGATGATAATACAAGAAAAAAGCCTAGAAAAAGAAACGAAATACAGACATAACATCTAGGAATTGCTAAGCTGCAATAAACAAAATGAGTAATACCTGAAGACCACCAACCAACATGGGTTATGTTTTATCTGATGGTGGTGCCATCAAGTATTGGCTGTTCTAGATTGGTACACACTGTATAAAGTTTGATATAGAAGATTTAGACTATGTTGTGCTTAGTGTTGGAACCAATTGTCGGAAATTTGGTCATGACGTTTTTTTGAAAGCTCCCTTTGTATTTGCCATGAAAAAAGAAGCCTTGAGAGCTGGATTTGTTGTGGCTGCATTTTCCTTGCTTTTGGCAACATAATAGCTCATTATTTGAGAACAAGAATACAAGTCTGTAAACATTCTGCACAGAAAAAAGATTTCATACTTTTCACATCAATGGGTGTAACTTGCACAGAAAGCAAATGTCACCACATGCCTGATTAACTTTGGTTTCGATACACCAATGTTTTCTCAACTGCCCCTCAAGGCCACTATCATATTCTTCAGTTGCTGTCAAAGGTGACATAGTATGTTTCTTTTTAGGACGTTTACATTCTCTGCAGATCCTACGCAGCTTGTGATCCATGTAGCAGCAATTTAATGGTTATTAAAACATTTTCAGTGTTGTGTTCTTTCCAGTTTGATAGATGCTTCTCGCCCTGTTTTTGATCACTTATCAAAATTATACAGATATACACCTAATTAATATTATACAGGATTTATATAGCGCCAACAGTTTGCGCAGCCCTTTACAATATAAAGGGAGACAATACAGCAACAATATAAATCAATACAAAAGGATGAAGAGGGCCCTGCTCGTGTGAGTTTACAATTTAATAGATAAAATATATGTACATACAGGTATACCCCACTTTTAAGTACAAAATGGGTAAACCCTTACATACACCCAGTGAAGTGACTGGCCTCACGTGATACATGGAGATGAAACAAAACCTCCTAAATAAGTTGTACCTGTCTGTCTGCAGTCTTCTCTTCTCTACATCTATTCAAAGTGCTGAATTTTTAAGGCTTGACTGAGAGTTTAGAAAAAAGGCGGAGAGCTGAAGTTACACTCTGCAAAGCTCAGTGAGGAGAACTCTGACAGCTGATTGGAGGGAACAGAGCTGAGGCTGTCAATCAACTATAGAGCCCTCCCGTCACATTTTTTTTCTCTTGGTGTGAGGAAAACTTGTCAGAAGTGATTCATATTGATAGCAGTGGAACGAGGCAGCAGACAGAAATGACACTTAGTGCTCTTACGTGACAAATACACACTATAGAGCAGGGATATGCAACTAGCGGACCTCCAGCTGTTGCAAAACTACAAGTCCCATCATGCTTCTGCCTCTGGGTGTCATGCTTGTTGCTGTCAGAGTCTTGCTATGCCTCATGGGACTTGGAGTTCTGCAACAGCTGGAGGTCCGCTAATTGCATATCCCTGCTATAGAGGGATATGCTTTGTTCTTATTTCATGTCTGAGGTTTACAACCACTTTAAAGATGTACATTCTCTGTCTTGGCTGAGTCTCCCCTGAGCCAAAAATGCTTGATAGCAAAGTAGTCTGAACTATACACTGGAGATGCTACAGAAGATTTACATCTCACATTCAAAGCACTGGAAATTTTACATCTATCGCTATATATATGTCATAAAATGATCACTGTCATAAGTCAGATTGTGTTTTAGCTTTAGTGAATACTACACTAAAACAAGCCTACGGGTCATTCTGTACTTCTGTACTTTTTATTTTTTTATTTAGTATTTCGGTAACAGCCCCACGTGAGTGGAATTAAGCAAAGAGTGGAAAGTGGATGTGGCTCAACCCCAGTTGATTCCATTAGAGTCCAGCCCTGTAAGAGTCTTTGAAGCATGAATTTTTAGGAAATGAATAATTCATACATAATTCCTAATCTTTTATTAAACAGAAATTATTCAAAGCAAAAAAGAAAAGATCTTTGCTTTCTTTTCCAGAAGGTTTTATAGGCTTCAATTTTTCTGCTTCCACGAGAGCCATTATAGCATCAATCTGCAAATTAACCTTTTTTGTTTGGTCTACATCAGTGTTTTCCTAATGTAGTCAGGTTAGTGTTTGCTGGAACATTTGTTTGTATTTTAAAGCTGAACTTCAGATGAAGTAAAAACACTCAATTGAGGTGGGGCTAGCCCTGCACTTTAAGGGTTAAATGCTCGTTTAAAGTGAATGTAAAGTCTTGTTTTTTTTTTCTATTAAAATAACAAACATGTTATACTTACCTGCTCTGTGCAATGGTTTTGCACAGAGCAGCCCAGATCCTCCTCTTCTCGGGTCCCTCTTCTGTGCTCCAGACCCCTCCTGTTGAGTGCCCCCACAGAAAGCAGCTTTCTATGGGGGCACCCGAGCCAAGCTGCAGCTCTGTGTATCTATTCAGGCACGGAGCTGCAGTTCAACCAAGCCCCCTTTCTCTCCTGATTATCTAACTGAGTTTGGCACCACTTCTGTGTCTCAGCTAATCAGGAGGGAGAATCCAGGACAGCCGATGGACTTGTAGACTTGAAGGGGTTAACACTAGGGGGGCAATCAAGGAGTTAAATGTGTTCCCTGGGAGATGTATCTAACTGTGGGGGATGGGACTGACTGGAGGAGGAGAGATTGCTGTTCCTGATCGCTAGGGACAGCAGATCTCTCTCTCTCCTCTCCTGTCAGAACAGGGAGCTGTCTGTTTACATTGAGAGATCCCTGTTCTGGCTCTCTGTGGAGCGATCACTGGTGGCCGGTGGACATCGAGACTGCCGGCCATGCGTATCAGCTCCAGCATTGCGTGCGCCTCCCACAGCTCTTAAAGCAGCCGACGTACACCTACCACCGTATAACGACGGCGGCTGGTCAGCAACAGGTTCATTTATTTTACTTGACAAGTTGCTTTAACCACTTGCTTACTGGGCACTTAAACCCCCCTCCTGTCCAGACCAATTTTCAGCTTTCAGCACTGTCGCACTTTGAATGACAATTGTGCGGTCATACAACACTGTACTCAAATTACATTTTTATAATTTTTTTTCCCACAAATAGAGCTTTCTTTTGGTGGTATTTGATCACCTCTGTGGTTTTTATTTTTTGTTAAAAAAATAGAAAAAGCCTAAACTTTTTTTTACATTTTTTTATAAAATTTTGTAAACAGGTCATTTTTTTCCTTCATTGATGTACGCTGATGAGATGGCAGTGATGGGCACTGATAAGTGGCAGTGATGGGTGGCAGTGATGGGCACTGATTGCTTACACTGATAGGCAGCACTGCTAGGTGGCACTGATTGGCACCGCTTGTGGGCATTGATAGGTGGCACTCATGGGCATTGATTGGTGGCACTGGTGGGCACTGTGGGCACTGGCAGGTGACAATCTGGCATCTTTGACTCCTTCCTTTTCGGGACCGATGTCCCTTTAACATAAGCCGTGATCGAGGAGAAAAAAACCGATCACCAAGCTTTTGTTTACATCATGTGATCGGCTGTCATTGGCTGACAGCTGATCTCATGGTAAGGGGCCAGGATCGGCCCCTTACTAGGATCGGTGATCAGCCGAGGCTCCTTAACGACCGATAGTTGCCACCTTTTATTTTTTGTTTGCATTTCAGCTGTCAGTGGGGGAATCCCGTTGACAGCTAAAAGAACTGAGCTTGAAAGTATTGGTTTCAGGTATCAGAGCATTTGCAAAAATACCAATACCCAAGCAGATGCTTAGTAACGGCACCAATACCGATACCTGTATCGGTGCAATCCTACTTTAAAGTGTATTTCCACTTTAAGCCAAATTGAGATAACACTTACATTATACTGTATTTGTTACATGTCCTCATTCACACTGTTAATTTAAAGCAATAGATAAATAAATTGCAGCTTACTGTTTTTTGATGCTCTATTCTGGTCTCTTCAGCAAGAAAAAGCCTATATAGTTCTGTGTTTATGAGGGTGCTGAGCAGCTGTATTCGCCATATTTAACCGCTTAAGGACCACTGCACATACATATATTGCAGCAGGGCGGCCCTTTAGCGCAAAATCACGTACCTGTATGTGATTTCCTCCATTGGTTCTGGGGCACACGTGAGCGCCGCAGGAGCCGCTCTCCCACTGTGATTGTAAACAATCAGCGGGTGGCTGCTGGCAACCCACGATCGTTCGCTGGTGAGACAGAACGGTGGTCTGTAAACAAGACAGACCATCATTCTGTCAGCGAGGGAGAGAGAGATCTGTGATTCCTGCTAATCAGGAATACAGATGCGTCTCTTCCTCCAGTCAGTCCATATCCCACACAGTAAGAAAACACACCCAGGGAACACAGTTAACCCTTTGTATGCACCCAATGTTAACCCCTTCCCTGCTAGTGTCAATTTTACAGTGACAGTGCATTTTCTTTTAGCACTGATCACTGTATTGGTGTCACTGGTCCCCAAAAAGTGTCACTTAGTGTCAGATTTGTCCGCCGCAATGTCGCAGTCCTGCTAAAAATCGCTGATCGCCACCATTACTAGTAAAAACAAATAAAAAAATAAAAAGTTCATAAATCTGTCCCATAGTTTGTAGACACTATAATTTGTGTGAAAAGCAATCAATATATGCTTTTTGGGATTTTTTTTTTTAACCACGAATTTGTAGCAAAATATAAATTGGCCTAAACTGCCTAAACTGATGAAGAAATTTGATTTTTTTTATTTTTTTTATTGGGTGTGTTTTATAGCAGAAAGCAAAAAAGTATATTTTTCAAAATTATATTGAAAATATAACGCAAAAAAAAAAAAAAAAAAACTGCAGAGGTGATCAAATACCACCAAAAGAAAGCTCTATTTGTGGGAAAGAAAATGACATCAATTTTATTTGGGTACAACGTCGCACGACTGCGCAATTGTCAGTTAAAATAGCGCAGTGCCGTATTGCAAAAAATGGCCTGGTCAGGAAGGGGGTAAAACCTTCTGGAGCTGAAGTGGTTAAACCTGACTGTATTGTGTAGGCACTTCTTTATTATCAGTTGTAACTAGATTTGAACACTGTCTGTTCTTACAAAGGGACATGTGTAGAGGCTGGGCGTCTTGCATTGTATATTAACCACTTCAGCAGCGGTGTATAGTCATATGAAATCCGCAGATGGGCTCTCCCATCCTGGGCGGGTGTCATATGACGTCCTCTCATTCCCGGTAGTCTAGTAGGCGCACCCCGCCGGCAGGACGCGCACGCACGCACGGCATCGATTGGGGCCCAGTGCACGTGCCCGGCGGCCGCGATGCTCGGGAACACAGCAGGACCGTGGATCTGTGTATGTAAACACACAGATCCACGTCCTGTCAGTGGAGAGGAGACCGATGGTGTGTTTCCAGTACAGAGGAACACCGATCGGTCTCTTCCCCTTGTTAGTCCCCTCCCCCCACAGTTAGAATCACTCCCATAGGGAACATATTAACCCCTACAGTGCCCCCTGGTGTTAACCCCTTCCCTGCCAGTCACATTTACACAGTAATCAGAGCAATGTTATAGCACCGATCGCTGTGTATATGTTAATGGTCCCAAAAATGTGTCAAAAGTGTCCAATGTGTCCGCCATAATGTCGCAGTCACGAAAAAAATTGCAGATTGCCGCCATTACTAGTAAAAAAAAAATATGTAAACGAATGCGTATCGGACTAAACTGAGGAAAAAAAATATATATTTTTAAAAAAATTGGATATTTATTATAGCTAAAAGTAAAAAATATTGTGTTTTTTTTCAAAATTGTTGCTCTATTTTTGTTTTTAGCGCAAAAAATAAAAACCACAGAGGTGATCAAATACCACCAAAAGAAAGCTATTTGTGGGAAAAAAAAGGACATCAATTTTGTTTGAGTGCAGCGTCACGCCACCACGCAATTGTCAGTTAAAGCAACGCAGTGCCAAATCGCAAAAAGTGCTCTGGTAAGGAAGGGGGTAAAATCCTCCGGGGCTGAAGTGGTTAATGAGGACAGAATGACTCTAACATTAATTGAAAAATCTTGCAGTCAGCCATGACACCTCCTCCCGAGAAACATCTAAAAGAAGAAATATTTTTAAAACTATTTTTAAAGTATGCTGTATGACTAAAAACACATAACAATCGTCCACTTTTGTGGGGAAAAAATAATATAGCATATACAATTGCTACATAAGCCATAATGTAATTGAATGTTATTAAAAATTACCTTACCCTTTTAATCTGACGCTCTGTAATTTTCTGTAAAATGCAAATGCAATATGGCTGCCTGGAGGTGTTCTGTATACAGATGGTGTACAGAACGCACCCCAGAAATGTCATTTTCTGCTTGTGTGATTGGCTTACTGATTTTTCCAGACATCTGCACTAAAATACAAGTCAGATTTTGGACATCCCCTGCAACAAAAGTTTTGTTTTTTGGTGGAAAGCTCTCAAAGAGAAATCCTGTCTAAATAGATACTGGCACTCCACTTTCCTCATATAATTATAAAGTCACTCATATTCACATTCACTGCACATGGACACAGACAAACAGTTATTTCTGCAGGATTACAAAAGGTAGGAATCTGCAACACAGTTTGTTAAAAGCCCTGAAATGTATATAGATCACCCAGAGGGGAATGTTTTTTCCTTAACAAAGTTACACTTTAATCACTTGCCGACCACCCGCCGTCATTACACTGCGGCAGGTCGTCAGGTTCATGTGAATCGCCATAGCTGTACGCCGGCCTTTTAAATGACTCTAGCAGGCACACGCGCACCTGCTGCATGACGGGGGATACAATGCACGTGGCCAGCAGCTGCGATGTCCGCCGGCCATGCACGATCACAAGCACGAGAGCCCGAACGGGGATATGTGTGTGTAAACACACACATCCCCATTCTGTCAGCAGAGGAGAGACAGATGGTCTGTTCCTACTAAGTAGGAACAGCAATATGTCTCCTCCTCTAGTAAGTCACATGCCCATACAGTTAGGAACACCTAGCAGGGAGCACATTTAACCACTTGATCGCCCCCTAGTGTTAACCCCTTCCCTACCAGTGACATTTTCACAGTAATCAGTGCATTTTTATAGCACTGATCACTGTCTAAATGTCAGTGGTCCCAAAAATGTGTCAAAAGTGTCTGATCTGTCCACCGCAATGTCGCAGTCCCACAAAAAATTGCAAATCGCCACCATTACCATTAAAAAATTAAAATGCCATAATCGATTCCCTATTTTGTAGACGCTATAACTTTTGTGCAAACCAATCAATATACGATTATTGGGATTTTTTTACATTTTTGGGGGGATATTAATAATAGCAAATAATATAAAATATTGTTTTTTTTTTTTTTTCAAAATTTTTGCTTTTTTTTTTGTTTATAGCGCAAAAAATAAAAACCGCAGAGGTGATCAAATACCACCAAAAGAAAACTCTATTTGTGGGGAAAAAAGGATAGTTTTGTTTGGGTATGACCACACAATTGTCAAAGTGAAGTAGCACAGTGCTGTATCACAAAAATGGCATGGTCATTAAAGGGGAAATTCTTCTGGTCCGTAAAGTGGTTAAAGATGTACTAAACCCTCATATATACCCAGTGATGTGACTGGGCTCAGGTGATACACAAATTCCGTCCACAGTTGTACCTGTTTATGTGAGCTGCCTTTCCCCTACATCTATTCAAAGTGCAGAATTTACACAGGATTTCTCAGCTCTGAAAATCGGGGCGGTGGAGGGCAGTTACATCAGTGTGGAGAGCTCTGAGAGCTGATTGGAGGGAAGGGATACACCACCCTTCACACAGCACACAGGAACAGAACTTAGTCTTAGGCTGTCAACAGGGCTGGACTGGGACAAAAATTTGGCCCTGGACTTCATCCAGACCCGCCCACTTTAATTTTGCAAACAAGCACAAAAACAGTATATAAATCTATACGTAATTAGTAGCATAACATAAGGAGTCCTCACTAACCTCTTATTATTTCACTTTTATTCTCCTCTCGATTTTTCTCATCTTTCTCACATCACTATGTGAAGTTGAGGGCGAGCCGCGCAGCCATTACTTTGTCATTGAAACCGGCCCACTGAGCCATCGGCCCACCGGGAAACTCCATGTAGTCCCAATGGCCAGTACATGCCTGGCTGTCAATCAGCTGGAGGTCCCTCCCCTGTCACCTCTTTTCTCTTGATGTCAGAAAAATTTGTCAAAAGTTACTCATACTGAAAGTTAAGGAACAAAGTAGCAGACAGAAATGACACTTAGTGCTCTGGATTGAGACAAGTACACACTATAGAGGAATACGCTTTGTTCATATTTCATGTCTGGGGTTTACAACCCTTTTAATCAAAGATAAATGCACACGCTGTAAAGCGCATTCCCTACCATGTCTTTTTTTACAGTTTTTCAAAGAATTCTCCCCTTTACCTGCTAGTAATTGTCTTCTTCTTAGTTGTTGAATTGGCTATCATTTGCAACTGCCTTGATTCCTTTGACTGCCACCACCAGTTCTGCACATTGTTAGGGGCTGCTTAAGGTATTCTCATTTCAGCAGGGTTTGATGTAATGATGTTTCCCACATTGTTCATAAGCAGGTTACACTGTTTCCATATCCACCCAATAATGCCCCCCTATATTAACTAATAGCGCTGTTTCCTAGGGGTGCAGCAATAAGTCAGAGCCTAATACTAACTGCATCTGGCTTTCCCAAAAGAATGTCTTCTTTCTGCTTTAAATACTTCCAAGGGATATGCCACTGCAAACTGTACCTACCAGCTTTCTGGCACACCTTTTAGTGCAAATATGCACAAAGGACACAGCACTGTCATGTGGACTACATAGAATTATTAACCACTTAAGCCCTGGGCCATTTTTCAGCTAAAGGACCAAGCCCCTTTTTGCGATTTGGCACTGCGTCGCTTTAACTGACAATTGCGCGGTTGTGCGACGTGATTATTTTTAATATTTGACCACCTCTATGGTTTTTATTTTTTGCGCTATAAACAAAAATAGAGCAACAATTGTAATGCAATATTTTTAACTTTTTGCTATAATAAATATCTCCCAAAAATATATAAAAAAAATTTTTTTTCCTCAGTTTAGGCTGATACATATTCTTCTACATATTTTTGGTAAAAAAAAAATCGCAATAAGCATTTATTGATTGGTTTGCGCAAAAGTTCTAGCGTCTGCAAAATGGGGGATAGTTTTATGGCATTTTTATTAATAATTTTTTTTTAACTAGTAATGGTGGTGATCAGCAATTTTTATTGTGACTGCGACATTATCGTGGACACGTCGGACAATTTTGACACATTTTTGAGACCATTGGCATTAATACAGCGATCAGTGCGATTAAAAATGCACTGATTACTGTAAAAATTTCACTGGCAGTGAAGGGGTTAACCACTAGGGGGCCATGTAGGGGTTAAGTGTGTGTGTTTTTTTACTGCAGGGGGCATGGCTTGGCGTGTGATGTCACTGATCGTCTTTCCCTATAACAGGGAACAGACGATCAGTGACAGCCTCATTAGGAAGCACAGGGAGAGGTTTGTTTACACTTACCTCTCCTCGTGCTTCAGCTCTGTCACCCGATCGCGGGACACCGGCAGCGATCGGGTCCCGCGGCCACGGTCACGGAGCTCAGGGATCAGACCGCAAGTGCGCCGGCGGCGGTGTGCACGCAACCCACAGCTGGGCACTTAAAGGGCAACGTACCTGTACGTGCTTGTGCCCAGCCGTGCCATTCTGCCAGCGTATATCGGTGTGAGGCAGTCCTTAAAGAGGAAGTAAACCCTGATGGGTTTACTTCCTCTTTTTTTCCCTGCAAAGGTAAAGCATAATGGACTACTATGCATCGCATAGTAGCTCATTATGTGTCACTTACCTGACACAGGAGCCAGCGAAGTCGCCGCTGTCCCCTGTAGTCCGCCGCATCCATCTTGCTGGTGGCGTCTCGCAGCTCCGACAAATCACAGCGGCGAAGCCGCGATGACGTCACTCCCGCGCATGCGCACGGGAGTCGACAAATTAGGCAAATCCATTCTTGGCCTTGCCGCATTTAGTGCGCCTGCGCGCCGCTGTCTACGGCGCATGCGCCGTAGACAGCGGTGCCCATTTTTGGGCAAATATCTCATAAACCATATAGGTTTAGGAGATATTGCTTGGACCTACAGGTAAGCCTTAATCTAGGCTTACCTGTAGGTCAAAGTGGTTTGAAAGGGTTTACTTCCTCTTTAAGCAGTTAAACAAAACGACCTAAACCCATTTTGCCTTTTTTTTCACACCTTCTCTTTCTTTGTACTGTACAATATAGCAAATGCAATCATTTAGAGGTTGGGTGAAAGGCGCCCATGTAGTGTAATACCTTTAGAAATAAAATAGTATATTTATTTTGGCATTCTTTATATCAGACCAGAGAGAGAGGCAACTGAGGAAGAAAGGATGAGAGATTTGTTTTCAAAAGAGGGACTATCCCTCCAAAGAAGGAACTTATGTACAACACTGCTCCACATTCCTTTTGATTTAATAATTAGCTATTATAAGCTATTCCCTGCCATTTACCAGTGCTAAGATAGTGTCTCAGAAATAACATGCTATGAAATGTCATGAATAAATAAAAATCTTTTCAATCACCCACACAGTTTGCCAGGATTATTATTTCCTGGTTAAGCTATCTACATTCTGTAGATTGTGAGTTAAGCTACTCAAGGGCACATGTTGAAATCTTTTAAAATCGGTGCTAAGTGTAGGGTTGTGCCCTAACTTTAAGGAAAGTGCTGTGATAATAAACATTGCACTCACCGGCATCCCGTTAAATTAGCAAGCAACCTAGAAAAGATTAAACTCGGCAAAGTAATCTTAGGATGCCATCATCTAAATCTCAAATTCTGCCCAGACTTCTTAGGGATGCACACTAGGGGCAGAAAAATTGCCAGAACCTCTGGTAGAAAAAGTAATTTGACGGCCGGCGGGCAGAAAACGGTTAAAGAGATTCTAAAGGCAGAAGGTATTTTATTGCATTCTATGCATTAAGATAAAAAGCCTTCTGTGTGCAGCAGCCACCCTCAGCCTCCCCCTAATACTTACCTGAGCCCCAGCTCAATCCAGAGATGCTGCACAAGAGACTCAGCTGGCTGTGCAGCTGGCTGAGACAGCAGCGGAGTGCCGTTGGCTCCCGCTGCTGTCAATCAAAGTCAATGAGCCAATGAGGAGAGAGAGGGGGTGGGCTGGGTGCAGCTTTGTGTCTGAATAGCCACACACAGAGCTGCAGCTCGGCTTGGGGCCAGAAGGGCCGAAGAGGGACCCAAGTAGGATCCGGGCTGCTTTGTGCAAAACCACTACACAGAGGAGGTAAGTATAACATGTTTGTTATTTTTAAATGAAAAAAAGCAAAACTTAAGAATCACTTTAAGTTTTAGATAGGTAGCATAGGGAGGGGTTAACACTCCTGTAAAGTTTGTTTTGCTGTCTGTGCCCCTGTTCAGAAGATTTAACCTGACTTTCTGTTCCTGTGACAATTGGATTTGGAAAATTTTGGGTTGTTGTGTAAACAAGGACACATTTTTCCCATGATTATGCCTACAGGAGTGAATTTCCCTTCTTAGGGCCGGTTCACACTGCGGGCGACTGCGATCCGACTTCAGGTCGGTCTAGGTCACCTCAAGTCGCCTCCAGGTCGCGCTGCATTAAAAACAATGATAGTCAATGGAGCTGTCTTAATATACACTACTGCAGTAGCTCCGACTTTTAAAAAAGGTTCCTGTACTACTTGGAAACGACTTCTAGGCGACTTGTACCCATTCATGTCAATGTAAGTCGCCTCTCCTGTTCATCTGTAGGCTACTTGCAGGCTACTTGACAGGAAGTCACCCAGCCCCCACTGCAGGCAGCCCCTCCTTTCCATACACATTAGTTTCGTTTTCCTGGTTATCTTGAACTCACACAGACCAAGAGCTCAGTCCTGCAAAATGTCTGCTATGAACAGGAGAGAACCAGTGGACAATGAGTCCCTCATACGCTTTGTTCGGGAGAGAAGGTGTCTGTATGCCAAGTCTGTATGGCAAGTGACGTGGAAAGTGGACAATGACATACAGCATATGTACTTGCCTTGTGATCGACATCCGTGTATACTTGAAAAACTTGTCATCAAAACTACGCAAGTTCTCATACATAGCCCAGAACTGCCCTCTGTTATGTCGATTGGCAATGATTGGATGGATCCAGTAGCGACGTCTTCTTCCCATCCTCCTCCTCCGCTTCATTTCTTCTTCTTCCTCTTCCATCAGTACTGCCAAAACAGCTGTTAGGACAGCTGACATAAGGTAACGCACAGAGAGCATTTTGGACACAGAACAACTGGCAAAAACAGGAACAAGGAAGAAGACAGGAACAGGAATGATGTCACAAGGGGTGAAAGCTCACTTGTACAGTTCCCTGTCCTGGAGGCGACTTGTAAGTCGCCCCAAGTCGCGCTGTTAAGTCGGATACAAGTCGTATCCGACTTGGCTTCACAAGTAGTGTCGCCTCGTGTCGCCCCCTGTGTGAACCGGCCCTTAGGGATATATTTCCTCTCCATTCCTGTTGTGTTGTCTCCCTCCATTTGTAAGTATTTAAGTCGGATGTATGTAACTCGGGGACTGCCTGTACAGGAATGAGGATTCTGGGAAATCCTGTCTACAACCTGAGTACTGTCAACATGAAAGAAAAATTTATACGACAGCAAAACTAACGATAGAAGTATTTCATAGACAAATTTTTTTTCACAGCGTTCATTCAATTTTCTAATAGCATCAAATGAATGATCTTTTTTGATCATGATGTTGAAGAAAATTGAAGGAGAAGTTCATTGTTAAACATATTTTTACTGTAAAGCCTCGTACACACGATCAGACTTCCATCAGACTTTTCTGTGTATTTTGGTCCGAAGGGTGTTGGCCGTGAACTTGTTCTGCATACACACGGCAGAACATTTTCAGCCAATTTTCACCAAATCACGCATTTTTCCAACTCTTTAGCGCCACCTTTTGGGCAACTTCTGCTATTGTTGTCTGATCTTTAGCATTGGCTCTGAGCATGTGTGTTTGTACTATGGACTTGTGTACACACGATCGGATTATCCTCCGTCAGACATTTGTTGCCGGAAAGTTTGATAGCACGCACAGCGAACATTTGTCCGTTGAAAAACCAAAAACAACTGTCCGATGGAGCATACACACAGTCGGATTGTCTGATAAAACAGGTCCGTCGTACTGTTGTTGTCAAAAAGTCCGATCATGTGTATGGGCCTTAACTTTGGTTTTGGTTCAGTAAAAATCACACTTATTGAAATGTGCTTGTGCATCCCAAAATTTGAACGTTGAACTTTAAACATTGGCAGGGAAATCACACGGTCAGACATTCCGACTGATTTTTTCAGACGGATTTTGGCCCAAACTTGTCTTGCATACACACGGTCGTACAAAGTTGTCAGAAAATCCAATCGTTCAGAACAAGGTGACGTAAACCACGTATGACGGGACTATAAAGAGGGCAGTAGCCAATAGCTTTTGTCTCGTAATTTATTCTGAGCATGCGTGGCACTTTGTCCGTCGGAATTGTCTACACACAATCAGAATTTAAAACGATCGGATTTTGTTGTTGGAAAATTTTAGATCCAGCTCTCAAACTTTGTGTGCCGGAAATTCTGACGGAAAAAAAGCAGATGGAGCCCACACACAATCGGATTTTCCGACAACACGATCCGATTGCACATTTTCCGTCAAAGTCTGACCATGTGTACAGGGCAATACAAAGATTTTCAGGGATTTCATACCAAATTTGTGAAGTCCATAATTGTACTTGCAATGGAATGCATTGAGGAACAATTTTTCAGAATTTGCATATGAACTTTAGAATAAAATCTTTTTGATGTATGGCACGCTTTACCTTATAAGCACAGCTGTTGCCTGTGCCAGTGTTTATGACCTCTGTGGCAGAATTCCTCTTTAACACTGGTCTTGCCTATGCTGTGAGCCCTCACTGAAGGACCATACTTGGAGACTGGAGAGGTTGGGAATATGGCCCTATACAAGTCTATGGGGGCTCAGTGCACTGACGTGGCCAGTGATGAAGAAGATTTCTATCAGAGAGGCTGTTAGCATCGCAGCATCCAGAGTAGGAGTTTTTTTTAAAGATTATAACAAAACCAAAGAAAAATCCCAGCTCAAATCACCGGCCAGTCTGCTACCAGCTGAATTATCCTGCCTAACAGTTTTGGACGGTTACAGAAAATGATTGCAGGCTGCAGATAGATGTTAAAGGAGAACTATGTTTTGTAGAAAATCCCTGGCCTTCCTACCTAGACACCTGCGCTAATGTAACCCAGAATCATCCATCTTAGTGAATACTTATCTGTTTGTGGCCTCTTACATGCTTGTGCCTGTGTGTTAAAGTATACAAGAAAAAGAGTACTATCTTTCTAAGGCCCCTTTCACACATGCGGATGATATGTCCGTATTTCATCCATCCGTTTGCGGATGAAATACGGGCATACATTCATCCCTATGGGATAGCGGGTGTCTGCAGATGAACATCCGCAGACACCCGATTTCCTCCGCCTCCGCAACAGTCCGATTCTGCAGACGAAGGAAAATCCTATTTTTCTATCCGTCTGCAGAGCGGATCGGATGAACACAGACACACGGTCCGTGCTCATCCCATCCCCATAGAGGAGAGCGGAGAGCTGACAGGGCGGTCCCCGCACAGTGTGCGGAGACCGCCCTGTCCGCAGCCTGCTCAGCGGGGACAACGGAGCGATCCCCACTGAGCGAGCGGATCATCACGGGGCGGATCATTACTGATCCACCCCGTGTGAAAGAGGCCTAACACAATCACATATTAACCACTTAACAACTGCCCATTGCCGATTAACGGCTTCAGGGCGGTTGTTTAACTCTGAGAGGCCGTTAATTAACGGCCTCCCAGAATTCTGCTCTCGCGCGCCCCCTGGGGCGCGCACACGAGATCATCCATGACCGCCGGGTCCATTGGACCCGGCGCATCACGGATCACGGTAAACGCCCGCTCGTCGCGGCTGTTTACCACGTGATCGCTCCGTCAAATGACGGAGTGATCACTTGTTAACAAACTGACGTCATAACATGACGCCGGTTCCTCCTTCCCCCTCTCTGTACCGATGGGTACAGCGGAGGGGAAAGAGATTGGTGTCAGCAGCGATGTGGGCTGCATCTGCAGTGCCCACATCACTGCTCACCGAATTTAACCCCTCAATACCCTGCCAATACTCTGCAGTACCCTGCCATTACTCTGCAGTACCCTGCCATTACTCTGCAGAACCCCCCAATACTCTGCAGTACCCCCCAATACTCTGCAGTACCCCCCAATACTCTGCAGTACCCGCCATTACTCTGCAGTACCCCTCATTACTCTGCAGTACCCTGCCATTACTCTGCAGTACCCGCCATTACTCTGCAGTACCCGCCATTACTCTGCAGTACCCCCCAATACTCTGCAGTACCCTGCCATTACTCTGCAGTACCCCCCAATACTCTGCAGTACCCTGCCATTACTCTGCAGTACCCGCCATTACCCTGCAGTACCCGCCATTACTCTTCAGTACCCCGCCATTACTCTGCAGTACCCGCCATTACTCTGCAGTACCCCCCAATACTCTGCAGTACCCTGCCATTACTCTGCAGTACCCTGCCATTACTCTGCAGTACCCCCCAATACTCTGCAGTACCCTGCCATTACTCTGCAGTACCCCCCAATACTCTGCAGTACCCCCGTTACTCTGCAATACCCCCCAATACTCTGCAATACCCCGCCAATACCCCGCAATACCCTGCCATAAATTGCCATACTCGGAGATACCCAGCCATACTCGGTGATACCCTGCAATACCCAGCCATAGACGCCCCCCCACCCCTCACCACCCTCCGGTGCTTCTACCAACTCGCCAGTACGATCAAAGCCAGAATCTTTTTTTATTTTTTTTATTTCAGGCTTCCCAGCCTAGAGGTGAGATGTGGGGTCATATTGACCCCCAGATTTCACTGTAAAGAGGACCTGCCACCCCATATTCCTATTACAAGGGATGTTTACATTCCTTGTAATGGGAATAAAAGTGATCAAAAACGTATTTTTGGGGAAAAAAATGTAAAACTAAAATAAATAAAGTAAAATGAACAATAAAAAAAAAAAAAAAAATTTAAAGCGACCCTGTCCCCATGTGCTCGCATGCAGAAGCGAACGCATACGTAAGCCCCGCCCACATATGAAAACGGTGTTCAAACCACACATGTGAGGTATCGCCGCGAATGTTACAGCGAGAGCAATAATTCTAGCCCTAGACCTCCTCTGTAACTCAAAAGATGTAACCAGTAAAAAAAATTTAAAGCGTCGCCTATGGGGATTTTTTAAGTAGCGACGTTTGGTGCCATTCCACGGGCATGTGCAATTTTGAAGAGTGACATGTTTGATATATATTTACTCAGCATAACTTCATCTTTCACTTTATGCAAAAATTGGGCTAACTTTACTGTTTTTTTTGTTTTTTTTAAGCACGAAACTGTTTTTTCCCCCAAAAAAAAACGCGTTCGAAAAATTGCTGCGCAAATACTGTGTGAGATAAAAATTTGCAACGACCACCATTGTATTCTCCAGGGTCTTTGCTAAAAAATAATATATAATGTTTTGGGGTTCTCTGGAATTTTCTAGCAAATAAATGATGATTTTTACATGTAGGAGAGAAATGTCAGAATTGTCCTGGGTGCTCCAGAACGCCTGATGGCGCTCCCTGCATTTTGGGCCTCTGTATGTGGCCACGCTGTGTAAAAGTCTCACACATGTGGTATCACCGTACTCGGGAATAATAGCAGAATGTGTTTTGGGGTGTAATTTGTGGTATGCATATGCTGTGTGAGAAATAACCTGATAATATGACAATTTTGTGGAAAAAAAAAGGAAAAAAAATCTTGATTTTGCAAAGAATTGTGGGAAAAAATGACAACTTCAAAAAACTCATCATACCTCTTACTAAATACATTGGAATGTCTTCTTTCCAAAAAGGGGTCATTTGGGGGGTATTTGTACTTTTCTGGCATGTTAGGGTCTCAAGAATTGAAATAGGCCGTCAGTACTTCAGGTGTGATCAATTTTCAGATATTGGCACCATAACTTGTGGACTCTATAACTTTCACAAAGACCAAATAATATCCACCAATTTGTACTTATTTTTACCAAAGATATGTAGTAGTATAAATTTTGGCCAAAATTTATGAAGAAAAAATTACTAATCTGCTAAATTTTATAACAGAAACGAAGAAAAATTCATTTTTTCGCAGAATTTTCGGTCTTTTTTCTTTTATAGCAGAAAAAATAAAAAACTGAGAGGTGATTAAATACCACCAAAAGAAAGCTCTATTTGTGTGAAAAAAAGGACAAACATTTCCTATAGGTCCAGTGTTGCATGACTGAGTAATTGTCATTCAAATTGTGAGAGCACAAAAAGCTGAAAATTGGTCTGGTTATTAAGGGTGTTTAAGTGCCCAGTGGTCAAGTGGTTAATATTCAAAATATAAATGTTTTCTGCCTTTTATTTCTGTTTTGTTTGGTGCTCATATGACCGCACAGCATCCTTTGCTTTGTTCAGCCCATTAGCAGGAGGCGTGTCCATATAGTAGGGGGGAGAGGATGGCCTTACACACAGCGGGGAGCCACATGCTGTGTGTTTGTGCGCACTGCGTTCCATCAGCCACTGTGTTGACAGCGTAGCTTCTGTGGGAGAACGTTATCAATTAACACAGCAGGACTGTGCGGGGGGGGGGGGGGGGGGGGGGTATGGTTTCGTCCAAACTGACTACAGAAGATATAGGTTCACCATGCGTGGGCACCTCGTTCTGTATCTCCATTCAGGAATCATAGATATGCAAACTGACTGCATGCCTTGATCTGCTTCTGTGCTCGGCCTGGTTAGAATAAAACATACAGAAGGAGAAACTGGCTAGAAACTGGCTGGATCACCAGGTATTCCGGGGCAAATAAGGATCTCAAAAAAGAGCAGGCTCAGGGCTTTTTTTCAGTGAGAACGCAGTTTCGACACCTCCAGCACGGAATGTATATGTACTGGCAAGGGGTACTGGAAGGTGTATTGTTGTTGGCTGCTGGGGTATCTATTGTCACTGGAGGGGATCTGTTTTTGTGTGGTGGGTCTATTGTTGCTGGGTAAGTCTACTGCTGCTGGTGGGGGGGGGGGGGTTATCTTGCCGGGGGGTCAATTGTTGCTGGGTGGGATCTACTGTTGAGGGAGAGGTCTATTGTTGCTGGTTGCTGGAGGATCTGTTGTTGCTGGGGTGGTATTTTGTTGTGGGAGGTCCATTGTTGCTGGGGGAGAGTCACTTATTGTGTGGGGAATCTGTTGTTGCTGGGGGGGTCCTTTGTTTCTCGGGTGGAGTCTAATATTTCTGGGGTGGGGTCTATTGTTGCTCATTGCAAGGGATCTGTTTTCATTAACAAATTTCATAGAAATTACTGAGCAGCACAAAATACTTCTATATTCTCTGAAAGGTGATGTACTGGGAGGTGGGTAGGTGGTGGAACCAAGCAATGGTGTTTAGAGATGGGTAGGGGCAGAGATAAAGGGTAACTTGGAAGGGTGGAGTTCCTGTACCTATTCCCTGAGAAAAAAAGCCCTGAGCAGGCTAAATTTGCCCATGCCAACATAACTAAACAGACACATACATGTGATTTTAATCACTTGACCTCTGGAAGATTTTACCCCCTTCATCACCAGGCCAATTTTTGCTGTTTAGCACTGTGCTACTTTAAATGGTAATTGCCCGGTCATTCAACGCTGTATCCAAACAAATTTTATAGCATTTTTTTCACACTGATAATGCTTTCTTTTGGTGGTATTTGATCACCACTGGGTTTTTTTTCCTTTTGCAATATACATTTTAAAAAGACTAAAAATTTTGAAAAAAAAAACCCAATATATTTTTCTTTCTACTACTAAACATATCCAATAAAAAACATCTAATCTGATTTCTTCATACATTTTGGTTAAAATTTATTCTGTTACTTGTCCTTGATAAAAAAAAAGAAATCACAATAAGTGTATATTGATTGCTTTATGTGAAAGTTATAGCGCCTACAAACTAATGTTATATTTACTGGATTTTTTTTTTTTATACTACTAATGGCGGTGATCATTTACTGCGATAGTTCGGCATACAATCTGACACTAACTGATACTGGGGGGAACAGACTAATTGCAACTGACATCACCAGTGACATTAATAAAGTGATCAGTGATAATACTATACACTGCCACTGTACTAATGACAGTGCTTGGGAAAGGGTTAGCATCTAGGGCGATCAAGGGGTTAAATGTGTGGCTAACTATGTGTAATGTGTGTAAAGTAAGCTGCTTTTTCTAACAGATCTCTAAGGCTGCATTCACACTACAGCGTTTTGAATCGCAATTTTATCTGCATCGTGGGAAGCAAGTCGCCCAAAAAAAAGTTCAGGAGCTACTTTGGGGCAACATGCTTCCAACCTTGCAGATTGCAGTGATTGTAGCGAGAATTATCGTGGCGCGATTAGTTCAATGCTGTAGTTCCTTTATGCATCCCATTCCAATCAAGCAATCATATGGAGGAAGCTGGATCCCAATCCACTTTGCAGGTATACAAATGTAGATGTCTTCACCTTATAACATCTCTCCCATTTCCTGATGACGCTTACAACCATAGGAAACCTATACTATTGCTTGCACAGCTGAGACGCACCATGCACATTGCGAGTTTTATATCGGCGTCAGACCGGTTTCTGCTTCCCCTTGAGCGGATTGTTTGTGATTTCATGCTGGACTATGTAAGTGCTCTTTTTAAGCAATAAAACATAAAAGTGGTGTTACACTATATCCTGCCTTCTGTAGCTCTTTGTTGGGGAGTTATTTCACAGATACACTTGATGCAAGTTAAAGCGGTAGTAAACCCGCTATTTTTTTTTACACCTGCAAAGCAAAAGGCATAATGAGCTAGTATGCACCGCATACTAGCTCATTATGAAATACTTACCTTAGAACGAGGCCCCGACATCTGGCCCGATCCACGCCGAGGGAGCCGACATGCTCCTCTGCGTTTCTTCCAGGTATCGCGGCTCCGGCGCTGTGAGTGGCCGGAGCCGCGATATCGTCACTCCCGCGCATGCGTAGATTAAGGCTTACCTGTAGGTCCAAGCAATATCTCCTAAACCTATATGGTTTAGGAGATATTTGCCAGAAAACGGGCACCGCTGTCTACGGCGCATGCGCCGTAGACAGCGGCGCGCAGGCGCACTGAGCGCGGCATTCTCAGCGACGGAGCTGCCGCGCGTGTCGGCTCCCGTGCGCATGCGCGGGAGTGACGTCATCGCGGCTTTGCCGAATGACAGCGGCGGAGCTGCGAGACCCCCACCAACAAGATGGATGCGGCGGGCAACAGGGGACAGCGGCGACTTCGCTGGCTCCTGTGTCAGGTAAGTGACACATAATGGACTACTATGCGATGCATAGTAGTCCATTATGCTTTGTCTTTGCAGGGAATGAAAGAGGAAGTAAACTCATCAGGGTTTACTTCCTCTTTAAAGAGGAGCTGCACCTAAAAAAAAAATATTAAAAGCCAGCAGCTACTAATATTGCAGCTGCTGACTTTTAATAAAATCACACTTACCTGTCCCAGGTTCCAGCGATGTCGGCGGCAGATGACGAGCGATCGCTCGTCTCGCTGCTGCCACCGCCGCCATCCTCTGTCAGGGAATCGGGAAGTGAAGCATGACGGCTTCACTGCCCGGTTCCCTACTGCGCATGCGCGAGTCGCGCTGCGCGTCTCTTATGGTCCCCCGCTGTGTCTCTGGGAACTGTGTGTTTCCCAGAACACAACGGGGGGGGGGGGCGGAGCGTCTGCGGGGGTCTGCGGCGGTCTGGCCGGAAGTGGGTGCAGTTACCTGGATTATCCAGGTAACTGCACCCCCCTCCCCCCTGAAAGGTGCCGATTGTGGCACCGGAGGGGGGGAGGGATAAGATTAGCGGAACTTCCCCTTTAGGGTGAAGAACCGCTTTAAGAGGTGAAGACACACCTTTGTATACTTGCAAAGTGGTTTGGGATCCAGCTTCCTCCATATATGATTGCTTGATTGGAATGAGATGCATAAAGGAGCTACAGAATTGAATGAAGGAGTCCTTCCTATTAGTTATGCTTTGAGGTCACTCTGTGGCCGAGGCGGTGAGCGCATTTTATTATCACTTCAGGTGAAGCACTTTAAGCAAATATATTCAAGCATGTGTGCGTTTTATTTTTCACAGTGTTGAAGCATACACAAGAAAATTTGTTCACATATGATTATTATGGACATTTCTGATGGTTTATTTTATTGTGCACTTTATTAATCAGATACACATTGTATATCATTAATTTGATATTTGATTTTTGAATTGTTTCCTTTGCGCTATATATATATATATATATATATATATATATATATATACATATACATAATTGTCAGTTAAAGTAACGCAGTGTCGTATCGCAAAAGATGGCCTGATTAGTAAGGGGTTAAAACTTTCCAGGGCTGAAGTGGTTAAATGGCTTGTGTATCATTATGTATGTTATGTTTTTTTTTAATAGGTGGAGTTTCCTGTTAAATAAATTTTTTATTCATAGCTTTAGGCACTGCTGATAAGCCAAACTATTTTGCTCACATGCTTACATTTGAGGCAGGGCGTGTACGCCTTGGATTTGGATGATCAGCAGACGAGGTCTTTTTACTGAGTACAGGGCAGAATCAGGCTTTTACACAAAAACATAATAAAGGATTGCGTTTGAATATTTGAAGACTTTTCAAAGCTAAGTGACCAGTTATGCCGTGTACACACGGCCGGACTTTTCGACAGCAAAGGTCAGACGGATCGAATCCGCCGGACAATTCAATCGTGTGTGGGCTTCATCGGACCTTTGCTGTCAAAAAATCAGATGGACTTTAAATTTAAAACATGTTTCAAATCTTTCCTACGGACTCAAGTCCTGTTGAAAAATCTGTTTGTCTCTATGCTAGTCCGACTGACGAAAACCGACGCTAGGGCAGCTATTGGCTACTGGCTATGAACTTCCTTATTCTAATCCAGTCGTACGTCATCACGTTCGAA
This sequence comes from Lithobates pipiens, assembly GCF_037356315.1. Classification (NCBI taxonomy): domain Eukaryota; kingdom Metazoa; phylum Chordata; class Amphibia; order Anura; family Ranidae; genus Lithobates; species Lithobates pipiens. The sequence continues at coordinate 14,414,345 of NW_027507718.1, forward strand.
TCCATCGGACTTTGGTGTGATTGTGTGTGGCCAAGTCCGTTCATTCGGAAAGTCCATCGGAACTCTGCTGAAAAGTCAGTCGGGAAGACGGTCGGACCTAGTCTGCCGGAAAGTCCGGTCGCGTGCACGGCATTATATTGTTATGTTGTAAGCAGCAATAAATGTAATGCTCTTTTTGAACCTTTCCATCATCCCGGATGCTGTATTTTTCTCTTATATAGGAAACAAGACATCTTTTACTTGTTTCAGTATTTGTCTTCCTGTGTTGATTTTCAGACATGAATGTGTTTATATGCTGATCTGATCTGTGGACAGAGTGGGACATAGTGTGTAGACAGCCGTCACTTTCTGAAAGTGATGGGTTACAGCTTGAAAAAATGCGGTGGGAGTCTGCACATTCCTCCTTACTATTGGAGCATGTTAGCACTGGACAGGGCCTGTTTATTAATATCATTAATGTATGCCAGGCTGGCACTTGGGACAGTGCACACACATTGGTATGCAAGTAGGCTTTCTAATAGGCTGTGGGCAGCAGAGGGGACACTGTACTCTGTGTGCTGAATACAAATGCCAGCCTCAGAATGTCTTCACTTCGGTGTCTGCGTCTTGTGACTTTGTTGTCATTCTTCCCCCTCATGACGTTTTGTTTATGACTGTTGCTCGGGGTTTCCTCTGTATTTTATTTAGAAAGCTTTTTTAAAAGTGACAGTGACAACCTAAGTGCAAGCAGAGAACTGACATCTTCGGAATACAGAACACTGAACCAATATAAACATTGTACGTAGAGGGCCAACAATGTACATTCACACCATTGCGGCTTCTCAGGCAGACAAAGACGCCTTATTATCAAGACAACTCTGCATCTATAAAGATGGATTAGTCTGCTGAGCCACTGACTAAACATTTACACTTATTCTGCAGTCATGACTGAGGTGAGAATTGGTAGGTCACAGTTAATATGAAATATTGAAAGAATACAACACACAGGGGTTGATTTACTAAAACTGGAGAGTGCCCCAGTAGTATGTAATTCCTTGCCTTACTGACAAACTGTGGTACTACCTATTTAGTCTTGTTTTGAACTTGTTTTTCTTGATTTGTTTTGAGTTCTCAGCTTGCACCTAGGTTGTAAGGCCTAAGCCATGGTCCCATTCTCCCCTCTTCCCCTCCCCTGACCCAGTTGGAAACACCTAACACACACCCTTAACACAGTGGGTCCTCCTTCCCCTTCTCCATAGGACATCCTATAATAACCAATTATCTAATATTTTATGCTAGGGTTAAAGGTTTGGACCCACTGTCGGGTTACCTTCTTTCATACTGTTCTCGTATAGGGGCAAGGTTCTAATTGAAAAGGGAAGGGGAAGTAGACTTGGCGCTATACCTTAAAGGCACATATTTCCACAACCTTAATGTAAATCATGAAAAACTCCTATTGGTTGCTCGTGTGCTTAATACATTAAATCTAAAAGTGAATAGATTAGGTAATAATAGATAATAAATGTGGTGGTGATGACTGATGATAAAGTGATGTTGAAAAAAATTAAAAAATGTATCTATCTATATATATATATATATATTCAATATACATGCATATAAATATCCAATGATACATTTTACACAACCAAAGATTTGTGCTCAAGTGCATATACCATAAATGTGAAAAATATCCACTTAAACATGCAATAAATATTAATGGTTCTAGAAAATTAATTAATTAATGAATAGTCCAACTGAAAGTTTAGGTGACTTGTGCAGAAAGGGTATAGCCACTTCTTAACCACTACAATACAGGGCACTTTCACCCCCTTCCTTCCCAGCCCAATTTTCAGCTTTCATCGCTCTAGTGCTTTCAGTGACAATTGCGCGGTCATGCTACACTGTACCCAAATGAAATTGTTATCATTTTGTTCGCACAAATAGAGCTTTATTTTGGTGTTATTTATTCACGACTCCGTTTTTTACGGAAATGTATTCTGCTACATGTTTTTGGTAAAAAAAATTCCGTTAAGTGTATAATAATTGGTTTGTGTGATCACGGACATATGTACGCAAATGATCATGTACATATGTGTGCAGGTGATCACGTACATATGTGTGCAGATAATCATTGGGACATGTGATTTTAGTGAGACATATGTGGGGGACATGTTTTTATTATTAGGGACATGTGTTTTTATTATTTGGGGACATGTGTGTTTTGGGGACATATGTGGGGACTGTGTTTGTACTGTGTGGTGTGTTGTGTGTTTACACTACACTGATGATCAGTGAGTAAAAAGCTGTAAAAAGCAGCCCATACTCACTGATCATCAGCCGGCTGCAGCGTTCTGCTCTCCTCTCCTCAGCGGTGACTTCCGTGTGAGGAGAGGAGAGCCGATTGCCTAGCAACCGGCTGTTTGTTTACATCACATGACGGCCGTGATTGGACACGGCCGTCATGTGATCAGGAGGGCCAATCACAGAGCCCTCCTGCCGATCTGAGATGTGCCGTGTCCGGGTGACACGAGCACATCTGGATCGCGCCGCTGCGCGAGCGCGCGCACGCGCGATCCCGCTACTCCTGAAGGACGTTCCTGAACGGCCTATCAGGAGTAGTCGGCTCCCACCCGGCCGTATATATGCATTGGCCGGGTGGGAAGTGGTTAAAGTGGAGGGCCACCCTAAAAAAAAAAAAAAGCATTAATATTCGTAAAAAATAAATAAAAAAAAACATTTGAAAAAAAATGTTTTTATTACCTGGCCATAAATCCCTGTTGCTAGGCAGTCTTCCTAATCTGCCTTCTTCCTGCTCCTCGGTGATCTTCGTCTTCTCCCCTCCTCCGCGCTGTCTTCTGGGTAATGGGGCGCGCTGTGTTCTGGGAACTGTGTGTTCCCTAACACAGCGCGTCCCATTCACAGAGCACAGTGCGACTCGCGCATGCACAATAGGAAACGGGCAGTGAAGCCGCAAGGCTCCACTGCCTGTTTCCCTTAGTGAGGATGGCAGCGCTGGGACCCGAGAGCAGAGGGACATGTCAGCCTCGGCGGCTGACATCGCGGGCGCCCTGGAAAGGTAAGTCTCCTTATTAAAAGTCAGCAGCTACTTTTGTTTCAGCTGCTGACTTTTACATTTTTTTTTTTTTTTAGGGCTGAAACACTGCTTTAAGGAAATTCCCCTGGTGCTTATTTCCAATATAGAGTAATGATATTGCCCTCACCAGATACCCTGCCCCTGCAGGGGTGGACTTGCTTTCCCAGTGTAAGCCCCTGTGTCGCTGCCTGATGTCTCACTGGAAGGTTCGTTTTTCATCCATTGGAAATACCTCTCTGGTCTATCTATCTCTGGAGTATCAGCTTCTGATACCATGAATCATAGTTACATAGCTGGATGTAGCATCAGACTGAGAACAGAGCGGTCAAACACTGCTGATCGCTTGGTTCTCAGAGCTTAGTAAGTAGAGAGCTGGTGACTGTAAATCACTGCAGGCTGCTCTGACCCCACCCCCCCTGAGAGGCTGAGCCAGGTGCCAGTCCAGGGTTGCGGGCAGATACCGACCATATTGTCGTGATCTTTCCACACCCTGGACCGTCAGCCGACAGTGGGTTTCCTTCTACAGTATGTGACTGATCCAGTGCTGCCACCTCTCAAATGCACTCTCAGCCTCACATACAGTAGAGGGTTAAAGTGGAAGTAAACCCTCCTATCGTTTTCAGCCACGGAAGCTGCAATTTTTTACCTTGTTTAAAGTGGAAGTAAACTCAACGATTTAAAAAAAAACGTTACAGCATGCCGGAAATGCTAACTGTCACATTGGTTGTGCTCTCAACCAAACTGTCACACCATCCAATGGCTGGTTTCATAACTGATCACATGTGCAGCATAATGGCAGTTGAAGATTAAACAGAGGCCAAGATGGCAGCTTCCTTGGCTGAAAATGATAGGAGGGTTTACTTCCACTTTAATCTTCAACTGCCATGGTGCTGCACATGTGATCAGTTATGACACCAGCCATTGGATGGTTTGATAGTTTGACTGAGAGCACAACCAATGTGCAGTTAGCATTCCCGGCATGCTGGGAATGTAACTTTTTTTGAAACCGTTAACCCCCCTGGTGGTATTCCCGAGTCTAGCTCAGGGTGGAGATTCTGTACCAAAAGCGGTAACCCCGAGCCAGACTCGGGACCGCAACGCTGAATCCAGGAGGACGTTTACTTACCTTCTCCCTTGGATCCAGCGATGTTCCCCCGTTGTACAAGCGTCTCGTCCTCCGCTCGATTCATCACGGAGCCGATCTCCGTTCCCTGCGAGCGTTGTGATGCACGGGGACAGACATCGGCGCCAAATTCAAAAAGTGAAACACACAGTATACATACAGTATAATGTAATCTTACAGAATACAATGCTGTATGTAATAATTTCACATCCCCGTTGTCCCTAGTGGTCTGCCCAGTGTCCTGCATGCAGTTTTATATTATGAAAACTGTTCTTTATGCCTGGAAACTGGAGATTGTCCATAGCAACCAAAACTGTCACTTTACATCAAAAATGATTTTAGACCAACTAGAAAACAGCGATAATAAATTAGAATCACTCGCAGAATTGAGGGATAGCGATTTGTGGGGAGATCCGTCATCAAATACTGAAAAGTAATGACAGCGACAATTCTGCAACTGAGCAAATTTCAGTGTTTTTGATTTGATTACATTATTGAATCATTTTTATTATTGTTATATTATTATTTGGTACAATTATTTATAGTTATTTATTATATTATAATTTATGATTTCATTTTTCAAACTTTATCATACCCGGGATGTCTGCTAGACTCTGGTTTGGACAGATTTAAGTGAGTTATTGCTAAGAATTACAGGACTACAATATAAAATGCCAAATTTTCATGCAAAATAATTGTACCGCTTTCAGCACCTAAAATCTGAAATAATCGTACCGCCAGGGAGGTTAAATTGATGGGTTTACTTCCACTTTAATAGCCGCTCATTGTATGTGATGGTGCTGAGGGACTACCTACAGTACAGAAATCATGGGAAACGAGGAGAGCTCTGAAGTCGGTTTCAGCAAGGAGTACAGTCAATAATAATCCCTTTTCTAATACCCCAAGAAATAATGAGCATTTAACCTTTACAGTGTGGGGGGACCCCATTGCAGGGTTTTTTTTTTTTGTTTTTGTTTTTTAGCAATGTAGGATCAATCCTTGAGTTGAGCTTTAAGGTGCACACAAAAAATGTGAAAGGCTAATTTTATGGGTTATTTAGGCTTTCAAAATCTGGGTTAATTACAAGAAAGCATTACAGCTAAGCAGAAATATGGCAATTAGATGGGCTCATAGAATAGCTTAGCAGGATTTTCATCGTAACTGAAAAATTAAAAACCTTATGTAATATTTTCCTGCTGTTTCTATATGCAATAAAATAGCCTTGGAAAAGACTTCATGGCTGGGGAAAGCCGGCAACCTGTTTAATTTAAGCACTTTCTTGTATTCTCCGGTAAAACACAGATTGTTTCTGTTACTGCTTGCCAATCAGTAAGATTTTGCTCTATTTCCATGACAACTGAAGCCGTAGTTTATTGGGACACTCTGTGTGCCAGTCTGTTCTCAGTGCTCCGGGTGATAAGTTGGGAGCAGTGCACAGGGGAAGCAAAGAAGTCTTGTTTGCACCAGAAAAACAACACCCATGTAAAAGCCACACAAATACCAGGCCTAAAAATAAGGTAATGTAATAGAAACTGTAGGATACTTCAAAGCACAGCTTTGTGGATAAAAGCCCACAGTTTTAAAAGAAGGAGCGGTGGTCTGGTTTACACAAACTCAGCAGGTATCATTTCACTGAATTTAACTTGTTTTTGTTTATCTTAAGCTTCACCCACTATATTCTGATCTTGCATACATAGACTGACATTTTTGGAGCTGGACCAAACCAAATAAATGAAAAAAAAAATCTATATATAATACCTATATTCTAAATGTGCTGGGACAAAGACAGGGTTGTTCCAATGAATAGAAAGGAAAAATACACCATTCGCACCTGCACATTTTGTAGCGTTCTGTAGAGGTTCTTCACTCTGGAACAAACATCGCAACTGCTAACTTTTAATATAAGAACACATACCTGTCCAGGGATCCAGCACTGTCCTCACTGGGGCTAATTCTTTACTAGTCCCCGGGGTTCCTGGTGCCAGCATCTTTAGTGTGGGAAGCCCACTGTGACAGCTTGTGGCTTCACAGCCGGCTTCCTACTGTGCATGCACAAGCAGCGCTTTGTGAATGGTCTTGCAGCCTTCTGGGACCTGTGACGTGTCCCAGAAAGCTGCGGGAGCAGGTGGGGAGAGGGGCTGAACTTCTTTTTAGATTGCCTAGGCAATCTGAGCAGAAGTGGGAGCAGCCACCTGTCAAAACTAGGTACCTGCTTCCCCCCAAAAAAATGACATGCCAAATGTGGTAGAGGAAGGACTTAAAGTGGTTGTAAAACCACTTGTAAAGCTCTCCAATCCACTCTGTTAGATAATGCTATGTTCCCCAGTGTGCATAATTTTTTTTGCCGCTGTGTACCTTATTCCATAGCGCCAATCGCCACTCACGTAACTGCCTGGCTCTTTCCTCTTCCAGGCTGACAGCTACAGTGGCAGGGGCCGAGAACTCCTGCTGACATCAGAGCAGGAGAGGAGTAGAGAGCTGGGCGGTCACATGAGCACCGATCGGTGCTATGGAATAAGGTACACATGGGCTTCCCTTAAAAAAATCACACACACTGGGGAACATAGCATTATCTAACAGAGGGGATTGGAGAGACTTTACATTGTTATTCTATCATCAGGAGGGGAGGATTGGGGAGCTGACAGGCAGGGAGGGAGGGGGGAGAGTACAGAGGAGGGCTGTGGATGGCACGTAAACTGTTGTCAGGGCTCATCAGCCATGATAAACCATGGTCAGTTTGCAAAGGAGAAGGCAGAACCAGGCAGTATCAGACAGGTATTTCAGATGATAGAAGGGGCCAAATTACACAGCACAAGCACTGGGCTGTATACCATGCTTTTTAAGGAACAGAATCTACTTTTTTTTTTTTAGGGTTACGAACACTTTAAAGTGGAACTTGCCTTTTTGGGTGAAATTTTGCTTTAAAGTTTGAAGCTCCAAAATGCAAAACATTTCAAGGGGAGTGCTTAAAAAAGTCCCCATTCACACCTGCACATATTGTACTTCCAAAATGCTCAACATTTAAAATCCTACGGTTTTCAATTTTGCCTGTTTACATCTGAGAAAAATGTCACTTGCAGCTTGAAAAAAAAGTACATGGGCTTCTTTTAAGTTACATGATTCAACCATTTTTGTCTCCAAGTGATTTCAATGGAAGCTCATAAAAACGTGTGAAAAAACAAATGAAAACACACACATCACACATTTTTGCCCCTAGTTATTAGCTTTCCATTAGCTAAAAAAATGTTAGAAAAAAAACCGCAAATATGCTGAAGCCTCAGGTACCTGCAAAAACATGCACAAATGCCCATACAGACACAAAAAATAAAAAAAAATGTAGAAAAACCAAAGACACTCAGCTTAAGTGTTAATGCAGCCTAAGAAATGGTAGTGACCTATACTAACAATAAGACTTTTTGGCTCCTAGAAAGCCTTTATTGAGAGAAATATGAAGGATTTCATTGCTGACGTCCATGGAAAATGCTAGTTGCATGGCTATTTCTGGATCCATTACTTTCTAAGCCACTGACTAAGCACAAGCATAAACCTTGAAAAGTCAGAGGGAACTAAACATTTTGGATCTCTATACTCACTCTGGCCTAGTGACTCCAAAAGTATAGTAGTAGCTGGATCAGCATGATAGCCAGTTTGGATTTTGTTGAAAAGCAAAGTGTATGCATCCTCATTATTCTGTACACTAATTTACTGAATTAGCCTGTATATATTGAATTTGAATGTCTGCTGAAAGAATATAATATACAGCATGAGACCAATTAAATGCCCTTACATGCTCTTGAAATCGGTGGTGCTTTTGCAAAACATGCTGAAAATACTGCCGGCAGAACATTCTCTATCCGGTTAATTGAGCCAGTCGCTAGGTTGTAAAACAACTAGGTCACTTATTGAAAAGTTTAACAGCAAGCATAAAAGGCAAGTACTATGAAACCTAAGTCTGCATGTCTGGGTTTGTGTTCCAGGATCCATTACTCGCTTTCATAGGCTTGTGTTCTAAAGTTATCTTCCCCCAAGCAGAGAATTAGACACTGCTGGTTGAAGTCAATTAGGGCGCAGATCAATGGAAACTAAATTAGTCTGTGTCATTATCCTTGCATGTGATGCAAAAATTCTGGTTATTATGCTGGTGGAGGGGATTGAAGAATCAGCAATATGGAGAATAGCAGTTTTAATGGGTAATGGTTTCAACGAGTCACCGGACACACAGTGGCATATTAACATCATACATTATGTAGGAGAAGCATGTGAAGGCTGCAGCAGAAGTTGGGAGTCAATAATTACCAAATTAAATGCTGCCCATTCCACCCAAACTAGCATTGAATTAAAGTGCACTTTTGCTTATGACACTTCTGTACTTTAAAACAAGCACTAATAGAGTAATTCCCACACCTCAACGGTTACAGAAGATTTATCCTTCACACTCCTCACAATGTTGGCGCTGTACGGCCAGCCATGCCACGTTCCTGCATGTGTTTCGGGAATGTCTGGACATCAAATTATTCTGGACAGCGGTTTCCCGTCACCACAATTGCAATACCACTATCAATTGACGTTTGCATTTTAGGTCTCGTTCACCTACTAGCTACCTCTAGATCTATGAGAACTTTGATAGACTTCTTATTGTTTTACGCACGTAAGACTATACTCCTTGAATGGAAATCTACTCAGCCCCCCACCTTAAATTATTGGAAGAATATAGTCAATAAAGCGGTTCCATTGTATAAATTTACCTATGAATCTAGGGGATGTCCAAAATTTTTTTCCAAAGTATGGGATATTGGACCGAGTCCAGAGATACTGTCATATCCTCTGCAACCCCTTCATAGGATACTCTGTTTTGCTTATTTTTACTGCTTAGATGGGGATCTGTATACAGAGAATGTACCATCTGACCCCTTTACCTTGTACACGCCAGTTACCTCTCCTTCAGTTCCCTAATGCTGTGTACACACAACCGGACTTTCCGGCAGACGAGGTCCGACGGTCTTCCCGACGGACTTTCGGCAGAGTTCCGACGGACTTAACGAATGGACTTGGACACACACAATCACACCAAAGTCTGATGGATTCAAACGTGATGTACGACCAGACCAGAATGTGTGGATTGCACAGTTGCGGGGTAGTTGCAGTGCAGGCCCATTCACCCTGGGTATACCTCCAGCTGCAGCCACAGCATGTGTACACCCCCAGCTGCTCCCTCTGCAGCTAAAGGGGGAGAAGTTGGGGGTGGTAAAAACAGCTTAAGCATGTGGTTTTACTGCCCCTCCAACAAGCCCTCGGTTCACATCTGTATGGCTGCGTGTAGGGCAGCCCATTCATTTCAATGGGCTTCCCTACCCACAAAAATGCAGGGAAAGAAGTCCCCAAGCTTTTTTTTTTTAAATTGCACTGCACCAAAAGCATTCCACGTTTTTCAATGTGTGAGGTATCATTAAGAATTAACCGTACCCCTAAAGAGCAGAGCATTCGTCTGTGTGTCGGGAATGAGCACGACAAAGGCAAGAAATTTCTTGTTGGGCCGTGTATTATGGCTCGAATGACTGAATTTGACCGAATTTTAATGGTTCAAGGAATGTCAGGCAAAATGGTCGGCCCTCGCGCATGTTCACTTCATCAAATCTGGCCCTCTTTGAAAAAAAGTTTGGACACCTCTGACCTAGTCTGACTGTTGGTATGATGTTCTTGTTATGAAATGCTGAATTTGTTTTATGCCAGATGTAACGGGATGCACTCCTTCCAAAAAGTTAAATTTTGTTCTCAGTTCACAGAATATTTGCCTAAAAGTCTTGGGGATACTCAAGATGTTTTTTTGGTAAATGTGAGATGAGCCTTTGTGTTCTTTTTGGTCAGCAGTGGCTTTAGCCTTGGAACTCTCCCATAGATGCCATTTTTGCCCAGTCTCTTTCTTATTGTTGAATCATGAACACCGATCTTACCTGAGGCAAGTGAGGCCTGCAGTTCTCTACATGTTGTTCTGGGTTCTTTTATGACCTCCTGGATGAATCGTCATCATGCTCTTGGAGTGATTTTTGTAGGTCGGCCAATCCTGGGAAGGTTCACCACTGTTCTAAGTTATCTCCATTTGTGGATAATGGTTCTGTCCATGGTTCACTTAGAAATTGCTTTGAAACCCTTCCTAGACAATACATGTACAATACTTTATTTCTAATCTGTTCTTGAATTTTTTTAGATTGTGGCATGATGTGTGTCTTTTTGTGATCAGTTAGTAGAGCTGCACGATTCTGGCTAAAATTGACGTTAATTTTTCCCTAAAAATAGCTTATAAAAAGACTGTTGTGCAAATACAGTGTGACATAAAATATTGCAGCAACCATTATTTTATTCTCTAGGGTCTCAGCTAAAAATATATGTGTAATGTTTGGGGGTTCTAAGTAATTTTCTAGCAAAAAATACTGATTTAAAACATAGTGTAAGAAACAAGTGTCAGAAATAGGTTTAGACTTTAAGTGGTTAAACTTCTCTCATGTCAGACCAAGTTCATTCCTTTGATCTAAGAACAAAAAGTTACAATGTTTATAGTTTTCTACCAGCTCAGACACTGTTGTGAAAAACTTGGCAGGCTGCCCGTTTTTTTTTTTTTCTTTTGACAGCTGAGTGAGCAGAGAATGCTCAACACTTGTTACATGAATGAATCTGGAAATTTTGCATTGAGATCGTGAGGGGGGGTTGAATCGAGGTCACGATTTTTAAACGATTAATCGCGCAGCTCTATCTGTTAGCGTGCTTCACTTTGTTAGACAGCTTATATTTATGTGATTTATTGATTCAACAGGTTTGGCAGTAATCAGGCCTGGGTGTGGCAGCTTTCCAAAAAAATTGTGCTTAATCACAGTTCATTCACGATTAACCACTTAAGCCCTGGACCATTTTACAGCTAAAGGACCAGGCCCCTTTTTGCGATTCAGCACTGCGTCGCTTTAACTGACAATTGCGCGGTCGTGCGACGTGGCTCCCAAACAAAATTGGCATTTTTTTTCACACAAATAGATCTTTTTTTTTTATGGTGGTATTTGATCACCTCTGTGTTTTTTGTTTTTTTTCGCTATAAACAAAAATAGAGCGACAATTTAAAAAAAAATTCAATATTTTTGACTTTTTGCTATAATAAATATCTCCCAAAAATATATAAAAATGTTTTTTTTTTTCCTCAGTTTAGGCCGATACATATTCTTCTACATATTTTTGGTAAAAAAAATCGCAATAAGCGTTTATTGATTGGTTTGCGCAAAAGTTATAGCGTCTACAAAATAGGGGATAGTTTTATGGCATTTTTATTAATATATATTTTTTTTACTAGTAATGGCGGCGATCAGCGATTTTTATTGTGACTGCGACATTATGGCGGACACGTCGGACAATTTTGACACATTTTTGGGACCATTGGCATTAATACAGCGATCAGTGCGATTAAAAATGCACTGATTATTGTAAAAATGTCACTGGCAGTGAAGGGGTTAACCACTAGGGGGCAGTGTAGGGGTTAAGTGTGTGTGTGTTTTTTTTTTTTTTTTACTGTAGGGGGGTGTGGCTTGGCGTGTGACGTCACCGATCGTCTTTCCCTATAACAGGGAACAGACGATCAGTGACAATCTCACTAGGAAGCATGGGGAGATGTTTGTCTACACTTATCTCTCCTCGTTCTTCAGCTCTGTGACCCGATCGCGGGACACCAGCGGCGATCGGGTCCGCGGGTCCTGCAGCCACGGTCACGGAGCTCAGGACCGGGTTGCAAGTGCGCAGCTGGTGGAGCGCACGTGACCCACGGCTGGGCACTTAAAGGGCAACGTACCTGTACGTGCTTGGGCCCAGCCGTGAGGCGGTCCTTAAGTGGTTAAGCATGGGAGGGGGCAATTTGTTTTTCACATAGGGCCAGACAGGTTTGAACAGGGATTTTTTTTTTCAATATCATACTTACCTAGGTAGATTGCAGCATCGCTCTGATGCTGCATCTGTCCTTGGGCACCTCTAACACTGAGAACTGAGCAATCCAACATCGCCGATCACTCGGTTCTGACAGCAGAGAGCTGCTGACTGTCACTCAGCTCTGTGCTCTGCTCCTCCTCGTTCACTGGAGTACTGAGCTGTGGTGAGGCGGGGAGCAGCCACCTCAGGCTCTCATTGGCTCACTGAGAGGCTGAGACGGGTGTCAGTCCAGGGACCTGGCAGGTCCACACTTCCATTGTCGGGATGACGTGATGCATGGGCTGTTTTCTGTGACGTCAGCAGAGAGCCGGCTTCAGTCCACTCTCTGCTGAAAATGGGTCACAGGAGTGCAAAATGATCTGCACTCCCATGACACCCATAGAAGAAGTACAGCCAAACGAAGTTTGGCTGGACTTCTCCTTTAGGCTAGGTTCACATTGCTGCGATGCGGGAACGCCGCGAATCCGTGGCGTTTTCCCGCATCGCATACCTCCCGCCGGCAGTTCACACTGCCCTATGCGGACGGCTGGGGGTGTCAATGTTATGTTAATGACACCCCCAGATCCGTCGGCATATCGCAGTGCGATCTGCCGACTCGCACAGGAATCGGATCGCATGGTGTGAACCCCCATGCGATCCGATTCCGTTGCGGACCCAAAAAAGGGTCCCGTGCGAGTTTGCTGCGGGACCGCTGCGAGTTCAGCCATACTATCTGTATGGCTGAACTCGCAGCGATACGGAGATCGGATGTGATTTGCTGTGCGAATCACATCCGGTTCTCCCCCCGCAGCGGTGTGAACCCAGCCTTAAGGTGACATTTCAAATAATAATAATAACCTATAAATATTCAACAATTATACGTGGAGAAAAGCCTTGTTATTATATCGATTTGTTTTTAATCAAAAAAAATAATTAGTGAAAGTTCCATAAAAACAAAGTTCCAATATTTTTATATTTCTAATGTTCTGATAAAAAAATAAGTGGTTTCACAATGACAAAATTTGGCATTGATCTCTGAAACTTACAGTTACTGTATTTACTAAGAAGGTCTTTGTGAAATGAAGAATTAGCAATCTGGCTAATTAGTTTTTCAAACGTTCTTTTCCTAATTCATTATGGAGTGTATCTATTAATTACATCAAATAAATTAATTTGATTTGTACTTGGTTAAGTGTGGTTAATTTAAGTAGATGCTGATGTATGTTACTTTTCAGCTTGGGAATAACTTTGTTCTAATTCTCTGTGATTATCAATGTTAAAAAGCTTGTGCTCATATAAACCGTCTATGTAATAAATGCAGCTTGCAACAAGGAACACAGAACACTGCACGCCCCCTTCACAAAGCGCATGCGCAGTAGGAAACGGGCAGTGAAGCCACAAGGCTCCACTGCCTGTTTCCCTTAGTTGGAATGGCGGCGCCGGGACCCAAGAGCCAAGGGATGGGTCATCCTCAGGCAGCCAACATCGCGGGCGCCCTGGACAGGTAAGTCTGCTTATTAAAAGTCAGCAGCTACAGTGTTTGCAGCTGCTGACTTTAAAAAAAAATTTTTTTAAGCTGGCCCTCCTCTTTAAGATATAAAAGAGGTCAAATGAGCATATAATATACAGTGGGGAAAATAATTATTTGATTCCTTGCAGATTTTGTAAGTTTGACCACTTACAAAGAAATGAAGGGTCTATTATTTTTATCATAGGTGTATTTTAACCGCTTGCCGACCAGCCACCATCATTATACTGTGGCAGGTCGGCACGATCGGCCTAAACTGACAAAAAATGAACTTTAAAAAAAATAAATGAGGATATTTATTATAGCAAAAAGTACAAAATATTGTGTTTTTTTTCAAAATCATTGCTCTTTTTTTGTTTATAGTGCAAAAAATAAAAACAAATGTTGGATGACAGGCTAGTAAATTGTCGGTGGACAACGGTTTGACGTCAGATTTTCGTATGGTCAGTACACAAATCCATCACACAAAAGTCAAAAGTACAAACACGCATGCTTGGAATCAATGCTCGCCAAACACGAAATTACCAGAAGGGGCCCAAAGGGTGGTGCTCAAGAGCTGAAATTCTTCATAGTACGTCACTACGTTCGCGTTTGTTGCACGACAATTGTGTATCGTTAGTATACAAGACATGATCCTGGCACACGCCCTTAAAGCAGTTCTTCACCCTAAAGGGGACGTTCCGCTAATCTGATCCCTCCCCCCCTCCGGTGCCACAATCGGCACCTTTCAGGGGGGAAGGGGGTGCAGTTACCTGGATAATCCAGGTATCTGCAGCCACTTCCGGGCAGACCGCCGCAGACGCCCCGCCCCCCCCCCCCCCCCCCCGTTGTGTTCTGGGAAACACACAGTTCCCAGGACTCAGCGGGGGATCTGAAGAGAAGCGCAGCACGACTCGCGCATGCGCAGTAGGGAACCGGGCAGTGAAGCCGCCAGGCTTCACTTCCCGATTCCCTGACAGAGGATGGCGGCGGGGGCAGCAACGAGACGAGCGATCGCTCGTCATCTGCCGCCGACATCGCTGGACCCTGGGACAGGTAAGTGTGATTTTATTAAAAGTCAGCAGCTGCAATATTAGTAGCTGCTGGCTTTTAATATTTTTTTTTTTAGGTGCAGAACCACTTTAAAACAAAAATCAGATGCTCAGTTGGCTAACAATCGTATCTTGTACGAGGCTTAAGACTGGGATGCCATTAAAGTGCATATGTGTGTAAAGGCAGGCGTCCCAATACTTTTGGTAATATAGCATATGTTTATTGGACTTTTAAGAAATATGTGTTTTATGGGTTTGGTAGTAGATGTTACACACTGCAGAAGGGAAATGATAGCTTCCTCTTTGCCAAGCATGCTATCAAAGGGATTAAGACTTTTATACCACATTTCATCACTCGGTATAAGTCAGTGTTTATTTGGGAATCGTAGCTTTTTAATTGCCTAAGAGATCCTGTAAATACCAAAGCATAAAACAAATGGCAAAATCCTTTTAATTCACTCACCATATGCCTGCTCTATGCTTAAGGGATTTGTGAGATGACTTGAGCTGTACATTATATGCAAGCCATTAATCAGTCAGCAGATGAGGTGGACTCTTCTGCTGATCTGCTTTCCCTGTTTTCTCTGGTGAGGTTATGCCTGGTAAATCCATGTGTTTTCTCCATATTTCCTCACGAATGCACCTGTATGATAATTTACGAGTAAATGTTTCCTGTCCTTTGTCAATTATAAAAAATATGTTTAACACCATTAACAATAACTCAACATAAACTAGAATAAAGACATTCCGGGCAACTTAACCAAACATTAAACCCATCAGTTTTCTGGTGGTAGTTCCTTTTAAAACTACCTGCACCGAATTCAAGAAAGTATTTGTGCCAGTTTTGGTAATAGTACCGACACATGCGACAAATTCAGTTCTTACTATCACAACTTTAATGGCCTATCACTATGGCTGTGATGGATTCTTAAAAATAACTACCAGTTTGCAGGTTAGGAAACAGAGCAGCTCTCAGCTGGCGTACAGAGATGTCAGTGCTCAGAGTGGGGCATATCTGTGATAGGAAGCTATCATGAATGTGACCACTTCCCCCCCACAGGGCTCTATCCCTGACTCCTTGGCCCCGTTCAGATGTTGGCTGTTGGAGATTCCCCCGTCAAGTTTTGAATGTACACTGAGGGGATAGAGATACGAGTGATGTCATCACCCAAATATTTGAAAAATCATGAGTCAACTTTGAGGAGGACCTGATAAGGAGCTAGTCTCCTTGGCCGCAATGTCTAGGTGCAGCAATAAGGCAGTATATCCAGCCGTCCTGTTTGGGACCCGGGCCCCATCAGTTGAACAGGGGGACCCAGGCACCTAAACAAGCAGGAGGGGGTTGATGAGAGTGGGGAGGGGGGCAATCACTGAAACTGAGCCCCCTTTGCCATCCTCTGCAGCACATTTTGCTTCTCCACCTCTCCCTTCCCAAATTTCAGCTGCTGTATTTACTATACTTCAGTTTGTTTATTAACAGAAAGCCTCTGTAGAGTGCTTCCTGTTCATTCACTCTCCAGTGCAGTTGAGGCTACAGAGAAAGGATTAATAAATACTTCACTGATTTGACAGGCATTGAGGAGGCATTGCCTGCTTTATCCCCTTAAACCTGGCACTAGCTGAGCAGCACCATTGAATGGGTTACACTCCACTCAAAAGTAGGTAAAATTCCTGCCATGGCTTCAAAGCAAGCCATCACAGCTGTGGCATGTGTACAACCCTAGCCACTGCTTTGGGGCGGGGGGGGGGGGCCTGTCAGGTAGGCTGGATTGGGCCCCATTATTTCTAACAGCAGCCTATTGGGGATGTCAGGACTTGTGTTATTGCTTGGGTCAACTACTGGTGGCACTGTTGTTTTTAGCACCAAATGGTGTAGTTCTGGTGGCCACCAGCGGGTGTCTCCCAGCAGATGTACATACTGATAATAAAGCTGCACCTGATGTGGAACTGCTGGCAAATATTAGTCAATCCTTCACTGAGGCTCAGGGCTTCAGTATTCCCCTGCAAGCCTTGACCCTTCCTCATGTCCTGAACTCTATCCTGAATCCTGACCCAGAGACCTGTCCCCTGGTACCTGCTTCCTGCTCCCATTACTTACTGTCTCCCAGTACCTGGCTTCTTGTTCCCCTTTTCTCTTGTCCCTGTCTTGTTTGCTTATATGTGTTCCCTTCACTTGTATATAGCCAGTTAGATTGTTAGTTAGGTGTTATTTGATTGGTTTTCACCTGTGTCATTATCTTTAATAAATACACATTTTCACTTATTCATCTGGTCCTGATTCCTTTAAGTGCAGCCATCTGATCTGATCACCCCTGCTGGATGTCTGAGGCCGCGTACACACGCGGGGACTGTTCGGCCAACTTTGTCCGCTGAACAGTGTTTCGGCAAACAGTCCGCTCGTGTGTGGGCTTTCAGCGGACAGTTTCAGCGAACAGTCCGCTGAACAAGGTTTTTCGGAAATTCCGAAAAACTGTCCGCTGAAACAAAGTTTCAGCGAACAGTCCCCTCGTGTGTAGGCTTGTTCGTCAAACTAAGTTCCGCGCATGCTCAGAAAGGATTTACACGCCGAAAGTTATAATGCAGTGTATAGGACGTCGTATTTTTCGTCCCGTCGTACGTGCCGTTCACGTCATCGCGCACGGTTTCAGCAAACTGTTCGTTCGTCGTGTGTGGCCATGTCCGTCCATGCTAATTTTGAGCGGACTGTTTGCCGAAACTGTTTGACGGACAAAGTTGGGCGAACAGTCCCCGCGTGTGTACGCGGCCTTAATGTGGTATCTGTGACAGGGGAAATGAAAGACTAATGAACCATCAGATCTGCCTTGCTTTTGATTGACAGGGCAATGGGCAGGTTCCATAGCATTATTGCAGAGGCCTAAATGAATTCTAAAGGGTGTCTACAACACTTTTTTTTAATTCCCATGATTGTCCTTTATAGAAACTCCTAATACAATCATTAAAACCTTCACATATAAAATACATTGTGAATGTACCATAATTCTTTTAAGATCATGTTTCATAAATCTATTGGTCTGCTTCAAATTTCAAAGATGCAGCCTAGGAGGAGGGGTTGCTGCAGAGGCCCTAGCTCAGGGGTGCCCAACCTTTTTAAGAGCGAGGGCCACTTAAGCAACTTGGTAACTAGTCGCTGGCTACAATGAGCGGAGCGGGTGGATGATCATGTCACGGCTACTCTATAGGCCCTCCGATCTGATCCACCCAGATGGAAGGGGGCAAACTCCCTTCTATTTTTTTTAATCAGATTTTTAGGACCGGATTGGAGGCAGGTGGGAGTAAACGGACAAAAGTCTGTTTACATCTGCCGCTCTGTAGAGGTGAATTGAGGATCCGATTGGGTAGGGCCGATTGTGTGAAAAGGGCCTAAACTGCTTTCACACTGATGATTACCCACACAGCGGGTGCAGGGTAGTGCTGTGGGTTAAGTGAACTTTGCCATAGACTCTGCCTGTGGCAAAAGTCGACGCTGTACAGGAAGCATCGGCTTATGGGCTCTGCTCTGCAGCTTTCTTCCTCTACCACCAGCTTCCGTCACAACACTGATGCTGTGGTATGACGGGTCAGCAACCTGCAATCTGGGCTTGCTAACCGGCCATTCCAAAGCAAGAGGTCGCGGGCCACATCAAAGGGCTCCACAGGCCACATGTAGCCCCCGGGCCACTGGTTGGCCACCCCTGCCCTAGCTGGTAACGTGTTGGAAGTCACATGCTACTGGGTAGATGTTTGCACTTCAAAACTCTCAATAGGCATCATACAGGGAAATACTATGCCTTCAGTCAGCCTCTGTAGGCAGAGGAACAGATGAAAAAGCCCTGATGTCACTGGAGGGTTCCAGCTCTGGTCCACACCTGGAAACATGGTGGCACTGAAAGAAGCAGAACCACTTTTTTGCTTGCAGTGCCACAACTGCTTTCCATAGGAGCTGTTACTAAGACTGGGACTTTGATTTTGTGCGTGATATATAAAAAATGTTGGCTGCAGAATAAAGCAAACTGATTAGGGATAAACATTGCTACAGATGGAAAGAAAATACCTTTAAACACAAATGTCTGTATTTTGCTGGATCCCCATTACATAGAAGGAACAAATAAATGAGGAATCCTGTTGTGACTCAATCTTTATTGCCTTCTGAGACACAGACACACAGTATTACAGAAAAAAAAATATGATACTGAACTCCAAGCTATATAGAAAGCCAGCAGATGATTCATTTCACTATTGCCCAAAAAATATGAACATACAGTACCAGTTTTAGGCTTAGTATATTTCTAAAGATACACTCAAGCCACAACAATTTAGCATTTCAATTCTAGGAACACAATCGATCTACATTTTCTGTGTGACAAACATTACATTCCTATGGCTGCGGCTTCCTTAAAGATGATCTATCATTATTATTTTTTACAGTTCTGTCCCCTATGGAACAGAGTACTTTCATAGGTTTATGAGTGTGTCCTTCTCCCCTCCCCTCCCACCATGGCCAATCTGACAACAGCTATGAAGGAGATGGCTAATTTTTAGCTGCAGGTTGTCTTGGCTGTGAGCACTTTCCTGAGACAGGCAAGAGCAAGCGAAATGCAGAAGCTGACACATCCCACCTCCCTCTGCACTTCTCTTGCCTAGACAAGCTGTGGCTGTGAATCAGCCGTCACTTTCAAAACTGTTGTCCGATTGGCCATAGCAAAATTGGAAGAGGGCAGATCAGACCTCATAACTAGGATTAGAAAGCACTTAGAAATCTGGGACAAAAGTACTACATGTCCCAGAACTGTAAAAAAATGATATTGGTTGATGTTCTATAATTTTAGAGGGCTCTTTAATCTGGTGAATCTGTTTCAAGTTCCTCCCTCTGTAGTTTTCAAAAAGAGATGTTGTATATTTAACATAGACTGATATTATATGATGATGTATTCTGGCCTGGGGCACAACTCATTAGATAAAACCCACTGCAGTTGGTGAAAGCTTTGACCTTAGCATAGTGATTACTATGGGGGTTATTTACAAAAGGCAAACTCACTTTAGTGCAGTCGCTGTAAATCTAAGGGGTAGATCTGAAATGAGTGGAAGCTCTGCTGGTTTTCATTATCCAATCATGTGCAAGCTAAAATGCTGTTTTATATTTTCCTTTGCATGTCCCCCTCAGATCTACAGTGACTTGACTTTCAAGTGAACTTGCAGTGCAATGTGGATTTTACTTTAATAAATAACCCCCATTGCTTCCTGGATATGGTCGGCTGTTTGTTGGAAGATGCTCTAAAGACTATTAGCAGCATTTAGCTGTAATCTCTGTCTGTACAGCACATGCTTTCTGCATTCCCTGAGGTATAGAACTGATGAGGGGCAGTGTTTCTCCAACATGAAGGCAGTTGTCAAAGAAGATAAAGTAGCTATTACTGCGATCCCTTATAAGCTGATCCCTATTTCACGTATGAAACTAAAGAATGACTTCAACCGATTATGTGAATAATTCCTTTGAGTACATTCAGATTGTCATGCTGGAAATTCAGTGAGACCTGTGTCCGTTTTGATCTGTAAGGCCTCATGCAAACAGGACGTTTACGCTTTGTACCATTGCTGACAGCTGAAGCGATAACAAAACAGTTGCAGTAGGTATCGGTAGTTGGTATTGGCGAGTACCAAAAAAAAAGTATCAGTACTCATACTGGTAAAAAAAAAAAATGGTATTGATGCATCCCTAATGACAGTGTTGTTATTCTATCAATTTACAATATATCTGCAAATGCATTTAAAAAAAAAAAACATGGCTTTTTCAGACATTTCAGTTCAATAAATTATCATTAATTGTTTTGCATTTAAGTGGAAATTTGTCAGGGCAATGGCTGGTGTTGGCGCTTCAATCATCCCGGCACCATGGTTGTTATGGTGTCAGGGTGATTGAAGCGCATTATTTATATTGTTATATTGTAATATACAATGAAATAGTTCAATTCACCTTAAGGCAGAATCAGTGAGAGCCCTGAGCGTGTCAATTGCCACATCGCCTGCCACCAGATGTGGATTGTCACTTGCCACGTCACCTGCTAGTGCCACCAGATGTGGATTGTCACTTGCCATGTTGCCTGCTAGTGCCACCAGATGTGGATTGTCACTTGTCACGTCGCCTGCTAGTGCCACCAGATGTGGATTGTCACTTGCCATGTCACCTGCCAGTGCCACCAGATGTGTATTGTCACTTGCCACGTCGCCTGCTAGTGCCACCAGATGTGGATTGTCACTTGCCATGTCACCTGCCAGTGCCACCAGATGTGTATTGTCACTTGCCACGTCACCTGCCAGTGCCACCAGATGTGTATTGCCACTGCATTGGTGACAGCACTGGTCCATTTAGTACAGAGGCAGGCCTCTGTGCAGTTGACAGTTCTGAGTGAGGGCAGGAGAGTGAGATGCAGGGCGGGCAGTGAGAGATGCACCTCCGACATTGAAGAGGCCGGGCTGTGAGGGTGGAAGAGTGGTGATGCGGGGTGGGCAGAGAGAGATGGTGTCATCTGTCACCGCCCGCTTCTCTCATTCGCCCACGCGCTTGTCTCATACACCCCGCTATTTTGACAGAACACTGTGTCTTTCATGCCGCCTGCCCGGTTCCAACATGCCGCCCGCCCACGTGGCTCCAACGTGCCGTTTGCCCAACTAGCTCCGACATCCACCCGCCTGGCTCTAATGCCGCCCGCCCACCTGGCTCTCATGCCACCCACCCGCCTGGCTCTGATATGCGGTCCGCCTGGCTCTCATGCCGCATCTGTCCTGTGGCCCAGCTGCAGAGAGGCCACGGCCCGGTAGTGGGCCGCGGCCCGGTGGTTGGGAACCCCTGCCCTAGTATGTGTTCTAACTGTAGGGGGATGGGAGTGACTGGAGGAAATGACAGATCGTTGTTCCTAGCTAGTAGGAACTCACAATCTGTCTCTCCTCTCCTCACAGAACAGAGATGTGTGTGTTTGCACACACACATTCCTGTTCTGGCTCTCGTGCCCACATCGGCACCCCCGCAGTGCAGTGGGTGCTTAAATGGGCCGAAGTACAGTTACGACGATTCGCGTGAAACATGGCGACTTTCCGCAGTATAATGACGATGGCTGGTCGCAAGTGGTTAAACTAATACTTTGTTGAAGCACCTTTTGACCTTTTCACCTTTTTGAACAGTAAAGTCAGTTTATATAGTGAAATACAGGACTTAGAATTTTAAAAGCAGCGGCAACCCTGCTCATCTCACAGGTTTGCTAATCTGACAGAAGTTCGCTGCTTTTAAAATTCAAGATCTAAGTAGTCAGACGGAGTTGTAAGTACTGTATTTCACTATATAAACTGACTTTACTGTTATAAATAAGTGTAAAATGCAAAACTTCGGTGGGTGTACCAACATGTCCGCTTTCCCCCTTCTTAACCTTACTGTGGATGAGTGTGGCGTTTAGCAAGATGGCGGTGACGGAACGTCACTTCTGTAGCAAACTGTGATGGGTCGCCAAATATGTATTTACACCCACTCTTCTTTGCAAAAACACTCCAAATCTGTCAGATTGCGAGGGCATTTCCTGGGCACAGCCCTCCTCAGATCATCCCACAGATTTCCAATCGGATTCAGGTCTGGACTCTGGCTGGGCCATTCCAAAACTTCAATCTTCTTCTGGTGAAGCCATTCCTTTGTTGATTTGGATGTATACTTTGGGTCGTTGTTATGCTGAAAGATGAAGTTCATCTTCATGTTCAGCTTTCTAGCAGAAGCCTGAAGGTTTTGTGCCAATTTTCACTGGTATTTGGAACTGTTCATAATTCCCTTTACCTTGACTAAGGCCCCTGTTCCAGCTAAAGAAAAACAGCCCCAAAGCATGATGCTGCCACCACCATGCTTCACTGTGGGTATGGTGTTCTTTTGGTGACGTGCAGTGTTGTTTTTGCGCTAAACATCAGACCATAACACATTTTTCCACATGCTTTTGGGAGACTTCAGATGTGTTGTTGCAAAATTTAGCCGTGCTTGGATGTTTTTCTTGGTAGAAAAGGCTTCCGTCTTGCCACTCTACCCCATACATATGAAGAATAAAGGAGATTGTTGTCACATGTACCACACAGCCAGTACTTGCCAGATATTCCTGCAGCTCCTTGAAGTTGCTGTAGGCCTCTTGGCAGTCTCCCTGACGAGTTTTCTTCAGGTCTTTTTATCAATTTTGGAGGGATGTCCAGTTCTTGGTAATGTCACTGTTGTGCCATATTTTCTGTACTTGATGATGACTGTCTTCACTGTGTTCCATCGTGTATTTAATAGACATGTGCAGAGTAAAATATTTTGTTTCGGAATTTCGTTTTCGTCCGAAAAATTAATTTATTTAGTTACTCCCGAAATTCGTTTTTATTTATTTCGTTTTTCGTTCAAAAATTGCATTCGTCCGAAAATCCACATGAATTACGATCGAATCTTTCTTTGAAGGCTTATGGTGTCTGTCGAATGTATAAAGAAGATTCGACGGAGCTAGTATATAGCATACTTCGTGTGAACTTTAGAACCCTATTAAAGTCTATGGGACTCCAGCGTTCAAAATCTAAAGTGCTAATTTGCAAGTTACTGTCCTAAAAAGTGTTTGGGGACCTGGGTCCTGCCCCAGGGGACATGTATCAATGCAAAAAAAGTTTTAAAAACGGCAGTTTTTTCGGGAGCAGTGATTTTAATAATGATTAAAGTGAAACAATAAAAGTGTAATATTCCTTTAAATTTTCGTAGGGGGGGGGGGGGGGTGTCTATAGTATGCCTGTGAAGGGGCGCATATTTCTGGTGCTTAGAACTGTCCCTGCACAAAGTGTCATTTATGCAGGAAAAAAAGTCCTTTAAAATCACTCGCAGCTATTATGAATTGTCAGCTCCGTAATACAGAGAACACTCATTGAAAGTCATTGATAAAATAAATAAATAAATAAAAAAAGCGTGTGGGTCCCCCAAATTCAATTACCAGGCCCTTCAGGTCTGGTATGGATATTAAGAGGAACCCCGCGTCAAAAAAAAAAAATTGACATGGGGTCCCCCTAAAAATCCATACCAGACCCTTTATCCGAGCACGCAACCTGGCAGGTCGCAGGAAAAGAGGGGGGGACGAGAGAGAGGCCCCCCCTCCCTCCTGAACCGTACCAGGCCACATGCCCTCAATGTTGGGAGGATGCTTTGGGGGTCTGTGACCCCTCAAAGCACCTTGTCCCCATGTTGATGAGGACAAGGGCCTCATCCCCACAACCCTGGCCGGTGGTTGTGGGGGTCTGCGGGCGGGGGGCTTATCAGTATCTGGAAGCCCCATTTAACAAGGGGACCACCAGATCTGGCCCCCCCTGTTTGAAATGGTAAGGGGGTACAAAAGTACTCCTACCATTTCACAAAGAAAGTGTAAAAAATAGTTAAATAAGACAAACACACTTTTGAAAAATTCTACCCCCCCTACGAAATTTAAAGGAATATTACACTTTTATTGTTTCACTTTAATCATTATTAAAATCACTGCTCCCGAAAAAACTGCTGTTTTTTTAAAACTTTTTTTTGCATTGATACATGTCCCCTGGGGCAGGACCCGGGTCCCCAAACACTTTTTAGGACAGTAACTTGCAGAATCTTTTCTCTCTGTCAAATCTTTTTTCTCTGTCGAATATTTTCTTTATATAATCTTGGACTAATAGAGGTAAGGTTAGGCACATTCGACCACAGGTTCTATAGACACAGATTGTTATTGTCAGAGTCACGTCGAAACTCCTATTCTATATCGAACTGTTGTAACAATGAAAACGAAAATAAAGCATTTATTTCTGTCGGATCTTTTGTTTTTTCGGATTCTGTGCTTTCGTTATCGTTAATCGTCAATACGAAAACGAAAATAGCTGAAATTCGGACGAAAATGCATTCTGACGAAAACGAATGCGCATGTCTAGTATTTAATGCCTCGGAAATTCTTTTGTACCCTTCTCCTGACTGATACCTTTTAAAAACGAGATCCCTCTGATACTCTGCAAGCTCTCTGCGGACCATGGTTTTTGCTGTAGGATGTGACTAAGAAAGTCAGGAAAGACCTACTAGAACAGCTGAACTTCATTTTGGGTTAATCAGAGGCACTTGAAATGATGGTAGGTGTGTACTCACTCCTATTCCACATGAGTTTGAATGTGATTGCTTAATTCTGAACACAGCTACTTCCCCAGTTATAAGAGGGTGTGCACACTTATGCAATCACATTATTTTATTTTTTTATTTTTACTTCTTCCCCTCCTAAAATGTTTCAATCTGTTTTTCAACTGAGTTGTACAGTGTATAGGTCACATTAAAGGTGGAAAAAGTTCTGAAATGATTTATCTTTGTCTGATTTTGTTACATCACAGAAACTTGACATTTTAACAGGGGTGTTTAGACTTTTTATTTCCACTGCAGGTGGGAGCCCCTGCATTCACTTCTTGCTATATTTCTCTTTTTTTTTCTTATTGATCTACTTTAATGCTCTGGCTGGAGTTTATGAGTAAAGCCCCCTCCTAGCTTGTTCAGAAATTTACCGGAGGTATAAAAATACACAGCCAACCATCCAGTCCATTACAACAGGCATATGCAATTAGCGGACCTCCAGTTGTTGCAAAACTACAAGTCCCATCATCCCTCTGTCTCTGGGTGTCATGCTTGTGGCTGTCAGAGTCCTGCTATGCCTCATGGGACTTGTAGTTCCGTAACAGCTGGAGGTCCGCTAATTGCATATCCCTTCATCACAACATTGGGGACCTTCCTGCTTGTAGGTTACTTTAGACAGCACATCCAACCATACAGATAATAAGAAAGCATTGGAATGCTTTTCAAATGTAACCCACCTATCATGGAACTGTTGCATTGTATATGTACGTCTCTAAAAATCCTAAACTAGCTATGCATTTGTTTACACAATGTACATTGCTATGTGCCTAAAACATGTACTTGTTTGATTTAAAAAATATTATCGAAACAAAGAAATATTCCCTGGGATTGATAAGGTCTAATAGTATGGACAGAGATATGTGCTTAGCTCCTTAGCATAATAATTCAGAAACATGTTAAAAAAAAGTATTGATCAATGCCTTTCTGTGTATGTTTAGTGTATTGAGAATAAAATATTTGATCATAAAACTAAATAAAAATAGTGCACGTGTTATGCTTGTTTGACTCAACCCTTATCCAGCTTATTCCACAACGAAAGCAATTTTTTCTCACCTAATCTCATTCCTCTATATCAGTGTTTCTCAACTCCAGTCCTCAAGGCACCCCAACATGTCATGTTTTCAGGCTTCCCATTATTTTGCACAAGTGATTTGATCAGTTTCACCCCCTTAGGCCTCTTTCACACCAACGTGCCGTTCAGGCCCGCCTGTCAGTTTTTCAGGCGGACCTGAACGGGTGCTCCATAGAGCTCTATGGAGCGTCGGATGTCAGCGGTGACATGTCCGCTGACATCCGACCCGCTCCGATCCGAAAAAGTGTGACGGAGGAAAAAGCTATTTTTCCATCCGTCTGCGGATCGGATCGGATGACGACGGGCACTGCGGTCCGTCGTCATCCGATCTCCCATAGGGGAGAGCGGCGCTGTGACAGGTCCGTCCCTGCGCAGTGTGCAGAGACAGACCTGTCATCTCCCTGCTCAGCGGGGATCGGCGGAGTGATCCCCGCTGAGCAAACGGACATCCACGGGGCGGATCAGAACTGATCCGCCCCGTGTGAAAGGACCCTTAGTAATTTCCACAGCTGTTTCATCTGAGGGAAATTCTGAAAACATGACTTGTTGGGGCGCCTCAAGGACGACATGTAATATGTTGTTATAGTTTACTTCACTTTGCAGACTGTTTTTTTTGCTTTACCTTATTAAATAATATATGTCAGCCCACTTGCAGCACCCCAGCCCTCTTGCCCTGTGGCTAAGCAGCTGCATTCTATATCTCATATTTGTCCTATAAGGCTTTTTATAGTAATTTATTATTATGCCTTACATTTTTGACCTAATAGTGTATTCATATAATTAATAAGTACATTTTCTTTTCCAGAAAGAGACCAAAGGCCAATTTCTTATTGACTATATCTACAACCACTACAACCTGTTAGAAAAGGACTACTTTGGAATTCGCTTTGTTGACCCAGAAAAACAGCGGGTATGTACATTATAAAAATAGGAACCTGCATTATTATGCTACATAAATTGAAACAGTGACTCTCAATGAAGTCACCTTATAGTTAATGAAACTAATGAAAATGTTTTAGTGTTTTGTAATGTAGATATTTCAGTGCCTTTTTCTGATGTTATTGACATTTTCAGCTTATGTGCCACATAAGTAGTGGCAAGCTATGGTGGATCACACAAGATATGGAGACAAATTGACCGCTTTAAACAGTATCCACCCTCACATAGACTTTTATCTTCAAATGGGAAAAATCCTACATAGAATACAGTACCTGGGCAAGTGCATGTTCACTCATACCTGACACTGTATCCAGCAAATCACCGTCCAACATTCCAAACCCTCAAAGAGTCACTATTCTGGACAAAGCACAATCAGGGGAATTCAAAACAACTCAATGACCATTTTTTGGACGTAGTTCCCTTAAGAAGTACCTGCACCTGATTCAGTGAAGCATATGCTTTTTGAGCACATCTGTTATCACACACCTCTCTTCCCTAAGCAAATTATTGTCATTTATTCCCCGTTTAATTACCTGCCCACCCATATGTCTCACTCTTATGGTTCCAAGTGGGAGGGTGAGCTACTAAATCCAAGGAATATTTGCAACAAATTTGGTCCACGGTTGCCACCTGTCCTATATGGATAACTTCCATTCAGTGTGCCACTAATGTGCTCCAATGGTACATAGTGCCAACCAGATTAACACACCTTCTCTCCTCGCATTACCCACTGTGCTTTAGTGGCTGCAAAAGCATTAAAGGTGTCCTATGGACCTGCCCAATGTTAAACAGAGTCTGAACCAAAGTGTTCAACTCTGCACCTCATTTGCTTGTTTTCTCCCAAAAACTATTGGCTTGTGCTCCAAATGCCAATTTAAGATGACTACTTATGTGTTACTGGCACCTAAACAAACTATTTTCAAATCCTAGAAGAAGCAATTTGTACATGTTACCACGTAAAGAGGTGGTAAAGCACCTGAAGGCTCAAAACTCAGACATCAACTAGCCTTTGACATTGCTGGCTTTGTCCCTGCTCACTCCTGCCTCATGCACACTGATTACTTTGATGTGTTGTTTCAGTAACCAATGGTAAACGGTATGCGGTGGGAGGTGTTAGGGCCATATGCAGTGCCAAAGAAATTAGAACATAAAACGATCTTCTCCAACTCTTCTCCTTACTGCCACATCAAACCTGGGTGTCAAGGGTTGTACGAGCCATCTTCGCTCACAGACATTAAAGGGGTTGTAAAGTTATTTTTTTTATTAGCTTATTATCTTCTTCTAAGCTGAGGCAGTGCTATTTCACTTACCTGTTCTTTCTGTTCCTCTCCAATTGTCACTGGTCCCTCTTCAAAATCTTCTCTTTCTGTAGTACTTCCTGGTTGCTTCTCACTGTCTCTCGAGCCGTTGGTGTGTGGTGGTGAGGAGTTATGCTCGCCCCAGGCTAGTACTACAGCCCTGCGTGGAGACGCTCTGTACGTAACAGAGAGACACAGAGGCTGGTGGTTTGTGGGTGTGTCTGCAGTGATGCAGCACCTCCTTCTATTCCTTATTAGGATTTTGCACTGATCTACACAGCCCCGCCTTGGCTCCGCCCCCTAGCAGTCTGCAGACTAGAATCATAACGTAAGATCTTCAAAACTAAAGTCAAAGAGACAAGAAAACAGCTGCAGCCTCTAAAGTTTATATTAACCAACAAGGTAATCTTTAACCAAGCATTATAGGGGACTATTTAATTACTGTCAATTTGCAATATAATGTTTATTTAGATGATTTCCTTTACTGTATTCATGCACCAGCAAGCATGTACTGCTCATACACAATATAAACAAAAACGCCCCACCCCCCAACCACATTGCCTAGGCAGTAATATTATTTTTACATGCATCCCAGCTTTATATCTCTCTCATGTACATCCCTATGCCTGCTCATCCATCCCTCCATCCCTATGTCTGCTCATCCATCCCTCCATCCCTATGTCTGCTCATCCATCCCTCCATCCCTATGTCTGCTCATCCATCCCTCCATCCCTATGTCTGCTCATCCATCCCTCCATCCCTATGTCTGCTCATCCATCACTCCATCCCTATGTCTGCTCATCAATCCCTCCGCCTTATTTATTATACATACTTCTCTCCGTCACATCTCTGTCATGTCCATCCCTCCATCCCTATGTCTGCTCATCCATGGCTCCATCCCTATGTCTGCTCATCCATGGCTCCATCCCTATGTCTGCTCATCCTTCCCTCCGCCTTATTTATTATACATACTTCTCTCCATCACATCTCTCTCATGTCCATCCCTCCATCCCTATGTCTGCTCATCCATCCCTCCATCCCTATGTCTGCTCATCCATCCCTCCATCCCTATGTCTGCTCATCCATCACTCCATCCCTATGTCTGCTCATCCATCCCTCCATCCCTATGTCTGCTCACCATCCCTCCATCCCTATGTCTGCTCATCCATCCCTCCGCCTTATTTATTATACACACTTCTCTCCGTCACATCTCTGTCATGTCCATCCCTCCATCCCTATGCCTGCTCATCCATCACTCCATCCCTATGTCTGCTCATCCATCCCTCCGCCGTATTTATTATACACACTTCTCTCCGTCAGATCTCTGTCATGTCCATCCCTCCATCCCTATGTCTGCTCATCCATCCCTCCATCCCTATGTCTGCTCATCCATCCCTCCGCCTTATTTATTATACACACTTGTCTCTGTCACATCTCTTTCATGTCCATCCCTCCATCCCCATGTCTGCTCATCCATCCCTCTGCCTTATTTATTATACATACTTCTCTCCATCACATCTCTCTCATGTCCATCCCTCCATCCCTATGTCTGCTCATCCATCCCTCCATCCCTATGTCTTCTCACCATCCCTCCATCCCTATGTCTGCTCACCATCCCTCCATCCCTATGTCTGCTCATCCATGCCTCCATCCCTATGTCTGCTCATCCATCCCTCCGCCTTATTTATTATACATACTTCTCTCCATCACATCTCTCTCATGTCCATCCCTCCATCCCTATGTCTGCTCATCCATCCCTCCATCCCTAGGTCTGCTCATTCATCCCTCCATCCCTATGTCTGCTCATCCATCACTCCATCCCTATGTCTGCTCATCCATCCCTCCGCCTTATTTATTATACACACTTCTCTCCGTCACATCTCTGTCATGTCCATCCCTCCATCCCTATGTCTGCTCATCCATCCCTCCATCCCTATGTCTGCTCATCCATCCCTCCATCCCTAGGTCTGCTCATTCATCCCTCCATCCCTATGTCTGCTCATCCATCCCTCCATCCCTAGGTCTGCTCATTCATCCCTCCGTCCCTATGTCTGCTCATCCATCCCTCCATCCCTATGTCTGCTCATCCATCCCTCCATCCCTATGTCTGCTCATCCATCCCTCCATCCCTATGTCTGCTCATCCATCGCTCCATCCCTATGTCTGCTCATCCATCACTCCGCCTTATTTATTATACACACTTCTCTCCGTCACATCTCTGTCATGTCCATCCCTCCATCCCTATGACTGCTCATCCATCCCTCCATCCCTATGTCTGCTCATCCATCCCTCCGCCTTATTTATTATACATACTTCTCTCCATCACATCTCTCTCATGTCCATCCCTCCATCCCTATGTCTGCTCATCCATCCCTCCATCCCTATGTCTGCTCATCCATCCCTCCATCCCTATGTCTGCTCATCCATCCCTCCATCCCTATGTCTGCTCATCCATCCCTCCATCCCTATGTCTGCTCATACATCCCTCCATCCCTATGTCTGCTCATGCTCATGATTTTAAACTATTTAGGGTTATAATATTTATAGATTTATTATTATTATACACAATTTATATAGCGATTACAATTTACGCAGCGCTTTACTATATCTATATATATATATATATATATATATATATATATATATATATATATATATATATATATATATATATACAGTGGTGTGAAAAAGTGTTTGCCCCCTTCCTCATTTCCTGTTCCTTTGCATGTTTGTCACACTTAAGTGTTTCGGAACATCAAACCAATTTAAACAATAGTCAAGGACAACACAAGTAAACACAAAATGCAATTTGTAAATGAAGGTGTTTATTATTAAAGGTGAAAAAAAATCCAAACCATCATGGCCCTGTGTGAAAAAGTGATTGCCCCCTAAACCTAATAACTGGTTGGGCCACCCTTAGCAGCAACAACTGCAACCAAGCGTTTGCGATAACGTGCAATGAGGCTTTTACAGCGTCCTGGAGGAATTTTGGCCCACTCATCTTTGCAGAATTGTCCTAATTCAGTTACATTAGAGGGTTTTCGAGCATGAACGGCCTTTTTAAGGTCATACCACAACATCTCAATAGGATTCAGGTCAGGACTTTGGCTAGGCCACTCCAAAGTCTTCATTTTGTTTTTCTTCAGCCATTCGGTGGTGGACTTGCTGGTGTGTTTAGGATCATTGTCCTGCTGCAGAACCCAAGTTCCTTTCAGCTTGAGTACACGAACAGATGGTCGGACATTCTCCTTCAGGATCTCTTGGTAGACAGCAGAATTCATAGTTCCTTTTATCACGGCAAGTCTTCCAGGTCCTGAAGCAGCAAAACAGCCCCAGACCATCACACTACCACCACCATATTTTACTGTTGGTATAATGTTCTTTTTATGAAATGCAGTGTTCCTTCTACGCCAGATATACTTGGACACACACCTTCCAAAGAGTTCCACTTTTGTCTCATCGGTCCACAGAATGTTGTCCCAAAAGTCTTGGGGATCATCAAGATGTGTTGTGGAGAAATTGAGACGAGCTTTGATGTTCTTTTTGCTCAGCAGTGGTTTTCTCCTTGGAACTCTGCCATGCAGGCCATTTTTGCCCAGTCTTTTCCTGATGGTGGAGGCATGAACGCTGACCTTAACTGAGGCAAGTGAGGCCTGCAGTTCCTTGGACGTTGTTGTGGGGTCTTTTGTGACCTCTTGGATGAGTCGTCGCTGCGCTCTTGGGGTAATTTTGGGCGGCCGGCCACTCCTGGGAAGGTTCACCACTGTTCCATGTCTTCGCCATTTGTGGATAATGGCTCTCACTGTGGTTCGCTGGATTCCCAAAGCTTTGGAAATGGCTTTATAGCCCTTTCCAGACTGATAGATCTCAATTACTTTCTTTCTCAATTGTTCCTGAATTTCTTTGGGTCTCGGCATGATGTGTAGCTTTTAAGGATCTTCTGGTGGACCTTACTGTGTCAAGCAGCTCCTATTTAAGTGATGCCTTGATTGTGAACAGGTGTGGCAATAATCAGGCCTGGGTGTGGCTAGAGAAATTGAACTCAGGTGTGGACAACCACAGTTATAGTATGTTTTAACAAGGGGGGCAATCACTTTTTCACACAGGGCCATGATGGTTTGGATTTTTTTTCACCTTTAATAATAAACACCTTCATTTACAAATTGCATTTTGTGTTTACTTGTGTTGTCCTTGACTATTGTTTAAATTGGTTTGATGTTCCGAAACACTTAAGTGTGACAAACATGCAAAGGAACAGGAAATGAGGAAGGGGGCAAACACTTTTTCACACCACTGTATATATATATAAAATCATTTTTTTCTGTATTTAAATTTAGTTTTAAAAAACTCATACTATACATTTTTCTAATGAAAAAAATGTAAACTTTATTGGAATAAATCATCGTATCTTCTGTTATAATTACAGTATAATTACATTTTTCGATTACATATAAATATATATATATATATATATATATATATATATATATATATATATACACACACATATACATATATATATATATATATATACACACATATACATAATTTTTTTTTTCTTTTTATATGTAATCAAAAAATTTAATTATACTGTAATTATAACAGAAAATACAATGATTTATTGCAATAAAGTTTACATTTATTTCATTAGAAAAAATGTATAGTATGAGTTTTTAAAAAATAAATTTAAATCCAGAATATATATATATAGTAAAGTGCAGCGTAAATTGTAATCACTATATAAATCATAAATCGTGTATAATAATAATAAATAAATAAATAAATATATATATATATATATATATATATATATATATATATATATATATATATATATATATATATATATATATGTGTGTATTGTAACCACAGACAAAAGCAGACATGGTAATACGGTTTACATAGACTGGGAAATCAATCGTTTTGTATAGATTTTAGCTTTTACCATGCTGCTTTCGTTTCTATTGTTGGAGGCTGGAATGTGTGTTAACTGGGGGCGGTGTGTGGAGATGGGTGTTAACTTAGGATCTGTGTGGGCAGGAATGGGTGTTTACTGGGGGCGTTTTACACGAGAACTTTGCTCGTTCTCGGTAACCAGGCGAAATGAAAAAAAAAGACAGTGCGCATGCGCGCACGCGCAATGCCGCTAAGCATGATGGGAATTGTAGTTTTTTATTACGCTGTGCCGTGCCTGTCATGAACGCGCACCGCAAACCCGGAAATAAAGGCAGAGACAGCAGAGGAAATGAAGGGGCATGATATTGAAGGTAGATTTTCGGATATATAGAAAAAATATATATAAAAGTAAGAACATGAATGTGTATAAGTACCTAACAGACATTGATTTAAACCTATAAAATTTTTACCTTTACAACCCCTTTAACACTTGCCCAAGGAAGCTGCTTTGCCCTACATGGTAACATAGTCAGCTTGTCAGCACATGTTATTTGTACTGTATGTATGATTTGAGCTCGGGTATGCCCAATTGGCTCTATCTTGTAGACTTTTTTGCTAAAACTCAATTAAAAAGAAGGTTAAAAAAAAATTATTAATAAAAGCAGTAAGCAAACATAATGGTTTGGTTATGCTTCTAAGGCTGCTCAGCTGTGAATCATCCATGATTTTAGAAATAGGGCAGTAGACATTTACTAAAGGCAAATAGGTTGTTCACGCTGCAAGGGAATTTCCCAATAGTTTAGTAAATGTGGGCAAATTCACTTTGTAAAGAATACCTAAGCACATCCAGGGAAAATAAAACAGTATTTTTGCTTGCATGTGATTAGATGCTGCTTGTGTTGAAACATGAGACATGCGACATGGCACTGCATGGATTAACGCATGGCCTTTGTGTGTAGTTTGAGAACTGACATTTCCTGTGAAGAAACTATATATTCCACAATCCCTCGGTCTCTGTCTAGTGCTCTTCAGGTGAGAGCTAAACAGTAATTAGATCTGACAGACCAAGCAGGCAGAGCAATTAACAGATAGATCACCATGCAGTCTTTTGCCATTTTAGAACGCCCACAGTTGTGATGTAACACAGAGGAAATGGTGAGGCATGGATTGCATCCTGAATCAAGAAGTTGCCTATCCTTTTTAGTTAATATGGACAAGCTAGGTGAATGAATACATGACATAAGGGGATTGGTCAGCCATGACGCTACAAACTGCAGCCACATTATTAACAGTAACACGTGTCAAAAATTGCAGTGTTCAGGCGTTAAGAGTTGTTTTCCCTGCACCATGAAGGGGCTAACTTGAGGTTACACTATTATTAAATATTTCAGTGGTTCATTGGCATATATTTTCTAAATAATTTACTAAGAAATTACCCTCTGATTCCTCTTGTACCAAATTGTATTGTAGCTGTAATGTCTGCCTTTCATTTTGTGTTGGATAGCAACATGGTCTAGTGCCATATTTCTGGAGTTTTACTTCCTGGTTGATACAACCAGGTGGCCTAAGTTGGAAATTGTAAGTTGACCGAGCAGGGTGTTGATTCATGCCCCCTGGCAGGGGAGTTGAGTTTGGCTAAAGATTGAAGTGCTTGATCAGCATGTCTGCAAACAAAGCTTCAAAGAGCGCTACTGCTGCCAAGATGACTGATGGGTTGAGCTACAGAAGATCAAAGACCAAGATGTCTATGAAGATTTGACCCAGGTCGGACAGTGATGATTCATGGACAAACGCTGCCCCCTAGTGGACAATACAGCATGCTTCCTGGATATTAGAAGGACTACCTCTTGGCAATACCTCGTTAGACAGGAGGCAATTGGGGGATGGTTACGAGTGGGTGTGAATGTTTGAGTAAAAAGGGCACACAAAAGAGAAATAGTCCCTTTTTCTTTTGGATCCTGGCTTGGGCCTAAGCCTCATGGCTTTGGCACTCTCTTGGTCATCTTAGCCCAGCTGGACGTCTCGCGGAGAGCCTTGTGATAAGTATATTTGATATTCTGATAGGATGTGTTTTGTTGGTATATGTTTGTAATATCTATTTAGTATTTTGTGTTAGCGTATTCCTATGATTTTGGGGAAATAAATAAGACTTTGTTATTAAACCGTGTGCTTGGTTTCATAGCTAACCTTGTATTATTGTGATACCAAGAGTAACATGTGGTCAGAGTTTTAATAGACTAGCTAACTAGGGCAATAGACAAGTTATTACATAGCTACAACAATATTTATTGTACCATTTACTTAATTTTGTAAAGCGGGTCACAAACAGTTGGCGCTATTATAATAATAGCGTTCAATTTCAGTCCACTTTGGTTAAGACCGAAAAAGGTTTCAACATTCAACACCTTCAAAAGTCGTCGCTTTGGAACTGACTCATGGCTTGGAATATCTGGGTCTGATCCTGGATACAGCTCAGTCCAGAGTTTTCCTTCCTCGAGAGAATATCCTAGCTTTTCACTTGCAGATCCAGAACTTACAGTCTGACAACAAAATCCATCAGATTTTTTCCGACGGATGTTGGCTCAAACTTGTCTTGCTTACACACAGCTGGAAAAGTTGTCGGAAAATCCGATCATTCTGGGCGCATTGATGTAGAACACGTACGACGGGACTATAAACGGGCCAGTAGCCAATAGCTTTCGCCTGGTAATTTATTCTGAGCATGCGTGGCACTTTGTCCGTTGGAATTGTCTACACGCGATCGGAATTTAAACGATTTTTTTTTGTTGTCGGAAAATTTTAGATCCTGCTCTCAAACTTTGTGTGTCCGAAATTTCCGATGGAAAAAGTCAGATGGAGCCCACACACGATCGGATTTTCGAGCAACACGATCCGATCGCACATTTTCCATCTGAATTTTTCGACCGTGTGTATGGGGCATTAGAGCTGTCCAAATCTGCTACTTCGTAAGAGTTATGGGTCTGATGGTAGCCTCTTTTAAGGTAGTCCCCTTTGGCCTGATTTCATTTCAAATCATTGCTGGACCTACCAATGCGCCTAACACCTATGACCACTTTGTCTCTGGCCTAGAAGCTCACCTTTCTAGCCATGGAATTTGCCAAATATTTTTTAAACTATCCTGGAAGATCCTCACAACTGATGCCTGGTTGACAGACTGTGGAAATGTCTTGGACACCCTGACAGGGGTGGGCAACACTGGAGAGGTGGAGATCTACCAGAACAACATGGAAGTGATCAAAATCACCAGCATACAGTCACAATTTTTTTACATGAACTAATCTAGCAAGGCCCCATTAAATAGTAACAAAGGTTTGAAAAGCTCAGGGATCATTATTAATCAGTGCAAAGTTCAGGGGTGAGTAGTAATTAAAGCAGAGTTCAGGTCAGTAGTAAGTTCTGGGGTCAGCATTCTTTAGGCATAGTGCAGGGGTCAGGATTAACACAGATTTAAGAGATTAGTAATCTGCAAGGCAGAGCTCAGGGGTCAGAGTAAGGAACGCAGAGTACAGGGATACAGAATAAGTAACGCAGAGTGCAGAGGTCAGCAGTAACACAGAGGTCTCTAGAATGACGAGGAGTACAGGAGTACAGGATTCAAGAGTAAATAATGCATAGGTCAGTAGTTTGTAATGGAGAGCAGTATAATGCAATATACAGCAGGGGTCAGAAGTAATGCAGAGCACAGGGTACGGGGTAAGTATCACTGGGTACATGGGCAGGCTGTAAGTAACACCGAGTTCGGAGGTCAGACAACAGACCAAAGTAGAAACGTGTGAGCTGTTCCTCCTATTTAAGAATAACCAAGGAGGGGCTGTAGATGGTGTGCATCTGGTGTAAGGTGTCAGGTAGAATTTAAAAGCCCAGGAAGCTGAGAGGATGAAATCTATCTCCTCCAAACAGCCACGAGGGAGGAGTTCTTGGCTACTGGCAGAACAGTTGCTTGGTGCTGGATGTTTAACTGCAAAGTTTAGCACTTCAGTCAGTAGATAGGGCGGCACCTGGAACTTTGGCTTGTGATCAGAGGGAGGATGAGTTTGTGACTCCTACCCACCACATGACCATGACTGACAGGTAGATAGCGATGGGTTACAGACCACTGCTTAATGAACATACTACTAATACTAATACTAAAACAGCTCCAAGCTGTTTGCCTCTATTTTCAACACTAGAGTCATCAACTGCATGGTCATACAATCAGTATGCAGTCGGACAAGGCCATGGCAGTGATGTACATCAATCATCAGGTAGGTTAAAAGGAGAAACCGGATCAGATTCTGGCATCAGCACATGGACTCTGTAAAATGGTCTCTTGACCCAGAGGTGTTTTAGAACCCGTGTTTCAGGTGGGGGATGCCAGATATGGACTCCTTGGCCTCAAGGTTTGTCTCCAGATGCAGGGATCCACAGCAGTGGCTGCCCTGTTGGCTCTGTTTGGATCAATACAACCTGATCTATGCCTTTCCTTCTCTGACATTTCTGTTCTGTAAGATCATAATGGAGGGATATTCTGTCCCAAAGTCCAGTTTACCACCCTGCTTTACAGTCGCTGGCTTTAACAGCTTGGCTGTTGAAGCCCAGATCCTAAGTGAAAAAAGTCTTTCTGAATCAGTCATACCTCTGCTCCTGAAAGACCACGTCACTTAAGGTCTATGATCACATATGGAATGCCTACTTTGTCTCATAGAGGGGAGGAAATTTCATCCAAGGAAATACTTACATATAGTTAGGATTATTGACTGGCTTTGTTTTGTGACTTTAGCAGCTTTTCATTTTCAAGGACACCTGCAGTAGGAGAAAAACAAGGTCCACTATTGATGACCTTCCTAATTGCCAATTACCTGTCTGTCTCTTGAATTAGTACTTTGTTAATTATTACCCTGGAACAAGCTTGCAGCCAGTGAAGTCTGAACTCCTGATCGGCATACTTATTCCAGGTCATTGAATCCGAAAGTATTGACTCCACTTGGTTTGCATAACAACCAGACAACTAAAATACTCACAAGAAGGTCACAAGTGGCAGATTACACATTTCTCTCCATATTGGTTCCCTTAAAAGGTTTTACTGTTTTATAATTATTCTGAGGTTCTGCTTTAAATGTAAGAGTAACATCATTGGATTGACCTATATGTTTTCCTTTTGATAGTGGCATGATTTGTTTCTTTACAAAGAGAAACAATAAAGGATGCATCGTTATACAGTAAATGAGGGAGCTTTAGAAATCATTCACACAGAAACATGCGAAGGATAAGCAAGAATGTTTCCCCAGTGCAGGGTTGTTGGGTTATGGATGCATGAAAACCACATTACAAGTAAAAAAACACTCATTTATGTTGTAGTGTTAGAACTACAGCTTGCTAAATAACACAGTACAGCTTGTTGTGAATTAAATGTGGTTTACTTAAATACAGTGAAAAGAGTGTTTTTACCAAGCCATGTCTTAAAATGATGGATTCACTTAGAAACTGCTTCCTATCTACGCAAATATGATATCCCTGCAACCGGAGAGCAGTACACATCTGACTGTGGATCATATTGTGTCTGAGAGGGTGATGAAAGAAGGTTTCTTACATCACCTTCAAGCCCCTCCTTACTCATTCCTTTCATTCATTGGCAAATACATTCAGTTAATACAGCTGCTTGCCAACAGGGCAGATTAATGGAGAATGTCTTGTACATGCCCATGTCCTTTTATTGGACCTCTCCTGTAATCTTAAAAGAGAAGAATGGGAATTTATTTTTATTCCATAATCATACTTACCTAGGTGGATGCAGCATTGTTCCGATCACTGAGAACCAAGCCACCGAATATCGCCGATGGATCAGTTCTCTCGGCTTCCCAAGCGGAGAGCTGCTGCGGGTCAGTCAGCAGCTCTCCTGCTCTGCTCCTCCATGCTCACTGCAGCGCTGAGCTATGGAGGGGCAGTGAGCGGCTGTCTCGGCGACTCGCTGAAAGGCTGAGACGGCCATCAGTCCAGGCACCTGGCAGATCCAGACTACCATAGTTGGGATGACGTGGTGCCTGGACTGATTTGTTTGATGTCAGCAGAGAGCGGACTTCAGACACTTGAGCTCAAAAATGCTACTTTTACAGCCGTTTGAGTTTTTGTTTTTTCTTCCTCTACACTCCCCTTTGTGTATCCATGCATACTGTAGGCATTTACAGGAGTTTATAGTTAGTAGCATTTAGGGGCATACAAAAAATAA
This sequence comes from Lithobates pipiens, assembly GCF_037356315.1. Taxonomy (NCBI): domain Eukaryota; kingdom Metazoa; phylum Chordata; class Amphibia; order Anura; family Ranidae; genus Lithobates; species Lithobates pipiens. The sequence goes on from NW_027507718.1 coordinate 14,453,646, forward strand.
AAATCACTAGTTCATTCAGGAGAGGTGCTTTTTAGCATAAAAAATGCAAGAGGCACCTAAATGTGGGTAAATGCATCTAAATGCACATTATTGCCAGGCACTTTTAGTGCTTGAGCATTGTTTTATTTTTATTTCAGTGGGCAGAATAAATTTTCTGACCTGTGAAATTATAGTGGTTCTAAAGACTTAAGGTTTAAAAAACCTTCTGTGTACAGCCCCCCCCTCTTATATTTACCTGAGCCCCATCCAATGAGGAGAGAGTGGGGGCGGGGTCAAGTCACGCTCTGTGTGTGAATGGACAATGTCCATTCACAGGAGTGCAGCTCTGGAGCAAGCTTGCTTGAGTGCCGGGGGGGGGGGGGGGCAGGACTGTCAGTGGGGAGCCTAAAAATAAGAGGATCACTTGACGTACCTAAACATACCTAAACACGCTTGAAAAAATGCAGCTTAGGAGCATCTGCTTTTCGGCTGCCAAAAAGGCATTTAGAAGACCCCCAGTGTGCCCGAGGCCTTAAGATTAATTCTTAGGCAAATATAGAAAAGATACAAATAATGTAGCTCTGTATTCCTTAATGCATCATCCAATGTATTTTTGAATGCAAGCACCTGAATTTGACCTGGTTTCAGCTTCTTGTCACTGTATAGTAGAGCTTTGTGAGAGGAAGCAGCAGCACAGAGAGCCAATTGGTTTATGTACTGATAGGAAGAGAAATCAAAGTGACAGAGAGATGAGCTCATCACTGTGCTGCTTCTCCTTTCATTGCCCAGTCTCAAGTTTGGGGAGGTCCAGAGCAACCTAGGCTTAGAGAAAGTGGGCTGAATGATGCTGAATGTCAAACTGCTGCACAAAAAGCTGGTTTTGTTTTAGCTTTTAGCTTAGATTCACATTAATGTAGTGCAAGAAACCATGTGTGTTTTCCACCCTGCAATCAAATCGCAGGATCCTTGCGATCCACTGCGGCTGCAATCTAGACAACACCCCAAACGCAAGTTGCAAACGCACTACAAAAGTACCATGCAATCTGGCTGCAGTGCAGTTCCAAAATTGCTGCATGCACGACTTTGGTAGGTTGCGATGAGATTTTGGCCCATTCAAAATTAAAGGGCTCAAATTGCATCACACTGAATCGCATGTGAAACGAACAGGAATGCGGTGCAGTTCATAGTGTGAACTGAGGCTTAATGGGCTATTCATTTTTATCTTGTTACTTTTGACTGGAGTTCTGTTTTAAGCTTGGTGGAAAACATATTTAATGCATCTTCCACAGGCTTTCACCAAAAACACGCAGTAATTCTGTTCAGTGTTGAAGAGCGTAGTTCAAGCAACCTCTACCAAATGCCTTATTTCTGTTACCTACTTGTCTCTATTACAGAGCACTTTCCATAAATTCCATTTGCCCTCTATAGAAAAGTGGCAACAGGATATTGGACCCATTCCTAATAATGTCTGGGAAGAGATTCTTCAGGTTCTCCCCTCTGTGTCTCTTTCATCTTCGCATAGACTAACCCAGTTCTTTAAATGGGTGTAATGGACTCCAGAATTTCTGTGTGCTATTGGTTTAAGAACCAACTCGGCTTGTCCTAGATGTTGCAATCTGGGGTTCCTGATATGGTGCTGCTCAAAACTCCAGAGGTATTGGGCAGAGGTTTTGGGCACACTCAATGGGATCTTGGATGTAAACCTTCTAGTGGATCCTCTTACATGTTTACTGAGCTATGTTGATTGTTCATTGCTTAAAAGAGAAGTATGGGTTTGAGGGTATTTCCCCCATCATGCTCACCGCAGTGGATGCAGCATGGCCCCGCGCCTCTACACTGAGAACCAATTGATCGAACATCACCGATGGCTCGGTTCTCACAGCACCCCGAGCAGAGAGCTGTTGACCATCAATCAGCATCTCTCCGTTTTGTTCCTCCATGCTAACTGGAGCGCTGAGCTGTGGGAGGGGTGGGGAACAGCCGTCTCAATCTGCTGAAAACCGGTCTCAGGAGTGCAAAACGAATTGCACTCCTGTGACCCATAGGAGAAGCCCAGCCAAACTAGCTCAGGCTGGACTTCTCCTTTAAGCCACCAAAGTGGATTACGATTACAGTCATGTGCTTTTGTGGATCGGAGACAAATTGCCCTTAAGTGGACTTCCCCGCATCCCCCGACCATGTCTGATTGGATATTTGAACTTAAAAAGTGCATTTCCTATGAGAGACATATTTTCATTCTCAGAAACTCATCCTAGAGCAGCCTTTCTCAACCTTTTCAACACGGAGGAACCCTTGAAATAGTTCTTCGGTCTCGAGGAACCCCTGATAAAAATTTGAAATCTACAACTCATGATACACTAGTGTGATGGCCAGTAAGAGGAATGGTCCTTACACTTGTGGTCATTGGGAAGAATTGCCTCCTTACAGATAGCTAAAAAGATCAGTGGTGTCAGTGGGAACTTATCTGAGAGGAAGAAATTGCCCAATGCTGAAGAAACCCCTAGCAACCTCTAGAGGAACCCTAGGGTTCCACAGAACCCTGGTTGAGAATCACTGTCCTAGAGGTTCGATTCAGTTTGGTCACCATGGTCAGCCCACATGAGTTCCGTTTGGAGCTAGGGTACAAGCCTTTTTAGACATGGTTGTTTTGTTAAAAATAGATCCCATCTGCAAGGTTTGCTGGTCATTATAATTGTGTGTGTATTTGGTGATTATTTTTAGCTTTCTATGACTTTTTGAGATATGCTTTCTTCGCTTTTTTTTTGTATGTGAAAATAAAATGTGAAAAAAGCACTGCTGTTCAGTAAAGCAAACAGAGAAATAGGTTATAGACCACTCGGTATGGTCCTGGGGGTGAGAAAAGAATGTCAGATTTACCTCACAATTTATAGTAATATGCATTTTTAGAGGAGCAAGAGTCAATGTCAGATTTTGCTAACAGAGCCCAGAGCATATAAAACCTAAAACTGTAACTCCATCCAAGCATAACAACTCTCCTTGAAGATACTTCTGTTTCTTTTGTGCTTTGTGTGGAAGCAGAAATATAACCTAACTAATCTAGAGAGCATAATATCTTGCAAATCAATTGTAACATTAGGCCCTAGGAAGTTTATCGCATCTGGGCAGTTAAAGCCCAACTCCAGCTAAAACTTTTTTTTCTCTTCCTAGTTTGTATTGCTGTTTGTGTCCCCCCTGAGATCATTTGCCCACACTTACTGTTCACAAAATAGAGTCAAAGGAACAAGAAACGATGGTCATTTTTTTTTCTAGTGGGGCGCAGCCAGAGAGAAAAAAGAATCTTACTGGAGTAAAAAAAGTTAGAGCCTTGAAAAAGTATTCCTGCTAGTTAGTGCTTTGAAAAATTCCCTTGAAATTGTCCACATTTTGCCATTTTATAACCAAAAACGTTGATGTATTTTGTGGAGATTTTATGTGATAAATCAACACAAAGTGGCACATAATTGTGAAGTGGAAAGAAAATGATAAATGCATAGTTGCCAACTGTCCCGAATTTCCTGGGACATTCCCGGGATTAGGACCCTTGCCCTGATTTAATTATGTCCCGGGAAATTTGGTTTGTCCCGTTTTTTCGCCGCTAGAGGTCCGCGGCCGGCAGAGACAATGTCTCCACCGGCCGCCATTTTAAAGAAGTCTACTGGTCTACAATATACAGTAGATGCTGCGGCGCCGCCCACCGCCGCTGCCAGTGTCTGTGAAGTGTATGGAAGGTGGGCGGCGCCGCAGTTCAAACTCTTTCCGCACGGCAACGACGGCGTCTGGAGGATGTCGGGGGCCAGTCTGGATGTCGGGTGAGCTAGTCTGGATGTTGGGGGGCAGTCTGGATAGAGGGGGCAGTCTGGATGTCAGAGGGGGGCCAGTCTGGATGTTGGGGGCCAGTCTGGATGTTGGGGGCCAGTCTGGATGTTGGGGGCTAGTCTGGATGTCGGGGGGGCTAGTCTGGATGTCGGGGGGGCTAGTCTGGATGTCGGGGGGGCTAGTCTGGATGTCAGGGGCCAGTCTGGATGTCAGGGGCCAGTCTGGATGTTGGGGGCCAGTCTGGATGTTGGGGGCCAGTCTGGATGTCAGAGGAGGGCTAGTATGGATGTCAGAGGGGGCAGGTCTGGATGTCGGGGGCCAGTCTGGATGTCAGAGGGGCCAGTCTGGATGTCAGGGGGGCCAGTCTGGATGTCGGGGGCCAGATGTAAGGAGGACTGATGGGGCGACCAGATGTAAGGAGGGACTCTGCTGGGGGCACCCGATGGCATCTGGTGGCAGGCAATGTGGCTAGTGACACGCTCATGGCTCCCACTGATTCTGCATTATGGTGAGTTGAATGATTTCATTTTATATTACAAAGCGCTAACACCAGGTATTTGGAGTATCTTTATCTGCTGATTGTCAAACTCTGGAAAACACATATTGCTATTGTGGTGTAGGATCGGGGGCTGCTGTCCCTCCATCCCTCCCCCCCTTTCCCTCTCCATCCCGCATTCATCTCAGACTCTAACCACACCCTTTTTAGCTCCATGCCCATGTAAGCCACGCCCGCTAATTTACGTAAGCCACACCCATATTGTGCCGCTGCGCGCCGCATTTTCACCTTTTCCTATGCCACCCCTATAACTGCATGCCCCACACCTAATTATAATACAACTCTGCCTACTGCCAAAAAAGTGTCCCGAATTAGTTTTTTACAATGTTGGCAACTATGTAAATGGTTTTATTTTAAATATCTGAAAAGCGTGGCCTGCATTTGTATTCAGCCCCCTTTACTCTGATACCCCTAACTAAAATTTAGAGGAGTCCACCTGTGTGTTATTTAATCTCAGTATAAATACAGCTGTTCTGTGAAGCCCCTCAGAGGTTTTTTAGAGAACCTTAGTGAACAAACAGCATCATGAAGGCCAAGGAACACACAAGACAGGTCAGAGATAAAGTTGTAGAGAAGTTTAAAGCAGGGTTAGGTTATAAAAAGATATCCCAAGCTTTGGACATCTCACAGAGCACTGTTCAATCCATCATCCGAAAATGGAAAGAGTATGGCACAACTGCAAACCTACCAAGACATGACCGTCCACCTAAACGGACAGGCCAGGCAAGGAGGGTATTAATCAGAGAAGCAGCCAAGAGGCCCATGGTAATTCTAGAGGAGCTGCAGAAATCTACAGCTCAGGTGGGAGAATCTGTCCACAGGACAACTATTAATCATGCACTCCACAAATCTGGCCTTTATGGAAGAGTGTCAAGAAGAAAGCCATTGTAGAAAGAAAGCCATAAAAAGTCCCGTTTGCAGTTTGCGAGAAACCATGTGGGGGACACAGCAAAAATGTGGAAGAAGGTGCTCTGGTCAGATGAGACCAAAATTTAACTTTTTTGCCTAAAAGCAAATCGCTATGTGTGGGGGAAAATTAACACAGCACATCACCCTGAACACACCATCTCCACCGTGAAACATGGTGGTGGCAGCATTATGTTGTGTGGATGCTTTTCTTCAGCAGGGACAGGGAAGCTGATCAGAGTTAATGGGAAGATGGATGGAGCCAAATACAGGGCAATCTTAGAAGAAAACCTGTGTGCAAAATACCTGAGTCTGGGGTGGAGGTTCACCTTACAGCAGGACAACGACCCTAAATATACAGCCAGAGCTACAATGGAAAGGTTTAGATCAAAGCATATTTATGTGTTAGAATGTCTTAATCAAAGTCCAGACCTAAATCCAATTGAGAATCTGTGGCAAGATTTGAAAATTGCTGTTCACAGACGCTCTCCATACAATCTGACAGAGTTTGAGCTATTGTCCAAAGAAGAATGGGCAAAAATGTCACTCTCTAGATGTGCAAAGCTGGTAGAGACATCCCCAAAAAGACTTCTACACCTCCTAAATGCGGCAAAGAGATGATTTCCTATCTACTGGAAGCGAACACATGTGCCCAGTACACAGGAGTGGATTGGGAACGTGAATGGGATAATGGAAGCGAAGGAGTGGATAGTGACGTGTATGGCAGACATGAACAATTTTTAAGTAGGTGGGCAGTGTGGCGGCACCACAATTTTTATACAGGGCGAGTTGTGTCTAGCTTAGACGTTGCCTTGTTGGAGTTAGCAGAACCCTTGTTGAAAGTACCTATGTGAATTATGCAGCCATTACCAAAGTTTAAGGTCTTTTTTTTTTTTTTTCCTATCATTAAAAAGAAGGTAAGGTAACAGCACTAAATTAACACAAAAGAAAAAAAGGACTAGCAGCTGACACAGTTCATTGATCATTAAACTTAAAAATATATAGTCCAAGGTGCAGCGCTTATACACATTCCCTCATTGAAGAAACCAAGGTAAGAAATAAATGATGAGGAGACCTCCACCTTTTCCAAAAAGTGCAGGAAAGATCACACAGCACCAATGTGTATCGAATCTGCTTACCAGATTATAAAATAGAGTGGAGCATCAAAAATGATTTCTGGCAACACAACTTCTATTTCCTCTCTGATAGAAAAATGATCATTGGAATGTGGTAAATTCAAATTGATGTCAATCCTCCTCAATCCTCATACATTAAGCTGTCAAAACACTTCAGACTCCAGCGCTCCAAATAGTTTACACATGCCATGCAAGGCAAGAGGTGAAGTGACAAAACATAGTGAAGCCAGCTTGTATAAATGTATAAAACTTTAATGTAGTACACTTACAAGAACGAAGTTTCACAAGGGCATAGAAAAAAGCAATTAAAACCATCAGAAATTCATATCCAGCATGCTTGCATCAGTCAGCCTGACTGATGCAAGCATGCTGGATATGAATTTCTGATCCTTTCCTATCATTGCATGCTATTCATGCAATGCTTCTTGTTTTAGTTTTATAAAAAAAAATCCTTTTATGCCTACCAACTGGTGCTGATGACTGCTGCTTTATTATATATCATCTTAGCGTCCTCTTAGTCATATTGCCTGTTAACAGTTCCAAATTACAGCATTTCAGCGGATCTGAGGGCCTTGTGTTTTGGTCTTCTGTTCCATCTCGGGATCTCCCGGGTTGCCACTGATGTTGGGGCAACCCATCACTCTTTCTGTGTGCCTTTCCCCTGCAAGGGGCCACCCCTTACCCTCAGGGGGGTGCCGTGCTTGTGTGTATTATGGTGTCCTGATTGATGTCTCGGACCCCGACGCCTCAGGAATCCAGGTCCCTGCTTTATGTGGAAGTCTATATTTGACACCTTTTGTGATAACTGATGTTTTCCTTTTATTCATTTTTCTTTTATGTTACATTTTTTTCTTGCTGTCCATAGATATGAGACAACAATTGTTTTACTTTACGTTATTTTACTTTCTGTAAGAGAAATGTTTTTCTACATATATAAAGATTATATAAAAAAACAACAAAAAACAGCAAGATAGGTGCAGAAAGTAAATAAGCAGAGAGATTCTTGCATTTTAGGTGCCCTGGTGCAGATTCCTCTCCAGTAAGGAGAACATACATAAAGCAGCAGAGTAGTAACATGACCAAATCTGATACACAAGGCATAGGGATGCCTAAGCACAGGAAGTACACTGCTCTTTTTGTCAGGAGTTTGAGAGAATGGAATGGGGATGTGATGGAAAGAGAAAGGTTGCTGTATATAACACACACTGTGAATTTACAGCTAGTAAATGAAGGGGAGTCATGATAGAGTACTTTGACCTCATTGGTTATTCCACAATAGCGTCCTCTGTATGCTTATTGCTAACATACAGAGCAGTTCCAAGCATCCTTTAACACAGATTTGAAATACAAACAAAAGAATGTTATAATTATTAACCAGTTCAAATTGCATTTGATTTTTATTATGAATGCCTTTCTCTGTATGTGTATTCATGTCATAAGTCCCATACAGTTAGCACTGACCTCTGTTTCTTTTTTCTTTTCCAGCACTGGCTTGATCCTAACAAACCCATTGTCAAGCAAATGAAATGTAAGTTTTCAAATCCTAAAAGCGTTTCAGCTATATACAGTATATTGCATATGTGTATATCCTAGAATGGCTGAATTAGCTTGTCAGACCTGGTTATGTGATTGTTGACACATCCAAAGATACAGAATCCCAACACAATAAGCTGTGTGACATTGCTGCAGGAGGTTCTGTAAAATGGCTCACTGTTTTGTTTCCATCATGTCTTTGATATGATTCACATATTATTTAAAGGTCAGCCTTTTCATGCTGAGTGTATGCTTTATTTTGCTATTTTGTTAAATTTGAACTCTTTTCAAGAAAAAAAAAGACTGAGTTCTCAGAAAATATATCTCGGCGGTCCCTGTAACACTGTATAGCCCTCTGATAAGAAGGTGGGTGCTTGTCTTACATTTGCGAGGACTTAGGTACTGCTTCGGTTTCTTCTCCCTGCCCAGGTGTTACTTGCAGCTAGCACTACTACAAATAGTGTGGGCATTGTTATTTTCACATTCTGTCTCTTAGGTATTGATAACATATGATGCAGGGGAAGGTAAAATTATCCTTCATATTCTGTATTAGGTTGTGTGCGGCAAAGCGGATTCAGGAATACATACCTTTAACCTATTAGAAATAACACTTTTAATTGTTAAAGGCCTGTTTCCACCCAAAAAGAGATATTTCATTTTACTGGTGGTCGCTTGCAGGCAAAATCACCTGCTGACGTCTTTGTCCCCATTTACACAGGTGTACCTATTTACACCCATGCGAAGGGCTATCATACATTTAGTGTTTTTATTACATTCATTGGTATTGCTGTGGGTTCGTTTTTATTTTATGACTCTGACCTTCTGTTCCACCATATCCTACCTTCACAACTAAACTTGTGGTGGCATTCTGTATTTGGTGTACTCGCATAAAGTGCTTCCTACATCAGCCTGTTGACATCTCCTGGAGAGTTACATCTTGAGAATTCTGGGCCACCTACAGCATCCCCCTTTTCCCCCCAGCCCAGCATCATCACAGTGTTTTTCTGGTAGTAAAAAAATCGAATTAAATTATCACAAAACAATTAACAATGATAGCAGGCTTGCGACGTTTCAAGGTTTCAAGGTATGGTTCCAAGGCCAAACTTTTGAGGTTTTTCTTACATCCAGAAGAAAAGGGGCAACAAAGCTAGTAAAGGGACTAGAGGATCTCAGCTATGGGGAAACACTACAAGCATTGTACTTATTCTCTCTGTAGGGGAGACACATATGATAGTGATACACAAATACCATACTGGTGACCCTAGCATAGGGAAAAAAAACATTTCTGTTAAAGGGAGTTTAAAAAGACACGTGGCCTATCGCATAAATTGGAAGAGAAGCGGTTTAACCGTAATCTGCATAGAGGACTCTTTACTGTCCGAGCAATAAGGATGTGGAATTCTCTTCTGGCATCTCTTTTCAACCTCACCGTCTACGTAACTAAGAAATGCTATGGTGTCGTAGCTGGGAAGAATTGGAAATCTTACAGTCCGACACTCCAGGAAGTGTCAATATTTTTGACAGATTTGCGGGCTGCATGCTGCAGCAGAAAGTGCTTCTTTAATTAGGACTAACAGGACCACCGATAAAGGAGTACCAATGGTCTTCCTGTAGGGAGCCGGGCCTGCAGGGGGAATTGGATGTGGCTTGTCGGTGCGGGGGGGGGGGGGAGTGGGGGGGGCAATTACTGGAACTGATTCCATGTATGACTTTCACTGCAGCAGATGAAAGCTGGATTTTCCTCCTCTCCCTCCAGCTGGCTTTTAGCTGCTGTACAGAGAGCCATACAGGGGATCAGTTCCAGTAAGTGACCCCCCTCCACAACAATCACCCGCCCTGTGCACCATCCTCTTCCCTCTGCTGCCCAGGCCCCACTGTGTGACCCCCCCCCCCCCCTCCACAGTGCTGCAGGCTTATTAATGTATTTTTCAAACAGCAGCCCTGATGACTAATATAGAATGCCTTCCGAACTTCAGTTGTCAGGGTAAAATCTGGTGACTAGACCCTTTTAAACAAATAGTGTGAGTTTATTTCTATGGGCTGTGGATAATATATTCCTCTACTGACATAGTGATACGACTCTCCAGAAATGAAGGAATACAGCTAATATTATAAGCACATTAATAGATGTATACATGGGTTTCTTCACAGTAATACAGTGTAAGTTACATTCCCTCATCCTTGTGAAAGCTGGTGATTCTATGCTATTTTGAAATTGCACCATGCTTAGTTATGTGACTGTCAAGCCACAGCAGAAATGCCTCCCAGTCTGAAACTGAACTTATATGCCACGTGCACCTGCAATGATCTGACACTGCGTCTTGGCCTGTCTTGACTCATATGCCCCTGTAAATTACAATGTTTATGTAAGGTGTAATATGGTAAAACATTTATGTGTGACCATGACACAGTACAACTCTAGTCAGTTTTGTTTCTTTGGTTTTTAATAAAATGGGGAAGGAATATAACTTCTGTTGGTAAGGTTACAGTCTGAATTTGGTAAGTAAGCTTTATCAAGGAAGGCAAAGCTTCATGTTCTCTGTATGGATTGATGATAACTTTATCAACGCTCGCCCATATTACATGGATGGCATAAATTAGGCAGCAAGTAGACTAGTAGAGGAAGTTGGAGGTCTATGGTTGGGAACCCAGGTACGGAGGTATAAATGTCTATTGTATACAGGTGGGTTAACAGTAATCTGTTTTGTATGGACCACAACTGTGCAACTGAAGTTAGACAATACAAGCATTTGCTCAGAAGCAGTGAATAAATAGGCTAGGCCAGTGATGGTGAACCTTGGCACTCCAGATGTTTTTTGAACATCTGAAATGATTCTTCTGCAGGGTCTGGAGCCTGATACCTTGGTCCAGAAGGTCTGAGAGGGCCAGATGGAGATCTGCTTGTTTCTGACATTTTTCTGCTTGTTTCTGACACATTTTTAACCTCTGCAGCTCTTTGCATGTGTCTAGCTCATCCAGAGTCTAAAGAGGTTTTAAACAATCTCTTAGGCTGAGTTCACACTATTGCCAATCCTCATAGCAGGAGATTGTGACCGGCTCTCTATGGAGAGCTCCAGCTCCAGTTGAGAGTATAATCAATCAGAATCAGACTATAGACATTTTAGCCACCAGTTATAAATGTATGCTTAATAACTTTAGTGCCTAGCCCAGTGATGGCGAACCTTGGCACTCCAGATGTTTTGGAACTACATTTCCCATGATGCTCTGGTACCTTGCATTGTAGTGGAGCATCATGGGAAATTGCCAGGCACTAAAGTTATTAAGCATACATTTATAACTGGTGGCTAAAATGTCTATAGTCTGATTCTGATTGATTATACTCTCAACTGGAGCTGGAGCTCTCCATAGAGAGCCGGTCACAATCTCCTGCTATGAGGATTGGCAATAGTGTGAACTCAGCCTAAGAGATTGTTTAAAACCTCTTTAGACTCTGGATGAGCTAGACACGTGCAAAGAGCTGCAGAGGTTAAAAATGTGTCAGAAACAAGCAGAAAATTTTCAGAAACAAGCAGATCTCCATCTGGCCCTCTCAGACCTTCTGGACCAAGGTATCAGGCTCCAGACCCTGCAGAAGAATCATTTCAGAGGTTTTACTCCAACCTGCTCACTGTCCCATTACCCAAAGGGACTATTCTTCCCTTTGGAACCTCAAAGCCAAGTATACATTTGGGTCCAAAAATTGTCTCCTCTCACCAGTGGGACTTTCTGGCTTCTGTGAACAGTTACGTACATGTGCCCATCTTTCCAGTACAGGAACATTTTCTGAGGTTTGCTGTAGGACCACTGCACTACCAACTTTTGGCCCTGCTTTTTTAACTGTCTTCTGATCTTCAGGTGATATACAAGGTGTTGGCTTTTGTGTTGGTCCGCCATCACAGAAGCTTAGGTGTAAGCTGAGACTTCAGAAATTGTTGCTGCAACAGATTCATCAGGAGTATCTGGGTCTGATCTTGGACATGTCTCAGAGTGTTCATTCCATGAGATAAACATCAGACTCTGCAGTCTCAAGTTTGAACTCTACAATCCAGAAGCTGTCTGCCTTTGCATTACAGTTTGGGGACTGATAGTTGCCTCTTTCAAGGCAGTCCCTTTTGCCCCATTTCACCCCAGACATCTGCAACACAGCATTCTGTTATTGTGAGAAAAATTGGTCCACTGTCTGGACAAGCCAATTTGGTGGACACCAAAGACAAGGCTATCCCTGGCATAATGGATCAGAAATCTGTTGCAGCCGTCAGGGAAGTCTTTTCTTCCTGTCTATTGAAGAATTCTTATGAAGAGTGCAGATCTTTTGGGTGGGTGGGGGGGAACCTAGGCTTAGGGGACTTGGACATCAGACTAATCTCGTCTCCCAATAAATATGTTGGATCTTCTGATGATTTGGGTGATTTACTGTCCCTTCCATGTTGGGAAAACCTGTTGGAGGGCCATCGATCCAGATTCAGTCAGGCAATGTCACAGTGGTGGCATACATCAACTATCAGGGAGGAACCAGAAGTCTCACTATGACAATGGGCAGAACTTCTGGGCAGAACTTCACCTTGTCAGCCATGTACATTCCAGGCAAGCAGATTTTCTTAGCTGGCAGCATATAAACCCAGGAGAGTGGTTTCTACATCCAGAGGTGTTCCAAGACCTGTGTTATGGATGGGCTGGATGGGTTTGTAGACAAGTGCAGGGGTACACAGGATCTTTTGGTGGCTCTGTGGGAACAGTACACCCTGTTCTATGCCTTTCCTAGGCTATTCAGCAGGATTGAGATGAAACTCATTCTGGTGACCTTCACTTGACAGCCGTGCAGGAGCAGCTGTATTGGTCAAAATGCATACTGTCTGCATTTGGGGATTTGCGGGGCTTCTACACAGCTGTCAAATTTTAATAGAGGCAGGGTTTGCTTCCTCATTTGCCTCCAGCAAGGAGAACAGTGGGCAGCACACTGGTAACATCATTAGGTACACCAAATCCCTGACACTTGCAGTCAGAGACAGCAGTGCCTTGGATATCACACAGCAGATATACAGCAAAGAGGCCATAGGCACATAAGTACATAGGCAGCCTTACATACCTGGTTGTGCACTGCTATTTTTGCAGGAGGAATTCCAGAGGAAATGTATATTTTCAGGGTACTTCTTAGGCACGATTAACATCTTTTAAATGTTCCCTATCACAAATCTTTATTTTTTATTTTTTTAGTTTGGTCCACTACAGGCTTTATTTCAAAAACAAATTTGAAGCGCAAAGCCAAAAGACTTGCACAGTGTTAAGCACAACCGACTTATGGGTCTGCTTTTAGCATGGTATATAATTATAAATTAAATTGTAGGGACAGACTCTAAATTTACACTTTGCTCATACAGAAAGTTAAGTGTACACTTATACGGTAAATATAGCAACTCTGTAATTATCTCTGCATAAACAGCATGCATGATATGCTGTAAGTGAATTGCTACTTTCAGAGGTTTTTTTTGGTCTGCTTAAACCTAAATATAAATCCTACAAAACAATGTAGTTATGGGCACTTTATATTGAAATAATGTGTTGCTCAATGGTCTGTATTGTGTGCTAAAATATATTCAGGAGAACAATAAAGAAGTGCTTAAATTGTTCATTGGTTAAAAAAAACGGTGTTATTTAAAACATAATTACCACAAAGTGCAGCAAAACAGCACCTGAACAATAGCAATTTAAATGTTAGTAGATACGATACAAGGTTATATAACTATCGGTATATGCATTCCTCCATAATCACCAGTCCATAATTAGGAGGCAATTTACTTACTATCTAACCAAAAAGTTGGCCTTTGTCCTTAAAGTAAAAAAGTAATATACAGTGGTGTGAAAAAGTGTTTGCCCCCTTCCTCATTTCCTGTTCCTTTGCATGTTTGTCACACTTAAGTGTTTCGGAACATCAAACCAATTTAAACAATAGTCAAGGACAACACAAGTAAACACAAAATGCAATTTGTAAATGAAGGTGTTTATTATTAAAGGTGAAAAAAAATCCAAACCATCATGGCCCTGTGTGAAAAAGTGATTGCCCCCCTTGTTAAAACATACTATAACTGTGGTTGTCCACACCTGAGTTCAATTTCTCTAGCCACACCCAGGCCTGATTATTGCCATACCTGTTCACAATCAAGGCATCACTTAAATAGGAGCTGCTTGACACAGTAAGGTCCACCAGAAGATCCTTAAAAGCTACACATCGTGCCGAGACCCAAAGAAATTCAGAAACAATTGAGAAAGAAAGTAATTGAGATCTATCAGTCTGGAAAGGGTTATAAAGCCATTTCCAAAGCTTTGGGAATCCAGCGAACCACAGTGAGAGCCATTATCCACAAATGGCGAAGACATGGAACAGTGGTGAACCTTCCCAGGAGTGGCCGGCCGCCCAAAATTACCCCAAGAGCGCAGCGACGACTCATCCAAGAGGTCACAAAAGACCCCACAACAACGTCCAAGGAACTGCAGGCCTCACTTGCCTCAGTTAAGGTCAGCGTTCATGCCTCCACCATCAGGAAAAGACTGGGCAAAAATGGCCTGCATGGCAGAGTTCCAAGGAGAAAACCACTGCTGAGCAAAAAGAACATCAAAGCTCGTCTCAATTTCTCCACAACACATCTTGATGATCCCCAAGACTTTTGGGACAACATTCTGTGGACCGATGAGACAAAAGTGGAACTCTTTGGAAGGTGTGTGTCCAAGTATATCTGGCGTAGAAGGAACACTGCATTTCATAAAAAGAACATTATACCAACAGTAAAATATGGTGGTGGTAGTGTGATGGTCTGGGGCTGTTTTGCTGCTTCAGGACCTGGAAGACTTGCCGTGATAAAAGGAACTATGAATCCTGCTGTCTACCAAGAGATCCTGAAGGAGAATGTCCGACCATCTGTTCGTGTACTCAAGCTGAAACGAACTTGGGTTCTGCAGCAGGACAATGATCCTAAACACACCAGCAAGTCCACCACCGAATGGCTGAAGAAAAACAAAATGAAGACTTTGGAGTGGCCTAGCCAAAGTCCTGACCTGAATCCTATTGAGATGTTGTGGTATGACCTTAAAAAGGCTGTTCATGCTCGTAAACCCTCTAATGTAACTGAATTAGGACAATTCTGCAAAGATGAGTGGGCCAAAATTCCTCCAGGACGCTGTAAAAGCCTCATTGCACATTATCGCAAACGCTTGGTTGCAGTTGTTGCTGCTAAGGGTGGCCCAACCAGTTATTAGGTTTAGGGGGCAATCACTTTTTCACACAGGGCCATGATGGTTTGGATTTTTTTTCACTTTTAATAATAAACACCTTCATTTACAAATTGCATTTTGTGTTTACTTGTGTTGTCCTTGACTATTGTTTAAATTGGTTTGATGTTCCGAAACACTTAAGTGTGACAAACATGCAAAGGAACAGGAAATGAGGAAGGGGGCAAACACTTTTTCACACCACTGTATATGTTGGTACTTACTGTAAATAGCTGGCACTTCCAAGTGCTTGCACACTACCTTGGCTCCCTGTGAAACATCTTGGGAACCTCAATATATAGGGCAATCTGTTACTCAATTACTGAGCTTCCAGGCCACTGGTGTTGTATCTGCTCTTTGTCACTTATATGTCTTATGGACTGTGCACACGATCAGAAAATCATAAGAAAATTTCAATTTTCTAGAGCCGGTCAGGAAAGTCCATCCAATATTATCCGATAGGACAATCACGAAAATGTTTTTCTCGTACAATACCAGATTGTACGATTTGCATTTAATCAGTACAGTTGTTCAAAATTACAATTACAAATGCACTACAGCACATTACATAGCTTCCGAATTTTAATTCTGTCGTACGAGAATTTTCATAACTTTTGTAAACTTTTCATTTTTGATATGAGATTATCATACAAAAGAAACTGACGATCATTTGTGTGTACCAGGCATAACACTTGGTGGGTAGAGCCTCTCATTCATTAAAGTGATTAGTCAATGGTAAAGCAATGATTAAGGGCCAATGGCGCATAAAGATCTAATCTTTTACTGGTCCTTGGAAGCTCTATATGGGAGCAAAGGCAGCTTCCAACCATCTGAAGAGGTTTTCTTTTTATAGTGAGCCAGTTTGAAAATTCTTCCCCTTACAGGTTTGATTTAGTTTTAGAGTGAAAGGTGGAAGCTCTAAAAAAATCTAACAGTTGTTAATTCTCCTTGGATTTTTTTGAGTGTATGTTTGCATGTTTATCAGCCGATCATTTACTGTATATATCTTTTCATAAAAACAATATTAAAAAAGATTAAATGAAAAACAATACCATGACACTTTTTGTTAAAAAGAAAGTCCAGCACTGCCTGATCTCTTGTTCACTGCTAGTTTATAAAAAATTAAAAATAAAACGTACAAATATAGGTTAGGAGAGAGGGGTTTGTGTTTCTCCTCTGAGTCATTCAGCTGTGTATTTGATATTCTAGTATTCAGGTGTATTCACCGTAGAACTGCAGAATAATCTTCAGCATACCACCTGCTATATTAACCACTTTCAGACCGGACCATTTTGCTGGTCAATGACCAGAGGTCTTTTTACAATTTGGCACTGCGCTGCTTTAACTGGTAATTGCGCGGTCATGCAATGTTGTACCCAAACAAAATTTGCGTCCTTTTCTTCCCACAAATAGAGCTTTCTTTTGATGGTATTTGATTGCCTCTGCGATTTTTATTTTTTGCGATATAAATGGAAAAAGACCGCAAATTTTGAAAAAAAAAAGATATTTTCTAATTTTTGTTATTAGAAAAATCCAATAAACTCAATTTTAGTCATACATTTAGGCCAAAATGTATTCAGCCACATGTCTTTGGTAAAAAAAAAGTCAATAACTGTATATTTATTGGTTTGCGCAAAAGTTGCCACATCTACAAACTAAGGTACGTTTTCTGGAATTTACGCAGCTTTTAGTTTACGACTGCCTATCTCATTTCTTGAGGTGCTAAAATGGCAGGGCAGTACAAACCCCCCCCCCCCCAAATGACCCCATTTTGGAAAGTAGACCCCCTAAGGAAATTGATAAGTGGCATGTTGAGCCCATTGAATATTTTATTTTTTTGCCTCAAGCGATTGAATAATGACAAAAATTTTTTTTTTTTTTTTTTTTTTACACAAAGTTGTCACTAAATGATATATTGCTCACACATGCTATGGGCATATGGGAAATGACACCCCAAAATAAATTTTGCTGCTTCTCCTGAGTACGGGGATACCACATGTGTGGGATTTTTTGGGAGCCTAGCCGCGTACGGGGCCCCGAAAGCCAAGAACCGCCTTCAGGTTTTCTAAGGGCGTAAATATTTGACTTCACTCCTCACTACCTATTACAGTTTTGAAGGCCATAAAATGCCAAGATGGCACAAAACCCCCACAAATGACCCCATTTTAGAAAGTAGACACCCCAAGCTATTTGCTGAGAGGCATGTTGAGTCCATGGAATATTTAATATTTTGCCACAAGTTGCGGGAAAATTACAAACTTTTTTTTTTTATTTATTTTTTTCACAAAGTTGTCACTAAATGATATATTGCTCACGCATGCCATGGGCATATGTGAAATGACACCCCAAAATAAATTCTGCTGCTTCTCCTGAGTACGGGGATACCACATATGTGGGACTTTTTGGGAGCCTAGCCGCGTACGGGGCCCCGAAAACCAAGCACCGCCTTCAGGCTTTCTAAGGGCGTTACAGTTTTGAAGGCCATAAAATGCCAAGATGGCACAAACGCCCCCCAAATGACCCCATTTTGGAAAGTAGACACCCCTAAATTTAGGGGTACACTAGTGAGACTAGGTAATAAATGGCGGGTGCCCTGAAACTATAAAAAAATAACTAACCAACCAGCGTCACCTGTAACAGTTATATGGTGATCACTGGTGAAAGGGTTAACTAGAGGGCAATCAGGGGGCTTTATGCGGTAGTATATGGGGGTCCCTGGCGCTATAAAAAGTTGCGGCGAACCTAAATACCTACCTGCCTAACTAGCGTCACCTGTGACACTAATACAGCGATCAGAAAATGATCGCTTATTATGCTGGGTTCACACTGGAGCGATGCAGGAACGCCACGAATCCGCGGCGGGTTCCCGCATCGCATGCCTCCCGGCGGCAGTTCACACTGCCCTATGCGAACTGCTGGGAGTGTCAGTGAAATGTTAATGACACCCCCAGATCAGTTCGCATATCGCAGTGCGATCTGCAAACTCGGATCGCATGGTGTGAACACCCATGCGATCCGATTCTGCTGCGGACCAAAAAAAGGGTCCCGTGCGAATTTGCGGCGGGTGCGGCGCGAATTCAGCCATACTATCTGTATGGCTGAACTCGAATCACACAGAGATCGGATGTGATTTGCACTGCAGTGCGGTGCGAATCACATTCGTTCTCATAAACCGCTGCAATGTGAACCCAGCCTTAGTGACACTGGCGACGGGGGGTGATCACGGGGTTAAACCTTTATTGGGGGGGTTAGGGGGGCACATTAGAACTAAAGGGGGCTAACCCTAACTGCCTTAACAGTTATTACAGTCACAAATGACACCAATGCAAAAAAAATAAAAAATGCAATTGGTGTCACTGTGACTGGGGGGGCAGGGGTAATTGGGGGGTAAAGGGGGGGTGTGAGTGTGCCTGGCATGTTCTACTGTACGTGTGGTGTTGGTGCAACTCACCGATCCTCTCTCCTCGGTGCCGGAACGAAAAATACCGACACGGAGGAGAGATCACATCACTTCCTCTCCTGTGAGGAGAGGAAGTGATGTCACGGAGCATTTCTATTCGTCGGGAGCGATCGCAAGGGGGTGGCCATGAATGAATGGCCGCCCCCTCATCCCGGATCGCTCCCGAACGAATGCCGACCGCCGCAGGCACCGGGGGGGGGGCGATCGGGCCCCCCACCCGCGGGAAGGCAGGGACTTATATATACGCCCATATGCCTGCCCGTGCCATTCTGCCGACGTACATCGTCGTGCGGCGGTCGGCAAGTGGTTAAAATGTAAAATATTAACTATTCTTTTCAAATGTTTCATATTTACCTGAATTAACCAAAATTATTTATTCACCCTCCCAATAAGGTGCATATGCATCAATAAATATTACCAAACATCAAATGTGTGACAAGTGAATAAAGTGCTAAAAAGTTCCAAAGAATGTAAACAAAAAGTGAAGTCCCATGAATACTCTGTAGTGTCCAAACGCCTCTGTGATCAGAATCACCCGTGACTTGTTGTGTCTCCTCTTCACCAACAATCCCACGTCCACCCTACTCACCAGAGGAGCATATTGACCCCTATTATAGGTAGTCAAAGACAGCAAGGTTAGATGTTTCTACTTGAAGGGAAAGACAGCCCAGGGCAAGTTGTCGCTGACACTGCTAGTACCTATAATCATAGGTACTCGTACCGGCTCATGTAGAGATAAAAAAAGAAAAAAAAAAGAAGCCTCTCATGGTGCAGTATATACAAAATGTATTTAAAAACATTTAAAAAAGGCAACATAATTTGAATTAATTCACCTTTGCTCTGGTGTTGAGTTATTCACCAATGTATCTTCACATTAAATTTTTACCTGACTAAAACACATGCATATGCACAAACACCCTAACATTCTCTTATGCCGCATACACAAGACCGGACTTTTTGACAGCAAAGATCCGACGGAACGAATCCGACGGACAATTCGATCGTGCGTGGGCTCCATCGGACCTTTGCTGTCCAAAAATCAGATGGACTTTAGAAATAGAACATGTTTGAGGGCGGCACAGTGGTGTAGTGGTTAGCACTCTCACCTAGCAGTTAAAAAAGGGTCGCTGGTTCAAATCCCAACCACGACACTACCTGCCTGGAGTTTGCATGTTCTCCCTGTACCCTGCGTGGGTTTCCTGCAGGTACTCCAGTTTTCTCCCACACTCCAAAGATATGCAGGTAGGTTAATTGGCTTCTGTCCAAAAATTGGCCCTAGTATATGAATGAGGACCTTGGATTGTGGGCTCCTTGAGGGTAGGGACCAATGTGAGTGTGCAATGTACAGGGATAGGGGTAGACACTCCCTCAGGTTGAACTGGATGGACTAGTGTCTTTATTCAACCTTAGAAACTATGTTTCACATTTTTTTGCCGGAGTTCCGCCGGACCCAGTTCCTATTGAGAAATCCGCTCGTGTGTATGCTAGTCCAACAGACAAAAACCGACGCTAGGGCAGCTATTGGCTACTGGCTATGAACTTCCTTATTCTAGTCCAGTCGTACATCACGTTCTAATCCGTCAGATTTTGGTGTAATTGTGTGTGGCCAAGTCCGTTCATTTGGAAAGTCCGTCGGAACTCCGCCGAAAGTCAGTTGGAAAGACTGCTCGTGTGTACGCGGCATTAGACTCACTTGGACTGCCAAGAAAATGCCTAGTTTGCCCATAGGACTGTGCCTACTAGTAACATTGGAATGGTAGACATTCTTTTCAGACATATCAAGCATATTTGAGGCTCATTCAGATGAGCATAATTTTGCACAATGTAAAATACAGCATCTTACTGACAGAACCTGGCAGTAAGGTCCTGTGTTTTTAGCTATGCGTACGCTGTATGCATGTAACATTTGTGTTATGTTTAAATGTGTACATAGGCCGCCACCAGCCAACATGTACAAATCAACAATCTGTAGTCATACTTGAATGATTACACACTAATAATAGCCACCTTCTACCTAGTGTCCTTAGTTTCTAGGACTCAGACAGCTTTAGGCACCTAGTGTCCTTGGTTGCTAGGACACAACACTACAACAACTCCACAATAAATGGATATGGGCTCACTCCCTCCTTAATTAGTGATTCTATACTATGGAGAAGGTTAGGCTTATTCAAAAATTGGAAAACATTTAAACAAATTTGCTGTCCCCTCAAAATAACTCAACACACAGCCATTAATGTCTAAACCGCTGGCAACAAAAGTGAATACACTCCTAAGTGAAAATGTCCAAATTGGGCCCAATTGGCCATCTTCTCTCCCTGTTGTCATGTGACTCATTAGTGTTACAACGTCTCAGGTGTGAATGGGGAGCAGGTGTGTTAAATTTGGTGTTATCGCTCTCACTCTCTCATACTGGTCACTGGAAGTTCAACATGGCACCTCATAGCAAAGAACTCTCTGAGGATCTGAAAAAAAGAATTGTTGCTCTACATAAAGATGGCCTAGGCTATACCTTTGCTACCCCTCAAACAGTTTCCTGAAGACAAGCAGACTTAGGACATGGATTACTGGAATCATGTCATGTGGTCTGATGAGACCAAGATAAACTTATTTGTTTCAGATGGTGAAAGCGTGTGTGGCGGCAACCAGGTGATGTGTAGAAAGACAAGTCTTATCTACAGTCAAGCATGGTGGTGGGAGTGTCATGGTCTGGGGTTGCATGAGTGCTACCAGCACTGGGAAGCTACAGTTAATTGATGGAACCATGAATGTCAACATGTACTGTGACATACTGAAGCAGAGCATGATCCCCTCCCTTCGGAGACTGGGCCGCAGGGTAGTATTGCAACATGATAACGACCCCAAACACACCTCCAAGACGACCACTGCCATGCTAAAGAAGCTGAGGTTAAAGGTGATGGACTGGCCAAGCATGTCTCCAGACCTAAACTCTATTGAGCATCCGTGGGGCATCCTCAAATGGAAGGTGGAGGAGCTCAAGGTCTCTAACATCCACCAGCTCTGTGATGTCATCATGGAGGAGTGGAAGAGGACTCCAGTGGCAACCTGTGAAGCTCTGGTGAACTCCATGCCCAAGAGGGTTAAGGCAGTGCTGGAAAATAATGGTGGCCATCAGGGTGGATTTGATTTAAATCACAAGTAAAAAGGCTTGTTTTAAATCAACTCGATTTAGATCATAATTTTTAAAGAGCAACTGTCATCTCTGTCCTGCAGCGGCTCCATTTCTGACCCGCTGTTGATACACCAACAGTCTCATTCACTTTAATGGGATGGCTGGTGATGCGCAGTGACACAACAAGGGAAGGGATGTGGCGGCAGCAGGTGAGTGGATGCCCGCTAACAGGCACTGCCATGATGGATCTGAAATGACAGGTGCTCTTTAAATGTAAGGACTCATTCTTGCTGGTAGTTAGAATCTTTAATATTTGCAAACAAAATGAAGGTTTCCTATTTAGAATAATAAGCTGTCAGGTTAGTAAAACAACGATATCAGAACCGATTCAATCATACACATTGTAGTGTAAATAGATTTGCAAAACAATGGGATAAAGTAATATTCCTGAACTGTGGTTTATCTCATGGTTACTGTGAAACTGTGTGAATGCATAAATGCAGTGCATGTTATCTCAGCTTGCAGAGCTTGGATTCATTGAATACGTTTACCAAAAATGTAAATATTGCAGAATATACAGCCTCATGCTACATAACTAAGCTCCATTTCATGCTGAATAAACTAAATTATTAATGTGTCTTAAATAGAAGACTATCTTTAGATTTTCACTCCAAAAGCATTTTATTAAAATAAATTTGATAAAAATCCAAAAAATCGATTCAAATCAAAAAAATCTGACTTTTTTGATATTTTTTTAAAAAAAAGCATTGATTTATATCCTCCCTGGTAGCCACACAAAATATTGGGTGCAATTTGGACATTTTCACTTAGGGGTGTACTCACGTTTGTTGCCAGCGGTTTAGGCATTAATGGCTAAGTGTTGAGTTATTTTGAGTGGGCCGCAAATTTACACTGTTATACAAGCTGTATACTCACTACTTTACATTGTAGCAACGTGTCATTTCTTCAGTGTTGTCACATGAAAAGATATAATAAAATATTTACAAAAATGTGAGGGGTGTATATATATATGCCAATTTTTGTTTTTATGAGAAATACAGACCTTACAGGATTCTATTGTGCATTTTGTTTTGTACACTTGCTAGTGACCTTGGTTTTTAGGACACAGACGGCCCACTCCCTGGCCTCTTAGCCTTGTGGTCTCCTTGCACCCTGTGCTCTTTCACTCCTCTGAGACCTCCAAATTTCCTCGGTCCTCTGGACTCGCCTAGTTGTCTCAACTATCCCAGTCCCCCAGACTCACTTTGCCGTCTCGACTCTCAGTTCTATGGGCACAGAATCCATGCTCCAGAATTAGTTTATTGAGTAGAGTACACCTGCCTCTTTATGGGAGCTCTGAGTTATGGTCAGGTTCCTCATTATAAGGGTTTTGTGCACCTGTACTCGCAGCCTGCTGGTCTTCTGCAAGACCTGGGTACTGGGTTGGAGATATTTTCCCTCCCCAAATTCTATGAAAAGTCCAAAATCTGGAACCCAATCTCAGAATACCAAAATACAGAGAAAGATGTTAAAACTGTTTCCCACGCTCAAAACTGATATTCTGGAGTCCCACACTTTGCATTCATGTGAATCCTGTGTCCCTTTTTCCTACTTTTACACAGTGGCAGGGTCTCACATTGTCACACTGTGCACAGATGCATACAAAAATATGCGCTGTATGCATCTGCACACAATTTTTATTATAATATTATTATACAGGGTTTATATAGCGCCAACAGTTTACGCAACGCCTTACAATATAAAAGGGAGACAATACAGTTATAATACAATAAAATACAAGAGGATTAAGAGAGCCCTGGTAAAAGATTAGTTGGAGACGTGATAGGCTCACCACAGGACATGGTTCCAGTAATCCATGTCCTTAGTCTGCTTGTCTTCAGCAAACTGTTTGTGGGCTTTCTTGAGCATCATCTTTAAAAAGGGTTTCCTTCTGGGACGACAGCCATGCAGACCAGTTTGATGCAATGTGCGGCATATAGTCTGAGCACTGACAGGCTGCTGCTCCACTCCTTCAACCACTGCAACAATGCTGGCAGCACTCATACGTCTCTTTCCCAAAGTCAACCTCTGGTTATGACACTAAGCACATGCAATCAACTTCTTTGGTTGTCCATGGCGAGGCCTGTTTTGAGTGGAACCTGCCCTGTTAAACCGTTGTATGGTCTTGGCCAGCATGCTGCAGCTTAGTTTCAGGATATTGGCAATCTTCTTATAGCCTGGGCCATCTTTGTGTAGAGCACTAATTCTTTTTTTTCAGATCTTCAGAGTTCTTTGCCATGAGGTGCCATGTTGAATTTCCAGTGACCAGTATGTCAGAGTGAGAGTGATAACACCACATTTAACACACCTTCTCCCCATTCACACCTGAGACCTTGTAACACTAACGAGTCACATGACACCAGGAAGGGAAAACAGCTAATTGGGCTAAATTTGGACATTTTCTATGGGGGTGTGCTCACTGTTGTTGCCAGCGAGTTAGTTTGAGTGGACAGCAAATGTACACTGTTATACAAGCTGTACACTCACTACTTTACATTGTAGCAAAGTGTCATTTCTTCAGCGTTGTCACATGAAAAGCTATAATAAAATATTTACAAAAATGTGAGGGGTGTGCTCCCTTTTGTGAGATACCGTAACATAAATATCATAGGAAATGTATATGGTGTGATATAAAAGGATACAGAGAGCCAGTACAGTTTCCTAAAATGTATTAAATGTTCACTCTACCCCAAAAATCTACCAAATGCTGGAGAATTAATGTAAGCCTATGGCCAAACTATAAACATTAAATAGGAAAGAAATGTTTTAATGTGGGTAAATGATCTACTCTAAATGCACCACATCAACCAATCAAATGGAGAATGGTTATGTCAATATGTTTTTTTTAGGTGCCATACACAAAGAATGTGAGAAGAAATACAATTACACAACTTACTGATATACAAGATTACAATTCGTTAAAAGAAATAGGAAGTATAAACACATCTCAGTTATTCTATCATAGTATATTCCTGTCTCGAGTCAGGAGGGTGCTGTTTGTTCCAACACACACTGAGTCCAAAGGTAAATACCATATCTTGCTCAATCTCTATTTCAGTTCTTGAATGCTTGCCATCAGCCTTGGACTCAGAAGTTAGGCGTCTTCTTGTGTTCATTTAATTATACATCTTGCTTTTTCTGTGTTTCCGGCGGTCACACCATACCTCGTTGCCACACCTATCCTTATTGGGCATGGCCACTCCATTTTTGCCTGTACACAAACAGTGGTCTTTAAAATCCCCTGAAGAAGCCTTGACAGGTGAAATATGTTGGGAACACGTCTGTGATACTGCTACATATGTGAATATACTATGATAGTATAACTGGGATGTGTTTATGCTCCCTATTTCTTTTAACTAGTTTTAACCTTGTATATCACATTCTTGTCACATTCTTTGTGTATGGCATGTAAAAAAAACCATATTGCTACAACCATTCTCCATATGAACAATAAATGTTTACTTAACCTTAACAAACAGTAAAATAATTTGGTAACAGCCATCCCTGACCTTTCTATCTACAGACACTGTGGAGCAATTCATCCCCAAAGATCCCAACAAAGAACGAGCTTGCAATCACACTTAATCTGAGTGTCCTTGGTCATTTTTCAGGTGTTTTTGCATGTTTTTGTGGCTGTCTGATGCTTGAGTGTTTTCATTTTTTCTGATGTAAAGCTATGTCAGATGTCGACAGGCACAAATAAAAATCATAGGATTTTGGATGTTGAGAATTTTGGAGCTTCAAGTTACTAAACGCTCATGTGTAAATGGGGCTGTGAGATGTTCTAAAGTTGTCATGCCTGAGCCTCTGTTGCAAATTTGAGGATGAATTACTTCACAGTGCTTACACCTACAGAAGTCAGTGGGTTTGTATTAAAGCTAATTTCAAGATGGTTAAGAATTTTTCAGTGAATTTTATTATTTTTAACCAGGCCACAGATTCACTTAACACAATCAAACCTTTTGCATATCCCCCAGAGACATGTGGTGAGATCTTGAGCACTAAGGTTTGTGCAACTTCTGTTACTATTCGAAGAATCTCACTCTGCCCTTTTGATATTTTTTGTATTGACTTTATATTATGAAGAAAGTTTAAGAAAATAAAAAAGTGGAATGGAACGCCCACATTTCTAAGGTAGGTGGAAGGGGAGTCAGGAACCATGTCTCAGGGGTCTTGACTCCCCAAGAGGTATTGGAATCCTGTGGGAGACCATAGGACCTTACTTGTAACTGGGGCATCATTTTTGGGTGGACATCATCAAGCCTGGCTTCAATATGACCTACATAAACACATCTTCATAACTGCTTTTGGCATTATGTAATGATCGCTGACCATGTAAGCAAACACATTCAACTCTCCTAGCATGATGGCATGATTTGATTTACTACATTGGCTGGTACTGCAGATAAAACCATTTCACTAACTTTTAAGAGTCCTCTCCTGCATTTTCCTCCTGCAACTATACCCTGCGCTGTTCTCATACTTTTTTGTTTTTGTTTTATAACGTTTCAGCTCATCCACCATACACCATGTGCTTTAGAGTGAAATTCTACCCACATGAGCCTTTGAAGATAAAAGAAGAGCTTACCAGGTATTTTATATATGTATGTGTGTCACGCTAGTTCGTTATGAGGCAAGGTACTGTGTCAAGTTGGTGGTTCAGTGGTGTTATCTTCAGTGATGTCAAGTACAACATGAAAATTTAGCTTGGGCATACATTTCACGCTAAAATATAACATTAATCATTTGTTTGCTGTTATAGTTGGTACGTGTTTGTTGTAAATAGGATGTATATTCTTGTTTTTTGTCTTCAATAATTCATTCAACCCAGTATATGTTTACAAGCATTCATTTTTAAGCAATCACCTGGTTTTTATCCCTGTGGGACACCTTCCCTGAGAGGATAGAGACTTGTCCATTTTATAACCATGCTTCTCCTCACTTTACATTGGAGATTAATTTTGCCTGAACCATGTATTCTTGTGGAGAATCCAGCAGCAGGTTGGTAACAGCATGACCCATGCATTAGGGACATACCTCTCCGTACTTTTACCCCTTGTAATTACCCCTTCTTTCCCTCTAATAATTCCTATTACCATTATTCACAAAATTTTTACCCTCTACCCAATAATCAGGCCACACAGGAGTTGGAGTATAAATGGCCATAGCAGCCTTTTATTAACACTCTTCAAACCAATAACTTCAATCACTTTATTAAATATATATATCAACTGTTTGGTAACGGTAATTTTAAAAGAACTCCCAGTCAGTTGGTCTTTGACGGTACCACGTTCCACCTTTTAAACATAACCTTTTTCCACCATTCCACTGCGGGACCACCTCTACCATACCAGGCCTCCGGCCGTTTATAAGCCTGGAGACAACCACCTTCCCGCAATGCCACCAAATCCCGTATTCCAGCCTACCCTTCCGCTGGGATACACCAAAAGGGAGGGCCCATATCCCTATGAGCTCCCCCCCACATTTCCATCATCTGTTTCCTTTTGCCCCATCAAAGACCAAAAGACACCGCCGCTACAGCTGCTATGACGACCCTCATCACCGAACCTGCAAGAAAAACAAAAACACCGACAACCAGCACGACCACAAACACAAAATACCATTTTATTATTTTTTTTTTTTTTGTTACGTAAGCACATCTCCATTTATGTATTCCCTTATTTCCGTCTTTCCTTCTTTCGTTATTTTTGTAGATATGTATTTCTGGCTATTTTTTTTTTTTTTTTATATATATTTATTTAATTATTCTTTTTTTTTTTTTTATAAAAATTTTTTTTTATAATTACAGGGCGGGTGGGTGGGCAACTCTCTTGTGAACTGAAACCACGCTGCCTCCTACGCTCCTCCCCTTCCTTTTATAATGCTCCGCCCCCCCTTCTTCCTTCTTTCTCTCCACCCTCACTTCTTTAGTTATCCTCATTTTATTAACCCCCTACGCTCTTCCCTCAGCATTAGTCATGTCCGGCCCTCCACCCAGCCTCTGGCTTAATTCCGTGCCTCTCTATACTTGAACTAAAGCCAATTATAACCACTTAATCTCCAGAAGATTTTATCCCCTTCTTGACCAGGCCATTTTTTGCTATTCGGCACTGTACTACTATAACTGGTAATTGCACGGTCAAGCAATGCTGTATTCAAACACAATTGATATCCCTTTTTCACACAAATAGAGCTTTCTTTTGGTTGTATGTAATTACCACTGGGTTTTTATTTTTTGTGATATAAACGAACAAAGCCCAATTTTTAAAAAAAATACCCAATATTTTTTACTTTCTGCTATAAAACATATCCAATAAAACAATAAAAAAAGGCCAAAATGTATTCTGCCACATGTTTTTGATAAAAATAATCCCAATAAGTGTATATTGATTGGCTTGTGAAAGTTATAGTGCCTACAAACTATGGGATTTTTTTTTTATACAACTAATGGTGGCGATCAGTGACTTATAATGGGACTGTGATAGTGCAACGGTCAATTTGACACTAACTGATGCTGGGGGAAATTATAAATGCAGCTGACATCACCACTGACATTACAGTGATCAGTGATAATACTATACACTATCATTGTACTAATGACACTGGCTGGGAAGAGGTTGACATCTAGGGCGATCAGGGGGTTAAAAGTGTGCCTAACTATGTACAATGTGTATAAAATGTACTACTTTTCATTAATGAGCTCTAAGTTTCTCATCCCTGCCTGGCAGAAATGACAAACTGACAAGTCACTCCCTCTGTACAGAGCTCTGTATTGCTTACTAACAAAGAGCTCTGGGCTGTGATTGCACACAGCTGATCAGCAGGTCCTGGCCCTGATTCATTGGCTGTGGCTTGCTGATTGTACACAGCAGGAGCCAGGTGGGGGCACGCATGCAAACACCATAAACGCAGAAGTATGCAGCAACAGGAAGGGGTGACGGTATATATCAAAAGTCTAAACAGACACTTGAGGTCTCACTTTTGAGACAGAGAAAGGGACCGTTGACAAAGATTCCCCAATCCCTTTCTTTGCAGCCTCAACTGCACTGGACAGTGAATGAATGGGAAGTGGCATGCTGAATGGCTTCCTGTTCATTTACAAACTGAAACATAGTAAACATAGTTTACTATGCTTCAGTAAAGAATGAACACAGGAGCGATCGGTACAGATCACTCACTGGGGTTACTAAAGGCAAATAGACTGTGCACAGTTGCACTGTGCAAGTGCAGTTGATTCAGAGCTTCAGAGCTTAGTAAATAAATTAAAGCTTCACTTTGCAAAGAATACCCAATCACATGCAAGGAACATAAAAAAACTGTATTTTTGCTACCCTGTTTCCCCTAAAATAAGACCTAGCGTGATTGTCGGTGTTGGCTGCAATATAAGCCCTACCACCCAAATAAGCCCTACTCTGTTTCCTCAAAAATAAGCCCTACCCTGAAAAGAAGACCTACAAGGACTTTAACTAGGGCTTATTTGGGGGGTAGGGCTTTTATTGCAGCTATCACCGACAATCACACTAGGTCTTATTTTAGGGGAAACAGGGTAGCACGGGATTGGGTGATGGAAGTCAGCACAGCTTCTGCTCATTTACTAAGCTCTGGAACAACTGCTATTGCAGAGTGCAACTTCACTTTGCAAAGTGAACAGTCTATTTGTCTTTAGTAAATCAACCCCACTGTGCTTTCTCAGAAATGGAAGGGGATGATAAATGAAATATTTACCGTCCCCTTCCCCCACATCTCTAGGAGAGGAAGGAAGCTGGCAGCACTACAGGGGGGAGACAAGAGTCACAATGAAGCCGGGGAAATTGGCACCACACCCTGTGCGCACGCCTATGGGTCGAAAGCAATTAAATTGAAATCTGGAGACACCTTACTGACAATGTCGAGATGCACACTCCTTTGTAGCCACATCCACGAAAACACATCCCAATTTTTAACATGCCCTTAAAAATTGGTCACAAAATTTTGGAGCAAGAAGCAGGCGTTAAAGGTATAAATGACAAAATGTGTCATGAATAGAGAAATGATGCAGTGCGCTACACGTGGCAGTGAATTGTGAGTTTGGCCAAATTAGCGTGAGGAGCTTGAAGGGGGCATGGGTAAATAAAACCTATTCTTCTCTGGGTTCCAGTGTGGGCACTTCTTCCTCAGCACAGACACAGATTCACATACCTGTCCACGATTATCTTCTATTCTGAGTTTTCAGATATTCAATGTTTTGGCTTCTGTTCAGCAGCATACTGCAGAACATTCCCCAGCCAAGAGTGTTAAAAATGAAAAATGATGGTCTTCAGAGTCTATTTTAGTCTAACGATATTCAAAAATGGAGCACAGGATGTCTGTTTGTTTAGCTTTGTAGAGCTGAACATTTGTACTGTTTCTGTATTTGCGAAATGGCTAATTTAGCAATGCAGCATTTGCCACTCACAGGGATTGAGCAATCTTATATAGCTTTATAGAAACAGAATCAAAGAGAATGTCATTTATTAATACGTACTGTATAAAAAAGGATGATAAACCTGCTAGTCAGCCTATTCAAAAGAGCCAAGGCCCTGCGAGAAGAGTTTGCTTGCAAAGTAGTAGAATTTTTGATGACTGATCCAGTTTTCCTCTCATCTCAGTTCTATCTCTATAGGGCAGAGGTATTAATAGTTGATTAGCGGGAGCTTCAAAGCCTATACTGTATATGTATTGTCAGTTGTCATACTGGCTGTTATTTAAGACTGTGGTGCAAATTGTTATCAAGTGCACTAACCCTGCGGCAGCTCATCTGCTTTTTACTTTCCAAATATATAGATTGATAAGGTAAAGGGTTGGGGCTCCATTACCGCTCTACTTTTGAAAATCCTAGTTGCCTAGCTGTGAAGTTGGCTTTTTAGCTTTATTACCAACACAGAAAAGGTATACATATCAGAAGTGTCAGAAGAACTTGTGTTCTTGGCCAATGATGTAAAGCAGGGACCTCCAAACTACAGACCTTGGACTGCATGCAGCCCTTTGCTAGCCTTAAAGTGGTTGTATAGTCATTTTTATGACTTTTACCTACAGGAAAGCCTATAATAAGGCTTACCTGTAGGTAAAAAAAAAATATCTCCTAAACCTGTACGGTTTAGGAGATATTCCCCTCACTTTGTCTAATTGAAATTTCAGACTGACCCATCAGCCAAGTAGAGTCGCTACTGATAAGTCATCCATTTATGTAAACAGCAGACTATACCGCAAAGTGGGGGCTTAAAAAACCTGAATAGTAGCTTGAAACCCCATTTAATGGCTTGTGAAGAGTGTGTAAATATTATTATTAGTTATTAAAGAAATAAAGTAATTACGGTATATGCAAAACCACTATACATACTTTTTAAGAGCATCCTGGGCCTTTTTTCTTGTGCATGTGATTGAAAATGAACAACTAAATGTCCCAATTAACCATTAAAAATAGATTTGCAGTGTGCCTTATTTCTTTATTTTCTGTATTTAAAAAAACACTGCTATATCACACAGCTTACATTGACTATTCACATATACCTCTGCCCCTACCCCTTAGAGGGGGTCATAGCAATGTGCCCATCATTGACTCAAAGAATTTTCATTTCACTGCTATGAATATTTGTTTGGTTGCCATACCAATGTATAGAACCTTACATTCAGTTTTCTATCCTTTACAATAGTATACAAACATGATGCAAACGAGGACCACATTCAAAGTTAGAATTTCAAAAATTCTAATAAGAAACAAGAACATTTTTGCATCCTGAGCCTTCGATTTTTCTCATGGATGAAAAATGATTAAAGGTGCACTGAATGGAAATTTTGGTACTGAAACCGAAAATTGAGGATGCACTTGGCCGAAACCAAAAATGAAATTTTTTAGAAAAATATATAAATTTATTTATAATTGTATTATATTCCACCTTTTTTTATTAATATCATGAATTTAAATGAATATGAATTTATTGTTGGTCATTATTGGCACCTTTAGCGCAAGAAAAGCTCAAGAAAATTGCATCCTTTAAATTCTATGTATGTCTTCACACTGGTCAGTTGCGCTCCCATTGTGGTGTTAAAAATAAAACTGCACCAAAAATTCACCTCCCCATTGAAATGCATTAAAAACGCAGCCAGGATGCATCAATAGCGCACCCGTGTTACATTTTTGATGCGGTTTTTGAGTCACACGACCTATGAAAAACAATCGTGGCAAAATCACATGCCTTATCAACGCCAATATCAGGACCTTTTTCTCTATCGGCAAAATACTGAAAACACAATTTTTGCCCAATATGTTTTGACCACCGAAATTAGGGTGCATCTCTAAGAATGATTATTGATTTGTCCTCCATTAGAAAGTTGATTTCCAGCACACTTTGGGGATGATTTACTAAAACTAGAACATCTGGTGCAGCCGTGCGTGGTAGCCAATCAGCTTCTAACTTCTGCTTGTGTGATTAACCTGGAAGCTGGTTCTATGCAGAGCTGCACCAGATTTTGCACTCTCCATTTTTAATAAATCAACCCCATAATTTATTGTTCTGTATTTATATAGCACTGCTATATCACACAGCTTACATAGACCAGTCACTTCTGTCCCTTACAGGGGGTCATAGCCAAGTGCCCATCGCTGACTCAAAGAATTTTAGTTCAACTTCAACACATTTTTGTTCAGTTGCAATTCCAATGTATAGAATTTTAATGTTCAGTTTTCTATCCTTTGCAATAGTATATAAATTCAATACCAACAGTTATTCCTGACTGAGGACCCTATTAACAGTTAGAATTTTGGTAATTCAGATAAGACACAAGAAAACGTTTCCATCCTGAGCCTTCGAATTTTCTCATGGTTGAAAAATTAACATCAATTTGTCCCCATTAACCATTGGAAAATCAAACAAACATAATAAAACAAAACGATATCGGTGTATGGCTAGCTACACTACCAATACTTTTACACACAGATTCAGGTGGAAGCTAGTCAAATCAAAACTTATACAAAAAGAACATGAAGATAGTGTCCCAGGTTGGTTTCCAACCCTAGAACCAGAGCCTTGGGCCAAGAACACCAACCACTTAGCCACCATGCTGTTTGTTGATTATATTGTATGCTACATGTTTAATGTATAATAATTCGTTCATCCAGTGGTTGCATACCGTAATTTATTTGATTGAGATGACTTTGAGTTTTGTTATATTGCCATTTGTACTTCAAAACAAAATGGACACAGAATTGCAACACGTAAAACTGAGAAAATAAATGAGTGTATACCAGTTTTTATAGAGAAAGAGCTTAGAGTAAGCTTTGGCAACCTGTTTAGCGTTGATTAACAGAGGGGGAATGTGCAGACTGGCAGACCTAATTAACGGCTGGCAACAACATGCCGTTCTCTTATGGTTTAAAAGAAATGAAAAGCCCTCCTTTCGGCTATATACTGTGTGTCCCATTTTAGTTGTCCATCTGTTACATGCTTTTGAACCTGGAGATGAGCAGGCAAGATAACCTAATTGAAAATATTTCTTGACATGCACAATAGCATATTTTTTCAGATTAATTTCAAAATGCTTATTACCATCATTGCATCTTGCTGCGTGGGAGAAACATCCCTTGAATCTGCTATAGAAAGCAGTCTAATTATGTCCACATCTAACAGGAGATTAAGCTAGCAATAAATATCTATATTTAATAGTGTGGTAGATCATATAATTGAAACACTGTATGAGGCAGACAGTTCCATTTATAAAGGCAGTATAACTATTGAAAATGATGCTCATCTTGTAGACTTTCAGTCGCAGGAGGTAAAATGAAATATGAGTGGTAGGTTTAACTAGATTGTAGCTAAAATTGCCATAATATACTGTAAAACAGCACTACTATATTATACACATAATATTTATTATTAAAAAAAATTACTTTTTCTTTAAGAAGCAACACACTTTTTTTTTACCTCCTCCCAAGCATCTATTTACCTAGACTTTGTATGTAGCAGTTTGATTTTCTGTTATGATATGATCTGTCCTCAGTTGGTTAATAGCACATTATAAACACACTGTAAAAAATATTGTGCTGGGTCAACTGAAAATAATCGAGGCAACTATTTTGCATCAGCTTTTTAAGTACTGTCAACTAAACTTATTTTTGTCTAACTCATTAGACTTTTCATGTTTTCAACTTTGTTGTTTTAAGTAAAGTCAACTCAATTTTTTTCAGTTTTTAGACCATAGTTTTTTAAGTTAGGAATACATGCCCTAACTTGCCTGGAACTAGTTTTAAGTAAAGCCGACTACATTTTTCCAGTTTATAGACCATATGTTTAAGTAAAGCCAACTTCATTAATCCGGTTTATAGACCATGGTTTAAGTAAAGCCAACAAATTTTTCCAGTTTCTAGAAAAGTTTAGGTTAGGAACACCTACAATAACATATTTATTTCAAGTACTTATATAGATAGCATTATCAATTTACACAGTGCTTTACATATACATTCACATCAGTCCCTGCCCTCAAGAAGCTTACAAGCGAAGATCCCTAACTTACATTTATACATACACATACTAGGACCAATTTACACAGGAACCAATTACCCCGCATGTCTTTAGAGTGTGGGAGGAAACCTATGCAGGCACAGGGGAGAACATGCAAACTCCAGGAGAGGTAGTGTCGTGGTCAGGATTCAAACCAGCAACCCTTTTGCTGCTAGAATGAAAGTGCTAACCATTACACCACTGTGCTGCCATAATACTTTGTTACTTAGTTACTTTGTTTGTTTTAGGTCATATTAACTTGTAACTTACTCAATTTTTCTTTTTAAGTTGGTAAAAGTTATTTTCCAAATGCATTTGATATATGTTTAAAGGTTTTTATATAAAAATAATACAATAAAATGTATTTTTTTTTAAAAAGGAATAGTCTCATGAAACAGGCTTTCAAAATATTTAATTAACATTTATTATTTATAAAGTTTTACAAATATAATAATATTAAAGCAGCATCAAATGTAAATGTTAACATTAAAAAAAAAGGCTCTTCCTCGGCTAACAAATATAACTGAAACACACACATGTAACATACAGTATATCTGTAAAGAACATAGAACACAGAATGCGAACGATAATTTGTTCCACGTTCACTCTTACCTTTCGTTAGCATTGCATGGCTTTGTAGTGACTTGGAAAAATTCTTGTCACTGATGGCACTCTTTTTTGTCCTGATGGGTCTCAAACATATTTCAACTGCCTTGTTCAGGCTTTCAAAGTTCCAAAAGATGTCAACCTCTTTAAAATATACAGCATCAAAACTCATGCGGTTGCACGTTTGGCAAACATATGCGTCCCGCAATTTCAGTCAAATGAAAAGATAATTTTTTTTAAGTAAATGTAACTGGAAATGCGCATACTTTAAAAGTTTTGTCTAGATTACTCAATATTATACATTATTTTTGCAAATATAAAAAGTGTGTTTTAAGATCTTCTGAAAATTAAGCAAGGTACTTAATAGGGTTGCACCGATACCACTTTTTGAAGACCGAGTACAAGTACCGATACTTTTTTTCAAGTACTCGCCGATAACGCTTACCGACTTTTTTTTAATGTCAAGTGACAGTTTTCAAAGCACAATACAGACTAACAATATCTTCTTTATAATTATGAAGAACTGTAACTGGCACCTATAAGGAGGCCCTAATATGCAGCAGCGCTGATGAGCACTGATAGGTGGCACTGACTGATGGCTGACTGATGGGCACTGATATGCGGCACTGATGGCTGGCACTTACTGATGGGCACTGATATGCAGCACTGATGGGTAGAACTTATGGGCACTGATAGGTGGCACTGGTATATGGCACTGATAGGTGGCACTTGTATGTGGCACTGATATGCGGCACTGATGGCTGGCACTGATGGGTGGCACTGATATGTGGCACTGACTGATGGGCACTGATAGGTGGCACTTATGGGCACTAATAGGTCGCATTTATGGGTGGCAATGGTAGGCAGTGGCACTGAAAATAATGCAGCACTAAAATCAAATCAAATATTGAGCTGTACACTGCAACGCCCATCTTGATACACTCTGCACTCGGCCTCAGTAAGCCTAGTCAGAATGCAACAGTGGACATCTTGTTACACCCAGCCCATATGGGCTTCCTGTTCAGGTTGTTGTCAAAACGGAAGTAATAGTTAATCTCCTCAGCGGGAGCAGATTTAAAACTTACCCCTACTTCTAAAGACAAAACTTTTTTGAGCTTAGGATAGAGTGAAGAGGAATTAGAATATCTGTCAGGATTTTGTTTCTGTCTCTGTCCTCACTGGGAAGAGTTACCTCCTCTAATTGTCCTGTTTACCATTATCACAGAGAGTGAAGGACAATCCCAAATTTTGGGTTGAAACTGGAACAGTAATAGAAGGGAAATCATCCAAATGGCACACTAGTTCTGGTGTCCATGGTGACAACCATGGATTCCCCCACTTTGGAGAGATTTTCTCTCGCTTTCTGTTTTGTCTACAGGACAGGAAGTGAAGGAAAATCTCTCTTTGAAGAAGTCTTTCCATATTTGAAGATTAAATCTGCTTTCCTCTAGACCTAAAGAGTGCCCCCTTGTCCTCTGTGATGACCTTAAAGTGAATAACTCAACATTAATACAAAGATAGAAAAAAAAAAATCTGTCAGGGGTTAGAACCCTCCCTTACTCTAGTTCTGCTTAAAAACAAGGAACCCTTGGATAGCCATAGAAGAGGAAAGATTAACAAACTCACTGCGTCCAATGTTGTGTATTGCAGTCCAAGTAATTCCAGTCATGTTGTTATTAAGCCAGTAAAAACATGACTCATTTCTTTTTAATATGCTTTTATTGAAGCATGAGCAATTTACAAATGTACGAGGCACAAGGTAATGGTGCTATTAGTCTGCCACCTGCTCATCATCTTTTCACTTTCAAACATTTGTTTTATATGTTAGATCTTTGATGCTTTTGATGCTCCTGTCAAAATGTTATTTTGTGCAAATTGTTTCGACTGGAGAAACGCCTAATAATACAGGGCAACCAAGCTATTCTTGCAAATATTTTATTTCAAATTCATATGCGTAACAGTGAAGCAGAGATAGAGGATGTGTATGTATATTTTCTATTTTTTTTAAGATGGGGATAACTCCAAGGAGCCTATTAAGAAAAATTGGAAAAAAATGTTAATAGGTTACTATGAGTAACAACTTTATTTAGGTTTATTTTTAAACCTAAATAGAGTTGTTGCTCATAGTAACCTATTAAAAATGTTCTCCAATATTTTTTTTTCAGAGAACAGAAATGAAATCTGATTGTTTATTATTGGCAATAGTCTTCTTTTTATTCCCTGTTGTTTTCTTTAACTGTTATAAATAGGCCCAAAGTGCTGATGCCAACCCACCATGTGCTTTATGGAGCAACGTCACACTTATTTTTCTATTGGGCACTATATAGAGGTACACAAATATAGCACATGGGTAGTCTAGAACTTCACAAAAAGTAATCTTGTTCATCATTGTGCATTGTTCACTGGAACCGTTCAGAAAATAAATGATATCTATTAAAACAAATATATACAAATTAATTATTTGCATCACGTAAGCCTAGTACACATGGGCTGAATGGCAGGCGACATTAAATAGAAACCGGCCGACATGTGTGTTGACCCGTGTGTACTGCAGCCAGTCCGACAGAAGCCGGCCGGACGGCACGAGGTATGACTGGAAAATAGGTCTACCGACCAGCTCCAGGGGATAAGAAAAAAGATGCAATACTTACCTTACTCTTCGCTCTGGCTTGTTGGCAGTTCCTTAATATCCTCACGTACAATGCAGAGCTGTTGTCTCTGCATTGTCTTTGATTATGTCACCATACAGCTGGCAGTCAGAGCGCCCTATAAAAGGGGCTTCGGGAGACTGAATGTACAGATGGAGGGAGCATGCCAGTTTTTCACAGGCGATTTGTGGGGGCAATGACTGGTGTTGGCGCTTCAATCATCAAGGCACCATGGTTGATATGGTGTCAAGATGATTGAAGCTCATTATTTCTATTATTACATTGTAATATAAAATTAAACACTTCAACTCACCATAATGCAGAATAAGTGGGAGCCCTGAACGTGTCACTTGCCATGTCACCTGCCACCAGATACAGCTTGTCATTTGCCACATCACCTGCCACCAGATGCGGATTGTCACGTCAAATAAAACATTAAAAAAATGAATAAAAATCTGCAATAAAACTGTAAAACAATCAATCATAGATCTGTGGTCAATCCGTTTTGTTTTATATACACAGTCTATGTAACTATATGCATGGATGGTGAGAAGGCATTAAAAGTCCAGAGCAAGCAGGGCTGCCATCATATTAGAACAAAAACCATGTTCCAGGGAGCTGCAAAAAAAAACAAGGAGAGAGGCGCCTCTGGGTGCAGACGTTTGTAACAAGCTTTAATACGCGTAAATTAGTCAAACTCACATTTCAGCAGAAAGTGATAGGCATAAAAGTATAGACACGGTTATGTCAAGGTGGCGATCCTGAGTCCTGGGCCTTGTAGTTACTCTGTCAAAACAGTATGATCAGAGAGGTGTCCGCCGTTAAGATGGTTATGCCGGTTCCGGAAGACAAACTCGAGATGAGGCGTGGGGCGCAGGAAACAGCAGGCTGCAGCGGATGACATCACCAGTAGTGGAAGCATTTCTTGAGTAGGCGCACTGCGGTGTACTGGCAAGCCGCACTCCTTTATCAACAGATCTCAATTCCTCACGCCTCATCTCGAGTTTGTCTTCCGGAACCGGCATAACCAACTTAATGGCGGACACCTCTCTGTCATATCATCACAACTACTTTGAGCATCCATGTGAGTTATACCTTGTTTTTTTTTCAGGACAAATTTGGCTTTTTATTTGATGGTAAATGGTAATGGATAAGGAAAACTGGGTCAAAATAGTAAAATAAACCTTTTTATTGAAATGTAACTGCATATTTTTGCTACTACCATAACCTACCACCAAAGAACAAACCAAACGAAATTCTCCTGCTCCTGTCGATTGCAGTGATACCACATATGTGTATGTTAGTTGTTGTTTGTACCTGTACTACAGCCCAGAAACAATAGTGCGCATTTTGCTTTTTTTTTATCCTGCCTAAAACACTGACACGGATACTAATTTAACCACTTGACCACTGGGCACTTAAACGCCCTTAATAACCAGACCAATTTTCAGCTTTCGGTGCTCTCACATTTTGAATGAAAATTACTCAGTCATGCAACACTGTACCTGTATGAAATTTTTGTCTTTTTTTCACACAAATTGAGCTTTCTTTTGGTGATATTTAATCACCACTGTTGTTTTTTTGTGCTATAAAAGAAAAAAGACAGAAAAATGAATTTTTCTTCGTTTCTGTTATAAAATTTAGCAGATTAGTCATTTTTATTCATAAATTTTGGCCAAAATGTATACTACTGCATATCTTTGGTAAAAATAAGTACAAATTGGTGGATATTATTTGGTCTTTGTGAAAGTTAGAGTCCACAAGCTATGGTGCCAATATCTGAAAATTGATCACACCTGCCTGAAGTACTGACGGCCTATATCAATTCTTGAGACCCTAACATGCCAGAAAAGTACAAATACCCCCCAAATTACCCCTTTTTGGAAAGAAGACATTCCAAGGTATTTAGTAAGAGGCATGATGAGTTTTTTGAAGTTTTCTTTTTTCCCACAATTCTTTGCAAAATCAAGATTTTTTTTTTTCCTTTTTTTTTTTCACAAAATTGTCATATTATCAGGTTATTTCTCACACACAGCATATGCATACCCCAAATTACACCTCAAAACACATTCTGCTATTACTCCCGAGTATGGCGATACCACATGTGTGAGACTTTTACACAGTGTGGCCACATACAGAGGCCCAACATGCAGGGAGCGCCATCAGGAGTTTCTCTAGCACCCAGATCAATTCTGACATTTCTCTCCTACATGTAAGAATCATAATTTATTTGCTAGAAAATTACATAGAAAATTACATAGAACCCCAAAACATTATATATGTTTTTTTAGCAAAGACCCTAGAGAATACAATGGTGGTTGTTGCAACTTTTTATCTCGCATGGTATTTGCGCAGCAATTTTTCAAACGCTTTTTTTGGGAAAAAAACAGTTTTGTGCTTTAAAAAAAAACAGTAATGTTAGCCCAATATTTTTACATAATGTGAAAGATGAAGTTACACCGAGTAAATAGATACCTACCATGCCACTCTTCAAAATTGCACACGCTCATGGAATGGCGCCAAACGTTGCTACTTAAAAATCCCCATAGGCGACGTTTTACATTTTTTTACTGGTTACATGTTTTGAGTTACAGAGGAGGTCTAGGGTTAGAATTATCTCTCTCGCTCTAACGTTCGCAGTGATACCTCACATGTGTGGTTTGAACACCGTTTTCATATGTGGGCGGGACTTATGTATGCGTTCGCTTCTGCATGCGAGCTCATGGGGACAGGGGCGCTTTACTTTTTTTTTTTTTTTATTGTTCATTTTACTTTATTTATTTTAGTTTGACATTTTTTTACCCAAAAATAAATTTTTTGATCACTTTTATTCCTATTACAAGGAATGTAAACATCCCTTGTAATAGGAATATGGCATGACAGGTCCTCTTTACAGTGAGATATGGGGTCAATAAGACTGCAGTCAGCGGCACATTGTGAGGGGCATATCTCCTAAACTGTACAGGTTTAGGAGATATTTTTTTTACCTACAGGTAAGCCTTATTATAGGCTTACCTGTAGGTAAAAGTTGTAAAAAAGACTATACAACCACTTTAAGGCTTACCTGTAGGTCCAAGAAATATCTCCTAAACCTACACGGAGATATTTACAAATCTACACTGAGATATTTACAAAAAGACAGGCACCTCATGCGCCATAGAGAGCGGCGCGCAGGCGCACTGAGTATGCCGCTGCTAACGGTGATATGCCGTTAGTGGCTGCTCGCGTGCACATGACGTCATCGCTGTTCCGGTGCTGTGAGTGGCCGAAGCAGCGATACCCAGAAGAAGATGGACGCTCCGTGCTACAGGGGACAGCAGTGACATCACTGGCTCCTGTGTCAGGTAAGTGACACGTAATGGAATACTATGCGATGCATAGTAGCCCATTATGCTTTACTTTTGCAGGGAGACAAAGAGGAAGTAAACCCAACAGGGTTTACTTCCTCTTTAAAGGAGCTGCAGGAATATCTGACAAGTACTGGCTGTGTTGTACATGTGACAGCAATCTCCTGTATTCTTCATATGTCTGGGCTATGGGGTAGAATGGCGAGACAAAAGCATTTTCTTATGAAGAAAAACATCCAATCCCAGCTAAATGTGCAAAAACACATCTGAAGTCTCCCAAAAGCATGTGGGGAAAATGTGTTATGGTCTGATGAAACCAAGGTTGAACATTTTGGCCATAATTTCAAAAGATATGTTTGGTGCAAAAACAACACTTCACATCAACAAAAGAACACCATACTCACAGTGAAGCATGGTGGTGGCAGCATCATGCTTTGGGGCTGGGGTTGGAACAGGGGCCTTAGTCAAGGTGACGGGAATTATGAACAGTTCCAAATACCAGTCAATATTTTCACAAAACCTTCAGGCTTCTACTAGAAAGCTGAACATGAAGAGGAACTTCAGCTTTCAGCATGACAACGACCCAAAGCTTACATCCAAACCAACAAAGGAATGGCTTCACCAGAAGAAGATTGATGTTTTGCTATGGCCCAGCCACATCCCAGACCTGAATTCAATTTAAAATCTGTGAGCTGATCTGAAGAGGGCTGTGCCCAGGAGATGCCCTCACATTCTGACAGATTTGGAGAGATTTTGCAAAGAAGAGTGGACAAATATTGTCAAGTTAAGATGTGCCATGCTGATAAACTCATACCCAAAAAAGACTGAGTGCTTTAATAAAATTAAAAGGTGCTTCAACAAAGTAATAGTTTAAGGGCATTCACACTTATGCGACCATATTATTTTATTTTTTTGTTTTTACTTCCCTCCACCTAAAAGATTTCAGTTACATAGTTACATAGTAGGTGAGGTGAGGTTGAAAAAAAGACACAAGTTCATCAACCTGTATGTGTGATTATATGTCAGTATTACATTGTATATCCCTGTATGTTGCGGTCGTTCAGGTGCTTATCTAATAGTTTCTTGAAACTATCGATGCTCCTCGCTGAGACCACCTCCTGTGGAAGGGAAATCCACATCCTTGCTGCTCGTACAGTAAAGAACCCTCCAAATAGTTTAAGGTTAAACCTCTTTTCTTCTAATTTTAATGAGTGGCCACGAGTCTTGTTAAACTCCCTTCTGTGAAAAAGTTTTATCCCTATTGTGGGGTCACCAGTATGGTATTTGTAAATTGAAATCATATCCCCTCTCAAGCGTCTCTTCTCCAGAGAGAATAAGTTCAGTGCGCGCAACCTTTCCTCATAACTAATATCCTCCAGACCCTTTATTAGCTTTGTTGCCCTTCTTTGTACTCGCTCCATTTCCAGCACATCTTTCCTGAGGACTGGTGCCCAGAACTGGACAGCATACTCCAGGTGCGGCCAGACCAGAGTCTTGTAGAGCGGGAGAATTATAATTTCCTTTTTAATGCATGCCAGTTGTCTGTTTGCTTTGTTAGCAGC
This sequence comes from Lithobates pipiens, assembly GCF_037356315.1. Lineage (NCBI taxonomy): Eukaryota > Metazoa > Chordata > Amphibia > Anura > Ranidae > Lithobates > Lithobates pipiens. The sequence continues at coordinate 14,496,163 of NW_027507718.1, forward strand.
AGCTTTGCATTGCATGCCATTGCTTGCAATGCCAGTTGTTGTTTAACTGAATCGTACAGTTCCTAGGTGACATTAAAGGTGGAAAGAGTTCTGAAATGATTTATCTTTGCCTAATTTTTTTACATCACAGAAACTTGACCTTTTAACAGGGGTGTGTAGACTTTATATCCACTATATATATATATATATATATATATATATATATATATATAGATAGATAGATAGATAGATAGATTTTTTTTTTTTAGGACACACAATTGCTAACTCTACTACTACAGTGATATTTTCCACAATGATTTACAACGTATTTCTTGCACCTTTTAAAACTCATTAACAGACGAGTTTTAGTTTGTAATGGTGCCACTATTACAACTGTTACTTGCTATGCTTGTAGTTGTAACCTGCCCAGCAACAAATCTGAAGAATTTGTAAACCTGCATCTAGATGCAGCACCGGCGTAGTGTCACATTTTGCTCCCCATCGTAGAATGGTCCGGAAGTGACGTTGTGGCCAGAAATTTCGCACTGCACATGCGTGATGCGTTCCAAATACTTTCGCCATGTGTTCCAAAGGATTTGCGACAATGCAGACCAGTGAAACCGCCAGATAATGTCACAGAAGTGAGGGGAGGTAATCCCCTCCCCTAGCCACGGTTACTCGATCTCTCTCTCCTCCACTCTGTCTAAAGTTAACATCACGATTACCTCCGCTCACTTCCGTGACATTATCTGACGTATTCACTGGTCTGCATTGTCGCAAATCCTTTGGAACGCATGGCGCAAGTGTTTGGAACGCATCGCGCATGCGCAGTGCAAAACTTCTGGCCGCAACGTCACTTCCGGAGCATTCTACGATGGGGAGCAAAATATGACACTACACGGATGGAACGCACCACGCATGCGCAGTGCAAAATTTCTGGCCGCAACGTCACTTCCGGAGCATTCTACGATGGGGAGCAAAATATGACACTAAACCGCCACTTATAATTGTATTGAAACCCTCCATGTTTTATATTGCCTTTTACAGCTGGCTTTCCTCGCTGTGTTTTTTATTTATTTATTTTTATAAGCAACAATTTTTATTTGTTTTTCAACATACATTGACTTGCACAGCACTCTGTAGTACAGAAAAGGATGAGGAATTTATTTAACAGAGGAAATGGTGAAATGATATAAAATGTCTGCTATGTGTTATACTAAACACACTGTCACCTTGCTGAAAATACAATGGAAAGAAGTAGCAGCTACTTTTCTACTAAAAGCAGACCACTGATTGTGACTGCCAATTAGCTACATAGTTAAATACCAGATGGGGGGTATCAAATTCACAAGTAAAACAGCATTTCTATGCTTTCAAAACCCCAGGTTTAAAATGAAACTATTATGTTTTATTTTAGTTTTTTTTTCTAAATGAGAACTCCAGCCTAGCTTCATAAAGCTTCATAAGCTCCCCTTTGATAGTGAATCTACTGACTGCATAAAGGCAAGGCTCTTCTGAGTCACCCCACCTTCCCTTTCCCAGTGTGAGCCTTCAACCCTTTTCTGCAACTTAAATGGAAAAAGTTGTAGACTGTAATGCTCAGCCTGTGCCTGGTGCCCAGGGTATCCAGCACACACCCAATGGTCCTCCGGAATACTGGAGGGGTCTTCATCAATTTGCTTTTACAATATGTAGGAGAAAAGGGGTGCTGCTCTTAGAAATAAACCAAATCTTTTTATGCTGCCCATGCATGCGCCTCTAACCATCTTCACCATTAGGCAGTTTTAAAACACTTTATCCCATCATGGAAGCATGTCTCCCTGCTGCGTGATGTGCAGTACCCATTTCATTACTCTCAATAGCTGAGAAATTAATAGAACAATAAATAGCAGAAAAAGCAAAAAGATAAACCACAGGCAGGAGGTCACTGTATTGCTTGATTAACATGCACCCTGAAATGCTTTAAAACTGAACTCAAGGGGTGATATACTTTGCATACTTACACTGGGCCAGCTTGTTACATTGCAAGTATGCATATCTCATACCTGATAGAAGCTGTAAATCACTGTAGTAGCCTGAGCCACTACATAGATGCCTGCAGTGTTCTAGGTGCTGGGCATGCTGCAGAGATTGTAGATGGTAGATCATGGCAATCTCTGAATGGCGAGTGGCCCCCTGTGATTAGTATGCAGAATGGCAGCCACTCAGGACAGCACTCAGAAGATTGCGGTCATCGCTGTAGTAGCTTGGGCCACTACAGTTCCACAGAGGCTGATCAGACATCACACATGCATATTCTACCAAGCTCACTCAAAGCAAGTATGCAAAATATATCATCCCTTGAGTTCAGTTTGAAGTTTTTTAACTGTGTAAACACACACACACATCCTTTGTGTTACAAACAGACATTTAACATATCACAAATGATTACCAGAGCACTATGGCTTAGCTGAAGAGACAGCAATGCAACTGCTCAGGGTGTTTTTTTCTAACTGAACTTTGGACTTGGAATTTACTAGGAGATAAATACCGCATGATAAAAAAAACTCATGAGGTATTTCTTTCAAAAGTAGTCAATTTACTAAAACATATGCATTATTTCCCATTTTGCCATTTACCGTTATTTATGTTTTGCCATATTTATCACTATTATTTTTGGCTTTTTTTCACAATCCTTTTTTTTTTTTTTTCACATGCGTACACTGCACCAGATGAAGGTAGTTCTGTAAATGAATACACATAGAAATATTATGAAACTGAAAAAAATTCTAGTGTGCTTTCATTCACGGAATGATCTCCCTCTGGTGAAATGTTACAATGTATTTTCATTCCTGAGCTCAGGGCAGAGCATTTCCAAGCCTGGCTGCAACCATTTTAACTGTGGGCAGCTGAAGCTGCTGTCTGTTCGCTTCCTGGATTTACACAGACACAGAGGCACACCTCCAGCTCTGCAGCCCTGCAGCTCTCATTGGACCTCTTGGGACTCCGCCCCCCTTCCTGGCAAACTCTCAGGCGTGTGAGAGAGAGAGAGAGCTGTACATGATGTCATAAGCCTAGGCTAATTACCAGACAAGGAAGAGGGCAGTATAGGGTATTTACTGGCAGACACTTTTTTTTACTATCCAAAGCTAAAACGACAAGGGCAGAAGATTTAATAGATGAAAAGTTGAAAAAACTACTGAAAGAGGAAGTAAACCCTTCCAAACAACTTGGACCTATAGGTAAGCCTAGATTAAGGCTTACCTGTAGGTCCAAGCAATATCTCCTAAACTTATATGGTTTAGGAGATATTTGCCCGAAAATGGGCACCGCTGTCTACGGCGCATGCGCCGTAGACAGCGGCGCGCAGGCGCACTAAATGCGGCAAATCCAAGAATGGATTTGCCAAATTTGTCGACTCCCGTGCGCATGCGCGGGAGTGACGTCATCGCGGCTTCGCCGTATGACAGCGGCGGAGCTGCGAGGCGCGACTCCCGTGCGCATGCGCGGGAGTGACGTCATCGCGGTTGCGCCGCTGTGATTCGTCGGAGCTGCGAGACGCCACAAGCAACATGGATGCGGCGGACTACAGGGGACAGCGGCGACTTCGCTGGCTCCTGTGTCAGGTAAGTGACACATAATGAGCTACTATGCGATGCATAGTAGTCCATTATGCTTTACCTTTGCAGGGAAAAAAAGAGGAAGTAAACCCATCAGGGTTTACTTCCTCTTGAAGGTCTGCTTTAAAGAGTAATCTCATTTGTTTTGCAGTATTTACGTCGCATTTGATATTTTACTTTGATTAAATAAATCTCTTATCATGTCATGTGATATTTACGAAAAAATTGTCATGTGACCTTCATATCACATACGGAATCCTTTGGTCAATAGACCCCTAAGTCTTGCTATAACCGATTAATCACTCATCTGACTGAGTTCTCAGTTTAACCACACACCGACCGGCGCACGCCGATATACGTCGACATAATGACATGGACAGGCAAATGGGGGTACAGGTACGTCCCTTTAAATTTGCTGCCATGCCATCGCGTGCTAGATGCCAGCGGGCACCGGTTGGGACCTCCGTGAGTCCGATCACGGGCCCTGCAGACTCAATCGCCACGGGGATACCCACAAACGTCTCACGGGGAGGAAGAATGGGGAGATGCTAATGTAAACAAGCATCTCCCCGTTCTGCCTAATGAAAGTGTCACTGATCTGTGCTCCCTGTGATCAGAGCAGAGATCAGTGATGTGTCACACGTAGCCACGCCCCCCCCCCCACAGTTAGAAACATTCCCCAGGGCTCACTTAACCCCTACACTGCCACCTAGTGGTTAACCCCTTCACCGCCCATGTCATTTACACAGGAATCAGTGCATTTGTATAGCACTGATTGCTGTTTAAATGACAATGGTCCCAAAAATGTGTCAAAAATGTCCGATGTGTCCACCATAATGTTGCAGTCATAAAACTATCCCCTATATTGTAAACACTATAACTTTTGTGCAAACCAATCAATAATCGTTTATAGCGATTTTTTTTTTACCAAAAATATGTAGAAGAATACGTATCAGCCTAAACTGAGGAAAAAAATTGTATTTTTATATATTGTTGGGGGATATTTACTATAGCAAAATGTAAAAAAGAATGCATTTTTTTTTTCAAAATTATCGCTTTTTTTTGTTTGTAGCGCAAAAAATTTAAAACGCAGGGGTGATCAAATACCACCAAAAGAAAGCTCTATTTGTGGGAAAAAAATATGTCAATTTTGTTTGGGAGACACGTCGCACGACCACGCAATTGTCAGTTAAAGCTACGCAGTGCTGAATCGGAAAAAGTGGTCTGGTCTTTGGCCTGCAAAATGGTCTGGGGCTTAAGTGGTTAAGCTTTAGCTATTGAGCTCTATAAACATCAAGCATTTTACAATACTGTGGATAGGGGAAACTGTAAAGAATTTAAAAACAAAACCTAGAGATTAAGCCTGGGACTGGGACAGGGGCTCCTGGAGGGGACTAGGGGCCCGTCAATGGGTTGCGCCTAAAATTGTGTTGTCTAGTTCTTGGGTGTAATTCCCAGCTATATCTCCTTGTTCTTGTGTTCCGCGGCAAGGAAGCACTTTTTGGCGGTCCGTCACATTCATATACAATATTTCTTTTTTACCTTACTAAAAATTAGAAACATTTATTTGATAAAAAAAAGTTTATTTTTGCCCACAAAAAAATAAAAACAAATAAAGCAAATTTCACATGATTAGATGATTATAGATAGATTAGAGAAGTAAGCAAAACTTAATCTCATTCACAAAATCGGAAAATTCACATGCAAAATGATCAGCCTATTTGCCTTTAGTAAATTGCGCTAATTGGGTTCATGTATGGTTACAGTGTTATTGCAAATATAAAGTCTTTAGAGAGGAACTAAACTGTTAATGTACTGTATATTGATTTCAAAGGCAGCGCTGATTCAGCTTCTTTACAAATTTGTCTACTTTTCAGAATGTTAGCAGACTTGAAAAATGTACACTAAATTACCTTTTAAACTAGGTAGCTAAAATAATTCTGGCTGTGGCAGTGTTGCACCGGTATCAGTGGTGATACTAAGATTTTTCACAAGTACTTGTACTCATCCAAATGCTGCAAACCTAAACCAATATCTTCAGACTCAGTCCACAAATTTAAGGAGCTGGTTTGCAGTGTGATCTTAAAACCTGGTCCAATGTGATTTTGTTCAGCGCTTCAGGTTGCTTTTCCAAGAATCGTAGGGTATGAGATTAGAAATTGCACCTGAACTGGACTGAAATCGCACAGGACTCTTTAAAATGATTGGCATATCCCTGGTGGTCTAGGGTGGCATACCTGGTGGTCCAGTGTGGTGGCCATCCCTGGTGGTCCTGGGCGGGCATCTGGGGGGAGGGCTGCACTGATAAACAATCAGCACAGACCCCCCTGTCAAGAGAGCAGCCGATCGGCTCACCTCTACTCTGTCAGACACAAGTGAAGAAAAGCTGATCAATGGCTTTTCCTGTTTACATCGTGATTAGCCGTGACTGAACATAGCTGATCACATGGTAAAGAGGTGCTTTACCGAGATCGGTGTAGCGGTGTGTCAGACTGACATACCGCACCATCGATCGCTATGATGCACGCCCCCACGGGCGCACGGCAGCTGTTATTCTGCTGGATGTCGTATGACACCCAGTCGGGATAACTGAACCACCGCCCGGCCGTCATTCTGCTATAGGCCAGGGGGAAAGTGTTTAAAGTGGTTCTAAAGGCAGAAGGTCTTTTACCTTAATGCATTCTCCTTCTGCATGCAGCCCCCCCCCCGTGCCCCTTATATATACCTGAGCCTGATTTCCATCCAGGACTGTGCACAAGAACAGCGGTTCTCTCCACTCTGCCTCTCTCTCCTCACTGGACAGTGAGGTAGCGTGGGGCGGGGCCAAGCCACACTCCATTGAATTGAGCCTACATTAGTGCCCCCAAGGCAAGCCGCTTCTTATGGGAGTACTCAGCAGGAGGAGGAGCCTAGAAGAAGAGGATTGGGGCTGCTCTGTGCAAAACAATTGAATAGAGCAGCTAAGTATAACATGTTTGTTTGTTTTACAAGTTAAGGTTTTCAATCGCTTTAGCTTTATTTAATGGGGTTAAGTATCTGTTAACAAACTATGAAATGTATTTTTAAATTCAACTATTGTAAATAGGTAAATTTGTTTTTAAATTAGCTTCTTAGATTTCCTGCACATTCGCACTCACAGTGGGAGAAGGAGGCCCAGTACTCTTTGCCAAGTACTGTAGCCTTTCAGACTCTGCTGCTTGCATGTTCTCACGAAACATCATAAAACAAGGAGAGAGAGAGATGACTACATCAGTTTTTGCTGACCATTTACAAGAAGGAAGATGAGCAAGTTGTATTTCTAAACAGCAGTAGAAAAGAAGTTAGGGCCAGGGCCAGCGCAACCATAAGGCCACTAATGTAGCCGCCTAAGGGCGCCAGGATGGGGGGTGGGGGGGCAGTAAAATCGGAATCCCCAGCCACTTGCTAGGAATTCAGATTTTTAACAGCTGCGGACATGTGCTTTTAACACACGTCTGGCTGCTATAGCGACCTGGAATGTGTGTACTTTTCTAAAGCCGGCTTTTAATGTGGAAGTGATGCATGTGGCTGTGGAGCCACTGATCACTTCCAAAAACTGCCGAGATGTTCTATGCCCTCCGCAAGACCCCCCCACCATGTTTACTTGGCTCCACTGTCCTACCTGCGAGCCTGGTGCGGTTATGGCGGGTGTCGCTTGGGAGGGTGCCAGGAGCTGAGCCTCCTTCCTGTGCACACACCAGGAAGTGATGTGTAGACAAACGACACAAAAGAGCAGCGCTCTTAACAGAGGAGACTTCCGACAAATCTGAAGTGGAGTGTTTCCGCCGGGTGCACAGGCTTAAAGGATCTCCATCCGTTGTATTCAGAAGAAAAGGTAGCAACTCCAGAATCCAGAAAAACAAATATTTAAGGCTACATATAGGTGGTGCTGCTGTTTTTATCCACCTATATGTAGCCATAAAGATTATTCGTTTTAATGGATTCTGGAGTTTCCAGTGTTCTGTCAAATTCTCCAAAACGATCAGAAACTCCAGCTACTTAACTTCCGGTTTCTTTAAACCATCAGTAATTGGAGATTTGACGAATTGCACGATAGTATGAGCGGAGATTGTTACTCCGCAACGAAGTAATTAACCACAGGACCTGTGTGATTAATATGTGTTCGGGTTTAAAGGGATGAGGTGGCCACCCCCAACGCAGCATGGGGCGGCAAAGTGCATCTTCGCCTAAGTAGACAAAAATCCTTGCACCAGCCCTGGTTAGGACATTCACCTGGCTGTACAGTCTTGCAAAGCTGCAAATCCTAAGAATGGCTGGATACAGTTAGTCCTGGGGGGGCAGTGAAAAGCTCTAACTTATGTATTTTAGCCACTGTTTGCCTGGAATTCCAAAAGAGACGGTATCACTTTAAGAATATTGAAAGCTTTTAGCAGAAATGAAGTGCAGGTACCCAGAAGTGCACATACCTCCTCTTTGTCTGAATGCAGCTCCGTTCTAATCAAGCATTTCCATGTAACGATACAGCTTGCCCACCCTCACACAATCAACTGGCATTCTATGATGGGCAGCGGCACTGACCGGAATGAATGAAAATCAGAAAAGTTTCAGCACAACAGTCAGCAAATCCAAACAGCCCAGTGTTCAGGATCAGGATATTGAAAGCTGCTGCACATAAAATTTAGAAAAAAAAAGAAACATATTTTCTTTGCACACACTGGATAATTGAAATTAATCTTCACACAATTTATTGTGTGAACATTATCAAATCTTTTAATCAAATCAGCCTAAATTCCTCTGAGGAACCTGGGAAATATTGTGTGAAATATTGTAATCAATGCGCACAACCAACGTGACTGAGAACACATTAAGGGAATCATGGAGACCTCATTAACGTCTTAACCATTCACATGGGCACCACAAATGTACTGTTTGCAATATATTTATCTCTTATGATAATCAGCTCCATCTAGTGACAAAAATGCTGTAATTAAAAAAATAAAAATAATCAAAAGAAAAAAATAACACATTATGGCCACTAAATTGAGCTGATAATCAAAGGAGGTCATTACTTTAGAAACAATACAGCAAACTTTTATGGTGCCCATGTGACTGGCTAAAACATCCGTACAGGGAATGTTTAATACATTGACCCCAAAGTCTATGACCTTGACAAAAAGTATTAAAACGATTTAAACTATTAAAACTGTTCCAGCGCAGTCCTAGTGCACGACAACACAAAACGCCTTGTCTCTAGTGTGGCTAGTTCACATCACTGTACTTTTTTTAAGAGCACATCCAATGCAGTCCTACTGCACCTTATGATTACTGTCACAGCCATGAAATGGCTGGTGTCACAACTGATCACATGTACAGAACCATGATAACTGCAGATCAAACAGAGTCTAATGCCCTGTACACACGGTCGGACTTTCCGACGGAAAATGTGCGATCGGATCATGTTGTCGGAAAGTCCGATTGTGTGTGGGCTCCTGACTTTTTCCGTCGGAATTTCCAACACACAAAGTTTTAGAGCAGGCTCTAAAATTTTCCGACAACAAAATCCGATCGTTTAAATTCCAATCGTTTGTAGACAATTCCGATGGACAAAGTGCCACGCATGCTCAGAATAAATTACGAGACAAAAGCTATTGGCTACTGCCCTCTTTAAAGTCCCGTCGTACATGTTGTACGTCACCGCGCTCTGAACGATCGGATTTTCCGACAACTTTGTGCGACCGTGGGTATGCAAGACAAGTTTGGGCCAAAATCCGTTGGAAAAAATCCAACTGATTTTGTCGTTAAAATGTCCGACCGCGTGTACAGGGCATTAGGGCTCATGTACGCCTATTAAAAATGGCAGCGCTGCTGTCAGGAAAAACCAGCATTAAAAACGCACATTTAGCAGAGTTTTTGAATAGTGTTTATGAGCGTTTATGAGCTTTTTTTGACGTTTTCAGTAAAAACACTCCTTAATATGTAAAAAAGCCTAAAAACACCAAATGCATTTTCGTTTTTACAGCCAAACAGCCTCTGCTCCTGGACATACCAGCAGTATATTTTTTTTTTTTACTGCCCCTAAACGCTTATGCCTCCAAACTCCTCTTAAAGCGGAGCTTCAGTCATTTTTTCAACTTTTAATCTATTAAATCTTCTGCCCTTGTTGTTTTAACTTTGGATAATAAAACATTTTTTTTCTGCCAGTAAATACCTTATACAGCCCACTTCCTGTTTCTTGTCTGGTTATTAGCCTAGGCTTATGACATCATGCACAGCGCTCTCTCTCTCACTTTCGTGAGCCTTTTCCAAGAAGGGAGGGGGAATGAGTCATAAGAGGGCCAATGAGAGCTGTGGGCTGCAGAACTGGAGGTGTGTCTCTGTGTGTCTGTTTAAATCCAGGAATTAAATCCCCAGGTGTCAATAGCCAGCAGCGTAAATCCTGTTTTATCTGATTTTTTAAGGTCAAATTGTTCCACTTTCAAGTTGCCTAACCTGGAGTAAGTACATTGCAACTTGCAACTGCTAGCTGTTTCTCCGATCAACCTTGGTTGCTGACTCTGTATGTCCTTAGTTTGCTTGAACTCCAACTGCCCTTGGTATATTCCTTGACTTTATATTTGTCTAGTTTTGGCTCTCAGGGCTAGATACATTTGGCAATGACTTTTGACTATGCTTCTTTATGTGACAATGTTTTCATATGACCTGTTTCTAGATGAAAACTTGCCCAAAGACTGGTACAGCTAGTCATACCATTCCTAAGCCTCATACACACGATCGGCTTTTCCGACGGGAATTGTGTGATGACAGGCTGTTGCCTGAAAATCCGACCGTTTGTGCGCTCCATCGGACAGTTGTTGTCGGATTTTCCATGGACAAATGTTGGATGGCAGGCTTTAAAATTTTCTGCGTACAAACATCTGTTGTCGGATTTTCCGATCGTGTGTACACAAGTCCGTCGGACGAAAGTCCAAAGTACAAACACGCATGCTCGGAAGCAAGGATGAGCCAGAAGTGGTCAGTCTTGTAAACTAGCATTCGTAATGGAGAATTAACATTTATGACGTGGCAAATTATGAAATCTCCAAATGCAGCGCACAATTCTCTTCTTCTTTAATGGGATAATAATGAAGGTGCTTTGCTGGTGATACTGCTGAAGTTATTGCAAACAAATTTTCAAAGGCTTTTTTTTTCTAGTGATTTCAAGAACAATATTATTATGCTTGTTATTTTTTTGGGTGCAAGTTACCACAACACCATCATCCCGTAGTTTTTAAGATCAAAGATATAACTATGTTGGTGTCCCTTATTAATTTTACATTGTATTTTTTTTTAAATATAACTGCCTACTCCCAAACTGTCATTTGATGTAAAACACATAGCCAAGTATTATTCTCCACAATTTTTTTATTGTGCATTAAAAAAAGAAAACAAATAAAATTTGACATGCTATCTGCTAATAGAACTTAACCAAAACCTGCATTCTATGCATCCAAAAATATAGAAAATATTCCAAATCAAATCAATATTCAACCAAAAAATAAAATAAAAGCTTCATGCATGTGTCCTGCTTCTTCATATAGGGGGTCAACAATACCAAGAGTTGGTGAAAGCTGGGGTCCGTCATCCGGAGATAATTCTGAAAAACATTATTCTCCTGGAGCTCCCGCAGCAAAGGCATATGACATAATTGGTCACGATTAATAAAGCAACCAATTTTTGGTCCAAGAAAACCTATTCCTCCTATTCCTGGAATGGACTGGGGTAAAGCAATAACTCCAAGGCCAATAATAAATAACACGTTATCTCCTTCAATTCCGCAACATGTCTGATTGACGATCAGCCATTCAGAAACTAACTGAAAATTGCAAACTGAAAAGCATGAAATGAAAACGTGCGAAATGAAAAGCACGAAATGAAAAGCGCAAATCAATACTCACCAAACTACTAACACTAAATTAAAGAGCTAAAAAAACACGTAGTGCGTCACTACTTTAGTGTTGCCATTTGTAAGCAAGACAAGTTCCTAGCCAACGCCCTTCGGACAAAAGTCTGAGGTTATGTCTGCGGAAAAATCGGATCACGTGTACGAGGCTTTAGAGTCTTGCTTTGTGAGTACCCAGCACTAATGAGGCCCCATACACTATTAGATATTCTAGTTTTTTGTCTTCAGATTTAGCAAAACCATGTAGTGCAAGGGCCTGCATGATTGCCTACAAACTGAAACTCTCATGCTGCGTATACACGATCTGAATTTTGGTCGGAAAAAGCTCTGATGGTTTTTCGGACGGAATTCCGACTGGATTTTGCTCAAGCTGTCTTGCATACACACAGTCACACCAAATTCTGACTGTCAAGAACGCGGTGACATACAACACGTACGACGGGACTAGAAAAAGGAAGTTCCGATCAATCATAGAGCATACGTGTACGCGCCATTAGACCCCATACACATTCGATTTTCTGCAGATTTTTGGCTTCAGATTTACCAAAACCATATAATATGAGGTCAAACCTGAAGAGTTTCAATTGGTAGGCAATCAGGCAGGCCCTTGCACTACATGGTTTTGGTAAATATGAAGACAAAAATCTGCAGAAAATCTAATAGTGTGTATGGGGTCTAAGATATCTAGTGAAAACCAAATACTTCCAGAGCTTGCTACTCGACCAGAGCCTATTTCCAACCTGCTTGCAACCATCCTATCCATGTGTGTAAGAATCCTGATTCAAACTCCTTGCAATAATTGGGTCTGTGTAGGGAATTGGTGAAGCAATGAAGCATTCATTTTCGGAACAACCATGAACGGCAACTCTAAAGGCCCGTACACACGTTTGGATTTTCGGATGTCAATTATATTACAATGACCGATCATTCGAAAATCTTACCGTTAGTATGATGCTTTCAACAGCCGATTTCACTTTTTCGTCAGACAAAAGCTGGATGTGCAGACTATAAAATTTTTGTTGGATGTGAACGCAAAGTCTGATTTTTGTTTCACATTAGTATTGTTTTCATACAAAAAAATCGTGAGAGCAAGACTACGCATGCTCAAACAAAAGAATACATACAAAACTATTCAACACATTACACATTACGTCATGAAAATTCTCATATTGTTAGTAACCTCCTCACTTTCGACATGAGACTAACATTCCACAAAAATCTGATGTTCGTTCGTCTGAAAATCGAAGCGTGTGTACGAGGCTTAACACTGTCCTTGTTATCAATACAGTGGGGTTGATTTACTAAGAGCCCTTTCACACTGGGGCGCTGTTTCAGGGCGCTTTGCAGGCGCTATTTTTAGCGCTGTAGCGCCTGCAAAGCTCCCTGAAACAGCCACTCCTGTCTCTCCAATGTGAAAGCCCGAGGGCTTTCACACTGGAGTGGTGCGATGGCAGGATGCTAAAAAAAAGTCCTGCTAGCAGCATCTTTGGAGCGATGAAGGAGCGGTGTGTATACCGCTCCTCCACTGCTCCTACCATCAAAATCAGTGGGCAGTGTGGCTATACTGCCAGCAGCGCTTTTCAGGTCGTTTTAACCCTTTTGCGGCTGGTTTTAACCCTTTTCTTGGTCGCTAGCGGGGGTAAAAGCGCCCGCTAGTGGCCGAATAGCGAAACAAAATTGATGGTAAATTGACGCTAAAAATAGTGCCCCTTTACCGCCCCAGTGTGAAAGGGGCCTAACACTGAAGAGTGCAAACTGTGGTGCAGCTGAGCATAGTAGCCAATCAGCTTCTAACTTCAGCTTGTTCTATTAAGCTTTGACAATAAAATCTGGAAGCTGATTGGTTTCTGTGCAGAGCTGCACCAGATTTTGCACTCTCCAGTTTTAGTAAAATAAATCCAGTGAATGTATCTTGAACCTGTATTTAACTTTAAGTAATTGAAAAACCCAAATGTTAGAAAATGTCAGCGAATGTTGTCTAATGAGATAGGGTAATCTACTGTTTTATAAATAGAAGGATTTTTTCTGTAGCCTGGTTAAAAAAACAGCAATTGTCCAAGTCATCATTTACTCCTTTATGTATATATCTCCCACTGAGCATGAAGATGGGAGACACTGATATATAGATTTCACACGTCTTATACTGTACATGGCCCACTTTTATTATAGCATATGTATAGGTATTAATATTCGGAGGAAAAATTTTTTTTTCTGTTAGTACTGTGGCTCCACCTGTAGATCTAAAAGCAACATTTCTATCCCCTAGATCTAGACCATTTGTCGGTATATTTACAAACCAGCAAATTCAATATGCACAATATAGTCTTTGTATTTTTGATCATTTTTAGAGCACTGACATTTATATTGTTTTAGCTGGTGTCATTAAATGGTGATTAGGTTAAGCCTTGCATTTTCTAATTCATTACAAAAGCTCCCGTGCATTGCCTAGGAGTAGCAGTGTTTGATAGCTGGCTGGTTGGATTAGGGATTAAGATAGGGAAGGAAAGTGATTGTTTTATTTGATAAGCCATTGCTCTCCTGCTTTTTATTAAATTAGGTGAAGCATCTCCTTTTGAAAAAGCAAATAAATAAATAAGGAAATATATTGGTCTACATTCATGTTAGTGTTCTATTTTAGAAAAGTAAGGACTTGTTAATATGCACTAAGCAAATTTTTTTGGGGGTTTTAAAACCGTGAAAGCAGCACTTCTCTGCTTATTTTTTTTATCCGTATTCACTATATCTCTTCACTTCTTTAGAATTCCACATTAATCTGATATCCCTTCACTGCTCCATTGATGAGACATACACTTTAGTTGCATAGGCTTCTAACTTTTCTCTGATGCTGTTTCAATCTAAGCACAAATTTACAAACTATACAATACACGCTATACACAATACACACTATACAATTTTCTTTTTCTTTTTTTTCTTTTAGATTTACCAACACCATATAATATGAGGTCAAATCTAAACACAATCAATTTGTATGCAATCAGGATCTAAAGGAAATCAAACAACAAAAACTGTATACAGGAGTACCCCACTTTTAAGTACACAATGGGGTTTATTTACTAAAGCTTGAAAGTGCGAAATCAGGCTCACTTCTGCATAGAAACCAATGAGCTTCCAGGTTTTATTACCAAAGTGTAATTGAAAATTGGGGTTAGAAGCTCATTGGTTTCTATGCAGAAGTGAGCCTGATTTCGCACTTTCCAGCTTTAGTAAATAAACCCCATTGTGTACTTAAAAGTGAGGTATGCCTGTAGTGTGTATCCAGCTTTACAGACAGAAGGGCTAGCGCTAGTACGCCGTGAGGGTAACTCAAGTACAAATGTGAATTAGCCATCACGTGCACAATTAATGCACCAGCTCGCCTAGCTGAGAACAGCTTTGTAATTGTTCTGTGTTTTGAATCCCCTTGATTCCTGTTTGCCATTGCAGAGTAATGTGAATTTTCTTGGAGAGGGTGATTAGCGATACAATGGCTCATTCTGTTGATATCCAGCTTTGTATTGGTAATGCTTCCAGTTTGGCAGTACTGTCCAGGTAATAGAAGGTCAAATCTGAACTAGCTTCCAAGTACTAACAGGGAAGCTTCCTCCATAGAGGAACAATATATGGATGTTTTAAATGTATTTAATATTTTAGCTGGTATTTACTCATATATTTATGTATTTAATTTGGGTCGTATCATCTTAATTATAACAAAAAGAAAAATTGAGTACTGTTCGTGATACTTTTTTATTTGCACTAACATCCACATTTTCAACATAAGCTTTCAGGGTTCGTCCTCTTCTTCAAGATCCAAGCATTACTCATAAACAGCTGTGAATACCTTAAAGTATACCTAAAGGCCCCTTTCACACAGGCTTTCTGATCAGGACCACCTGTCAGTTTTTCAGGCGGACCTGATCGGAGCCTCCATTCACTCCTATAGAGCAGCGGATGTATGTGCTGACATGTCTGCTGACACCCGCTGCTATCCAATCCTGTTCGGGAGATCCAGACGGATGGTTACCCTATTTTCCAACTGTCTGGTCGGATCAGATGAAAATGGACAGGCAATCTGTTTTCATTCGATCTCCCCATAGAAGAAAGTGGGACTCTGACAGGTCGGTCTCTGTCTTCTGCCTGCTCAGCGGGAATCAGCGAAGTAGAGCAGAGTTCACCGGGCAGACTACCCATGTAAAAGGACCCTTAGTTTTGGATAGAGTGGCGAGTGATTAGAACACCCGTCAGTTTTTATTGCTGTCTGTGCTCCTGTTAACCTCCCTGGTGGTATGATTATTTCAGATTTTAGGTGCTGAAAGCGGTACAATTATTTTGCATGGAAATTTGGCATTTTATATTGTAGTCCTGTAATTCTTAGGAATAACTCACTTAAATCTGTCCAAACATCTAGCAGACATCCCGGGTATGATAACGTTTGAAAAATGAAATCATAAATTATAATATAATAAATAACTATAAATAATTATATCAAATAATATAACAATAATAATAATGATTCAATAATGTAATCAAATCAAAAACACTGAAATTTGCTCAGTTGCAGATTTGTCGCTGTCATTACTTTTCAGTATTTAATGACGCATCTCCCCACAAATTGCTATCGCTTAATTCTGCGAGTGATTCCAATTTATTATTGCTGTTTTCTAGCTGGTCTAAAACCATTTTTGATGTAAAGTGACAGTTTTGGTTGCTATGGACAATCTCCAGTTTCCAGGCATAAAGAACAGTTTTTATTATATAAAACTGCATGCAAGACACTGGGCAGAACACTAGGGACAAAGGGGATGTGAAATAATTACATAAGGCACTGTAATCTGTAAGATTACATTATACTGTATGTATACTGTGTGTTTTACTTTTTGAATTTGGCGCCGTTCTCCATCCCCATGTGTCGCAACGCTCGCAGGGAACGGAGCCTGGCTCTGTGATAGATCGAGCGGAGGACAAGCCGCTCGCACAGCGGGGGGAGATCGCTGATAAGGTAAGTATACTCATCCTGGATCCTGTGATGCGATCCCGAGTCTGACTCAGGGTTATCGCTAATGGTGCTGAATTTTCAGCCAGACTCGGGAATACCGCCAGGGGGGTTAACTGACAATTGCACGGCCGTGCGACGTGGCTCCCAAAAAAGGTTGACGTCCTTTTTTCCCACAAATAGAGCTTTCTTTTGGTGGTATTTGATCACCCCTGCGGTTTTTATTTTTTTGCGCTATAAACAAAAAAAGAGCGCCAATTTTGAAAAAAACACAATATTTTTTACTCTTTGCTATAATAAATATCCCCCATTTCCTCAGTTTAGGCCGATACATATTCTTCTACATATTTTTGGTAAAAAAAAAATCAACAATAAGTGATTATTGATTGGTTTACGCAAAAGTTATAGCATTTACAAAATAGGGGATAGTTTTATGGCATTTTTATTAATAATTTTTTTTTTTAAATGGCGGCGTTCAGTGATTTTTATCATGACTGCGACATTATGGCGGACACATCGGACATTTTTGACACATTTTTGGGACCATTGTCATTTATACAGCAATCAGTGCTATACAAATGCACTCATTCCTGTGTAAATGACACTGACAGTGAAGGGGTTAACCACTAGGTGGCAGTGTGGGGGTTAAGTGTGTCCTAGGAGCGTGTTTCTAACTGGGGGGCATGGCTGTATATGACACGTCACTGATCTCTGCTCCGATCACAGGGAGCAGAGATCAGTGACACTGTCACTAGGCAGAACGGGGAGATGCTTGTTTACATTAGCATCTCCCCATTCTTCCTCCCTGTGAGGCAATTGCGGGTATCCCCGTGGCGATTGAGTCCGCAGGACCTGCGACCCAACTCATGGAGCTTGCTGCACGCCTGCTGGCCGCCTCTTAAAGGGCAACGTACAGGTATGTGATTCTGCCTGTACGAGCCCTTCTGCCGACGTATATCGTAGTGAGGCAATGAAACAGTGAAGCAGTTAAACAAAAAAATAAAAAACAATTGTACATTTCTTGGTATGAAATGTGTTTTATTTGGGTTCTTCCTCCTATAAGAATGCTCTTACCTATAGGTCAACAGAACTACTGTATCTGGTTAGCACAGCTGTCAAACGTACAATGCTTTCAAAACCAAGGTCACGTGTTCTTTTTTTGTATCTTGGATGAATGGACTGTCGTCCTCTCATTTAAATAAAATCTCAAGAACTAGGGAGGATGGCCATACTGACCTTTTGGAAATGGTTGTTGCATTGCTACCTCTGGCTCCAACACTCCGAGTCATAGGGGTAGACTGTGCACTTTGCAAAGTGCAGTTGCACTCTGCGAGTGCGGTTGCTCCAAAGCTTAGTAAATGAGGTAAAGCTTCACTTACAAGGATTACCCAATCATGTGCAAGGAAATTAAAAAATCATAAACAATTTTTGCTTGCACATGATTGAATGATGGCAGTCAGCAGAGTTTTTGCACATTTATTAAGCTCTGCAGCAACTGCACTTGCAGAATCCCACTGCCCTTTGCAAAGCACACAGTCTATTTGCCTATTGTAAATCAACCTCATTGCATCAAAAAATAAGCAATTGAAGCTCAAAGCCTTAATCTAAAGACTCGTTAATTCCAGATTAGCGATTAGGAAAGCAGTGAGAGGATCAGAATGACAGCCAAACACCTATTCAGCGGAAAAGTCCCCCTATGGCATGGCATGTTTCTCTACATACAATGTTATCTTGAAATATTACTGCTTCTTTCACAGTGGCGTTAAGGTGCAGATTTATGTGTCTTAGGCCGCGTACACACGCGGGGACTGTTCGCTCAACTTTGTCCGCTGAACAGTGTTTCGGCGGACAGTCCGCTCATGTGTGGGCTTTCAGCGGACAGTTTCAGCGGACAGTCTGACGAACAAAGTTTTTCGGAAATTCCGAAAAACTGTCCGCTGAAACTTGGTTTGAGCGGACAGTCCGCCCGTGTGTAGGCTTGTTCGTCAAACTAAGTCTCGCGCATGCTCAGAAAGAATTTACACGCCGAAGGTTGCATTGCAGTGTATAGGATGTCGTTTTCTAGTCCCGTCGTACGTGCCGTTCACGTCATCGCGCACGGTTTCAGCGGACTGTTCGTTCGTCGTGTGTGGGCAAGTCCGTCCATGCTAATTTTGAGCGGACTGTCCGCTGAAACTGTTTGACGGACAAAGTTGAGCGAACAGTCCCCGCGTGTGTACGCGGCCTTACGGGTTTAGACTCCCAATCCTTCTTATACACACGGACATGTTTCTAGTCTAAATTGTGCCCTTGTGCTTCCTGAGATGAACTGCGCGAGTCTCAGAGCTTAGATGAATCTCTCCATTGTTTGGAAAATTGGGTAAAATTAGGGATGCACCGATACCAGTTTTTTAAGACCGAGTACGAATACCGATACTTTTTCTCAAGTATTCACCCATACCAATTACCAATTTATAGCCCTGGTTCACATATATGCAAATTGGATGCATTTCGAACCGCATCTGATTCCCATCACATGTGAACCAAACCAGTTTTCTATAGAGCCAGTTCACATATGTGCGGGCCAGCCGCAGTGTGATTTTAAAGTATGATTTTCAGTCCGGTTCAGGTAAGTTTTCCAGTGTCACACACTTTACAAATTCGCACCTGAACCACTGAACGAAACCGCACCGGACTCTCATTACAAATCATACTAAAACTGGCCCTGCACATATTACCCTGGTCAGACTGCGGACTTGAAGGTATCGGTATTAGTATCAACGCATTTGAACGATTACAAGCTTTGGCACCGGTATCGGTATCAGTGCAAAGCTCGTTAAAATGATTGCGTGTATCATTCTATTTAAGTAAAGAGATAATTATCACTTGAAAAATATATAAACTAAATATACAAAATGATGGTGTGACAAAAAAATGGAATCAGTGACGTGAAAAAATTGCAGCTGCTATACACAAAGTGCTAATCACTTGAAAACCATAAAACATATAAATACAGCGCTCGCAAACATACTAAATAAAAAAAAATATATATGTGAAAAATATATAAGATGAACCAACATAAAGTCCAAAACAAATAACTGAAGGTGCTCCAATCCAAAGTGAATGAATGAAAACTTCAGGTGCACAACACCCACTTAAGAGTCCCCACTCACCAGATCCAAATGACCCCCAGCTTTTCATTCTGAAGGGTCAGTTAAGGCTTGGTATGGATGTATTTAGGATGGTGTGTGGAAAGCCAGTTCAGCAGATATGTGGTTCCTCAATGAAGAGTTTGAGCCAGATAGACACGTACCCATCAGTAAAAAAGGAACTAATAGTTTGGTACCATCAAGAAATTGATTTATTTAAACAAAAGATGGGTACTTACAAAAAAGAGGGTTTAGACAAGCATTAAGCATGGAACAGATCGAATGAACCCATCGTTGGTAGCGCGCGTTCCAAACGTCCGGAACTGACGTCAGTATTCCCGGAAACAGCGTCAACGTTTTGCCCTCCCACAGGGACTGGACAGAGTGGTGCCAACTGAGCTAGCCACTGATCAAACGATGGATGGTTCACGTAGAACCATCTGAAATTCACTCAGTGTATGTCCAGCTGTACTATGCAGTAGGATAAGATTGTCATTTTCAGCAATAAGTTTCATTAAAATCCAGCACATTTATCTAATTATCATAATGATTATTATTGGTGCTTGCCAAAATGAAAGTCCCATTTTATTGAGAGTTTTTGATTCTATGGATACAGAGGATGCTGGCACCCACAATTTAACAGGGATTGGGGGCTTCACTGATCCACAAACTTAATACAATTAACACATTCTCCCCAGATTTTCTCAAGGTTAATAGGACATCCTTGGGCCTATTAAGATATCCTATAAAGGGGCAAAACAATAACTAGTCATGTCCAGACATTAATGTCTACAGCTCAGTGGATGTCCAATTTAGCACGAATTGCTTTCTAGGCATAAAAGAGAAGTAAACCTAAGAAAAGAAAAAAAATTATAGAAATAGAAGTAATAAGTTCCCGATTGCCAAAGAAACCTAAATTGCATAATTGTGGACAACATGCATCCCCATACACTGGGTATGACAAAATTCTGCAATGTAAAATCAGTGATATGTGAGTAGAAGGGTTTATATTTGTCAAATATCTTCAGCAATTCATGACATATAGGTGTGTTTCTTTTACCCATTATAAACAGATGAGTAGGGGTGAAGTACTTTGATGTATAAACGTATCTCCTGCAGACAGGACTGTGCTGAAGTATGAGCCCGGAAATTCCTGCCAGCTGTGTATAAATATGTTGGGAATATACCTATCACACTGGTCCCTAAGGCTGGTAAACCTGGATGGTTTACACTGCATAAGAGCATCATACATTCTTGTAGTTGATTGGATGAGTTGGAATAAAACACTCTCCAGTAGAGAGGGTTGAAAAATCACACTATGCAGTCCCATTTGGACCTCGACCATGTGTCTAAGTTGAATGTCAGGGGCTCCTTGTTTGCCATGAAAACAGGTTTAAAAGATCATTGACAGTACAGCTGATGCACATGTTTCAGCCCCACTTGAGCCCACTGAGGGCTATTAGGCACAGACAGAAAATGTAGAAACTCTGCTTATTCCAAATGAGATTATTAAGTTAGATTTGTTGGGTAAAACTTGGGACAAGGTGAAAATATGGTTGGTAAATGGATTTCATTAGGAACTTTTGTTTTCAGAACAGCAGATAGTTGTTTTCGACTCCAGTAATGAGAAAATTTGAAGAAGCAGGATGGATTTTTTTTCTCTAATCTCAAATTAAGTACTTTCTAACAGTGATTGTGACTTTTTTTTCTCCAAAAAATCCATTCATTCCAAAATTGAATGTTAAATAAAAAACACAATTTTGTACTAATCAGACTTGTTATACACATGTTTGTTTGATAATCTACTAATATAACTTCCAGACAGGCATCCAGCATTTTCAGATGGTCAGAAATGGCATACCCCACATACCTATCATGACAAGTTCCTTTAATAAGTACCAGAACCAAATATAGGAAGACAGTATTTTTTAATATAATGCATACAATCAAAAATGATAAAAATATTTGTTTTGCTTGACTTATAGGTATCTTCTGTACCTACAAATTAAGAGGGATATTTTCCATGGACGCCTTTTATGCTCCTTTGCTGATGCTGCTTTCCTGGGTGCTTGTATAGTTCAAGGTAAGTACAATCTCTTGTGTAATGTTATTATGCTTCATGATATTGCCTTCCAGTTTATAACTTGGTACATTAGATAACATTCAATTGCATGTACCGTATATACTCGAGTATAGGCCGACCCGAATATAAGCTGAGGCACCTAATTTTGCCACAAAAAAACTGGAAAAACATATTGACTCGAGTATAAGCCTAGGGTGGGAAATGCAGCAGCTACCGGTAAATTTCTAAAATAAAAATAGATACTGCAATACAGATGTAAGCCCACCTGGAATAACGGCCAAAGTAACTTGAGAAGACTTTGACAATTGTTTTATGTGATCAGATGTGTGGGCTCTGAACATATCCCAAACTAGCAATGATGTTTTTTTCTTTAAGGCTGCTTCTGGTCGACCGTTCCAAATTCCTTACAGCCATTTTTTTGTTATGTCTTCATCCATCCAGCCTTTAATATGTGTGCTGTCAGGAAAGGCTGGCTGGGGACAGTGGTCCGTCACCTGTCTGTGCGCGCTTGCGGGTGCCTGGGCGTGTCCGCACTGGTGCGCGCTTTCGCGTGCGCGCGCGCACACGGTTACCGGCGCCAGGCGGGCTATTTAAACCCAGTTCTCCCTTCAGATCTTGCTGCTTGATCTACAGCGTTCCTGAGACTATTACCTGAATCTGATCTGTTTGTGTATTGACCCGGCCTGACCTGTGACCTTCCCTGCCTTCTGCCTGCCTCTGACCCCCGACTCTTCTGCGTGCCTGCCCCTGAGTGATCCACCTGTTCCTGTTGGTCTCCTGCTGTCTACTGGTTCCTGTCTGCTGCCACTGGGGCCTGCTTGTCCAGCTACAGTTCCTGAAGTCAGCCTGATCCATCCTCCGGCTGTTGATCCTGCCAGGCACTCGTGCTACCTTTGACTCCCGTGCCTCCTATCAACACCATCAGGGGCCGTGAGTCGGGGACACAAGAGAGGTCTCCTTCTGCATTCCAGGCTCACCACTAGGTATGTGACATGCGCGCACTGTAACTCGTGGTGGGAATTTGACCTTTTTAGGCAAGGTCTTTCTTTTAAAAATGACAGCCTGCAGCTGAATTCCATTATCCAAACATGACAGAACAACTATGAAATGTTTTCTTTTTTCATTTCTTGTGGTTCTGAGAAAAATAGTTTTGTCTCGCAAACTTGCTACAGTTCTGTTGCTTGGAAGATCAAAGGTCATAGGTGTTTCATCCATATTTCCAATATCTCTCAGGTCATAGTTATGGATCCTTCTTTGTTTTATGATGAATGAAATCACTTTTTCATCAAGGTCTTTTGGCAACTTCTGTGAAATCTTTGTTCTTTGCCGCAAACATAAGGCAAACCTATTCATGAAGCGGGTACAGCAACCTGCTGACGCACCAAAATTTTCAATGCCTGGTGCTTTTCATTTGTCATCTTTAGCCATTTAAAGGGCACATAAGCAAATTCTCATGCATGTTACGCAGTAACCATTTTGACGTCACTCCATAACCAATTTATGCAATTCAGTCTCTAGAGCCCCATATGAAGTCGTTAACCACTTGCTTACTGGGCACTTAAACCCCCCTCAGTCCCAGACCAATTTTCAGCTTTCAGCGCTGATGCACTTTGAATGACAATTGCGCGGTCATACAACACTGTACCCAAATGAAATTTTTATCATTTTTTTCCCACAAATAGAGCTTTCTTTTGGTGGTATTTAGTTACAGCTCGGAGTTTTATTTTTTGCTAAACAAACAAAAAAAGATGCAAAAAAAAAAAAAAAAAAATCATGTTTTAATAGTTTGTTATAAAATTTTGCAAACGGGTCATTTTTCTCCTTCATTGAAGTGCGCTGATTAGGCGGCACTGATGGGCTGCATTGGTGGGCACTGATGGGCTGCATTGGTGGGCACTGATGGGCTGCATTGGTGGGCACTGATGGGCTGCATTGGTGGGCACTGATAGGCTGCACTGGTGGGCACTGATAGGCATAGTTAAGGCGGCACTAATAGGCACAGATAAGGCGGCACCGATGGGCACAGATAAGGCGGCACTGATGGGCAAAGATGGGCACAGATAAGATGGCACGGATGGGTGGCACCGATAAGTGACACGGATGGGTGGCACGGATGGGCACTGATAGGTACCACAGATAGATGGGACTGATGGGCACTGATAGGTGGCACTGATAGGTGGCTCTGATAGGTGGCACTGCTGGGCACTGATGGGCGGCACTGCTGGGCACTGATGGGCGGCACTGCTGGGCACTGATGGGCGGCACTGGGGTGCAGCACCTTTGAGGCAGATTTTGGGTGGCACTGTGGGTGGCACTGCTGGGTGGCACTGTGGGTGGCACTGTGGGCACTGCTGGGTGGCACTGTGGGCACTGCTGGGTGGCACTGTGGGCACTATGGGCACTGCTGGGTGGCACTGACAGGGGGGCACTTACTTTATTTCAGGATGGCACTGCGGGTGGCAGGTGGGCACTGGCAGGGGGCAGGTGTCCGCTTAAATTGCTGGCCGTGATCGGGACTGATGTCCCGAACACGGCCGCCGGCGATCGGCTTTTTTTTTTTCTCCTCGCGCTGTCAGCGCGAGGAGGAATACTAGCCGATTACCGGCTCCGTTTTATCACATGATCAGCTGTCATTGGCTGACAGCTGATCACGTGATAAGGGGTCGGGATCGACCCCTTACACGGATCAGTGATCAGGCGAGTCTCACGGACTCGCCGATCACAGAGCGCGCCGCGCGCGCCCCTCAGGGGGCGCGCAGGCCGCTCGTATCCGGGACGACGTCAATAGACGTAGTCCCGGAAATGTGGGTCCGCGCTGTTGCCGTCATTTTGCAATAGCGCGGTACCCAAGTGGTTAAAGCACGTCTAGCTTTTTTTGCCTTTGGAATCTTTTCCAAGTCAGCTTTCATTTTCCGCCACTCCCTCACTTGTTTTTCATCAACACAAAATTCCCCACTTGCAATACTGTTATTGCTTTCTTCTGCTCTTGACACAACCTTAAGTTTGAAACCAGCTTCGTATGACCTGCGTTTTTCTTTTGGTCCAGGATTAGAAGTATTGGGAACCATTTGTAACAGGATAAAAAAAAAGACTTGTATAGTTTGAGGCCTAAACTTTAAAAGTACAAACCTTAGCTCAATCAGCAACCAAGCTGAAACACAAGAGATAAAATCCTTCAAAACTGGATTCCTCCTCATCATCTGTATGTCCAAACAGAGCTTCTGCATTGGCTGGTGTGAGGTTATCAGCATAGACAATGTCATCATCACTGAGTTAGCAGTCATCACCATCACTGCTGTCGTTCTCATACAAAGCGCTGTCTTCACTGCGTTTTTATTTTGGTCCAGAATTAGAAGTATTGAGATCCATTTCTAACAGGATAAAAAAAAGACTTGTATAGTTTGAGGCCTAATGCAGGCTGATGATATTACAGTATGTGATGACATGACTGTTTGCATAGAGCAACCAGTACATTCTACCAGTGCCCATGAAATGCAGGCTGCCAGTTCCCATCATATACAGCCTATCAGTGCCCATTAAAATACAGCCTGCCAGTGCCCATCAAATACAGCCTTTCAGTGCCCATCACATACACCCTATCAGTGCCCATTAAAACAGTACAACCTGCCAGTACCCGTTAAAAAAAATACAGCCTGCCAGTGTCCATTATAAAAAAATACAGCCTACCAGTGCCCATTAAAAGAATACAGCGTGCCAATGCCCATTAAAAGAATACAGCCTGCCAGTACCCATTAAAAGAATACAGTCTGCCAGTGCCCATTAAAAAAATACAGCCTGCCAGTGCCCATTAAAAAAATACAGCCTGCCAGTGCCCATTAAAAGAATACAGCGTGCCAGTGCCCATTAAAAGAATACAGCGTGCCAGTGCCCATTAAAAGAATACAGCGTGCCAGTGCCCATTAAAAGAATACAGAGTGCCAGTGCCTATTAAAAGAAACAGCCTGCCAGTGCCCATTCAAAGAATACAGCCTGCCAGTGCCAATTAAAAGAATACAGCCTGCCAGCCTACCTGTTCCTGGTAATGAGATGTCCTGCTGTGTCAGATCGGATCGCCAGTGTCAGAACGGAATCGCTGTGCAGCCGCGGTAACGATGTCTCGCCTCCTATGACACACGGCACAATGATTCCTAGCACTGGATCACTGTGCCGTCAATCACAAGAGGAAGTCTAGGAGGCTGGGCATCGTGGAACGGCTGCACACAGGGACACAGCATGGGAGGGAGGGGAAATTCACAGGGGCACCGGGCCGATTCATGAGCTTCACCCATTCGGACAGCCCGCCTCTTTTTTTCGCTTCCATTTCAGACATTTTTTTATTCAGGTGAACTTCACTCAAGTATAAGCCAAGGGTGGGGGTTTCAGCCTAAAAAATGGGCTGAAAAACTCGGTTTATACTTGAGTATATATAGTATTAAAAAGTTGTCTCAAAGTACTGGACTTGTTTTTTTTTCTTTGTAGTATGCTAAAGGAGGCTGAAACCTCATACACACTATCATATTTTCTGCTGATTTTAATCTTCAGATTTACCAAAACCATGTAGTGCAAAGGCCTGCCTGATTGCATACAAATTGAAACTCCTAAGGTTTGACTTCATATTATATGGTTTGGTAAATCTGAAGGAAAAAATCAGCAGAAAATCTGATAGTGTGTATGGGGCTTTAGAAATGGCAGTTGAATGTGTGACACTGATGGGATGGAAGTAATGGGTGAATTAAAAATAAAGCAGGTAAAATAAGTATTCAACACATCACCAACTTTCTAGGTAAATATATTTCTAAAGGTGCTTTTGACATGAATTTATCACCACATGTCGATAACAACCCATGCAATCCATACATAGAAAGAAACCAAAAGAAATAAGTTCAGAAATTAGGTTATGTGTAATAAAATGGAATAACACAGGGAAAAAGTATTGAACACAATAACTGAAATGTATTTTATACTTTGTATTCTTTGTTGGTAATGACAGCTTCAAGATGCCTCCTGTATAGTGAAGATTCAGTGGGCCCCTTCTATGAACTCAGATATTTAGTTCTTTCTATATTTTTCTATTGGATGCAAGTCATTCTAGGCTAGGATTGGCTGGGCCATTCTTTTTTTTTTTCTCCAAAAAAAAGTTTTTATTGAGCATAAGAAATAAAACATACATGTTCTAGAGCAAAATAAGTACGTAAGGACTGCAGATATTAACGTACAAGGAGTCAATGCATTGTACACCACATTTCACATAGTGATATGCCTCTTAGATTTACATTGAAATAAAGCATTACTAGACATCATAAGGTACTGCCGTACAATCATCATTATGGGATCTTTAAATTGCTTTGTAGGTATTTTGTAATTTGCTAGAATATTTGGTCCAAAGCCAGGTCCACCAGGGCTAAACCCGGTACATCTAGCCAGGCGGTCCACAATTTGTCAAATTTCCCTTTTTTGCCCCTGTGTTGATAGATAAGCTTCTCTATTCAGATGGTCTCACCCATTTGAGTAATCCATTCTTGCATTGTGGGAGGTTCTGTAGATTTCCAGTGCCTCTGAATCATTTTACTGGCCTGAAAGAGAGCCCTAGCAATAGCCTGTCTAGGAATGTCCTTTACTGGGAGAATGTTTAGAATACCTAGTAAGCAATGTTTAGAGTCCTCTGGAATCTGGACCTGGAAGACCCTATTAAGAGTATCAATAAACTTCTTCCAATAAAAATGTAGCTTTAGACATCTCCATAAAAGGTGTATCAAATCCCCATAATTCCTACAGCATCTAGTACAGGTGGAATCTGATCTCACTCCCATGCGGGCCAATCTAGCCGGTGTATAATGTACTCTCAAGATTATATATAACTGTGACAGGTGCTCAGCCACATTCAATGAGCACTGGGGAACAGCCTGCAGGGCTTCCTCCCATTGCTCTTCCTCAAAAGCCCGAACATCTTGCTCCCATTGAGATGCCACCTTGATAGGCGAGTCCTGGAGGAAGAGATTGAGTAGCATAGCATAACCGCATGCTATAAACCCATTGTACGTGGTGACCTTAAACAGGTGGTTAAAGATAAGAGTAGGTTCCAAAGACCATTGATCTTGGCTGGGCCATTCTAGCTGCTTTATTTTCTTTCTTTTAAACCAATTAAGAGCTTCCTGTCTTTGAGTTTGGGATCATTGTTTTGCTGAATTGTCCACCCTCATTTCATCTTCATCATCCAGGTGGATAGCAGCAGATTGTTATCAACAATGTCTTGGTACATTTTTCCATTCATCCTTCTTTCAATGATATGAAGTTTGCCAGTACCGTATGCTGAAAAACAGCCCCACACCATAACATTCCCACCTCCAAATTTCACTGTCGGTGTGGTATGATGTTTTTGGGGTGTTTTGCAGTGACATTTGACCTCCAAACATTGTGTGTATTATGGCATCCAAAGAGTTTGATTTTGGCCCCATATGACCATATTATATTCTCTCAGTATTTCACATGCCTCTCTAAATGTTGTGCAGCAAACTTTAAACAAGCTACACCATGCTTTTACTTCAGCAATGGAGTCTTGCGAGGTAAATGTGCATACAGGCCATGGCGGTTGAATGCATTACTTATTGTTTTCTTTAAAACAATTGTACCTAATAATTCTGGGTCTTTCTGAAGCTCTCCACAAGTGGTCCTTGGCTCTTGGCCAACTCTTCTGATAATTACTTTCACTCTGTCAGAATGCTTGCGAGGAGCACCTGGTTGTGGCCGGTTTATAGTGAAATTATGTTCCTTCTACTTCTGGATTATGGCCCCAACAGTGCTCAGTGGAACATTCAGAAGTTTAGAAATCCTTCTCTAACCAATGGCATTAGTATGTTTTGCAACAATGAGGTTGCAAAGGTCTTGAGAGAGCTACTTGCTTTTACCCATCAAGAGATGTTTCTTGTGTGATGAGACACCTCTTTATAGGCCATGAGTTGTGACTGAACCAGCTGATATTAGATTGCATTGATAAGGGGCAGGATTGCTTTCTAATTACTAATAGATTTCAGCTGGTGTCATGGCTTTCCATGCTTTTTTTTTTTTTGCACCTCCCATCCTTCATGTTTTTAATTGTTGTCAATAACACCTTTAGAAATATATTTACTTAGAAAAATGGTGACAAGTTCAATACTTATTTTACTGACTGTATCTCTCTTTACAATCCTACGTAGTTTTCGATCTATTATACACTGCAGGCACTTTTATATCTTTAATGGCTTTTTAAAGTTTTTGTAGGCAACTAGAATAATTTATACTGGAGATGAGGTAGATAAGGGAAATGGAGTGTTGGGTTTTATGATCTGATCTGGATAAGCGTAACGAGCAGCCTGGAGCAAATTGTAGCTAGTATGAGAGGAAACCTACTGTTCAAGTGTGTGATAGTCTCCTTTAAGTATCTATGTCTTTATATTGAAATATAAAGAATATTCCTTCATATACCAAGGTATTACAAAAAGTAAAAAAAGATTAATAAAATCTATAGGGCTGTTCCATTACAAAACGCAAGGGATAAATATGGGGAAGCATATCTTGATCTCTGTGGTTTCCAGCTGCAGAATGAATTTAACTCATAGGGTGGTAACTTGCAAAGAGTCTCAGAGATTCCCACACTCCAGTTTCCTTGGTTTGATCCATGATTTGATTGGTTAAGTTAGTATTGCTTCAAAGTATTGCAACATTGTAACAAGTACTGACACACAAACTTCTCACAATGCTCCTGTTTTGAGAGGTAGGTTCGATATTTTTAGTCTCCTTTCGAAACATACCACCTCCGATGTTGCGGACAGGCTGCATATAATGTAGCAGGGAACATTGTTTGCAACCCTCTCACAATGGGGATACCAGCCATTATGCTTAGTGTGCCAAACGGTTGACTTTCAGCTGGTTTGGTTAACAATTCTATTGTGTATTTAGGGGATAAGGAAATATAGAAGGTGAACTGTATCGCCTGTGGTTCTAGTCCAGTGATATGTCCAGATCCAAGCACTTTCTAGCCTATGTCATCTACTGCCTGCAGTAATTAATATTATAACCTGTGTCAGAAATAGAATCATGTAAGAAATGATTACAATCTTTCCATAAGCCTTGTAATAACTGATTGTTACCTTTACAGCTGAGATCGGTGATTATGATCCTGACGAACATCCTGATAATTACATCTGTGACTTTAAGATATTCCCTAAGCAGTCACAAAAGCTGGAAAGGAAAATTGTTGAGATCCATAAAAGTGAACTTAGGTATGTTATAAATTACTGAGTGTCAACAATTGTTCGAGCTTAAATTTAGCCAATTCCATTATATTCAGTTTGCATATTTAATACTCATGTGTGCTCTTTTAAAGCAATCTTCTGCTCATAATTGATATTTGTATTGCACTAGTTTCCTCTCCATTCTTACATTTTCAGTCTTTTTAAAGTCTCTGTACACATAGGCTTAGGCATCAGGAATCCCACACAGAGGTCCTAGGTGTGACCTTTCCACCAGGGAGTTTTAGCCTTCCACCTGCAGCAGAAAGAGTTTCACTTCTGCTACTCTGTTCTATCCTTAAAGTGGTTGTAAACCCTTGCATATACCCAGTGAGGGGACTATACCCAGGTGATACGCAGAGATGAAACACATCCTTCTACATAAGTTGTGTCTGCCTATTTGCAGTCTTCACTTCTCTACATCCTTTCAAAGTCCTGAATTTATAGGCTTGTCTGAGAGTTCAGAAAAAATGGGACAGAGAGCTGAAGTTAAACTCTGCAGAGGCGAGGAGAGCTCTCAGAGCTGATTGGAGGGAAGAGACCCCCCCCCCCATCAGCTCTTTATGTACTGACGCCGCCTCCTGAAACTCCCCATCTTAGCACCTCTGTAGTTCAGAAGGCCGGCTCTGTGAAATGTGTGACACAGCAGTGCCTGCTCACAGGGTATAGTGAATACGTGTCAGAGAGTTCAGAGAAGTAAATGTGTGGGCATCTTCACAAAGTAAATTTACAAACTTTAAAGTGATTCTAAAGCCTTTAAAGAGAAGTATGGACAAACTTACCTATGTGAATGCTGCATCTGTCCCCCACCGCCTCTTCACTGAGAAACGAGACACCAAAAATCGACAATGGCCCAGTTCTCTCACCTCCCCGAGCGGAGAGCTGCTGACTGTCAATTGGCAGCTCTCCTGCTCTGCTCCTCACTGCTCATTGGAGCGCTGAGCTTTGGAGGGGCGGGGAGCGGCCGTCTTAGTAGCTCACTAAGTGGCTGAGACTGCCATCAGTCCAGGCACCTGGTGGATTCAGACTTCCTAAGTCAGGATGATGCGGTGCCTAGACTGAACTTAGTGACGTCAGCAGAGAGTGGAATTCAGACCGCGATCTGCTGAAAACGGGTCACAGGAGTGCAAACCAAGTTGCACTCCTGTGACCCATAGAAGAAGCCCAACCAAACGAGCTTAGGCTGGACTTCTTTAAGGTTTTTCACTCCTATGCATTAAGATAAAAAAAACCTGTGCCGCAGCTGCCCTCAGGCTCCCCTTTTTTTCTTACATGAGCCCAATCCCATCTGGTGATGTGCACGATATTGGGCAGATTGATAGCAACGGGAGCCATTGGCTCTGGTTATATAAGATTATTCTGATTAATAGGAGACGGTTAGAAATAATTAAAATACAATGTGGAAATGAATATATGATTTTACATTTTGACTAACGATAAGCTTTAATATAAAATCTCTTTTTGGAGCAGCAACAAGTTGGGGGTTGTGGGAACTTTGGATATATTATTTTTGTATTGCAGGGAAAAATAAGTGTCATCTGAGTGGGTAAGTACTAATAGAGCCTTCGACCTACCCTGAACGCAGCATGCGTCCAGGATCGCTATTTCTGCTGAGTTTCTGGCAACACACAAACAGCTGCAGCTAATGTGACCTGTAGCATAGAGGGTTACAAACGTCCATGCACCATCTATTACTTTTATCTCCATGGTGAAGTTCTCTGTACTTTTTGTGAGACTATCATTTACCAGTGTTTGTTTTTTTAGAGTTGTTCTTTAAATTCCTGTAGACAATAGGAAGTTTGAAGATAAATGCTTTGGCATGTCACCTCACTGCACTGTACATCATCAATCACATACAACTAGACAAGATGAGTGAGAAATAACAAATGGGATTTATTAGACACTGTCACTGTGTGTAATGGACATCATTGTGTAAAGTGACAGCTAAAGAGATATAAAGACTGGAGCTTGCTTCCTTTCAATAAAGGCTAATAGGCATATTACATTCTAAAAATTATTTTCTCTCTGCAAATCATAACAGTAACAAAACATGAAAATTGTCCGGTGTGTAACAAGGACAGTAATGCTAGATAACAGTATTATGGATGCTGAAGCTAAAACCTTTTTTTACACTTAGATGGAATAGGGGAAAACTACTGTCAGTATTTTTTTTTTTTGCCATCTGTATTTCATGGGGAGATTTTTCTTCACTTCCTCTCCTGTAGACTCAACAGGAAGTGTGAGGCTATGAGGAAAATCCCCTCCTATAAAGTTGTCACAGGAAGATGTGGAAGGTTTCCCCTCTATTCTTGTTCACATATTAATGCAGCTCTGTAATAATCAAAGTGATAATAAAGTCTTTTTTTTTTTTTTATAACAAACATGTTCTACTTACCTGCTCTGTGCAGTGGATTTGCACAGAGCAGCAGGGATCCTCCTCTTCTGGGGTCTCTTGCCAGCTCGCTTGGCCCCTTCCTCCTTCCGGGTGCCCCCACAGCAAGCAGCTTGCTATGGGGGTATCCGAGCCAAGCCGCTGCTCTGTGTGTCCATTCAGACAGGGTGTGCCCCAGCCCCTCTCTATCTCCTCATTGGCTCACTGATTTTGATTGACAGCAAGCCAATGGCACCCGCTGTGTCTCAGCCAATTAGGAGGGAGGGTCCTAGACAGCCAAGTCGCTCGTGCAACATCACTGGATCGAGATGGGGCTCAGGTCGGGGGGGGGGGGGGGTGATCTGCTGCACACAGAAGGTTTTTTTATCTTAATGTATAGAATGCATTAAAATATAAAACCTTCTGCCATTAGAACCACTTTAATGCATGATAAAATTTACTTTTTAAATGCAAGCAGTGTAAGTAAATGAAGTTGACCTAGTATCTGCCACAGACAGCTGAACTTAGAGAGGGGGAAGGAGAAACCGCACAAGGAGCCATCAAAACGTTCTGCAATGTGAGGAGCCATATTGATACGAGGAGAGAGCAGAGTGAGAGAGAGATTAGCTTGTCTTCTGTCATCTTGTAGTCACAAGGTGGGGGTTGGGAAATGAACCTGTAAGTACAAGTTAAACTGCAATAGAGAAAGTTTAGGTACCCTCCTCTGTTAGCAGGGCTGTCCCATGTGGCAAAGCTGTGTAAATATGAGGACTGCATGGACATAAAGACAAATCCCTTCCCAGTTAAACTGCTCTCATATATGTAATTAGCTATTTGCCTGGAGTTAAACCGTAATGGGTTCAAGAACAATGGATGAGCTATCATTGGCAACCATCAAGCAATCCAACTAGGCCAAAGTCCACTCAGTTTACCCTAATCTGAATTTTCTACAATCCAGTGCAGCCAAACTCAAGCGAGCAAACCATACATTAGGTTCACTGGTAGTGTTCTCACTCAAGACTGTGCTGTATGACTCCCCTTCCAGTACCACCAATCACCTTCAAAGTGTTTTCTGCGTTGTGTAGTACAAAATTAGGGCCAATTCACACCTGAATTGCACATGAAAATGGTCCACATTCCTGTGCGATTCCTGTGCAACTCACTGCATTTATTTGAATGGGCTAAAAACACCCTGAATCGCACTAAAAGTAGTGCATGCAGTAGACACACTGCACCAAAATGCAATATACTGCAGTGCATTTATGATCTGCGTTTGGGGTGTCGTTAAGAATATATTGACACCCACAGCAGATCTCACACCGAGTGCGTTTTGAACTCAGTGCGGGAATTGCGCACGGAACTAGGGTCTCCCACACTGTGTTCTAGTGTGAATGAGCCCTATTTTAAAGCACACGATGTACACTTAATTAAAGGTAAACTAAAGCCAATTTTTTTTGTAGGTGGGGGAAGACCTAACATTTCAAAGATTGTAACTGATGACTGTGTCTTGCTTGGGAAATTTCACTTTACTGCTTATCTCAATGATCACTGTCTCCGAAACAGGGACTCGGGGGTATTTCCCTAAGGGCTTGTTTACACTTGTTGATTAGTAACACACATTAAAGAGCCTACTGCTTTAACATGCATTTTTTATGTGTTTTTGATGCTTCTGTGAAGCCTTAATGAAACTTGAAAAATGCCCTATGTGTTGGTTTTTTTTTTTTCCAATACATTTCATACAAAGCAAATCTAACTCTGAGTAGGCACGCCTCTACTGCTGCAGGTGCGGTTAGGGAGTACAGTGATAGACAAGTATGGGTACTATTAAGAAAATGGCTTTGCAAGGGGCTTAAAGGCTTGTGTCAATGGCAGGTCAGAAGGAGCAAATGGCAATTTAGAATGGGACCACTACTCCACAACTATGACCAAAACATTTGACCTGGCCCCATTGACTTAAATAGCCGCATTAAATTAACTGCAGCCGTGATGTAAAGCATGTGAACAGCCCCCTCCAGTTTTTTTGCAGACTTTACTGACCCCTAGCCTCATATGTAAAAGAGGCCCTAGGGGAGGTGAAGTTTACTTTATGGTATTTTTGCATCACATAGTAAGTAGATTTGGTACTTCAATAGCCTGTAATACTGAAGGCTTTAGTTGTATATTAAATGGCATTTAACCACTTGACGACCAGCAACATTCTGGTATGTTGCTTCAAGTGTCATTTTTTTTTTTTAGAGCTGACTGTTGGCTGTCTTATAAAAGCAATCCTATCGGTTAACTAGTCACTGGACTGCTTTTTCAAGTAGCAGGAGGGGATGTCCACAATCCATGGCTTCATAGGGCTGTCTTGTCCCATCGGGAGTCCCATTCCACCAGCCGGCACTTCTACCAACCGATCATAGAGGCGAACAAAGACTGGAACCACTTTGTTCATCTCTATGATATAGGGAACCGGAAGCAATAACCTTACATCACTTCCCTGTTAACCTGGATGTAAACTGCGCCATTTTTAAAAATGAAAAGCATTTGATCACACCAATCTTAATGTGATCAAATGCTTTTAAGGGCAGAGGAGGAATCTGGGGTCTCTCCATAAAGAGTACCTGTCACATGCCTATTGATGTCACAAGGCATGTTTACATTCCCTGTGACAGCAATAAAAGTGATAAAAGAACAAAAAATTCAAGTGACAGTGTAAAAATTAAATAAATAAATAGTTAAAAAATAATAATTATAATTTAACCATACAGGAGGCTGTGTATATAGGGAGGAAGTTGTTCCTGGTTTTGTTACTGTCAAGTTGGGCATCCCATAATTCCTGTCCTCATCCAAGTTATTACCCCCAAATAAAACATAAAAACAAAGCTCAAGGACTGTTCCCTGTGTTTGGATGAAAGCTGAAGTTGTTGTGTGCAACAGTGGGGAACCCTGTCATCTGCTAGCCCTACGGGGATAGTGCCACATATAGCTAGTAGTAGGGGGTACATCTCCTAAGGGCAGTTTCTTTGTAGCACTTCAATCAATTAAATGCATGCAGCTTTCTCAGCAATATCTTGGGGAATAATATGCTTATTAACATTGTTTAATACAAAGAATCAGAAGTGTCAGCAGAGTTTTAAAAACAGCTTATTCTTGTAGAAAAATGTATTACATGTCTCTTATAAAAAAATTATAACATAAGACCTTACATACATGTCAGCACATTTTGTGAATGTTATTGCTGTTTCCTTTGGAGTGGGAAGATGAAGTGCGCTATCTCAGGGCATGTTTTGCTTACCATGTAAAACATTAATGACCTCTTCTTCTTCCTCTTTTGCCATTTCAGAGGTCAAAACCCAGCTGTTGCAGAATTTAATTTGCTGTTGAAAGCACATTCCCTGGAAACGTATGGCGTCGACCCTCATCCATGCAAGGTACCACAGCTGTTTCCAGTCCACTGTCTTTATACTGCTACTATCTGATCAGCAATTTCACACTTAAACGGTGTGACTGATGGAGTAATAGATTTTGAATAGATAAACATGTGCACTTGAAGTGTTAGAGCTATCTCTGTGTAGCTAATAAGATGTGTTCTATGCCATTTACTACACTATGTCCTACAAGGAAGTTAAGTGGTTTGTTGGTTGACACACCAAAATGTAATATGTGTGTGTGTGTGTTGAGTTTTTGGATCATTTTATCTCTTGTTACTTTCAGCTTTATGTATCAATGAGTTCTTTCAATTAACTGCTTGCCAACTGCCTCACTAAGCCCTTGTACACACGGTCGGAGATTCTGACAACCAAATCCATCGGATTTTGTCCGACGGATCATGTCCGAAACTGTTGCATACACACGGTCGGACAAAGTTGTTGGAAAATCCGACCGTTCGGAACGTGATGGCGTTATTTCGTTACGACGGGACTACGTTCAGGCTAGTAGCCAATAGCTTTGATGTAGGAATTTGATCTGAGCATGCGTGGCACTTTGTCCGATCGGAATTCTCTACACATGATCAGAGTATGTCCGATCGGAGCATTTTGTCGGAAAATATTTCCGGCAAGTTGGAAAATTTGGTCCGACGGATATTCCGACGGAAACAGTCCGATGTAGACCACACACAGTCGGAATATCCGACAAAACGCTCCGATCGGACACATTCCGTCGGAATCTCCGATCGTGTGTACAAGGGCCTAGAAGTACGTCGGCAAAGCAGCATCACTGTGCAGGATCACATACCTGATACATGATCCAGCCCTTCTGGGTAGGGGACGCCCGCACATGTGCACATTGGCTGTACTGCCATTAGTCACAGCACAAGCTGATCAGCGGGTGCATGGCAATGCTTGACCCCTAGCACCCACTGATCAGCTTTGTCATTCAGAGAAGAGAGCTCTGTGATGTAAAAACCACAGAGCTCCAAATAGTATCTGGGGTTCTGCAAAGCAGGGGAATGAAAACAGCAAGATCCAGTAGTGAAAGCACCACATAACACACACATTACACATTGTTAGATGTATATTTAACCCCTTAAGCGCCCAAGATGTTAACCCCTTCCCAGCCAGTGTCATTAATAGAGTGACAGTTTATAGCATTGATCACTGTATTAGTGTCAGTTAGTGTACCCCCCAGCCAGCATCAGCTAGTGTCAGATTGCCTGCCATACTATCACAGTCCCGCTATAAGTCGCTTATCACTGCCATTGCTAGTATAAAAAAAAAAGAAAAAAAAAATTCCAGTAACTATACCAGACGCTATAACTTTCATGCAAACCAGATAATATGCACTTAATGGGATTTTTTTTTTTTTACCAAAGACATGTAGCAGAATACATTTTGGCCTAAATTCATGGAGAATTTTTTTTTTAAATGTTATTGGATATCTTCTATAACAGAGATTAAAAATATTATTTTTTTCAACATTTTCCATAATTTTTCGTTTATATCGCTAAAAATAAAAAACCCAGTGGTGATCAAATACCACCAAAATAAAGCTCTATTTTTGTGTGAAAAACATGCGTACAGTGTTGCCTGACTGCTTAATTGTCAGTTAAAGTAGCGCAGTGCTTAATGGCAAAAAATGACCTGGCCATGAAGGGGGTAAAACCTTCCATGTCCGTATTGCCCTACAGCAACCAACCTTTTCTAAAATGTTCTTACTCTATCATCATGTTTAAGTGTGATTGGTTGCTACTGGGCAGTACAAACAGTTCTTGCCGTTGACAATGATGAATGAGAATTATTGTCCCTTGCACTATTGTCAGTGGTCAAAATAATTATTTGATCACCTGCAGATTTTGTAAGTTTGTCCACAAAGAAATAAAGGGTCTATCATTTTTATCATAGGTGTATTTTAAATGATAGAGACAGCATATCAACCAAAAATCTAGAAAAAAAACACAATACAAAAGTTAAAAATTGAGTTACAGTTCACTGAGTAAAATATGTATTTGATCCCCAAGCAAATCATGACTTAGTACTTGGTGGAAAAACCCCTGTTGGCAAGCACAGAGGTAAGACATTTCTTGTAGGTGATTACCAGGTTTGCACACATCTCAGGAAGGCTTTTGGTCCACTCTTCTTTACATATCTTCTTGGCTGTCGCTTGACAACTCAAAGTTTCAGCTCCCTCCATATATTTTTTTATAGGATTAAGGTCTGGGTCCTCTGGGTCTCTATGACCTTAATGTGCTTCTTCTGGAGCCACTCCTTTGTTGCCTTGGCGGTATGTTTTGGGTCATTGTTATGCTGGAAGACCCATCTACAACCCAGCTTCAGTGTTCTGCCTGAGGGAAAAAGGTTCTCAGCCAAGATTTTACAAGTCAGCCTGTACCTTTAGAAGAGAAACAGCCCCAAAGCATTATGTTTTCACCTCAGTGCTTGATTGAAGGGATGGTGTTATTAGTGTCATAGTCAGCATTTTTCTTCCTCCAAATACGGCCAGTCGAGTTATTGCCATAGAGCTTATTTTTGGTCTCATCTGACCACATAACTTTCTCCCAACCCTCCTCTGAATCATTTAGATGTTCATTGGCAAACTTCAGACACGATTGTACATGTGCCTTCTTGAGGAGGGGGACCTTCTGGGCACTGCAGGATTTCAATCCACAGCGGCGTATTGATTACCAATGGTTTGTTTGTTGACTGTGGTCCCAAGTGCCTTGAGATCATTCACAAGCTCCTCCCATGTAGTTCTGGTCTGATCCCTCACTTTTCTCATGATCATCTTTACCCCATGAGTTGAAATCTTGCATGGAGCTCCAGACTGAGGGTGATTGATGGTTATTTTGTATTTCTTCCATTTGCGAATATTCACTCCAACAGTTGTCTACTTCTAACCAGGCTTCTTGCTGATGGTCTTGTAGCCCATTCCAGCCTTGTGCAGGTCTACAATCTTATCTTGTCCCTGACATCCTTTGACAGCTCTTTGGTCTTGTCCATGATGGTGAGGTTTGATTGGAAGAAAGAGATTCTGTGGACAGGTGTCTTTTATACACATAATGAGTTGTCATTAGGAGCACCTTCTTAAATTGACAGGACTAATCTGTGTACCACATGAGCACATACTGTAGCCAGTCTGTGGGAGCCAGAATTATTGTTGGTTGGTCGGGGATCAAATTTATTTTACTCACTGAACTGCAATTCAATTTATATCATTTGTATGATGTGTTTTTTTTAATATTCTTTCTCTATCATTTAAAATACACTTATGATAACTATTATAGACCCTTTATTTCTTTGTAAGTGAGCAAACAATCGAATAATTATTTTCGCCACTGTATGCACAGATGCAGCTTTCATAGATATAGGTAACACATGTATTTTATGTCACAAAGATCTATGGTTTAAATAAATGACCCTACATGCACATTGCTTTGAGAAAAATATTGTGGTGCAGGCACATTACAC
Organism: Lithobates pipiens; assembly: GCF_037356315.1. NCBI lineage: Eukaryota > Metazoa > Chordata > Amphibia > Anura > Ranidae > Lithobates > Lithobates pipiens. The sequence continues at coordinate 14,535,385 of NW_027507718.1, forward strand.
TGCATTTGCTCATTGATACAATTCCTAAGTTTGGTTTGCAAGCGTACTGATGTTTACTAGGTTTGTTGATTATGAAACTGGCTCTTGTTAAACCCCGTATAACCTTTGTTGTTTTAAGGACTCAACAGGGACCACAACATTTCTAGGATTCACCGCCGCGGGGTTTGTCGTTTTCCAGGGAAATAAAAGGATACATCTAATAAGATGGTAATCACATTTCATGTTGCTGCTTATTACCTAATGACGTGCATTTCTGAAAAGTAAGCCACAAGAGAACTGTACAGGGATGATTTTAGAGAAGATATGCTTAGTTCTTTACACTGTGGTTTAAAAATTCCTCACATGGATTAAATATTTAATCTAAAAAAATCATATGAGACATATGAAACCAGAGAATACTCCCTCCTCCTCTTGCACTTGGGGTCCTTTTACCTTTTGTACACAGACTGCTACATACAGTAAATGAATGGGTGGTGTAAATGCTCGGATGGGTGGTGATTATGGTAATGCTCTTGTTTTGCAGTTTTGAGGTCCTCATTGTCATTCGGGGACTACACTTCCATAGAATGTTTAAGTTCCCCCTGTGTTTATTGGGCTTCTTCTCACATTCCAACACTATCTTGTTAAAGTGGCTGTAAACCCTTACATATACCCACTAAAGTGACTGGCCTCGGTGATACACAGAGACTAAACAAATCCCCCTATATAAATTGTACATGTTTATCTGTAGTCTCTACATCCAAAATCTAGAATATATAAGCTTGTCTGAGCTGTCAGAAAAAAAGGGGCGGAGAGCTGGAGTTACACTCTGCAGAGCTCTGTGAGGAGAGCTCTGAGAGATGATTGGAGGGAATGGACACCCCCCTTCACACAGCACGTAGGAACAGAGCTAAGGCTGTCAATAAGAGGGAGGTTCCCCTGTCTATATATTTCTCTTGGTGTTAGGAAAACTTGTTAGTGGGGAAGGTACAGGTTTAGGAGATATTCTTTTTACCTACAGGTAAAGTAGGTAGGTAAAAAGTAAAAAAAAAATACTATACTACCGCTTTAAAGTGTGAGAGTAGGCCAACAGAATAAATTGGAATTACAGCCCAAATAAAAAACAAACATTCAAGGATAAAAATGAAAAAGCAGCTTTTGCCACAATACCCACCTTCAGTTTGAAGTTATACCCACAGTCCTTCTTTTACATTACTATATGTCCTCAGATATTTGGGTTGAAGGATGCTCAGCACCACTTCCTTTGGGCATCATTTGTCATGGGCTTGCCCCCTGGATTGAGTTTAGAGAATTATAGCACTGTGCACATTGCTCACGTGTAGCTACATGAGCACTGTTAAGTACAGCATAAAAAGCCAATCCCGGAGAGGACCTATGAGGTCAGCAGACCAACCACAAGAGCCTAGGAGAAAAGGTCTATATATACTTTTTTTTATGTGTGTGTGTGTGTGTTGGGGGGGGGGGGGGGGGTGGATTCAAAGAAGAGGTTGCGATCCAATTGACGGAAACATTTTCAACATTTCACTTTGGCAGAAGTCGAATAAACAGTCGACTTTTGTCCAATGGGGAAGCCCACACACTGATCGGAAGTTGGCTGGAGCAGCTGAAATTTGATCAATGTATGGCCAGCTTCTAGCTCCATTTGTTAGAATCACAGTACTATAAAATTCAGTTAAGCCTAATTGGCTTACAGTTATACCCCTCCTTCTTCCAGACTGTATACTGATGTGGAGAAAGCTAGTACACAGATTGTGGTACTATTATTCACATGTATTTAATTACTTTGAATACAAAACTACATTAATAATAAAAAAAAATACACACACTAAATATGTCAGTTTTTTTGCAGATAGACTTGAAGGTTATTTGTGCCTTACACTAATATCTTTCCTTTTCTAGGCCAGACGTCTGCAAAATGAGATTTGATGGGAAGACATTTTATGTTGTTGTAATGCAGAAGGAGGTAGGAAAAATGTGGTTTATCATGCACACCAACAATCTCTCTTCTTATACTGATGTAAACTGTCTTTAAAACAAACCCTTTCAAAACAACATAGATAAAGGCAAGTTGCAGCTTTATAGCAGTGTAACTGTACAAACAGACAGATAATTTACCCACTAGAATAAACCCTTCACCTTATGCTGCGTACACACGACTGGACTTTCCGGCAGACTAGGTCCGACGGTCTTCTCCCCGGACTTTTCAGTGGAGTTCTGACGGACTTCCGAAGGAACGGGCTTGGCCACACACGAACGGACTAAGTCCGTTCAAAAGTCTGTTCGTTTTGAACGTGATGACGTAAGACGGGACTGAAAAAGGAAGTTAAATAGCCAGTAGCCAATAGCTTCCCTTGTGTCGTATTTGGTCCGTCAGACCAGCATACAGACAAACAGTTTTCCCAATAGGAATTGAGTAAGTCGGACAGATTTTAAACGTTCTATTTCTAGATCCGTCTGATTTTTATAATGAAAAATGATCGGATTAGCCCACACACGATCAGATCGTCTGACGGACTGATCCCGTCGGACCTAGTACACGACATTAAAGAAACCCAGCTCACTCTGCCTGTTCAGTAACTCCTTAAAAGCTTGAATAGGGCTGTACTTCTAGGTTCAAGGCTGTAAAAATTAGATGAGGCTGCTGCTGTCAGCAAAAGCCAAGTAAGCACCTGGGTAGAGGGTTCCTGCTTTGTTTAGGTTAGGGACTATGGTAAGTGTTTTTTTTTTCACCTGGGTAGAGGGTTCCTGCTTTGTTTAGGCTAGGGACTGTGGTAAGTGGGTTTTTTCACCCAGATAGAGGGTTCCTGCTTTGTTTAGGTTAGGGACTATGGTAAGTGTTTTCTTTTCACCTGGGTAGAGGGTTCCTGCTTTATTTAGGTTAGAGACTATGATAAGTGGGTTTTTCACCTAGGTAGAGGGTCTCTGCATTGTTTAGGTTAGGGACTATAGTAAGTGGGCTTTTTCACCTGGGTAGAGGGTTCCTACTTTGTTTACAATAGGGACTATGGTAAGAGTTTTTTTTTCACCTGGGTAGAGGGTTCCTGCTTTGTTTACTTTAGGGACTATGGTAAGTGGGTTTTTCACCTGGGTAGAGGGTTCTTGCTTTGTTTAGGTTAGGGACTATGGTAAGTGGGTTTTTTCACCTGTGTAGAGGGATCTGGCTTTGTTTAGGTTAGGGACTATGGTAAGTGGGGTTTTTCACCTGTGTAGAGGGTTCTTTCTTTGTTTAGGTTAGGGACTATGGTAAGTGGGTTTTTTCACCTGGGTAGAGTGTTCCTGCTTTGCTTAGGTTAGGGACTATGGTAAGTACATTTTTTCACCTGGGTAGAGGGTTCCTGCTTTGTTTAGGTTAGGGACTATGGTAAGTGTTTTTTTTCACCCGGGTAGAGGGTTCCTGCTTTGTTTAGGTTAGGGACTATGGTAAGTGTTTTTTCTTTTCACCTGGGTAGAGGGTTCCTGCTTTGTTAAGGTTAGAGACTATGGTAAGTGGGTTTTTCACCTAGGTAGAGGGTCTCTGCATTATTTAGGATAGGGACTATAGTAAGTGGGCTTTTTTCACCTGGGTAGAGGGTTCCTACTTTGTTTACTTTAGGAACTATGGTAAGTGGGGTTTTCACCTGGGTAGAGGGTTCTTGCTTTGTTTAGGTTAGGGACTATGGTAAGTGGGTTTTTCACCTGTGTAGAGGGTTCTTTCTTTGTTTAGGTTAGGGACTATGGTAAGTGGGTTTTTCACCTGGGTAGAGGGTTCCTGCTTTGTTTAGGTTAGGGACTATGGTAAGTGGGTTTTTCACCTGTGTAGAGGGTTCTTTCTTTGTTTAGGTTAGGGACTATGGTAAGTGGGTTTTTCACCTGGGTAGAGGGTTCCTGCTTTGTTTAGGTTAGGGACTATGTTAAGTGGGTTTTTTCACCTGAGTAGAGGGTTCCTGCTTTGCTTAGGTTAGGGACTATGGTAAGTGGGGTTTTCACCTGGGTAGAGGGTTCCTGCTTTGTTTACTTTAGGGACTATGGTAAGTGGGTTTTTCACCTGGGTAGAGGGTTCCTGCTTTGTTTACTTTAGGGACTATGGTAAGTGGGTTTTTCACATGGGTAGAGGGTTCCTGCTTTGTTTACTTTAGGGACTATGGTAAGTGGGTTTTTCACCTGTGTAGAGGGTTCTTTCTTTGTTTAGGTTAGGGACTATGTTAAGTGGGTTTTTTCACCTGGGTAGAGGGTTCCTGCTTTGCTTAGGTTAGGGACTATGGTAAGTACATTTTTTCACCTGGGTAGAGGGTTCCTGCTTTGTTTAGGTTAGGGACTATGGTAAGTGGGGTTTTCACCTGGGTAGAGGGTTCCTGCTTTGTTTACTTTAGGGACTATGGTAAGTGGGTTTTTCACCTGGGTAGAGGGTTCCTGCTTTGTTTACTTTAGGGACTATGGTAAGTGGGTTTTTCACCTGGGTAGAGGGTTCCTGCTTTGTTTACTTTAGGGACTATGGTAAGTGGGTTTTTCACCTGTGTAGAGGGTTCTTTCTTTGTTTAGGTTAGGGACTATGTTAAGTGGGTTTTTTCACCTGGGTAGAGGGTTCCTGCTTTGCTTAGGTTAGGGACTATGGTAAGTACATTTTTTCACCTGGGTAGAGGGTTCCTGCTTTGTTTAGGTTAGGGACTATGGTAAGTGGGTTTTTCACCTGGGTAGAGGGTTCCTGCTTTGTTTACTTTAGGGACTATGATAAGTGGGTTTTTCACCTGGGTAGAGGGCTCCTGCTTTGTTTAGGTTGGGGGCTATGATAAGTGTCTTTTTCTCACCTAGGTAGAGGGTTCCTGCTTTGTGTAGGTTAGAGACTATGGTAAATGTTTTTTTTTTAACCTGGTTAGAGGGTTCCGGCTTTGTTTAGGTTAGAGACTTTGGTAAGTGGGTTTTTTCATCTGTGTAGAGGGTTCCTGCTTTGCTTAGGTTAGGGACTATGGTAAGTGTTTTTTTTTTTTATATAAAGGTGCCTTTTAATTTGTTTTTACTTGCCTCTTAGTGCTAATAATGAACTGCCAAATTAACTCTAAAAATAAACCTTTTACATTTAATCCAACTTAACCTAACTTTTCACCCTTCAAGAATAAGTTTACCTTTTCAGACATTCAAACTTTTAAACCCATATCTAGGGTGTAACATGTTCTTGTTTCACTCTTCACCCCCTTACTGCCCTCTGTGTAACAGCAGGCGGGGGTCCCCACACCTGCTGTCAGATTTTGAAAATCGCCCGTGTAGCGCCAGCTCCTGAAGAGCATGCGCTATGTGTTTTTTCTATTTATAATTCCTAAAACCGCAGTTTGATTTTGGGCTTAATTATACCAAATTATGGTTTCAGTACCAATCTAGGTGGATTGCACTGGGTTCTGCTTGGCCACAGGTATCGCTGTCACTTCTGGCAAGTGTGAGAACATGTTTGGCTGGGCGCATTGAGTGCCATTTCTTTCTCGGAACCAGCCCAGTGGGAGTGTCCTCCTGCTGTGCATTCTGGGAGAGGGTACTTAAGGTACTGACATCACATGCTTCTGGGTTCCCGTCCAGAAGATATTTCTGTCTGTTTGGTCCTGGTCCTCCTGACCAGCCCCCGTGGCCCTCATGGCCTTGGGTGTGGATCCATCCAATTCTAAGTCTCGGGGCTGGCTAGCCTGAGGCAAAATAACTGGAGGGAAGATTCAAAGGTGGTCCGGTGCCGTCTCATCTGTGGAGAGGCCCAGCAACTGAGGAAGCAACCAGGGGAGGACTCTCCGGGAGAACCTCACGCATAAGGCTGGCTTCTCCGAAAGAGCCTGGAGGCTTAGTTTAAAGACATCAAGTGAATCTACACTTGTACGGTATCGCTTGACGGGCTGCAAGATACTGGTACTGTATGAGGGCTCTCTAAATTTGTCTACATCCGTCAGTTACTACAAGTGTTCTACAACAAGTCTGTGGCAGAGACTTTGTTCAAGTATCCTACATGCAAGTCTGTCGCAGAGGCTTTGCTTTATTCGAACACTCTATCGGCTGCTAGGCCTAGTGAGAGGAGGTCTATCCGGTAGCTGTGAGAATCCAGTTGTGAGTGGCAATTCTCTGGATTTCTATAGTGAGAGACTTCCTATCTTGAGCAGTTCCAAGAGTACCTGAGCTTTCTACCTAAACCCTCTATCCTTCATTGAGAGACTGTGTTTTGTATACCTTTTTTGCAAATAAAAATCCCAAAAGCGGATCCAGTGTCAGTTTCTGCAATCCTTTGGGCCATCTACCTCGGGAAACCCCTAGACGCATGCGAGGTCAAGCAGGTAACGGTAAGCCCAACAAAACCAGCCGCTCCTTTGGGGCTCCTTCGGGGGTCAGTGCTACACCCGCACAGCCACATTGTCCATTCACAGGAATCTGTGAATGAAAGCGGGACTTTTTCATTCACAGATTCCTGTGAATGGACAATGTGGCTGTGCGGGTGTAGCACTGACCCCCGAAGGAGCCCCAAAGGAGCGGCTGGTTTTGTTTAACCTAACCCTTACACTTTAAGGAAACATCCCCTTAAGTTACAGTCAATAGTAGATGACGCAAAGGATAGGAAATAGCTGAGTTCATGAGCCAAAGCAATAGATTGTTCTCAATGGTCATGACCATGAGGGCCGACTAAGCAAAAAGCCGCATTCAGAAGGCAGGTTCATGGAGATGTGAAGGAATGTCTGTACAAATGAAAACTAACAGAGCGCCACCCTAAGTGCAGCATATACAAAATCAAACATGTTTATTAGACAATTGGCAACTTACAAAATCGAAAAGAAAGTAGCGCTTGTCAGACCCTTCCCTCTTTCCTGCTTTTAACACTGATGTCACTCCCGGCCCATAACCACAGGAGTTCTGTAACTGAGTGTCCTGGAACACAGTGCACCATCTGTGGACGTCTTCCCTGTTTGATGCTCTGGATTGTCAAGATCCTTCCTTGTCCTGTGAACCTCCCATGGTGGGTCTGACAAGCCCTACTTTCTTCTCTATTTTGTAATTTGCCAATTGTCTAATAAACATGTTTGGTTTTGTATATGCTGCACTTACAATGACGCTCTGTGTTTGTTTTCCTTCACTGCCTGCCCTTAAAGTTAATCTGTGGCCAGGCTAAGAACATTCAGATATTTACATATTCTTAGCAAGTAGTAAATGGGCTTTAAAACAAGCTTTAACTGACTCACACAGCTTGAGGCACTGTTGAGCAAATCATCTTCAAAATTCACAAGAGAAACAGTAAAGCTGTCCAAGTCTTTCTCGCAGCAACTCGGCCCATCCTGCTTCCCTTCCTAGCAGTGACTTGGCAGCATCCTAAATCTCTCATGTAAATACAGAGCAGGAGCTCTGAGAAGGAGAGCAGGGGTAGCTGAGCTGCTAAAAGAATGTTTTGAATAACTTGTTTCTACTTTAAACGTGTAGAATAATTTGTCCCACAGTGCATAAAGCTACAGAGGTCAGCAATGGTATGTTTTAAAGCTCATTCCATGCTTGTTTATAATGTCCAAATATTTGACTATCCATAGCTTGACCACAGGTTCACTTTAAAGAGGAAATTTACCCAGGTCATCAATTAGACAATAATAGCACATTTTCTATTGTTACATGGCAAAGTATAAACAACTATTTATCACCAACAGCAAACTTTTATTTCTCTGCATATTTCAGTGTATTTTTCCTCACTGCTGTACTCTTGGTGGCCGTTTGCAGTAATGGCAGAGGATTTCCTCTCCCTTTCCATCCTGGAACTCTTTGCGGCCACTTCCCCCATGTCACACAGGGAGAGCCCGTACCTACTGAAATATGTGCTGCTGATATCTCAGGAGTCTGTGGGCAGTACATGCTATGTCATTCTCACCTGGGGGGGGGGGGGGGGGCAACAAGATATGTTTAAATGTTATTTATAACAAAGCAAATATTTTATATCCAGTTATCATAAAGGAGGGTTAGCAATGAAGATTGTTGAATGGATAATGTTATAAATCAGAGTGAAGGTCTACTTTAACACTATTCCTCCTACTGATAACAATGATGGGACACTATTCCTCCCACTGTTGCCAATGCTGGGACACTATTCCTCCCACTGATACCAATGACGGGAAACTCTTCCTCCCACTGATACCAATGATGGGACACTATTCCTCCCACTAATACCAATGATGGGAAACTCTTCCTCCCACTGATACCAATGATGGGACAATATTACTCCCACTGATACCAATGATGGGAAACTCTTCCTCCCACTGATAGCAATGACAGGACACTATTCTTCCTACTGATAACAATGATGGGAAACTCTTCTTCCCACTGATGCCAATGATGGGACACTCTTCCACCCACTGATACCAATGATGGGACAATATTACTCCCACTGATACCAATGATGGGAAACTCTTCCTCCCACTGATAGCAATGACAGGACACTATTCTTCCTACTGATAACAATGATGGGAAACTCTTCTTCCCACTGATGCCAATGATGGGACACTCTTCCACCCACTGATACCAATGCTGGGACACTATTCCTCCCACTGATACCAATGATGGGACACTATTCCCACACTGATACCAATGATGGGAAACTCTTCCTCCCACTGATACCAATGCTGGGACACTATTCCACCCACTGATACCAATGCTGGGACACTATTCCTCCCACTGATACCAATGATGGGACACTATTCCTCCCACTGATACCAATGATAGGAAACTCTTCCTCCCACCGATACCAATGACGGGACATTATTCCTCTCACTGATACCAATAATGGGAAATTGATCCTCCTACTGATACAAATGATGGGGCACTATATCGTCCAATGATGGGGCACTATACCTCCCAGTGATTACAGGTGCTATTTATTTTCTTTTACTCCCACCACCAAGCCTGTGGTATTGTTTACTGATGCAGGGACATTTTTTTACCCCTACTAGCCACAGCCCAGTCATCATATCCGTTTTTTTTTTTAGAAAGTTTGGAGACCTCTAACCTAAAATATTGGGCTGATATTTACATTATTGGAAAATACTTACCTTGCACCTGTGCAAGTTAGCATTTGTCTTTGCTAAAAATAATGGTGTATATTGGCACCAAAAGATTTGTACTTCATTGCTAGATCTATAAAAGAGGGAAAAGCATCTATGTTATGTTCAGACTCTGCAAGAATTTAGTGTTCTCTTCTTCCTAAATAGGACCCAAAAACAGGGTTACAACACTGACCAAGCTACAAGACTATCAATATTGTGATACAGTGCTACCAGACCCTGCAGGTCTGTGTTACCAGCGGCAGTGATGTCACTGACATGCTTGGTAGGGCTAATAAGGGACAATAGGCTAAGTTAACTAATAAGGATGAGGTCATTTAATTTCACTTCTTATTATTTTATGATAATTTGCTCCTACACATTTTTAATATGCAAATATAAATATCACTCATCCTGCCTCTCTGGCTTTGGTACCAAACAATTATACACTTTCTGATTTCACTAGCTACATGCATGTTCTCTGTCATGCAAAGAACATGCATGTCATTATTTGTCATGATATATATTTATATTATGACATATAATGACAATATGCATAAGATTATAGAGCAGAAAGATTGTTTAGTAAAGAAATAATTGAACAAGTATATACATAGTTTGACAAAAATGATAATTAAGACTAAACAAGTGCACATTAAGGCTGATTAAGGCTGAGTTCACACATATGCAATGCCAGACATTGTTATTCACACCGCATTGCTGTGCACATCACATGCGATGTCTGTGCAATGCGTGTTCAGCCATACAGTTTGTATAGCTGTAATCGCATTGCATTCGCACCAACATTTTTTCGTCCTCACTGAAATCAGATCACATGGGTGTTCCCACCCATGCAATCTGATTCCACAGTTCTCACTGCATTCTGCTGCGTTCTGTGAACCGATCTGGGGATTACCTGTTTATTGGCAACTGCAGCAGTTCGTAGAGAGCCGTGTGAACTGCATGCAAGTTAGATGCAATGTGGGAACCTGCACAAGAATTGCGCTGGGTCCCGCATCGCATTAGTGTGAACTGAGACTTATTGTGTGTTGAGATTAAAGGGGCAAGTGTTGACCATTGTAAGCAGTGTTGCCATTCATTCTCTGGCTGCACATGAAAACTGACAGCTGAAATCTGATTGGTTGCTACAGACATCTTCACTGATCATTTTGTCATTTTCTGTAAACCAGGCTTACAAAGAAATAAAATATTGTTATAATTTATTAGGACACCACAGAGGAATTCATTACAACTGTGCAAGCATAGGGCCTTGCTGTGGCAGCAGGTCTGTTTGTTCAGCTCTTGTAATCATACACCTGTACAAACAGGCTGCTTGTATATTACATCCTGATGAATGAATATTGCAGGACTCATGTCAGTGTGTGAACTGCTGGGCAAATATAAAGACCTGAATTTTAATATTAGTAGATCAAAATTTTCTGTAGTAGTGGAGGTCGAGGTAGTGATTTGCTGAATTAACTTTTCCTTTAAGGTGTACTTAATCTGTTTTATCAAAGAATCCAATATTTTCTTAGTGTGCACATTAAAGCCCCACACACACTATCAGATTTTCTGCTGATTTTTGTCTTCAGATTTACCAAAACCATGTAGTGCAAGGGCCTGCCTGATTGCATACACATTGAAACTCCTAAGGTTTGACGTCATATTATATGGTTTTGGTAAATCTGAAGACAAAAGTCAGCAGAAAATCTGATAGTGTGTATGGGTCTATAGAGTTTACACTTGTGTATTAAACAGAATTATTTATTTGATTTTAGAATTGTGTAAAATCTATGTCTCATATCCTAACTGCAAATTGATCTGTCTTTCTATGATCTCCAGAAGAAAACTGTTTTAACCTACCATACCTCAACACCAGCCGCCTGCAAACATCTCTGGAAATGTGGTGTCGAAAATCAGGCCTTTTACAAGTGAGTACAGCATATTCTGGAAAATGATATAACTGTAATTGGGCATCCAGAAACATACAGTGGGTATAGAAAAGAATCGCCCCCTATTAAAATAATCACATTTTGTTGCTTTGCAGCCTGAAATGAAGACAGACATGGTTTTTGTTTTATCCAGCTATATTTACTCTGTGCAACTTATAACATCCACATGAAAGATATAACATCAACAGAAAAACAAAAAAAGAATCACTGATTTGGTAAAAGGACCACCCCCTCCTAAAAATGACTTGTAAACTCAATCAGGTATAGCTAATCACCTTCTCAATGGCACGCAAAGCCATTTGACTTTCAACTGTGATTAGCTGTGGTCATTTTGATTGGCTCAGCATGGAAATAGCTTTCTTGGAGCATTTCAGTCCCTGTTAGTGCAACTGAAGTAAGCAATGAACTATACGTGGCAAGGCACTTGCAAAAGATCTCCAGGATAAAATGCGGGCAGGCACAAGTCAGGAGATGGATACAAACACATTCCAAAGCCTTTATCAATGCCTAGAAGCGCAATGAAGTCTTTTATTAAAAAGTGGAAAGTATTTGGTACAACACAGACCTTCTTTGGATCAGGACATCACTCCAAACTGGATGAAAGTGCCAGGAGGAAACTGGTCAGAGGAGCTACAAAGAGGCCTACAGTAACTCACATTTTACAACAATATTACAAATTCTCCACAAATTTTGTTTGTATGGGAGGGTTGCAAAAAAAAAAAAAAATAATTCCTCAAGAAAGGCCACATACAGTCATGACTAGGCTCTGCCAAAATGCACCTTGAAGATTCTGAGGCCACATGGGAAAAAAGGGAGATGAGAATAAAATTGAAATATTTGACCTAACACCAAACCATATGTCTGGCGGAAATCCAGTAGAGCTCACATATAAATAACGCCATTCCTACAGTAAAGCATGGAGGTGGCAATATCTTGTTATGGGGGTGTTTCTCTGCAGCGGGGACTGGAGCACTTGTCAGGATAGAAGGAAAAATGGATGGAAAATTTAGAAAAATCTGCTGCCTTCTGCCAGAAAACTGTCAATGGAAAGAAGGTTTACCTTTCAACATGACAATGACCCAAAGCATGCAGCAAAAATGACTATACAGTGGTTAAAGGAGAAAAAATGAATGTTCTTGCATGGCCTAGTCAGTGCCCAGTCTCAAACCCCATTGAAAACCTGTGGAATGACTTGAAGACTGCAGTTCACAAACGGCCACCTTTAAATTTAACTGAACTTGAGCAATTTTGCTAAAAAAATTAGTGGGCAAATATTGCAAAATCTAGATGTGCAAAGTTAGTAGAGACATATCCCAACAGACTAAAGGCTGTAATTAAACCAATGGTTCACAAGAGGGGTGGTCCTTTTTCCAACTCTGATTCTGTTTTTTCTTTATTTTTTCTGACATGTTGGTGTTATATATTTCACTTGGATGTTATAAGTGGCACTGAGTAAATACAGCTGGATAAAACTGTGTCTGTCTTCATTTTAGGTTTCAAAGCAACAAAATGAGATTATTTTAAAGGGAGTGATTCTTTTCTATGCCCACTGTATGTATCATAGGAAAAGAGAAATGGATCATTTTCCTTTGTAACGCAGTATATGTCTGCTCGCGCTAATATGTTTTATTTAATATTAATACCAATCATTACTGAATTAACAACTCCCGTGAATGACTGGAGAGAAGGAGAAGAAAGGATGTTGCCCATAACACATGTTTAACTTTTAACTTCTGAATTTAGAACTTGCTGTAGAAAAATGAAGAAAGAACTTGAATCGGTTGCTATGTTTGCATCTTCCCACCTGTGTGGGAATTTAAAACCACTCCCTGCCTTTTCTACCAAAACGTTAAGACCGAAATTTTAATAATAATGTTGAGATGTTCTGTATGTAGAAAGTTTATTGCTAAATAGCTTGTTCAGTTTTTAGTGGCAAAGTACTAACTCTTCTTAAATCACTGTACTTGATGATGCCAGAGGTCCTGCAACCACTGGAGCATAGGGGAGAAGAGTCTGCTTACGGATCTAGCAGAGCAGTGTGGGAGTGGAGGAGTAGTTAAGCAAAATTGCTTTTTTTGCTAGCACTTAACTCTTTCAGTGCGGAGGCAGCCCCACTGCAAGAGAGAATTTTTATTTCCCCTAGATTTCAGCTTTAAATCATTTTAACCACTTCACGACCAGCGCACGACGTGGTACGTCGACAGAATGGCACGGGCAGGCATATTGGCGTACAGGTACGTCCAATATTCAATGCCGCGCTGGTCGGGACCCCCGTGAGTCCGGTCGCGGGATCCGCGGACTCGATCGCCGCGGGCATCCCCACGATCGTCTCACGGAGCGGCCGAATGGAGGAAATGCTGTGTAAACAACATTTCTCCATTCTGCCTAGCAACTAGTGACGCTGATCTCTGCTCCATGTGATTGGAGCAGAGATCAGTGTTCACTAAATGAAAGCCCAACCCCCCCACAGTTAGTAACACACCCCTAGGAACACTTAACCCCTACACTGCCACCCACTGGTTAACCCTTTCACTGCCAGTGTCATTTACACAGGAATCACTGCATTTATATAGCAGTGATTACTGTATAAATGACAATGGTCCCAAAAATGTGTCAAAAATGTCCGATGGGTCCCCCACAATGTCGCAGTCACAATAAAAATCGCTGATCGCCGCCATTACTAGTAAAAAAAAAATAATAAAAAATTATTAATAAAAATGCTATAAAACTATCCCTATTTTGTAAACGCTATAACTTTTGCGCAAACCAATCAATAATCGCTTATTGCGATTTTTTTTACCAAAAATATGTAGAAGAATACGTATCGGCCTAAACTGAGGGAAAAAAATGTTTTTTTATATATTTTTGGGGGATATTTATTATAACAAAAAGTAAAAAATAATGCGTTTTTTTCAAAATTGTCGCTCTATTTTTGTTTATAGCGCAAAAAATAAAAACTGCAGGGGTGATCAAATACCACCAAAAGAAAGCTCTATTTGTGGGAAAAAAAGGACGCCAATTTTGTTTTGGAGCCACGTCGCACGACGGCGCAATTGTCAGTTAAAGCGACGCAGTGCCGAATCGCAAAAAGTGGTCTGGTCTTTGACCAGCAAAATGGTCCGATCTGCAAGTGGTTAAATGAAAAAGAATGACATCCAAATATTTTGGGTTGAGCTAGCTTAGGGGGTCGCATTTGTTACTACAACTCATATTCAGCAGGTATTCTTCATTGTTTATCTTTGTCTTCAATCTTTAGGTATGCAAAATCCAGCCAAGTAAAGACAATGACAAGCAGCAATATATTTTTTAAAGGGAGTCGATATCGATACTGGTAAGTGTTTTGTGTGATTTCATAAATAGACAGCCCTTCCATTTTCCATTTCCTTATAATTATTCTCAAGCTACATTTCTATAAAAGTCTACACTGGGTCTTTCTGTTTTTTTATTGTCATGCTTACCTCCATCTGATTTCTTCAGTCATATTCAGTTCTAGTAAAGCCAATGAATTTATTGTGTAATCTATCACACTTTACTTTAATAAATGATCAAACATCAAAGTTTTTACTATCACAGCTTTACCACGGTATCCATAACCTTGAGCAATACACATCAGAGGGTTGCTTGGCAAGAGTGCAAATTACAATTTGGTCACTAGATGGCAGCAGATTGTTTTCTGCTACTCTTCTGAGTCACACAACCAGTCAGGGGACACCATTATTTCTTGTTTCAGCTTTGCAGCTTTCTGTGTCATCTGCCTGCTCACTGGACAATAAATCAGCAGTGTGATGGAGATGAAACAGGAAATGGTTATGCAGTGTGGCAAAGGTGAAAATATTGAACATATTTTTGAAAGGTAAACTTGTTCGTATGTATTTACAGTATTTTGGCGATCTACACATATATGTCCCTTATTCTGAGTACCAATTGTGTTAACATTGAAAGCAAATATTATTATTATTGCTTGCAGAGATTTTCTTGCAGATCATGAATATCCCTGAAGTTTTTGAAGGATCATTCCTTTTTCTCCATTGAAAAAGGTGTGCGCTGAAAAGTAGGCATCCATTTAATGCAGTTGCTGTGTTGTGGCATATGGACATTGATGATAGATAGATCCTTCATCTCTAGTCCGTATTGGGACTTTTAGGGTTGGTGTTCTTGAGGTAAGGTTATCGAATTCAAGCAACACTAAGGCCCATAGATGGGTTGAAAAAAAACAAACAGATTTTTCCAACCACACAAGGGAGGTGGATGGAAGAATACTCCCGCTGTTCTATTGTATTCCAACAGCCGCGACTTCTTCTGTCAGAATACACTGATCAGCGCTGCAGCCGATTGACTGCAGCTGCTGATTGAATGAAAATTTTCCAACATTCTCGTTCAACAGAAGTCGATGTAACAGTTAGGAATGGCCATAAGTACAGTAGATTGAAATTTGTTTCTGCTGAACCAGACGGATTTCGATCAGCTATGGCCAGCTTAACAGAACAACTAAGACTTTAATAAGGATAACTCACTTAATATATATTGACACTTACATAGTGAAAGCCCAACTCCGGGAAACATAAAAATTATACTTTGCAATGGGGCTGCACTACAGTGCAGGTGTTATATGCTCATTTAGGTCTAGGGGACAAGAAAAGACAATGTACTTTTCCAATTCTCCTCCGTGGTGCTGGATCAGTCCCGGCAGCGTTTTCCCCCAATGCCCCAGCAGTCTAAGGTCCTGATGTAATCAAGACCAACGCAGGGTGCATACCCCTGCACTGGACATGATGATGCCAAGGGACAGTCCACTGCCAGAGAATAGGGGAGCGCATCTGCTAGAGGAGCAGAGGATCAGGTAAGTTAAAGTGCAGAAAATCTCCCTTAGACCAGTGGTCACCAACCCTGTCCTTGGGGCCCACTAACAGGCCAGGTTTGCAAGATAACTGATATACATCACAGGTGATATAATTTGCTGCTCAGTGATTGCAGTATTATAGTCTGCATCTCCCCAAGGTAATACATAAAACCTGGCCTGTTAGTGGGCCCTGAGGACAGGGTTGATGACCACTGCCCTAGACTAAACAAACAGGTAACCTTGCAGTGCGGGCACAGCCCCACTGCAACATATGATTTTTAAGTATCCCAGAGTTGCTGTTTAAAGAGGGTTTTACACTATTGTAGGAAACCCAGTAAGTACTCTCCCTTGCTGTTGCCTGTTTTGCAGCTAAAAGTATTTCATTATCATTGGCTACCTACAGTTATCAGCATCTGAGTGTGAGAAATGTGTTGTATTTAGGACAATTCTTACATGGACAGCGGTCAGTGTCTAAATATATTCACTGCTCATTCTAATTTATACTAAGCCTTACCAAGGCAGGCAGGGCCACTGATAGGGGAGGACCACCGATCCTCCTGTAGGGGGCACGGGGAAACAGAGGGGCACAGATAGTAAGGGGTGCAGCGGGCAGGTGGTAGCAAAAGCAGAGCAGTGCCCTGCACGGCTCCCCCCCTCTCCCTCCCACGGCTTTCAGATGGTGGAGGGGGAGGCACACACCAGTGTAACAAATCAATAGCGCTGCTTATCTGTGTGGGAGGGAGGGGCTTCTGTTAAATTGCTCCGCCTCCCACCACCTCTTTAGCCAATCAGCTTTCCTATGTAACCCTCCCCTTATCTAGCCCGCCACATTTGATCAGAAGAAGCTAGTGGCTAAAGCAGGGCTGGATCCAACATACCTGAGTATGGCGAAGGTATGATCGCATTTACATCCAACAGGTCACTCTGTGCCCACAGTGGACTCTACACAACTAGCACTATAGAAACAGCTGATCATCGTCACTAATATGTCACATGTAATGCCGGTTGCAGAAGTCATCATCATCAGTGTGTTCTCCCATCCTGTGTGCAGATTAGGCACTGAACACACTGATCGAGGAATGACTTCCCATCGTTCTTCTCACACTTCTTATCTTTGTTTTTATTTAAACTGAATCACACTGTACAGTCCACATTTCCCATGTGTCTGAGCCCCAATGCAGTTGTATCTTTTATATTTAGCAGTTTTTTCTTTAAGCTGTGTTATATTTCTGTTCACTAATAATGTTTTTTTTTTGTTTTTTTTTAGTAACAATATTGTTTTGATATTTTGATTTTTTTTTTTGGGAGGGGGGGGGGGGGGGCTGTTAGGTAGGCTGTAAGGGGCCCATGATTTCTAACAGCAGCCCTGAATGCAGGTGTTAGTATGGATCACTTATTTGAAACCATAGAAGCATATATATACCTTATATATTGTAAATAAGTGTCATGGACTGGTGCGACCAGAACTGTGAGGACTGCAACAGAGTGAACCAAACACGCTTAAAGTAAAAGTAATATAATTTATTATAAGGAAAGTAAATAAACAAAAGTAAACGCACCTCCAATAAGACAAACAGTGATTAACCAGCAACCAACCCCAGTGACACACAATAAATAACTGCCTAAACCAAAAGTATATACAGGAGTAAGATGTAATCGTAAACAAGCCAGGGTCATACACAGGAGATCAAGCAGATTGGGCTAGGAACAAGACCGGGCAGGGAGAGGGTAACAGTAGACAGGAGGAACAGGTGGAAGGAATCAGGCTGCAGAGGTCCAGGAATGGATACAGGGTCACAGGATAACAGGATAGCAGGATAACAGGGTCAGGGTCAGGGTCAGGATCAGGATACAGGATTACAGGCTAGCGAACACAGGTCAGGGCTCAAGGAACAATACCAAGGCAAATGTGTGAGCATCTGCCAGGCATATATACACCTCCTGCAATCAGTCTCAGGTGACGCCTGATTGCAGGAGATTATGTCAGCTCCAGACTGTCAGGAGATACCCGCTGGTGGACACCAGTATTGCGACCCATAGATCTGACAGTGCCCCCAGCAGGTGAAACTTTTCCTGACAATAAGTAAGTTATTATCAAAGATATATTATATGTAGATTGAAAATGAATTCAATGTATTATTTTATTTTCTTCCAAATCAGTGGAAAAGTTGCAAAAGAAGTTGTTGAAGCCAGCTCAAAAATTCAAAGGGATCCTCCAGAAGTCCACAGGTAAATTCAAACCTATTTAAATACCTACCCCTAATGCACATCAGAGTCTGTTGCAAATAAGATGAAATATATCATCAGCACAACCACAAGCTTGTTGCACGATGCAAAGGCTTTTTTTTGAAGATCACATAGAAATGCAATGTTTCAGGCCACGCAGGGTCCTATCATTAGGCATGTGATCATTTATTGAATGTCTGAAGAATGGGCACTGCGTGGCCCACATTTGGGTGTACTGAAGAGATATTGGGTTTGATTTACTAAAACTGGAGAGTAAAAATCTGGTACAGCCATGCATGGTAGCCAATCAGCTTCTAACTTCAGCTTGTTCAGTTAAAGTGATAGTAAACCAACACCTTGTAAAACAACCCATTCTGTTTAAAATAGAAATGAAAGGCAAAACATTTGTGAATAAATATTAAAAAAAACATATTAATACCCCTTTTCCCTTTTTTAGAAGTGATCACATCCCCTCTGTCCTTTGCCATAGCTCCCAACTGTCCCTGATTTTGAAGGACAGTCCCTGATTTGGAGCAATGCCCCTCTGTCCCTCATTCCTCCTCATTTGTCCCTCATTTTGATCTAATCTGCATAGATATATATATGTAAAATTCACTTTTTATCTATCAAAAAGTATTTTCCAGCACTAAAACTTTCATCTGATTTCTAAATTGCTGCATTTGTAAATTTCAAAAGCCAATATAAAGGAATAGTGGTGGTAAAAAAAAGCACTTTTAACCAATCTTGTTTTTTGTACAATTCTTCTTTAAGGGGGTGTGGCAAGGTATGTGACCTCTGCCTGCATACTTTTGCTGATAGGTGTCCCTCATTCCCATTTCAAAAAGTTGGGAGGTATGATTTGCTACTTAAGAGCTGGAGGAGGAGAAGCAGCAATACACACCGAGCTTTCCAGTGAATTGCTGTGCAGCGGGGGCCTGTCAGGACAAATCTGGTCATTGGAGGAGAGCACACTGAGTTCCCAGCATAGCTAGAGAACTGACAAAGGTGCGTTCTCCTGCTTAGTATGGTCAGTTTCTAATAGGAAACTAGAGAGACTGGTGGGAACATCAGGGATTTCACAAAAAGGAAGCAATACAAAGAGAACAGGATACTTTTTCATACAAGTACATGGTACAGCAGGCACATATCAGAAATATGAAATGCTGGGGTAACAAGCACTTTAAACCTTGACAATAAAACCTGAAAGCTGATTGGTTTCTCTGCAGCGTTGCGTCAGTTTTGCACTCTCCAGTTTTAGTAAATCAACCCCATTGCATCTATGTTCTATTACTGATACCATTCAGGAGTCATTCCAGCACCCTGACTATAGGGTCTATTCTGGTATGGCGTCAGATGGCAATATGTTTTACACTGGTGCCTCCCAGCTCTTTAAGGGATCTCAGATGCCGGGAAGCGAGAGGGAGTTTATGATCACATGACCGCCGTGATTGGCTGTTGTCACATGATTGTACTTCTTGTGATTGGGAGCTTTCTGTTAGCTGTCAGTAACAGTGCTGGGAGTGCACGGGGCGCACAGTCTTGGCAGAGCTGTATCTGCTAATCAGTGTGCAAATAGAGCCCACCCACCGAGAGGACACATATTTGCGTGCCGTGAGCACCTAAGGGTTAATATCTTGTTACAAACAGGAGGTACAGTTTTCACGGTGGAAAAATAAGTAACAACAAGCCCTCTTTGTAATATCAGGTTGGGCAGAGAGCTTTTGTCACAGAATAGATACAATATTGGCAACACAACAAATTGTCAGGGTGATATGGGTTGGTAGACCTTATAAAGTAAAGTGGGTTTTATAAACTATTTTATATTTCTGTATTAAAGGATAAGTGGAACATTGCCCTTATTTTACATATTATATTGGAAATGCATATACACATTCCTACTTCCTTACACACTTAGGCTGGCTATACATTATACAATTTTATTGTACAATTTTCCTTTCAATTTACCAAAATTATAAACCAAACCTAAACACTTTCAATTTATATGCAATCAGGAAGGCCCTTGCACTACATAGTTAAAGGTAAATCTAAAGGAAATTTAATAAAAAAATTAGCCAGCTTTACTAACCTGTTATTTTCCTTTTTTGCCATTTAGGTCATTAATACCCCACAGTCGCAGCTCTTACTCCTTAAACAAGCAGCTAATCATCAACATGGAACCATTGCAGCCTCTCATACCATCTCCAAGTGAGGAGGATGAAGAGGAAGCAGCACCAACCGAAGAAGGTAAATAGATTTTTGAATATTTATGATCTCTCTGTGTTAATTGTACTTTCCTTCTGTTGAAAAAAATATATATAATGTGTGGCTTTACATAATATGATGGAGCATCAGATTGGTGCATATGCCCATAAACCCAGAGGCAGATACTCCATATTCTTGACGTATGCATAACACAGCCCTTCTTATAAAAGCATAGGGGGCTATTTACTAAAGGAAAATCCACTTTGCACTGCAAGTGCACTTGGAATTGCAGTCGCTGTAGATCTGAGGGGGACACGCAAGGAAAATAAAAAACAGCATTTTAGCTTGCACATGATTGGATGATAAAATCAGCAGAGCTTCCACTCATTTCAGATCTTCCCCTTAGATTTAGAGCGACTGCACTTCCAAGTGCACTTTCATTGCAAAGTGGATTTGCCTTTCATAAATAACCCCCATAGTGTTTAATTTTCTTCTTCTTTTTTTTTTTTTTTGTGGTTAGGAGAATCCTGATGCAGATGATGTCAACTGGATGTTATGTTATCTAAAGTACCACTTATTTGTAGAGCCACTTTATGCAAATTGCCTGCAGACATGCTAAATACTCTGAGCAATTAAAATAATTTTAAAAAGTGCAGACCCTTTTGTAGTTCAATCACTAGACATTGGTCAGTGGAGGGCTCTTAATATTTTTCGAGATGAACGCGATTATGTATTGATTGTGTGAAAAAATGTCTGTTTATGCCACAGAGAAGAGAATTTCGCAGCTGCATCTGCTGTGTGTTTGATACAGCTGTCCTCTCGAGTGTGCTAAGTTTTCTCTAGTAAAACAGTTCTAACACAATATTTCACATAATCTTCAGGAGAGAAACTCTTAATTCGTATACTTTCTTTAATAAAAAATGCACAAACTAGGACAACCTGCATGATTCTTGTGGCTATAAACACTAAGGAAAAATAGATTGTATTTTTAATCTGGACCTTGAGTTATTACTGTAATATTTAAAAAACAGTTCTTGGTGCAAATTGAATATGCTTGTTACAGTTTGACATTTTTATTTATTATACAGATTTGTAGGTTCTCCCTATAGTGGTCCTCCAGACCATCAAAATAATATTTATTAGCCACCCAGACAGCCTATTTCTTTTAGTCAGTCTGACTAAGTAGCACTAATGCCCCGTACACACGAGCGGACTTTTCGACATCCAAACTCCGACGGACTGAGTCCGTCAGACTATCCGATCGTGTGTGGGCTGCAACGGACTTTAGCTTTGCTAAAGTCTGACGGACTTTAGAAATGAAGCATGCTTCAAATTTTCCCGACGGAACTCCGCCGGACCCGGTCCCCTTCGAATAATTCGCTCGTGTGTGTGCTACTCCGACGGACTAAAACCGACGCTAGGGCAGCTATTGGCTACTGTCTATGAACTTCCTACGTCGAATCCAGTCGTACGTCATCACGTTCGACTCCGTCGGAGTTTGGTGTGATGGTGTGTGGTCAAGTCCGTTCGGTCGAAAAGTCCGCCAGAACTCCGTCGGAACTCCGGCGGAACTCCTTTGGAGGTCTGTCAGACTTAATCCCTCTCGTGTGTACGGGGCATAAGAGGGAGAAACGCTATTGCACAGTCATTGTGCTGCATCACTAAACATAAAGTAGCGGCTGCATATGTAACAAAGTAATATGGATGCTCTATGTACATATTGGGGTTGATATACTGAAGAATTTGAGGATCTTTGCTTTGTGAATGTTCACTGAACATGGTGCTGCTCTATTCTTTTTAATACACCACTCATTTTCTAGTAAATTCCAATAATCAGGAACTAATCAGAGTGGTTGCTGATCATGTGATCACTATGTCTATCAGCTGTGATATAGCAATCACAAGCTTGAAAAAATAAAAGCTGAACACCTCAATAGATGAACACTGAATAGATAAATAGTGCCTTGTGTTTAATAGTCCAGCTGTCATATACAACTGCACTAATAAAAATTATATTAAAAAAAATGTGTGTGTGTGTGTGTGTGTGTGTGTGTGTGTGTGTGTGTGTGTGTGTGTGTGTGTGTGTGTGTGTGTGTGTGTATGTGTGTATATATATATATATACACACAATATATTCTGTATCTGTTCTGCTTCAGCAATCTAAGCACTGAAAGTGTGATCACTATAAGGCACCTTTCACACTGGGGTGCTTTGCCGGCGCTATAGCGCTAAAAATAGCGCTTGCTGCTGTCTCTCCAATGTGAAAGCCCCAAGGGCTTTCACACTGGAGTCGTGCGCTGGCAGAACGCCAAAAAAAGCAGCAAAAAAAGCTAGCAGCATCTTTGGAGCAGTGAAGGAGCGCTGTATACACCAAAAGTGTTAAAAGGGTTAAAAATTGCCCGCAAAGTGCAGCAGCGGCACTTTGCGGGCAGTTTTAACCCTTTTAACCCCTAAAATGGCAGTAAAGCGGCACTATTTTTACCACCGATGCCGCCTGCCCCAGTGTGAAAGACGTCTAATAGATCCAACTTAACTTACAGTTTCAGTATCTTGGCAGACAGTAGGGTTGGTTTACTAAAAGTGGAAAGTGCAAAATATGATTCAGCTGTGCATGGTAGCCAATCAGCTTCTAATTTTAGCTTGTTCAGTCAAGCTTTGCCCAAAAAAAAAAGGCTGGAAGTTGATTGGTTTCTATGCAGAGCTGCAGCAGATTTTGCACTCTACAGTTTTAGTCAACCTCAGTGATTTAATCCAAATGACATCATGCAAGTTGTAGTAAGCTTTAATCGAAAACTTGTGCAGATCACAACAGATGAAAATAAAATAGGTCAAAAAATGACAGTGTGCCTAGCTCCCGCAGAATACAGTACATTTAATGAATGGAGACTAAACATGAGGAAGAAGGGTGGGACTTACTTCATAGAGCATCCTCAAGTTATGGGGTGAGGAATGGATAAAATTATTTAAAGGCAAACTTACAATGCATGTGTAACATGATAGTTTTGATCACATTTGTCAGCCTATAATGAAAACAGAACAGGCTTTTTCAATAAAACAGCGCACCAAATAAAAATCTTATATAGTCTAAAATATATGTATAAATGTTTTTTTTAGGTATGCAGATTATTCTTAAATGTGGCTACATTCAGCCTGGACATCTAGGCATTAATTATTTCTGATCTTGGAAGAATTAATAAAGTTATTTAAAAAGGAGATGATCCTAATCTCAAATTAATTGACTGTAGGAATGGTTCAGTTCAGAGTTCTATATAACTTGAGGTAGTTCCTCTTCTATGAGCTATACCAACAAGCCGACAATGTTCAACCCATGTTCCATTGGACCGCCAACTCTGTTCCTTTGGGAAAAGGCAGCTGCAGAATTACTTCCATATTTTTCTGGCTTCATCTTTAAATCTGTTAAAACCCCTCCCTATCTAAGCCCTACTGTTTGTCCATCTCTTTAATGGGCAGTCTGAATGGCAAATAGTGAGGCTTAGCATGTGCGAAAGGATGGGTCCAGGCGCCTAAGCCACCTGACTTAAGAAGTTTCTTTTAAAAAGAACAATTAAGAACTCTAGGTAGTCAGGTTATTCAGTGGTGTCTCCAGTTTTCATATTTGGGGTGGCGGCACATGGTGGTTGCAGCCACGTGGAGGGTCAGACAGAGTGGATACAGCCAGGTGGAGGGTAGGACAGAGTGGATGCAGCCAGATGGAGGGGAGGACAGGGTGGATGCAGCCAGATGGAGAACAGGGTGGATGGAGTGGGGGACAGGGTGGATGCAGCCTGGTGGAGGCGAGGACAGGGTGGATGCAGCCAGGTGGAAGGGAGGACAGGGTGGATGCAGCCAGGTGGAGGAAAGAGTAGATGCAGCTAAGTGGAAGACAGGGTGGATGCAGCCAGGTAGAGGGGATGACAGAGTGGATGCAGCCAGGTGGAGGGGAGGACGGTGAATGCAGCCAGGTGGAGGGGAGGACGGTGAATGCAGCCAGGTGGAGGGGAGGACGGTGAATGCAGCCAGGTGGAGGAGAGGACAGTGTGGGTGCAGCCAGGTGAAGGGAAAGACAGGGTGGAGCAGCCAGGTGGAGGAAAGAGTGGATGCAGCCAGGTGGAGGACAGGGTGGATGCAGCCAGGTAGAGGGGAGGACAGAGTGGATGCAGCCAGGTGGAGGGGAGGACAGGGTGGATGCAGCCAGGTGGAGGGGAGGACAGTGTAGATGCAGCCAGTTGAAGGAGAGGAGAGGGTGGAGCAGCCAGGTGGAGGGGAGGACAGGGTTGATGCAGCCAGATGAAGGGGAGGACAGGGTAGAGCAGCCAGGTGGAGGGGAGATCAGGGTGCAGCCAGGTAGAGGGGAGACATGGCGGAGCAGCCAAGTGGAGGGGAGGACAGGGTGGAGCAGCCAGGTGGAGGGCAGGACAGTGTAGATGCAGCCAGTTGAAGGAGAGGACAGGGTGGAGCAGCCAGGTGGAGTGGAGGACAGGGTTGATGCAGCCAGATGAAGGGGAGGACAGGGTAGAGCAGCCAGGTGGAGGGGAGAACAGGGTGCAGCCAGGTGGAGGGGAGACATGGCGGAGCAGCCAGGTGGAGGGGAGGACAGGGTGGAGCAGCCAGGTGGAGGGCAGGACAGGGTGGATGCAGCCAGGTGGAGGGGAGAACAGGATGTATGCAGCCAGTGATATGGTCCTGTCCTTCTATGGAAGCCTTCATCCCCATCCATATCGCTCCCCCCACCTGGAGGTAAGTTTTTACCTTGGGGGATATATAATAGAATCACTGGCATTTTCTCTCTCGCTCCCTCCACCGGACAGCCTTGTGGTCCCTCTTTTCCTCTCTCGTCTCCCGCTCGGCATGTTGGGGCTGCAACTACTCTCAGGGAATCATCCTGGGCCCACTGGTATCCAGGACTACATGTCCCACAATCCTCTAGCTGTCCCAGCCATTGGCCCTGACTGTAGACAATAGGAGCGGCATTGTCGGGAATGACAGCTGTTCAGCTTAAGGACGAGAGGAAGGGGTGGAAATCCCCCGCAGCTGTGGCTCTGTCTGTGCCCCTTCACAGAGCTTGTCAGTTTTGTGTGTGTCCTGAGGCAGCAGTGGCTGATGGAATGTGTGAGGGGAAGGGGGAGGCACCCAGCATTAGCACCCGCTACACAAAAAAAAGGTGTTTTCATTTGGGTAGTACAGTATAATGTTGGTGGGGCCATGGCCCCCTCCTAGTGACGTCACTGAGGGTATTCACACTGACAATGGACCTGATATGCAGGCACCTAAAGGTGCCTTCTATCTTCTGTCAGCACTGGATTAGGTAAGTATTTTGCACATCAGCTGTAGGTAATGTTGTCAAATTCTCATTTAAACGTATGAAGTTATGTAAGACCCACATTTTATATGTATATACCAGAGCGCTTTTTGTTTTGATACCTGTATCTATTTTACAGTCCCATGTGCAAAGATTATGCCAGCTTTCATAATTTCAGGCACTAGTTTGAAGTCGGACATAAGTCTGCAAGGGAATCAAATCAACTGGTTTTATATGTTTATTTAATTTCTTTTTATTTTTTACATTTTTTTAAATAAAAAAAAAAAAACATTTCTAAATTTGGTCTTCACTTTCTGTAAAAAAAAAATATAAGGTGTTTTTTGAGATTTTTATTTCATCTTTATCTTTTACGATATTATGTTGTGTAAAGTGCATGCAGGGCACTTTATTGTTGCGGAGTCATGGTGATATTACTGTATGTGCTTGAGTTCTAATCTCCTAAGAAATTTACATAATCCACAAACCCATCATAGTGCTCAGCAAATGGATTCTATACATTGTACATAGCATAGCGATCTCCCTTGTGCCATGCCAAGTTTAGTTTTCCAGTTTGCCACTGTAGTTATTACAGAAAGCAGTTTTCTGTAAGCAATATAGATACATCTTTATTATTAATAGAGAAGCGCTTGGGTGTCCTCCCAAATCATCTCTAACCAAAACCCCAAACTCTTGCTTTTTGTATCTCATTAAGCTGCAGGCCAGGTCATTCCTTGCCCTGCAACTCACGTGAGCTGCAGGTTGGAGAATGACCCAACCTACAGCTCATTGGAGTAGAAAAAAAGTGTGAGTTCGGAGTTCACGTTACAGATGAGTTTGGAGTACGCAGTAGCGGTATTAAGGCCAGAACCAAATCGTAATGTAATTTATTGCAGCTTACCATTCATTCGATGTAATGGCTGTATTCATTTGCTTTTTTAGGCTTTTTCCCCCTTTGTTTTCCACTGGTAATCTGGCTAGTAACACACCTCCTGCATTAGAGTGTCCCTTCCGTGGATGAAGGAACATAGCGGCACCTTTGGACAGCAGCATTATTATTCTGGAGGGAGGGGAATGTTATGCCGTGTACACACGAACGGACTTTCCGGCAGACTAGGTCCGACGGTCTTCCCGACTGACTTTCGGCGAAGTTCCGACTGACTTTCCGAACTAAGGGACTTGGCCACACGCGAACGGACTAAGTCCGTTCGTTTTGAACATGATGACGTAAACAGGACTAAACAAGGAAATTCAGTAGCCAATAGCTTCCCTTGCATCATATGTGGTCCGTCGGACCAGCACACAGACCAACGGTTTTCCCGATTTTAGGCTGTCGGTATTGAGTCCGTCGGATAGATTTGAAACATGTTCTATTTCTAGGTCCATCTGATTTTTTTTTTTTTAAACGATCGGACTAGCCCACACGCGATCGGATTGTCCGACGGACTAATCCCCTCAGACCTAGTCTGCCGGAAAGTCGGGTCGTGTGTACGCGGCATTAGATGTCCTATCAGATTTAGATACATAAAAAAAATTAAGCTGAACACCAGCTAATACTTTATTATCAGTTACATCAAACTTCTTTTTTTTTTTCCCTTTTGGGAGAAAAGTTTTACATGACTACATAAAAATTATCATTATAAGCACCCCTGTCACTGTTGAATGGTTTGTCTCATCCCTATAACCGATACATCTGCAAGAGATCTTGTTATTTTCAAAAACAACAGACTAATGCCAGGTACACACAATTTTTTTTTCATTTAACCCAGCTGGCTAAACAGAAAAGGGAGCTCGCTCTACTAACTATGCAATGTTAGTACAGTGATCTCCCCTCAGTGCTATTGTATTATGACAGGGACACTGCCACCCCGTCCTGCCCCGCCAGAACACATCAGTTCAGTGCTCACAGCCATTGGCTGCCAGCACTGATCATACGCTGACTTTCCAGCATATTCATTTGACAGAAGGCTGTTGTGAGATCAGCTTCTGTTGGACAAGGACCTGTACACATGGGCTGAATGTCGGCTGGTTTCTACTATACTGGCTGATTTCGGATGATATTCTGGTTGCGTGTACAGGACTTTACCGGCCAGATCACCAGATGTAAATAGGAAAGCCTAAAAAAGAAAACGAATGCAACCATCCCATCCAAGAATTAGTAAGCTGCAATAAAATAAATGTTTGCTTTTGGGTTTAATACAGTTTTTTAGTCAGGAACATAATTACACCAAGTAACTAAAAATGTATTAAGGGAAGTGATATTTGTAATTGGTATCCCAAGGAAAGCCATTAGAGCTTGATTATTCCCACTGCCATAGGGATTTCCTATACATTGCAGTGGGAATCCATTTGTACTTCAGTTGTAGTCAAATAAAACTCAAATTTTGGTTGAGTTCAGATTGGAACCTTTCAAGCAATAAATTTGGATAATGGGGTCACAGATTTAGGTATAATTTACAAATGTAAAGCTTTGAGAAGGCATCGATGAAAGTAGACATATCTCAGCTCATATACCATTTACTAATCGTGGGGCAACAATGCCCGAGAACTATTATGTGAGATTTGGAGTCTGCTTCATCAGAACCATTTGACAAAGGCATGTTGCATCATAGCAGAGTAATGTGAACTTTTTCACACTCTGTTCGTTGATACATTTTTAGTTTTGGGGTCATTATTAAAGGTCTCCGAGAACATTTTCTCTAACTGGCTTTCTAGAAATATTAGGTACTTGCCAGTTAAGGTTCAAACTAGAAATGCTTCCCATAACACTATAAAGAGATGTGAACCCAAGGAACGCTGCACCTGACTCTTTCACTTTTTCTCCGAGACCCCCACAGCAAGCCTGCAGCTGAGCAAAGGACATCCAAACCAGCCTAGAAAACATTTGTGTGAGTCTAGGTGCTTTTTATGTGTATTACTATCTACTTTAGCTGTGCCTCCAAATTACAACTGCTGTGACCCGCTGATAAAAACTTTGTGTTGTTTTATTGTGAACTCCAATCTTATTTTTTCCTTTCTATATGTTTAGTTACTTGACCTATCTGCATCCTGCTTGTCATACCTTACTCCTTACTTTATCTTGCCTATGGCTTGTGTGTGTGTGCTGCTCTAAACCTAATGCATTGTGGATCTGCTAGTCCTTAAGGTTTGCATCCAGTACAAGTGTGGTTGAATTCTCTAAGCGTTTACTGATAGTGGAGCTGTGTATTCATTACTTCAGATCATTCATTAATAATCAACACCTTGGGGGATATTTACTAAGACTGGAGCATTCTGAATCTGGTGCAGCTGTGAATGGTAGCCAATCATCTAACTTCAGCTTGTTCAATTAAGCTTTTACAATAAAACCTGGAAGCTGATTGGTGTCTATGCAGAGCTGCACAAGATTTTGTATTCCCCCAGTTTTAGTAAATCAACCCCAATGGGTACCTAATAGTGACCATGGACTACCATTGCTTGTAATGCTAGATAACTGGGTGAGTCTGCTTTCAATACTTCTGAGCTGCGTTCCCTGTTTCTTTTTCTTGTTTTGACACAGACACAGAAAACATAAGTGATTGTAAAGGAAAACATTTTTATTTATTAAAAAATAATAAACATGTTAGACTTACCTGCTCTGAGCAGTGGTTTTGCACAGAGCAGCCCTGATCCTCTTTTTCTCAGGTCCCCCGCTGGCACTCTGGGCCCCTCCCCCTTTGCCGAGTGCACTCATAGCAAGCTACTTGCTGTGGGGGCATGCGTGCATACTCGCTCCATAAGACACAGGTAGCACAGCTCAGCCCTGCCCCCTGCTCCCGCCTCACTGGCTGTGATTGACAGCAGTGGGAGCCAATGGCTCCTGCTGCCGCATCTCAGCCAAACAGGAAGGAGAGACCTGGGAGAGCCTTGGGTCTCGTGCACATCGTTGGATTGAGATCAGACTTTGGTAAGTTATGGGGGCTGAGGGAGGAGCTGCACACTAAAGATTTTTTACCTTCATGCATAGAATGCACCTTGTGTCTTTACAACCACTTTAAGGGCCAGTTCACACCAGATGCAGTCCAGTGCGCTTTTTTTTGCATCAAAAATGCATGGACATTAGATTATATGGGTTCCAATAGTTTAGTTCACACCACTGTGGTCAGTTCCAGTGCAGAAAAAAGTAGAACATGCCACATTTCTTCTGCACAGAACTGTACTGGAACGTGGCAAAACGCATCAAAAACGCACCAGAACATGCGATGGGTGTTCCATGCAGCCAACTTGTAAAAATCAATGACGGGCCGAGAAATCCATCAGATGCACTTCCCAGACATGGTCCTCTGCACAGACGTATGGTCGATGTGCCCATGTGAATCTAACCTTAGTCAGTGCTGGTAAACTAGGGATGTTGCTAAGGATTCCATATTTCATGCACTTAAGCCTCAAGGTCTGCAGAGTTGCAAAATTCTGAATATTTTTGGCATTTATAGAAAACTGCAAATGACTGCAGATTGAAGTTAAAAGTCATTTTTAATCACCTACAAAACAGCCTGTGATGTAATAGTAGGTTCTAACAATGCTTAACAAAAGTGGAGGCAAAGAGAAATATAAAACATGTGAAAAGGTCTCAATATAAATAGAGCTTGTCAAGAATGTGGTAGTGCTGTAATTACGCTCTATTGATTTGATTATCTATTACCAAATTTATATGTGTGGTTGAAAGGGAGAAAAGATGCATAGCTCTCTTCTACTGCCAAGTGTTTATTATTAGAGTCGCAGATCACTTTATCCTCACATTTAAATCCCAGGCTTTGTTTGTGTGACCTTCCCATTCTGTCCCCCTAACTTTAAACATTTCTAGTACTGGCACATTACAGCCATTCTCTGCCATTGCTCGGAGAGTCTACTGCGTGGTCCAGCTAGCAAAACAGCAGGCGCTATGGTGAAGTGCTTGGTTAAAATCAAGACCACTAAAAGCATTTATTTGCGCATGGTGAATCACTCCAGCAAAGAGATTTGCATACGCTTGATGAAGTTCGGATCTGGGATCAAAGCAAAGAGTGCGGGTAAAAAGAACGCTTTCATTCTTTTTTATTCTGTATAGGGTGTCCAGGCAGCTTTAGAGGTATTGTGGGTTGGGATTCAGTGGAATCACTGCTAGCCTTTGTGTAAAGTATAGATGTTTGGCTCTGAAATAATACTTTTGCTTTATTTTTTTGTGTAGTAGCACAAATAGTTTTTTTTTTTTATATATTATAGGAGAGAAAGGTTGTTCATGGCAACCACTTAGAAGATTTTTCTCAAACCTTTACTACTAGGTTCAGTGGTCACTTAGGGCCAAATCCTTACTTTACTACATAACCCCCTCTATGAGTTTAGTATAATTAGCATTTTGTTCATATGTTTACTTCCTAAAATGATAAACTGATGTGACTGTCAAAAACGAACAAACTCAAATGAGCATCATTAACCTGAGTCAGGCACTGAGGGCCCTTTCACATTTGTACGTTGTAGGAACACGCATGTTTATGTAAATGGCTCCTCAAAGTTTTCAGAGTTGCCCTCTGCGTTTTCAAAATGTAGAAATGTGTTCTGTTCTTGCTATGTCATACCATATTATTCTCACTTAGTAACAAACAACGCCACACAAACTGCCTCTGCACACTGTGTTGCACGTTTCATACTCCTGTTTGCACAATGTACATAGTGTATGTCAAAGCACTCCACACTGCTTCACTGAAGAATGTGGTATAGATTCATTATTGAGCACAGTGCTGTACATTAAACTGCGCGCTACTCCATTCTGTATATGTTGTGTACATCCCTTACTATACACAACTACAAACTGCACACTGTGCTGTATATTATACTGCACATTGTTCCACTCTGTACACCTCTTTGTATATCCTTACTGCAAACCCCTCCAGTCTGCACACTTGCTGTACATTATATGGCAAACTACTCCATTTTGTGCATTGTGGTGTGTATCCCTTATTGTGCACCCCTTCAATCAGCACACTGTGATGTACATTACACTGTGCACTGCCATATACATTACTTGCTGTATAACACTCCAATCTGCACACTGTGTTGTAGATTACACTGCCACCACTCTGTGCACTGTAGTATACATCACTTACTGTATAACACTCCATATACATGACTTACTTCCAATCTGCACACTGTGCTGTACATTACACTGCACACTGATCCACTCTGTGCACTGCTGTATACATCACTGTATAACACTCCAGTCTGCACACTGTGCTGTACTTTACACTGCTCCATTTTGTGCACTGCCATATACTTCACTTACTGTATACCACTCCAATCTGCACACTGTGCTGTATTTTACACTGCTCCACTCTTTGAACTGCTGTATACTTCACTTGCTGTATAACACACCAATCTGCACACTGTGCTGTACATTACACTGCACACTACTCCACTCTGTGCACTGCCATATGCATCACCTACTGTACACCACTCCAACCTGCACACAGTGTAGTACATTACACTGCACTACTCTGTGCACTGTGTCATATACATCACTTACTGTACATCAGTGTTTCTCAAATCCAGTCCTCAAGCTGGAAACAGCTGTGGTAATTACTAAGGCAGTGAAACTGATCAAATCACCTGTGCAAAATAAATGAAGGCCTAAAAACATAACCTGTTCAGGGTACTTGAGGACTGGAGTTGAGAAACATTGCTGCGCACTACTCCAATCTCCACACTGCTCTGTACAACACGCTGCACACTGCTCCACTCTGCGCACTGTCGTATACATCACTTACTGTACACCACTCCAATCTGCACACTGCTCTGTACAATACACTGTACACTGCCTCACTCCACGCACTGTCGTATACATCACTTACTGTACACCACTCCAATCTGCACACTGCACTGGACAATACACTGCACACTGCTCTACTCTGCGCACTGTCGTATACATCACTTACTGTACACCACTCCAATCTTCACACTGTGCTGTATATTATCCTGCTTGCTACTCCACTGTGTGCACTGCAGTATACATAGCCTACTATACACACCAACACTTTGCACATTGTGCTGTACTTTATAGTACACACTACACTGCTACACCATATTCATTGTGGTCTACATAGCTAACTGCACATTTCTGTATTCTGCAGAATATTCTGTACTTTATACTGCACACCACTTCACTCTGCACACTACTGTATGCAACACTTAACACCATTCCACTCTATACACTTTGATGTATAAATAATCTTTACTGCACATTGTTACACAGAAAAAACATTGCTCCACTCTGAAAACGATGCTGTACATATACCGCACAATGCTTCAAATTTCACATCATGGTGCACATTTTTTTTCTATATTCTGCAAACACTCTGGTGTAGGTTGCTTATTGTGTTGTACACTGTACTATGCACGTATCATGTCACATCGTTCCACTCTGCACATTGTGCTGTACATTATACTATGCATCCCTCTACAATGTGCCTTTCTTACTGTAAACTGCTCCCTCCTGCATACTGTGCTGTATATGCCTTACCACACACCACTCTAGTCTGTACACTTTGCTGTACACTCTGTATTGCACAGAACTCCAAAATGTACACTGTGCTGTACACTCTGTATTGCACAGAACTCCAAAATGTACACTGTGCTGTACATTCTATTTTCTTACAGCCCAACACTTCATACAATACTGTGTGTTAAATATATTGCATTTCCTCATTTCACACACTCTTCTGGTGGTGGTCCTAATATGGCTAATTTGTTTAAGAAGGATGCCTCAGAGATATCTCTACTGTGCATTACATAACCAAAGCATTATTAAATGATAAAATTATTCCCACCGAATCTTGGAAAGAGCTCCAACCAAAAGAGGTTTAAACGCCAGGGAATAGAGGGGCTCTTGTAATACCTAAAGGCCATTGGTCAGAGATCTCTGTGGTTCAATGGATATATTTTGTAGTATGGAAGAAGTTCAGAGGTAGCCAAGCCAGGCCTATTCTAGGCAAAGATTTGTGCGATAGCAAATGTAACAGGACTCATTAGGGTGTAACAGCCTCCATAAATCCCACATTCCCATCTCCTGACATCATTTTCCTAGTAAAGACAAAGTATTCACAGGAGGAGATTGTGGTGGAGGGAATTTATCCTTAATAAGATTAATAAATTTTTTTAAGTTGCCCAAGAAAAGGAACAGGTAGCAGCTCTTTGATAAAGGATGCCAGCAATCGCAGCACCTCAAAGGTGTGTGTGGTGGGGGAGGGTTGATGTAAATATTCACAAGAACCAATTCAAGGTCACAGATCCTGCAAAGCAAAACAATGTATCTGCCAAGTTTGTCCACTGAAATCTGCTCGCAGGTGAACGCAATACCTCATTGGACTACAATAGAGACCACCCTCCCCCAGAATAGGAGGTGTACACTGAGTGAAAGACAGGTTGAACAAATATGCATTTAATGAGGTGTCATGCGTCTCCTATAGGCAGGTCAGGGAAGGATTGAAAATGTTGACATAATAAAATACGTATTTCCTTTTAAGGAAGTCATTCATCCCCCTTACATTCCACAAGATTAGTTTAATCATCTGCCCCATCATAGTCTATGCAAAAGAATGCAATAGTCCTTGTGAGTAAGGCCGGGTTCACGCTACTCCAACACAGAAGTCGGACGACTTCCGATCCGACTTTGCCCTGTGACTACCATGTGACTTCAATGAACAGGATCCGAGTTTGATCCGACCATACCAGGCCCTTTGAGTCTGGTGCGGATTTTGAGGGGAAACCTCATGCCAAAAAAAACAGCTCCCCCCCCCAAAATATTGATGGCATGTGGCCTGGTATGGTCCAGGAAAGGGGGGGGGGGGCGCTCGCTCATTCTGACCTGCCAGGATACATGCTCGTTTTTTGTTTTTGCCATTTTTTTGGTGTGGGGTTTCCCCTCAAAATCCATACCAAACCAAAGGGGAGGTTCCACTTCAAGATCCCCAGAGCACAAATCACATGCCACAAGTCGGATCAGTTAAGATGATGCTCCGACTTGAATGGGCTGAAATCGTGCCCAAGTCAGACCAAAGTAGTGCAGGAACCTATTTCAAAGTCAGACCAACAAAAGTCGGATTTTGACATGTCATGTGACTTGTGCTCTTGAAATCGGAGCGTATGTGGGACCAGTGTGAACCGGCCCTAAGAAAGAAGTCCTCCAAAATCCAGGGATGTTTCCATAGATAAGTGTCCAGTAGTTTCCAGGATCCCCCCTGAGCAACGTGGAATGTCTGCACTGGGACAGAAGAGAAGCAAAACAAAAACGTATGCCTAAAAGGAACAGAACACGAAACAACTACTCCAAGCCATGAAAAAACAAACAGCTTCTCGCAGGGGGCAATGAGAGGAGGTCCATAAACTGGGGACATTTTAAAACCTTTTCAAGCCTAACAGGATATGTACCCAGCTGGGCACTGGCAGCAGGTTGAATATGAGTATGTTTGAGACCTCCACACCTGAAGAATGAACCCAGCAGTCATTGCGAACAGGAAAAAAACAAGGCAAATGTATACAACATATGGGGTGTGGCCCACAGTGGTAAGGGGAAGAATGCAGTCAATGAAAGGCAACCAGCAGTGGCTCAAACCATCAGCCTCAGGTACGATAATGGTGGTGAAGCCACTTAGTAAGATTCAAAGAATTGTACTCTGCCATGCCACAAAACCCACAAGCAGGCGGGATACACCATCAAGTAGTGATATAAGTGTGATAATCTATATTTTTTTTGTAGCCACTGATGTTTTCTTCTGCACAGAGTTTCTACTTTCTTTCTATTTAGGGCATGACCGTGTCATCTTGGTCGATAGTATCCATTCCTGCATCCTGACCATTTTACAAAACAATCGCACATCCACTTGCCATCTTATGTTTATGGCAACATTTATGCTATGTATAGGTGGTGTTAAAAGCAACTACTAAAAAAATTCTCAAAGCTCATCAGCAAGACAAAGTCATTGTACCCCAGTAGGAATTGAATGCAGCAGATGCTACATTCCATTGACAATTCTATCTATATTTAGAATGCATTAAAATCCAAGTTAATAAAATTGATTTATGTGTTTAAAGCAGGAAGGCAGCTTTGAAATATTGTTCGATAAAGTATTCTTTGATACTGTATATATAACATGGGATTTTTATGTACTTTTATCTCAGATTGGGTAGATTGTACTATAATGTATGTAGTGTAGCTCAAGAGTAGCACACTGCATTCACTTTTTGCCCAGAATTGGTCTTTAAAAAATGTTTTTACAAATTTAAAAGAATGGGTATCAGGATCAGATCTCTGAGAATACAGGATAATGGGGCCATGTGTGATGAAAGTAGCAGGAGTGGAGGGATTGAAAGATTGAACAAAGCAGAGATTTTAATGAGGAGGGAGAGGTGAAAGATGGGGCTGAAAGATCAGAGGGCAGTAGGCTTGGCATAATAACAGCAGATGACTGTAATGCCGCATACACACGGTTGGAATTTCGGCCAGCAAAAGACAGATGAGAGCTTTTCGTCGGAAAATGCGACCGTGTGTATCAGAATTTTGCTGGCTGAATTTCCGCCAACAAAAGATTGAGAGCAGGTTCTCAATTTTTCAGACGGAAAAAGTTTCTAACGAAAATTCCGATCGTGTGTATGCAATTCCGACGTGCAAAAACTCACACATGCTCAGATTCAACTATGAAACAGAAGCTATTGGCTACTGGGTATTGAACTTCCTTTTTCTAGTCCCGTCATACATGTTACCTTCACCGCGTTCTTGACGGACGGAATTTGGTGTGACCGTGTGTATGCAAGACACCTTGAGCGAAATCCTGTCGGAATTCCGTCGGGAAAACCATCAGCGTTTTTTCCGACCTAAATTACGATCGTGTGTACACAGCATAAGCGAAAGAAGATCAGAGGAGGAGAACAAAACGTATGAGAACATACCAAGGAGAAGGGTCCCTGTGATGAAGCATTAGGGGTACTTGATGGTACATGAATAGTAAGTAGAGCATGAACACAAGTGCAGCATGTGAGAACAGATCATAGACAGGAATGGGGAGTTATAAAGTAGCAGGAGCAGATCCCAAACAGCTGATGAGTAGGAGAAGGATGAAGCAGAACCCTAAACAGAAGAAATAAAGCATATAAAGACATGAAGGATCTGCTGTTCATTCTTCCAGTGGCCAGGAACGTCATGTACATCAAGTACTTTCTGTGTTTGTATGGAGTGGAGGTGTAGTTTTCTACACCAGGCATCACACACTGAAATATAGTGGATAGGGCTAAGCACTACTGGGGGACTAGCACATTAAAAAAAATGTATTGAGCATTTCACTTGTTTCCATGGAATCGGTGCCTTTGAAGCCAGGAGTGGTGCGAACATGACTAAAGTGTCATTGATAAAATGTACTTTTGTCTACAACAGCCTGATGTACTACTAAATCAAGGTTTGACACTCAGTACTTTCATACTTAAAGTGGAACTTTAGTCAGAAAATTAAATCCTGCTAAATCACTTCAGGCTGGCCCCTTTTGCAGGTATAGCTATGTAAACATTAACCACTTAAAGTGTTTGTTAACCCCCCCCAAAATGCAGATCCTGGTCCCTTAAAGCAGATTAGACAGCAAAGCGCTTGTGTCGTGTAATCTGCCCCCCTCTAAACTGTAAAAAAAAAACCCTGAACTTGCCACTTCCTGTATGCCACCTCTAAACAAATCACAAAATAAGGGCTGCTCCACCCTGATCATCGTGGTCTGATTACATACCTGCATCATACGTATCTGTCCTCTCTGCTCTCCTCTCTCCCCGCTCACCCCCTCCTTCCTGCCTGTCATACCCCTCTGTGTCTGTCTGCGGCCTGGCCCCGACCCCAGCCGCTATTCTTGTAAAATAAAATCCAAAATTTTTCACTGCCAGACCCTCTATTAGAGGCTGATATAGCACACTATGTCAGTAGTTTTCAAAAACTAGTGTTCTAAATACCTAATTTGAGCTGTCTTCAGGCCGGTCACGTGACTTTACAGCTCTGATAGACGGCTTCTGCAGAGAAGATGAGCGGCCACGTGATCTCCCCGGCTGGCGTCAGAGGGAGATCATGGCCCCTCCCACAGAAGCAATCCATCGGAGCTGTAAAGCGTCCGCAAGTGATGTGACCGGCCTGAAGACAGCTAAAATTAGATATTTAGAACACTTTTTTTTTTTTTTTTACTTTTTTAAGACTTACGTATATGTTCGCTTCTGCACGCATGCTAGGCGGGACAGGGCGCTTTAAAATTTATTTTTTATTGATTATATCCTTTATTTTTTATTTTTGCACTGTCTTTTGAAAAAAAAAAATTGGCTCACTTTTATTCCTATTACAACGAATCCTGACAGGACCTCTTAAATGTGAGATCTGGGGTCAAAAAGACCTTGGATCTTAAATTGACACTAAAATGCAATAAAATGCAATAAATAAAATAAATGTCATTTTAAAAAAAAGCATTGA
The DNA here is from genome assembly GCF_037356315.1 of Lithobates pipiens. Taxonomy (NCBI): domain Eukaryota; kingdom Metazoa; phylum Chordata; class Amphibia; order Anura; family Ranidae; genus Lithobates; species Lithobates pipiens. The sequence goes on from NW_027507718.1 coordinate 14,573,393, forward strand.
AGCATTGGGTGATAGTGACATTTGACATCGCTTCCACCCTCCAATTTTATGGAGCTGAGTGAGAGCCATCTTTCCCTCACTCGGCATCCAAGCAGTGAGGGGAGCGGACGTGACCAGAGTGTGGCAGGAGGGGGGAGGGGGCCCTCTCCCGCCACAGAGAGAAGTGATCTCATGGCAAACCTGCCACAGAGACCACTTTTATCTTAATTTAAAATATGCATGCTGTTCCTGGAAATAAGTTATGGCAGCTATCTGAGGCTGAGGCTTTCCTTTCTCACCAAAGCTTAGCGACCTGCAAGGAGCTGAAAGTCTGTATGAGCCCACCTCATAAATGGAGAATGGAAAGATAGCACAGGTGGCTGCAGGCAAGAGCGAGCGGGGCCGGGTAAGTGCCATTTACCTACTATGGGGGCTGGCGCTAGATTAAGAAGTAATCCCTAGTAAACCCCCATGCTCTTACTTCCTGGGGATGGGGGCCTGCAGCCATGATACAGGGGCCAGGAAGAGTGACTGTTGGTTGTTCCCTCTTCTCTTGCAGATTCCCCAAGCAGAGCACAGAAGGTCTCTGACAAACCACCTTCTACATCTGCTAGCACTAGTGCCAGTAAAAAGTGCGGTAACTGCAGGGAAAGATTGTCTAAATCTCACACAAAGCCATATTGTTATAGGTATATTAACAAACTGGCTGGAAAAGAGGCCTCAGGATTAATGAAAGATTTTCTTAAATCTGTTCAAGAAAATGTTGGTCACTATTCAGTCTTTCCACACCTCTGTACCCACACCTCAGGTGGTAGACTCAGAGAAACTCACCCCTAAAGTGGGTAATGGACCTGGCCTCCCCTCTTCCTTTTGAAAAAAGTTTAAATCCCAGAAGAGGTGTGTGGGTATGCTACTAGGGCAGTGCACACAGCCTAACTTGGCAGCTCCCTAGTTGGGACAGCAACTTGGAAGGGGGTGATTTTTGGCCACTAACCTTTTCTCGTGCGACCTTGGGGGAAAAGCAAACCCTGTGGCAAAGGGAAAGACAACAGTGGTAAATACTGGGGTGCACCGAATGGGTTTTTTGGTGCTGAAACCAATACTGAAAATGAAAAATACACTAGGCCGAAAACCAAAACCGATACCGAAACTTATTTTTATAAAAATATTTTTATACAGGAGATTGTCAGAGACTGGGGACATGGTACAGGAGATGGTCAGAGAATTAGAGACTGGGGACATGGTCCCAGAGATGGTCAGAGATTGCGGACATAGTACAGGAGATGATCAGAGACTGAGAACATGGTACAGGAGATGGTCAGAGACATGATACAAGAGATCAATGCAGCCTCACCAGTGTCCCCAGTGCAGCCAGCCAGTGTCCCCAGTGCAGCCAGCCAGTGTCCCCAGTGCAGCCAGCCAGTGTCCCCAGTGCAGCCAGCCAGTGTTCCTATTGTAGCCAGCAAGTGTCCCCATTGCAGCCAGTGTGTCCCCATTGCAGCCAGCCTGTGAAGGGAAGAGAGAGGAGAGCCTCCTCTGCCGCCTGGTTGTTTCGAGCGGCAGGAACATCACAGCTTTCATTTCAATAGCTGTGTGTTCTCCACCATGCGCTGTCACATACAGCCCCTCCCCCTTGTCCAATCCTGGGACAGGTGATCTGTCTTTCAAAGTTCCCTGGACAAGGGGGAGAGGCTGTATGTGAGGGCACGTGGTGGGCAACACAGCTATTGAAATGAAAGCAGTGATGTTCCCGGCGCTGTAATCAACTAGGCGGCGGAGGCAGCTCTCCTGCGCTATAGGACACCCCCTATGATGGGCAGCACCAGGGGCGGGGGCAAAGCCCCGCCCATCCCCTCCCATTTTCTGCTCCATTATCGGCCATTTTTCTCTTTCAGCAAATTGCCGAAAAGGCAATTTTCGGCCGATATATAGGGTGCATCCCTAGTGAGTACTTGACTTTGTTCCCTTGGGAGATTAACAACTGAATCCCCACTGGCAGCCTGGTGGTTTCTGGACATTGAGATAGGACTCCCTCCCTCAATACAGGGTGCTGATATCCCAGAAGCTTTAGCTAGACCAATGTCCATAGCTCCCTTTTACCTCAGGGAATGCTGTGGCTATTGCAACATTTAGTTGCCAGCCTCTCACTATAAATTCATCAATAAGGATAGATCTAGTGAAGAGTTGAGACCTGTTAGACGCAAATGGTCTCTTATAGGCTATTTTTGCCAGTAAACATGTTACACATTCCTAAAGGGTTAATTAAAGGGATGTGAAGTGGTCTGCAGGTACCTGGTAATTCCAGGAGTAATAGCAAAAATTTCCCCTGGTCAGCAATTCACACCAAATAATCTGAATATAGTAGGCCAGCTGCTATGAATCTGGCATGTAGCTACAAGAGGGTTCATTTAGAGGTTGTTGGCTTTTAACAGCCTGCCACCTAGGGGACACAGCAAGGGGTACCCTTGTGAACATATTCTCTTTGTGGGGGTTGCTTGGCATGTGTAACATCTTATCAAGCTCCAACTTATTAATTCCTCCTTACACTGCAGTTATATCTGTAGGTGTGTAAGAGTTAATCGGGACCTTTGTGGTTTGGGATACAGCTCAGCTCACCCTTTGGATGAATTAGAAGCATAAATTATTATCCTGCAACCCTTAATTGACGGGTTCTGGTGCAAACCTCTATGCAAGAGCTACATATACTAACCTGTATCTAATGATTGCTCTTTAAGCCCTACAGGTGTCTGCCTCCAGGCTAAGATTATAACCACCTCTTCTTGAAGCTGGCTTAATTAATCTCTAGGTCTGTGTTCATTAAGATCTTAGATACTTGGGAGGCTTGAACTCTTTTACCTGCGTAATAAAAGTGTGTGTGTGGCTAACTGCACCTCTTAATACTTTGACAGTGGTAGACCAACAGCTATTACTACTGTGGGGTATTCACACACCTTAGACCTCGTACACATGGCACGAAAATCAGAAGGGAAAAGTCTAAAGAACGAGCTGTCTGCGGATTTTCGGATCATTAGTACGGTGCATTCGACAGACGATTTGGATTTGACTTTTACATCAGACAAAAGCTGGATGTGCAGGCTATAAATTTTTTGTGTGATGTGAACTCAGCATCTGATTTTCGAATGGTCAGTACAGAAATCCGTCACACAAAAGTACAAACACGCATGCTCGGAATCAAGGAACGACCGGGAAAAGTTTGGTCTTGTTGTAAACTACTGTTCATAATCCAGAATTAACATTCATGACGCAGCAATTAATGAAATGTCAAAATTCTCATCATCATTAATGCGATAATAATGAAGCTGCTTTGCATGTAGTTATGCTAAACTTATTTTAAAAGGCATTTGTTTTGTCCAATCTGAAAATCATGAATCATTGCTCACCAAACTTCTACTAACATGAAATTAGCAGAAGTGGCCCAAACTTCCTCTTTATACTCTTGTAGTTCACAATGCTTGTGTTTGTCAAACGACAATTTGCGTATAGTTAGTATGCTAGACAAAATCCTGCACACGCCCTTTCGACAAAAATCAGATGATCGGCCGTCCAACAATTAGACTGTGTGTGCGAGGCTTTAAACTTCCATTATTTGGAACTACCCGGCTTCCCCTCTGGTGGTTGAAGGTTTAGTATATAGAGTCCAGGCTATGCCTGTGGTAGATTTTGCCCTTTGCTGGGCAGTTGAATATATCATGACTCTGACTTCATGCTTTGTCTGGTTGTACATCAGAAAAACGCAATGTGGAAGTTATTTGTGTCTTTTCTGGTTGTCTTGCTGCTCATCAGAAATACAAAACAGTAAGTGATACTGTAGTTTGTTGTTAATCAGAAAATGAAAAGCATTAAGGTTATTAGTGACATTTCTTTTGATCATCATAAGACAACCTGTTGCTATTTAAAAATGCACAGCATTAAAATTTGCTAGTGCCATTTTTGTTATAGGACTGCATGCTGTTGCTAAGAAAAAAATGCACAGTATTTAAAGTCGTTAGCGACATTTCTGTCAGTCTTAGGACTGGACCCTGTTGCTAATCAGAAATACACAGTTTAAAGTTGCTAGTGACATTTTTGTTGGTCATATGACTATACGATGTTGCTAATCAAAAATGCACAGCTTTTAAAGTTGTTAGCGACTTTTCTGTCGGTCTTAGGACTGTACCCTGTTGCTAACCAAATGCACGGAATTGAAGTTTGACGGTGTCTTTTCTGTTATGACCGCACCGTGTTACTAATCAGAAAGGCAAAACACTGAGAAGGTACCTTTTCTGTTTTCATATTAGTTATACAACTGTACCTTGTTGAGCATCAGCAATACGCAGCACTAAAGTTCATGTCCTTCTGTTTTTATATTGCTTTTCTTGCCACACTTCAGAAATACACAGCACTAGAAGTTTCTGTGTCTTTTCTGTTTTTTACATTTGGCTGCACATCAGAATATGCAACAGTGAAGACTGTTTGCGTCTTTCCTATTTATATTTATTATATAGCCATACCTTGTTGCACTTTTGAAATTCACGACACTGAAGGTCATGTTGTGTAATTTCTGTGATGGTCCATCTAACTGTACTTCAGAAATACACAACATAGTTGTCTATGGTCTTTATATTTGTGATATTATTTCAGATCTTATTTTCCCATGAACATGGAAGGGGCCAGGAGTTTTGGCTGCAGAAAAGTTAGAAAATTCAGTCCCTTACATTCAGGTATGCCTGAGGCATTCCCTGTGCTTGTAACCCGGTAGGGTTACATAGTTACTAAGGTTGAATAAAGACACCAGTTCATCCAGTTAAACCTGAGTGAGTGTCCACAATTGTCCCTATCCCTGTACATTGCACACTCACATCGGTCCCTACCCTCAAGGAGCCCACAATCCAAGGTCTCCATTCATATACTAGGGCCAATTTTGGACAGAAGCCAATTAACCTACCTGCATGTCTTTGGAGTGTAGGAGGAAACCGGAGCACCCAAAGGAAACCCATGCAGGCACAGGGAGAACATGCAAACTCCAGGCAGATTGTTTCGTGGTTGGGATTTGAACCAGTGACCCTTTTTACTGCTAGGCGAGAGTGTTAGCCACTACACCACTGTGCCACCAATGACACTGGAAGAAGGTTATAAAATCACCTTTTTTAGTAAGAACTTTGGTTCATAGGAGTATTACCTGAATATGCAGTATGAGAAATTATCTGGTCCATATACCTAACTCAATAGGTGTACAGTTCTATATGTATTCTTCAAAGCAGAACTGGTCGTAGCAGATCAATGTGAGTGTAATGCCCCTGCTCTATACTTAACCTCCTGTAGTAGGGTTCTGCTTAATGTATGCCTCATTAATACCAAAAGGCACCCAATGGTGTTGGCGTGGATTATGGTTTCAGACATCAGATAGGATACTTGATATTTACTGAATAGGTATAATCTGGTGTTTACCAAGCTCCCTTACGCTTAATTTTAATGCATTTGCAGTCAGGGGTATAGGGAGTCTGTGTATATAAAGCACCTTTACAGCTGACATGCCAGCATTTAGATGTGAAGGAAGTCATAAGGTTGGTGTGCTTGGGCACATACCTGTCCAGCTTTCTAAGCTACTTCTAAGTACTGTATGTATGTGCTACACATTTCCTTTAAACATGGCAAAGAAAGTTATTAACCATTGCGGATATGTTTCTCTTTTTTGTATGTTCTCTAATGTCTGACTTTCAGACTTGGTTTTTGACTGTGAACTTCTCTATTTGAAAGGTGTTAGCCATCACCTAAACAGGAAATAACATGAACAGCAGTACAAAAACAGCAGTTGTAACGTTTACCTTGTCTGCTGGAAATAGTTTTTTTTCATGCTATCTGTGTCTCTGTAAGGAAAATCTCTAACTTCTTGTCTCTGAGGCAGGAATGGGGATATACCTCCTAAGTACATTGTAAGCAGGGATATGGGGTTCTACATTAATTGTGAAAGTTCAGTACCCCCCTTTGTTACCACCCAGACAAATACCAATAAGACTGAAATCGTCTTCCAGTAAATGACTGATCTCCGAGTGCAAAAAGTTGAAGATATCCAGTAATATGTAGGAAAGTGAACTTTGTCTCACAGTTGCATATACCTTTTTATATTATTGTTAATATTGTTAACTCCTTGAATGCCTAGTCTACGACCACCAGAACTGCCACCGCAGTGAGAATAACCTTCTTGATCTCCTTCAGTCTGGATGTCACTCTCAACACTCCAAAGTAACCATTCACCTAAAACTCGCAAAAGGACTTTCCTGTACTCTTGCTCTTGGACCTCTCTGCTGCCTTTGATAATTTTGACCACCTCCCCCCATCCAAAAACTCCACAGCTTTGTTCTCACTGACTGCACTCATTCATTGGTTCTAATCTTACCTATCTCACCACACCTTCATTGTTACTTAAAATTGTACATCCTCCTTCTATTCCTTTTTCTTTTGGGATCCCCCAGGATTCTGTCATTGACCCTCTCTTATTCTCAATCTACTCTTCCTCCCTGGGTCAGCTGATAGGTACTGAAAGTAAGGGTAAATCCAAAAATCTTCCAATGGGGACACATGTTCTGACAAGAGAGTGGCATATCATCCATGAGTGTAATCTGTGCAGTGCGCACAGGCCCAAATGGAGAGGGGGCCCAATGTGCCCTCTCACATTGCACAACATGGGAAGATGTTGGTTCTCCATCTTTCTTGATGGAGAAAGCTGAGTGGCCACAACGCAACAGCTGGCAGCTACCATCTATGCTATGTAACCAGCAGAGGCTACTGTAGCGCCGGCTGTTTTTTTAACATCTGTCATCTGGAAAGGAAGGCATGTTTCATCTGATCCTCTCCCCCTGCCACTCCCCTGGCACACATACTCCTCTACATCACAAGAACTAGAGCTGCAGCAAAGATTCATGTAGCAGCGTAGTGCTTGTGATTAGACATGTGCAGAAGTGAAAAATGTGTTTCGTTTTGGATAGATTTGTTATGTTACTAATTTTGTTTTGTTTCGTTTTGGAATTTATTTTATTTTAGTTTGTTTCAGTTGATTTAATTTAATTTATAAATTTTCTAATGAATTCCACATTTTCAGAATGATTCAAATTCAGATTGGTTGAAAAACTATTGACCGATTTGAATTCTGTGTGTAGAATAGCTGGTTGTTTTATCGACAGGGCCAAGAAGCTGTCCGCGGCGTCCTTAACAATTAATAACTCATAAGCTGCCTGTGGGCTTCCCCACTGACAGCTGAGATGTAAACAAAGAATGCTGGCATTGAAAAATGCAGGAAAAAAACAGTGTGGCGCACCCCCCCCCCCCCTCCCCAGTCCACGGCAGGCCCTTTGGGTCGAATATGGATTTTAAAATGGAGTGTTACTCTCCCAATCAACATTGAATATTTTCAATCCTTATGCTACCAGCATTAGTAAATAGATAGGAAAGTTATGAGACGCAGATGGCTAAAGAAAAACTGAAAGCCCCAGCATTAGCCCTGTTACATATTGCAATCAATTTTCTGGGACATCATTGTGCATTTATTATTTTCTGCAAAAATAATATCATGAGACTTTGGAAGTCTACCGTTGTCCCCAGCATCTTGGAAACTGTGCTCTATGGAAAGTATTATCCATGGGAATTATTTTGTATTTTTTTTGACCAAATGGTCCCAGCAGTTAATCGATCCTAAATGCAATACATTGTTTTAAATGTATCTTCATCATCAGGAAAAAAATCACAGTTAAATGCTTGGTTACTACTACTCTTTCCCCTGTTCTTCCCTTCTACTTGTAGCTGCAGCCACTTTCTTTTCCCCTGTTTTCCCACTGTTCCATGTTAAATGTCATAACTGGGGATTTTACACAATCAATAGGAGTTTACCCTACACCTATACTCTAACACATATATTCTTTTACTATGTATGCCTAATGTACACTAACCAATGCTACAATTGTTATCTCAATAGTCGAAAATTGTAAAATATGTTTGTCTCATTTCCTTTACTACTGTTATTGACATGTCCAATAAAGAACCAATAAAGAAATATTGAAACATAAGATAAAACTCACAGTGGTTTTAACCATACGCTATCAAAAATGGAAAAATACAATCCCTTTAGATATATTATAATGGTACTGCATAGTATAAAACGGATGACTAATTATATATAGCACTACTTTATGTTGTGGGCTGTATTATGTAACAAGTACAGGATGCAATAAACAAGTAATTATTTCCTGGGGAGGCGATCCATCCAATCTCTTGATTACAGAAGTAATAACGCACTTCTGTGTTAAAACTATGTGGAGGAAAACATCTCATAATAGTGGTGGGTCAGAAGGCCATTAGCATCAGTAGTCTTTAAATGAGCCAATTATTTTTTCTTGTACACAACTTAACCTATGTACCGTGGGCGAGGCATCCTGATTCTTCTTTTGCTAATAGATTTGCGATTGAAAAATTAACATTAGACTGAAGCACCATAATTATAAATAAGGTTATTTAATCAAAATTTGTACATCCGTCTTTTTTTATTTTATTTTGCCATCCAGCTCTGAAAGCATTTAACCCTCCTACATAATGTAGAACTACAATTTAATTTAAAAACTCTATATGTTGTGCCCCATCACCATCCCTTGTAGAAAAAATATGAATAGGACAATTTACTTCGGCCCTGCAGAAATGATCCTATTCGATTTGGTCTGGTACATTGTTAACTAGAGCTGAAGGGTAATGTTGACTTTTTCCGCTGTGTTTTGCAGGGTAGGTTTGATTTTGATTGCTGTGTGACAAGATAGGACATTTGAACTTTATATTATGCTAAAATGGGAAATTATAATTTTTGACGCTTTGCATCTGCACTGTAAATGTCTTAGGCACGTTTACAATGCGTGTGGCACATTTCAATAGAAGTGAATGGAGGCAGTTGCAAAGGGGCAACACCTGCCAAACTCTGCAAGCAGTGTTATGTTTGCCTCGCCTCAATGTGAAGCAACGCTAACACTGCAGTATGAACAGCTCCATCCGCTACCTATTGTAAAAATTCCATGTGGCATTGATAGGCATTCGGGAATCATTAAAAGCACGACCCAACCGCCTATTTTCAACGCTTGTGTGAAAGAGCCCTTACTGCTACTTAAAACAATCCTACAGTAATGACAACCCTACTTGTCCTGTCATGTTAGACTAGGAGCTTTCTGGCCAGAAAAAAACATCTGGGCCTGACAATGGAGAAAACAAAAATCTGCGATGTAGAATTGGCTTTCTCTGTGTTTATATTTCTTACACCATCCATCACTCCCGGGCACAGAACTTCATTTAGCGGTAAGGAAAAACAGGCCTCTTGGATGAATAATAAAGATGGTGATCAAGGCCAGGATTAGCATAAAATATTTGTTGATATTTTCTCATTTCTGTTCTGCTCATATTTTATTAAAGAAATGCTGTGATGCAGAATATACCTCACTCAACCAAAATAATTTGTGAACAAGGCAATGGGGGTTATTTACGAAAGGCAAATGCACTTTGCACTGCAAGTGCATTTGGAAGTGCAGTTGCTGTAAATCTAAGATCTGAAATGAGTGGAAGCTCTGCTGATTTTATCATCCAATCATGTGCAAGCTAAAATACTGTTTTTTATTTTCCTTGCATGTCCCCCTCAGATCTACAGCGACTTTACTTCCAAGTGCACTTGCAGTGCAAAATGGAGTTTCCTTTAGTAAATAACCCTCCATGCATTGATGAATAAGTCAATGAAAAACTGTTGGCAGGTAGATACCGTTTTCTTTATCTCTTGGGCGTTCCAAATACAGTCTTCACCCATTACTTTCTTGCTTTGCACCTAAATACTGTTACAGTCTCCATTCTTTAAAATAAATGAAAATCTCAGTGGAAGATTAAAGAAGAACTCTAGGAAATATTTTAAATGTGCTAAATTACAAATATTTCAGTGTATTGAAGTGGACCTCAGGCTGATCACTTTGTTTTCTTTACCCTTTATACTTTTATTGAGCACTAATTGTATAGCTCTTGCTATACTTCAGGCCCCCCTGACAGCGGACTTGTGGCTCTCCGCAAGCTGCACTGCTCATCCCTTCTTTTCTCTGTCCAATCACTAAGTGACTTGTATTCTGTAAATGGGTTCACAATATACAAAGTGTTCTATGCCTGAACAACAGGAGAGGAGGGGCAGGCAAATAAAAGGTTAGCTGCTGTGTAGGAGACCGAAAGGTCGCCTGTTGGAGTACTGGAAGTATAGCTGGAGCTATGCTATCAGTGATCAATAAAAGTGTGAACAGTAAAGAAAATATGGCAATCCAGCAGGTGGTGTACACCGTAATACACTTAGCTATTTGTAATCTACACATTTTAAATAAACATTTTTTTTTTTTTAGTTCTTAATGACTTCTTTAGCATTGGTTGCAAAAGGTACACAATCCTGAAACTCAATGCTAATATTTCTCCCCACTTATAAGATGATTCAATGCTCCTCCATGTAACAAAAACGAAAACTTTTGGGTATAACAAAATATAAGGTGTCGGTACCAGCCAAAATATTAGTATGTTGTAGAGCTGCACGATTCTGGCCAAAATGAGAATCATAATATTTTTGCTTCAAATAAAAAGATCACGATTCGCTCACGATTCTCGCAACATAAAATCTTTCACATTATACAAAAAAAGGGATAACTTTACTGTTTTTTTTTTATTTTTTTATTAAAATATTTTTTCCCAAAAAAATTGCATTTGAAAGACTGCTGCGCAAATACAGTGTGACAAAATATTGCAACAACCACAATTTTATTCTCTAGGGTGTCTTCTAAAAAAATATGTTTGGAGGTTCTAAGTAATTTTCTAGCAAAAAAAAAAAAGATTTTTTATGTAGACACCCTAGAGAATAAAATTGTGGTTGTTGCAATATTTTATGTCACACTGTATTTGCGCAACGGTCTTTCAAATGCAATTTTTTAAAAAAAAACGTATTTTAATAAAAAAATAAAAATAAATAAAAAACAGTAAAGTTAGCCCTTTTTTTTTATAATGTGAAAGATTTTACGTGACATAACTTTTTTCACTTACACACAATGTCTAATCCATTGACAAATTGTTACAATGTTTATACTTAGGTTCAACTGATAAAGAATATTTTGATTCTTGGCAGATTTCCCAGTTTTTCTCTGCATATCTTTTGACAGCTGTGGCTCCAGAAGAGCAGAGAGAATTCTTTGCATAGAAAGAACTGTGAAACACTTTTGTCAAGATGGCGATAATGATTCTTGACGATTAATTGTGTGGCTCTAGTATGTTGTCAACAAAGAATATTACACCTGTATTATTTCTTGCTACAAGTGCGTGTGAAGTATTTAGTGCATTTGAAGAATAGTGCTATAAATCAGTGTTTGCATGTAATCGGGAGGCTTATCTAAGTTCTATACTGTATTTAAGTGTCAGAGCACTCACTTTGGATGTTGCAGTTTTTTGGTGGTTGTGAAAAAAATTGAAATTTCTAACAATACATCCCTGGAGGACTGGTGGTTAAGACTTCTCTTAAGGCTTGCACAGTTACAGTAAATAATTTTGTAGTTTATTTTTTATTTAAAAGAATACAATAGGAGCATTGGGAACACCCCAAGGTAAATAAGAACACATAAAAAGCAGACTTGATATTCTGGTGAGAATGAATGCATGAAAGGTCTTTTAATGATACAGCAAGCACTAGAACCCTAACATAATAACATATTTACCAAAATTCTACTCAAGATGTCCTCTCACAATAAGCCCTGCAATGCTAACAATATTGTTTTAAATCAAGTGTATCCTTTCATTTCTGTATGAAAACATTATTCAATAAGACTGTGCAAAGATATAAAGTGCCGTAAGCCCTTGCTGCCAAACAGATGTTGGTACACTAATGCTAGATCAGCAAATATTATTGCTGGTTGGTTGTTATGGGTTACTGCATTTTGCTGTTTCTCTTATTGAATAAGCCATTATGATTGCAACTCTTGAATAGTAATAAATATGTCTTTTCTTTTCTTTCTTTTTAGGTGTCCTGCTTTCACATCACAATGATGTCAGTCCCCCTCCTGTGGCTGGCGTTTCCCCTGCCAGAGATAGGGAAGTGATACCAGATATTAGGCACGATGAGGAAGAAAGTTTGAAGGAGGAGCCTTTAACTATCTCAGAGCAGATGTATAACCCAAGTGCTAGCTTGCTGCCTACACCAGTAGACGAGGGCATTGAGATGCTTTTTAATAGTTCCCCCAGACCAGAGAGCGACAGAGACGATGTTGATTCATTTGAGGAGTTTGATGCAGATGAACATGCATTTTTGATTGCAGAGGAGGAAGAGCTGAAGGAAGCCAGGAAAGCCCTAAGTGTAAGCTACAATTTCCTAATGGGAAACATGCAGCTGAATGCCTTCCTGAAGAGCTTCTCCCGACTTGTTTTGGTGGCATTGGGGTTGCTTTTGGTGCTTCTTCCTCTTCTTCTCGTCTTGCTGGAATCGGACATTGACATTTCCTTTCTTCACGAAATCCGTCAAACACCAGAATTTGAGCAGTTCCACAACGAGTACTACTGTCCACTTAGGAAGTGGCTGGCATGCAAGATCAGTTCGGCACTTAACGTCGCCAACAGCTCATAAATTATTGCAATATTAACATCTGAGGGTTATATTCAAATCTTTATTCTCCCCGCCATATCAAAGAGGTATTTTTCCTCTTAAAGGGGTTATGTAAACTGCTACCAAAATGAAGAAAGTACATTGTAATAATGATTGATTTTTTTTGCTTTTTTACTGTATAGTGGGGTTATTATGTATATATTCTTAGATGCTGACATGGTGTGTTTTGTCCTTGATTTTTGGCAGTTCTGGTTGGTTCATTTTGGATATAAACCTCAGATTATTGTCCCCCCAAGTCCTTCCATGTCATAGAGAAGCGGAACATATCACACAAGTGTGGTCTAGGTGTCTCTGGCAGTGGAAGAAATAACCGATGCCTATACAAGCAACATTTTTGCTGGTTTTATTTTCTTAACTTTTTATGTGTTTCAATATTTTGGTAAATTTGTAGTAAAGAAATATGTCTTCTTAACTTATGTAATTGTACAGAGCAAAAAGATTAATGCACAAAAGCATGTTAAGGAAAAATATTTTTTATTGTTTGTCGGTATATTTTTTTTCTAAAATGGATTTGTTTCAATGTCTCATTTTTCCAAAACACATAAGTTACACAATACATTCAGAAGGTTTACATTAATATACTTGAGATGATTGCATTAAAAACGCAAACAATTTGTAGATTATTTACTTATTTATTGATATATTTATAGGTTACATTAAGCCTATTATATACCCAGATTAAATTAAGTTAAAATTGTGGCAGAAGTGTAAGAGATCAGTTTTTCTACATGGCAACCAATTAAAATGTGGCTGAACCTTTTTTTATTGCAAATTGTTGGGTTTGCCTGAAAAAGTTATGCTTTGCATTATGGGTGTCTTTTCCCAATACAGGCATACCCCACTTTTAAGTACACAATGGGGTTTATTTACTAAAGCTGGAAAGTGCAAAATCAGGCTCACTGCTGCATAGAAACCAATGAGCTTCCATTGGTTTCTACGCAGCAGTGAGCCTGATTTTGCACTTTCCAGCTTTAGTAAATAAACCTCATTGTGTACTTAAAAGTGGGGTATGCCTGTATCTCATCTGTTTTTAGAAGGCAGAAGTTGAAAAAGAGACAGCATGAGATCTTAGAAAACTAAGACATGTGGACCTATTCTGTAGGACAAAGCGTAATTTGCAAAGTACAGTACTATATAACTATCAAAGGTAGCCAGTAAGGCAGACAAACAGAAAACAAATTTTTGCTATGGGTTAGTGCACTGTGCAAGTTTTCTTGCTCTCTGATTGGCTTTACTGTCCAGGTAAGTCCTCTTTCTGCAAGTGAACACCATTGCATGATGAGCAGTGGCATAGAAGCACAGTAACAAATGGATCAACCCTTATTGGGCCCATTGCCCTGGGAGCCCAATTCAAGACTGTCTATATACATTAGGTGTTATTGCTGTGACACTGGAGCACAAAAAGATGGCGATAGATATCAGAAAAGCAACAGGGTATACACTGCAGCTCCTAGGGACTGTGGGGACAAGGGGGTTGATTTATTAAGGCTTTTTACTTTACAAGGGAATTTTCCCTTTGTTTAATTAATGGGATGAGGCTCTGCTGGCTTCCATCATCCAATCATCTGCAAGGAAAAATATATATTTTTAAATTTTCTGCACATGATTGGGTATTCTTTGCAAAGTGAATTTTCACCACCTTCTCTAAGCGAAGGAAAAATTCTCTTGCAAAGTGAAAATCTATTAAGGTTAACTCCTCATATTGGCATTTTTTTAATGGCTTTATGGAGAAGTACAGATGCAATTATTAAGCAGCGCTGCTTGAAATGAGATTCATCGTCGGTATATGTAACCCATCATAATGGCAGGGGCACATATAAAGACAAGTCTTGGTGAAAGTCCATACATGCATATTCTTTGCAAAGTAAGAAAATCAATTTCTAATTGTACTAAGCCATCGGGCAGCATTAGCCGGTCGAAGGGTCATGACTGAAAAAGCTCTGCCAACCAGCTCCCAATCAGCCCTCTCAGCCAAAGGTTGAGAGCGCTGACCGGAGTGTTCTGGTGGGGGGGGGGGGGGGGGGTTGGGGAAAGATCACTAGCACAGCAGAGGAGATCGCTGTACTAACATTGGATATTTAGTATAACGGCTACAACCTGACTCTCAGTTTTATTTCATTCAACCCGCTGGGTCGAACGAAAAATAACTAGCAGTGTGTACGAGGCTTAAGGCAGCCTGTTCATTATGCATGAGCTTCCAATCCACCAAGAAACCAATCAGCTTCCAATTTTTTGTCAAATTGACAAAATTAGAAGCCGATTGGTTACCATGCACAGCTGCACCACATTTTGCACTCTCCAGTTTTAGTAAATCAACCCCTATTTGTCTACAACAGAAAACGCATGAAGAGGACCATGACATCAGTTAGGCCACGTCTTGTTTATTTAGGAAGGTATCTCAGAGTTAGGACTCTATAGGATTTTATATGAAATATTTTTCAAATTGTGGATTGTATTTGAAATAATTCTCGACAATCATGGTGAAGTTGAACAATTTATTAGCCAATGTGCTAAGGAAAGGAAACAAAACATATTTTTTTATCTTTTATATTTTGGTTTATGATATGCAAGACATATCAATATGCCCTGAATAACATTGATAGACTGTTTTAGAGTGTTGCCTTAACTGCAGTGGGTACCATTGGCCGTACTTTATTCATGGTTACCCACAGGTCAACATCATAACTTCCTATATTATCAAACGCCATCGCCAAACAAAACCAATATTTTAGCTTTAGGTAGCTTGACTTGCCTACTATTTCTCAAATTACTTATTTGTCATTGCAAAATAAATTCACAACAATCGTGAATTTATTGGTTTACGAAATGGGTAGGGAATGTTCACAAAGCGAATTTAACTTCAATGGCCCAATGATGTGCAAGAAAAATTCCTATTGTCCTTTTTTATTCCCCTGCACATGATTGGGCATTCAAATTTATGAGTATATTCCCTGCTTCCTTAGTAAATCAACTCCAGAACAGTTGCATGATGGTGGGCACAGCTGGGAACCTGGATAGCAAGAGCTTTCAGCAAGTGAGGAGGTTGAATGCACTCCAACAGATGGAAAGTCCAACAAAGTTTGTTGCAAATAATCCATAGTCCAAAACCTCACAGCTCAAAACAGGCAGGGGACATAGATGCTAATGCATTTAATGTAATGTACACTTAGTCATAAGTTATGGCATAATTATGAGTTAAGGCATAGTTATAACTAAGCGCATATCGCATGAAACACATTAACGTCTATGTTTCCTACCTGTTTTGAGCTGTGATGTTTTGTATTATTTACAATAAACTTGATTGGACTTTCCATCTATTGGAGTGCAGTCAATCTCCTTACACATATTCAAGTACCTATGGCTGAAAACCGGACCTGCACCTTATGGAATGGATCAGGGGCTAATGTACTGAGTGGGCAGACCTTAAGTGGTGTCTGTATATCACTTTAGCTTTCAGCAAGATATGCAAGAAGCTGGAGTAATCGTCAAATATTAACATTGGCCTTTAAAAGTATATTATGTAAATTATTATCCTAGGAGAATGTGTGGGTTAGTAATAGGCATGTTTAATGTTTACATGACATTGCTCTTTTCAGTATTTTTACTAGTAAATCTTTATAGTCAAGCAATGTGACAGATAAGCACTGTAGCACTCCGGTGACATGCATCCACAGTTCTGACCTACCATAGCTGTGACCTTTTGGTGGAGTTTTCTTTTTTTTGGGGGGGGGGGGAGGGAATATGACCAACAGAAAGTAATTAATGACCAAACAATGCACATTTGGGACATTTCTAATGTTGAAATCACACTAATTGCCATGATACGTTAAGAAGCTCTCCATCCAAAGTATGACCATGGTTGAATTTGGTCATTTCTACCAATACATGATGTTAGTTAATACAGTTTTCATTTACTTACAATTTACTTTATGTTCAAATTCTTACAACAAGCAGAGGCCATTTGCAATTGAAGGGGAAGAATAAGAGAGTGTTGTTGTCATGACTGATTTTGTATACCCCACCCATCTAACATGCAACATTTTCTAGGAATGAAAACTTCCATTAAGCATAGAAGGTGCTTTTTCTAACTTATTATAAACTTTGATTTATTCATTCTTCTTTGGGCACATTCATGTTTATGTATATGGTATTTTTTGTTCCTCGCACATGAAAGAATATGCATTATTATGAGAGAAAAACAAAATTGCACATGTTGCAGTTTTTTACACAAGCACTTGATATTCTAGTATAGTAGAGTGATTTCATAAAAGTGTAAATGTTAGTCATTTGGTTTGATTGAGAGAACATACAATTTCCCGTATGTAGCTGAACAGGATAGAATCCAACAAGCTGAAGAAAAGTCACACCTTTATTAAATCATCTACACAATGACTTCTTTCTCCAGCATATATCTGGCCTTATTTATCAACATGTCTCAAATAAGAACTGTTTGCTTTGTCCCATCACCACCAATCAGATTCTTATGTTCACTCTACTGTTGTTTTCCAGTTTACATGGTTTCTGGCCATGTGGCAATAAAGACAATATTAAGTTGAGGAGATGCATTAATAAATAAGGCCCTATTAGTTTGCTTTGAAGGGCTTAGCTTATAGATCAGCCTTAGATTTTATTGTGACTATACATTTACAACTGCATTTTTGGTGACTTGTATGTAGTTAAATATTGTAAATTCTGGAACAGTTGCTGTGGGTATCCACTGCTGGTGAACTCAGTCTGCCAGCATGATCTGGAAACCCCTTGCTGATGTAGCTACGTATTTTCCTTTCATCAAGAGAGATCTACGTCTTCGTTTTGTAAAATCTCATATTGTTTAAATGTACATTTGATTTCATTAGTATAAATCAGAGCTATAGAATAGCTTTTTTTCATTTTTTTTTTCTGTAACATACATTCAATGACATAAAAATCAGGTATTTAAATAACCTGCCAGTCTAATTTTATTATTATGCAATCTACTGACTATGACTATCACAAATGCTAATATACAGTACTTTATATGGTAAATTGGTAAAATATGAAAAAAAAAAATCAATTGTTTTGTTTTATTTGGTTTGGTTTTGCACATTAGAGAGGATATACAAATTTATGCAAGCCAAGCCTCTAAATAGAAATTCCACCATAACCTATTAAGTGGAATTGGTTGGGGTGGTAAATGTAGTATAAATGGTACTCACCTATGTCTAATCTGTTTATTATGTGTGATGTCTGTAGTATGTGCTTCCAACCTCCTCTGAGTTATAGGTTTCTGCACAGGTATCTAGAGGGCAGAGGAGTAGACAGGCTACGGGTCTTGGAAATTTCAAGGATTTAGACTGAAGAAACAGAGCACAGAATTTGGGCATTAACACGAGTGCAATTAGCAAACTATACTTACCTCCTCCAGCTTTACCAATCGCTATTATGATTTAGCATGTTTACATGTTACTTTAACTGATAGAATTTTTCAAATATATATATACAGGCTAAGGGCTTTGCATAAAATGTACCCACATTAATAAATCACCCCTTTAAAAAAAACGAATGTACTTCTTAGGTTATATATTATGCTTACATCTAAATATTTACAAACCTCAATTAATAGGGTTCTAACAACCTAAATTGCTGAGCAGGATATTTAAATGCATAATTTCTTTTAAAGCATTCTTGCTGTGTACATGCAATGTACTTTATATCTGTTAACGTGTTATTAAATAGGACACATGAAGAATAAAAATCACAGCGGGTTAAAGCAAGTGTAAAAATCATCATTAAAGAAGGTGGACGATTTCTATGTATGTGACACAAAAGTAAATAGGTAAAGGTTAGACTCGTTTGGAAAGTGTGACTTTATAGATATGTGGGCACTTTATCAAGTTTCTCCCAGCTATCAAAACAAAGACCTGAAAGAAATGACTATGCAGAGCTGCACCAGATTCAGTGTGAACCCATTTCCTAAGTGTCTGGTTGATGAGCTCAATCTAGTGACTTTCAGTTACCAGATATTAGAAAAAAGAAATTTAGCCGCAAACAGCAATTTTTAGTCATGCATTTTACAGTTTGGCATCAGTTCCTTAGCCCACGTTCAGTCACTACTGTTTTGACACGCGATTTGACATGTCAAATCACCAGCTATTGCTGGCAAGGGCACCGTCCAAATTACTCGGACCATTTCTCAAATGACTTATTATTATACCGAAAAGTGCTTGACTTTACAGACTAGGGAGCTAAACCCTACTCATCCACCATTCCCCTGTCCAAAGAAAGTTACATTTGTATTGTTGATTGGACAGGGGAATGACAGGTGGGCAGGATTTTCAGATTGGTAACGGTAATAGCATTTAGCAGACAGGTGTACTAGCAGGACTTTTATCCAGCAGTCATTGATACAGTTTTGCCGACATCAAGAATTAGTTTAGATTCTATGATTTATTTAAAACCTAATCTTTTCAGGCTTTAAAATAGCATATGATGCTGTATGTAGGGATCAAAATATTTAAAAGAAAAAACCCCCAAAAAAACAAATGACTAATGAGGAAGGTATTTCGTTGCTCTTTTGAAAACTGACATTTGACAGCTGGGAGAGACTTAGACAGACTTGTATCTATTATGACCTGTTTGATGACAGCACAGAGAAAGGGAACTGGGATCACTTTGAGTACATGGTTTTCTTGTGATCAGCCTTGTTCAGTCTATTCTGTATGTATAGTTGAGATTTCTGTTTAGTGGGTTTATAAAGACAAATGTTGGAACAGTGATTTATATTTATGTCTGTATTTTTGTGATATGTCTTATTTAAAAATACAGCTCTGGGAACTTCATTATAAATCAATGTATAATTTTCTGTTGTAAATGAGAAGAGATTCTACCTGTCATTGGAGCCTTATGATATTTGTATGAAGTAAAATTCACATTTCTATATCAACATCCAGATTGTTTTGTATGTTATTATTCTGACAATCCCTAATAAAATCCTACAAAAGAATACACTTATTTGGCAGCTATCTCAATTCTTTTTTTTACAAAATGTAATGATCTCTGGTTTATAATCACAACCTTATCGATTTGAAATAGGTTGAAAATTACACTTTCCCCAGGAGACCAAAAAAACAAAAAAAAACAAGGGTTACCATTCAATCCTATTTATCAGATTCATTGGGGTTTACTAAGGGCAAATTGGCTTTTCACTTTGCAAGGAAAGTTGCATTTTGTAAGGTCATTTTTAGTAAAAGAACCCAATCCAATCCTATGCAAGAAAAAAAAAACTTTTTTTTTGCTTGGATGTGACTGGTTGATGGAATCCAGCAGAGCTTCACCTTATTCACTAAGTGAAACTTTCCTTGCAAAGTGAGCAGTCTGCTTTAGCAAATCACCCCAACTGAATCACTATTGGGGTTAATCAACTGCAAGTGCATTTGAAATTGCACTGAAAGTGCATTTGGAAGTAAAGTCGCTGTAGATCCGAGGGGGACATGCAAGGAAAATAAAAAACAGCATTTTAGCTTCCACATGATTGGATGATAAAATCAGCAGAGCTTCCCCTTATTTCAGATCTACCCTTTAGATTTAGAGCGACTGCACTTCCAAGTGCACTTGCAGTGCAAAGTGGGTTTGCCTTTCGTAAATAACTCCCTATGCCTGCTACCTTCTTAAAACCAGTACCAATACTTTAAACTGAATATATCACTGACATATAGGCCTGAGGGAAGTGTATGTTACTATGAGAAGGCCTTATATAGAATCATAGTTTTTACATTTTAATTCCGGTTCATTTACTGTGGAACCCCTCAACTTCATTTGAAAGCAGGATATTGCTAATTACAAGTTATTCAAATTACTGAATGTGACCATTACTGGAATTACTGATAGCCCCATCTTAGAGGTCTAGTTTATGAACCAGCCTTGAGCCAAGGAAGTCTATGGAGGACTATAGCTGAGACTAATACGGCGTACATACGAATGGACTTTTCAACGGACTTGGTCTGGCGGACTGGAATCCGTCTGACAATTCGATCGTCTGTGGGCTCCAGCAGACTTTTTCTTCCCAAAAGTCCAGCGGACCTAGAAATAAAACTGGCTTCAAAACTTTCCGATGGACTCGATACCGGTCGAAAAATCCAGTCGTCTGTGTGCTAGTCCGGCGGACTAAAACCGACCCTAGGGCAGCTATTGGCTACTGGCTATGAACTTATTCTACATCATCACGTTCAAATCCGTCGGACTTTTGGAGTGATCGTGTGTGGCCAAGTCCATTCGTTTGAAAGTCCGGCAGACCTCAGCTGCAAAGTTCGTCGGATTGTCCGCCGGACCAAGTCCGTTGAAAAGTCCAGTCATGTGTACGCGGCATAAGAGGTTCACATCCAATGCATTATCACACACATATTTCAGGTCCTGATTCAATTGTCAAGATGAAGAGAGTTATGTCTGTCAATCAATTTAGAGAAAAGGATTTTAGGATGAGTATAAAAATATCTATATTTCCTAATTTGCTTGTGATGTAAAGGCATCTAGATTAAAATCACATTGAAAAAGCAGTCCATCAAATCCATGTTCCAGAGAGAAAAGATCCAAAGCAAAAGGATACATTTTCATAAAAAAAAATAATAATAGGCAAGCAAATCCAAAAACCCAATGGGGTAAATAAAAAGGGATTGGTATACAATAAAATAGGGAGAAATCAGGAGGATCGTTTTTTTCCAAGGATTACAGAATAAGACAGGATCTTCAGTATTGCAAATATTCAGCATAGAAATGGCAACAATAAACCGTAGAGAGAAAAATAAGAGGCATTTCCAATGGTGAATTGAAATCAATCTGAACTAGAAAAAAGATAAGAGTCCTACCAAAACAGAAGAGACAAAGCATAGAAGGGGTGCTTGAAAACATACATTTTCAAAAGAGCAAATAAACATAACAGCAAAATCACACCAACCAATGAGCTCTGCAGCTAGAGAAGGAGACAGACTCAGAGGGTGTTATTTACCAAAGGCAAATCCACTTTGCACTACAAGTGCACTTGGAATTGCAGTCGTTCTCAATCTAAGGGGTCGATCTGAAATGAGTGGAAGTTCTGTTGATTTTATCATCCAATCACGTGCAAGCTAAAATTCTGTTTTTTATTTTCCTTGCATGTCCCCCTCGGATCTACAGCAACTGCACTTCCAAGTGCACTTTCAGTGCAAAGTGGATTTTCCTTTAGTAAATAAGCAGGGCTGTGCTATGCATATGACAAGAATAGATGAGAAGGACTGAGAGAGAGTTCTGTCTCATCAAAAGACCTCCTGCGTAGGAGCGAGCATGGGCATACCGACGTCAAGAAGTTGACCAAAAAGACACATGCCTTCATATGTAAAGGGCAGAAGACGTTCTTTTTGAATTTATCTTTAACCTTCCAAGCTAAAATGCTATACCCACACAACAATCATCATCATCATGTAAGACACTAATTTAGATGCATCTTTTTTGCTGCTCTTAAAATAAAAAACGCAATTTGACTGACACAGTAAACATACTGTAGGTCTGGAAAGCCCCAAAATGCAGAGCTTATTGCACAGAAACAGCAGTGGAGGCTCTCCTCTCATTGCAGTGCCATAGAAGGGGGCATGTGTCTAAAAGACGCATGCTCCCTTCCAGCCCAGCCCTCTTAACCACAAGGAAAAAACGTGTTCATGGGTACAAGGTTTACCCAACGTCCCATGTTTTTCTCACACAATTTAGAGGGAGAATGCTGCTGCTGAAAAAGTACTTTTTTAATCAAGCTAAATAATATATTTTTATGTTATAACATATTAATGTGTTATTTATCTATTTACTGTAAAATTACTGGTTTTATATTATAACTTCAATAATTTGTCCGTTAAGCCACCTGCTTGAGTACAGTTTTTGAAAATACAGTAAATTACCTTAAAAACAATATATAAAAAATATATGTATATTACTTACATATGGTAAATAACCATTTGCCATCCAGACCAATTCTGACACTTCTCCCCTACATCTAAAAATCATTATTTTTTGCTAGAAAATTACTCAGCAGCATTTTTTCAAACAACTTTTTATTTTATTTTTTAAACTGTTTCATAAATAATAATAATAAAAAACAACACTAAAGTTAGCCCGATTTTTTTGTATAATGTGAAAGATGATGTTATGCCAAGTAAATAGATACCTAACATGTCACGTTTTACAGGTTACGCAAACTTCAGCACTTAAAAATCTCCATATGCAAGAACTGAACAAAAAGGTCCAGATGGCCACACTCCAGTGAAAATTGATTTCCTTTATTATTATGATAAAGCCATATAGCAGGGATAAAATGACTGATGCATTTCACACCGCTATAGCAGGTGCTTATTCATAGCCTATGGCTATGAATAAGCACCTGCTGTAGCAGTGTGCAACGCGTCAGTGGTTTTATCCTTGCTGTATGGATTTATTGTAATAATAAAGAAATCGTTTTATACACCAGTGCAGCCTCATCAGTGCCCCTCGGTTCCACTTCATCAGCCCTCATCAGTGCATGTCAGTGCGCCTTATCAGTGCCCATCAGTTCCGCCTCATCAGCCCCCATCAGTGCACGTCAGTGCAGCCCCATCAGTGCCCACCAGTGCAGCTTCATCAGTGCCCACCAGTGCAGCCTCATCAGTACCCATCAGTTCCGCCTCATCAGTGTCTACCAGTGCAGTCTCATCAGTGCCCACCAGTGCAGCCTCATCAGTGCCCACCAGTGCAGCCTCATCCGTGCCCATCAGTGCAGCCTCATCAGTGCACATCAGTGAAGAAGAAACAATACTTATTTGCAAAATGTTATAACAGAAACTAAGAAAAACATAAAAATGTTTTTGGTCTTTTTGTTTATTTAGCAAAAAATACATTTTGGTACAGTGTTGCATGACCGCTATTTGTCATTTAAAGTGTGACAACACTTAAAGCTGAAAATTGGAGTGGGCAGGAAGGGGCTCAAAGTGCCTGGTATTGAGGTGGTCAGTTTCCATGGGGTATACCTACTTTTTCATCTGACTGTAACAACCAATTAAACTTTGTATAACAAGGTTAGTTTTTCAGAAAGATGAATTCTTATTGATTAAATCAGTATCAAACTTTTTTTTTAATTACATGTGCTCCCTGGTGGTTAATTTTATCATGTGCTAGTATAAACCTGTCATAATGTGCCCTCTAGCGCTACCCTGTCACCAATTCTGCAGGTCCCAGGACCTCACATTATTGCCCGGTCTTCCTTCCAGGTTTTGTGGGTTCAGCTGCTTGCCATTATGTGAGGCCATTTGTCTGAAAGTTATAGTTGAACTGGAAATGGATCTTTCAACTCAATAAACTGAATAATTCATCACAGAATAGCTCATAAACAGCCAATGGAGGATTACAGACTGAGCTTGTCCAGTATTTCTCCATCTCTGGGTCGTGTTCTTTCCCCTGATAAGTCACAGCTTGACAGGTATTGCCCCAATCTTTGAAAAGCTGGTGCCATAAACGTTGAGAATCACCAGCCAAGACAAAGCCCTGATTTGAAACCCTTTGAAATTCTGTAGGGGGATTTGAAATGGGCAGTTCATAAATGTTTTACAACTAAGACATTTTGTATGGAAGTGAAATGTTCACCAAGTTGATGTCAGAGTGTGGTGGGCAGTTATGCAAAATGCCTTCAAAAAAATATTTCTGCTAAGGGGGGCAATGCCAGCCTCTGAGGTTAATGATGTAATTACTTTTTCCACAGTATTCCAATACCATATATTAATATATTTGTTGCATAAATAAAAAACATAATTGTCATGTGTTTTTACTCAAGTATATCATTTGTAGCTGAAGGCATTGTTTGAATAATGGTCCAATTTTAATCTGTTTAAATATTCAATATTTTACAGTTTTCACATGACTGTATGTGTTACTGCACTTTGATCCTTAGATTTTCTCGCTACACTGTATTATTTTTTTGTTGTATAATGTTACACTGTATTATTTAATAAGCCCAGTCACACCAAATAGTCTATCTATCTATCTATCTATCTATCTATCTATCTATCTATCTATCTATCTATCTATCTATCTATCTATCTATCTATCTATCTATCTATCTATCTATCTATCTATCTATCTATCTATCTATCCAGTCCCACTTGTTTCACTACACCCTGGGGCTTTGCAACATTTAATCTTGGTCAATCTCGCCATCTTGTGGTCAAAATACATAATGCACCATAAATCATTTCTGGCCAACCAGGATACAAGAGATGTTGGTGACTTGTTTGTAAAGGGAAGGGAATGAGTGAAAACAGTAAACAATTAATCTAATTCTAATTAAGTAAAGTAGAACTAAACCCTTCTATAGTTTTCAGGAAAGGAAGCATTGCATCCTCTGTTTGATCTGCAACTGCCATGGTGCTGCACATGTGATCTGTGCCAGCCATTTGATGATTTGACAGTTTGGCTGAAAGCACAAGCAAGTGTGACAGTTAGCATTTTCGGTATGTCAGAAATGTAATGCCCCATACACACGATCCGAAAATCGGACGACAGATTGTCAGTTTTTTTGCATGCTAGTTGTATATCGAACATAGCAACAGAATACAAAATCGGAAGTGATGTCATGTCATGCGTTGTAGTGTCTTTGTATTGTATTTTTGGACAACAACTGCACTGATTAAATGAAAATTGCACAATCTGGTATCTTACGAGAATAATTGTCATGCTTGTCCGACTGGATAATATCGGATGAACTGTTGTGATTGGCTCTCAAGCTCTGTACTTTCGTTTATGATTGATTCGAAAGAGGTATTTTTTGTACGGTTTTCGAATAGTGTGTACGGGCCTTAACTTTTTTCTTTTTTTAAACAGTTCTATCAATGGGCGTAGTTCCTCTTTAACAAAAGGATATTTATATTTAACCATTTAAGTCAGTTCAGATCTTATTGGACTCAGCTGAAGATAGCTGTCACTTTATGGAAAAATAGAATTCTTATCCTGGTGTGTTGGCTTTGTGAAGTGAACCTTTTGGGCTTGTGTTGATGGGAAAATGCAGTGTGCTTTCAGATGTATTCTTCTTATATGTGGCATCAGTTTAAAATGCTTCTGAGATCCTGAACAGGTGCATTTGGCCCACATTCGGCTTCTAACCGGTTTCAAGAAGCTTTTGCATTCCCGTTGACTTGTACTGGTTGAGAAGCAGTTTCATGTGAATAATAGCCCACTAAACAAGCCTTAGGGCTTGTTCACACCATACATGCATGAAAACTGATGGGGAAACTGTGCAGATTTCACTTGCACAGACATGAGTTTACAACAGTTTTTATTATGTTACATCAGTGGGGAGAGCTGATTAGAGGGAAGGGACACCCTCCCTTCATACAGCACATAGGAACAGAGTTGAGGCTGTCAATCACAGAGTGTGCCCTCCCCTGTCACCATTTTTCTCTTGGTGTCAGGAAAACTTGTCAGAAGTGGCTCATGCGAACAAAGCAGCAGAGAGAAATGACACTTAACATACCTCCCAACATTTTGAGATGGGAATGAGGGACACCTTTTAGCAAAAGTAAGTAGGCAAAGGACACACCCCCTGCCCCGTCCTCTTAAAGGAAAATTATACAAAAAAAATGTATGAATTAAACCCACATGTGCTTTTTTTTACCACTACTATTCCTTTATATTGGCTTCTGAACTATACAAATGCAGCAACTTAGAAATTGGATGAAAGGTTTACCACTGGGAAACACTTTCTGAGAGATAAAAAGTGCATTTTATACTCATCTATATAGATCAGACCAAAATGAGGGACAAATGAGAAGGAAAGAGGGGCAGAGGGACATTGTTCCAAATCAGGGACAGTCCCCTGAAATCAGGGACAGCTGGGAGCTATGACTTAGTGCTCTGGAGTGAGACAAGTACACACTAAAGAGGGATATGCTTTATTCATATTTCATGTCTGAGGTGTACAACCACTTTAAAATGACACTAAATTCTGGTTTTAAGAAAATCTATTCACGTATGTATTCTTAAAGTGGTTGTATACTCAATTTTTTAACTTTTACCTACAGGAAAGCCTATAATAAGGCTTACCTGTAGGTAAAAAAATATCTCCTAAACCTGTACGGTTTAGGAGATACTCCCCTCGGTATGCGCCGCTGACTGCAGCGGCGCATGCGCACAAGGGGATTCTCGGCCTGAAAATCCGGCAGTGGCCGACCGGCCGGAATGAAATCTCCCGCGCGCACGCGCGGGAGTGACGATATCGCGGCTCTGGCCACTCACAGCGCCGGAGTCGCGATACCCGGAAGAAACGCCGAGGGATGTCGGGGCCTCGTTCTAAGGTAAGTATTTCACAATGAGCTAGTATGCGGTGCATACTAGCTCATTATGCCTTTTGCTTTGCAGGTGTTAAAAAATAAAAATAAAAAATTGCGGGTTTACTACCGCTTTAAGGTAGAACTAAAATCTAAAAAGAAAAAAAAAAGGCTCATTATTGCAGAAGAGTCATGCAATATCTCTTCTGCAATAGAATAAACCTACCTACCTGTTTGCAGCCTTCTGTAGAATGTACACGGTGCCTCTGTGCTGAGATGACTGCATTCCTGCATTGGAGATGGACTAGGGAGTATAGAGTATGAACTATGGGATGTGTAGTGTTTCCTCCCCGCAACCCCCCCCACACACACCTTCCGGTGCTTCTCCTGGCTCGCCCGTACGAACGGCGAGAGGGAGAAGGAATCGATCCATGTCAGAAGTTTACCATAGAGAACCCAGCAGGCCAGGTAGGATTGCCACTTGTCCAGGATTTACCCGGACAGTTCGAGTTTTGAATCATGCGTCTGGGTTTCAGACCACCTGAAACCTGTACACATTATTCAGACCAGGCTATGGTTTCCCAGCAGGGTTGCTGTCTGCAGTTGTCTAAGCCGGGAGTGTCTCCCTTTCACACTGCCCAAAGTCAGCACTGACATTTACCACCCCCCCCCCCCCCCCCACACACACACAGACAGGAGAGAGGGCTTGATATGCTCCTCTTCCTCCTGAACCTACCCGTCTGTGTCTGCCCACACTCCAGTTCTCGACGCTGTGGGGGTGGAAAGTGGGGGTGGGAAATTTGAAGTCCAACAACCTCAGATACATCTGGATGAGAGGTGCTGACTGCCAAGGGGTGAGTGAGCTCACCATCCATCCCTGTCTGTGACTAAAGTCTCCCCCCTTCTCTATCCTGCCTCTGAGTGAGCACACTAAGGTAAATCAGGGTTCTCAGAGCACCCCTTACATCAGAGTTCCCCTTTACATCAGAGGCCTCAGTGTTCCCCCTTACATTAGAGCCCTCGCCGTACATCACAGTGCTCAGTGTTCCCACTTAAATCAAGGTTCCCAGAGCATCCCTTATTTTAGAGTCCCCAGAGTTCTACCATACATCAGAGTCCCCCCTTACAGTGAAAGGGGACTCTGCGAGTTCTGATGTAAAGGGGGACTCTCCGGATTCTGAAGTAAAGGGGGATTCTGCGGATTCTGATGTAAAGGGAGACTCTGTGGATTCTGATGTAAAGGGGGACTCTGCGGATTCTGATGTAAAAGGGGACTCTGTGGATTCTGATGTAAAGGGGGACTCTGTGGATTCTGATGTAATTAACTTCATATGTTTAGAAATGTTTTATTTAATTGCAAAATATATGTATAGTTATACTATAAAAGAAAATTGGTGTGTGCCACTAAAGTGTTCGGGTTTGACTTGAAGAAAAGGTGGCAACCCTAGGGCCAGGTGACCCCCGGAAGTTCGGCGGGCCAGGTGACCCACGGATGATCTTTTGGTGCCCAGGCGCGATGTGATGACGTCATGCCCAGCCTCTGCATTTGAAAAAATGCAGCCGCCTCATCTGGGAAGCCAGGATTGTTTTTTTTTAATCAGGCCTAGAGGTGACATCTGGGGACTTATTGACCCCATATCTCACTGTAAAGAGGACCTGTCATGCACTATTCCTAGTACAAGGGATGTTTACATCCCTTGTAATAGGAATAAAAAGTGTCAAAATAGAAAAATAAAAGTAAAATAAACAATAAAAATAAACATTTTAAGTACCCCTGTCCCTGCGTGCTCACATATGAAAACAACGTTCAAACCATGCAGGTGAGGTACCGCCGCAAATGTTAGAGCAAGAGCAATCATTCTAGTGCAAGACCTCCTCTGTAACTCTAAACAGGTAACCTGTAAAACATTTAAAGCGTCACCTATGGGGATTTTTAAGTTCCGAAGTTCGGCGCCATTCTACTAGTGTGCGTAATTTCAAAGCATTACACATTAGGTATCTATTTACCTCGGCGTACCACCATATTTCATATTATGCAAAAAAATTGAGCTAACTTTACTGTTTTTTTTTTTTAATGCATTTTTTTCCAAAAGAAAATGCGTTTGAAAAATTGCTGTGCAAATACCGTGTGAGATAAAAAGTTGTGACAACTGCCATTTTATTCCCTAGGATCTCTGCTAAGAAAAAAAAAAAAATCTATAATGTTTGGGGTTTTTGAGTCATTTTCTAGCAAACAATGATTTTTACATGTAGGAGAGAAGTGTCAGAATTGGCCTGGGTAATAAGTGGTTAAGATAAGGAAGCACCTGCTTGTTACACACTGTGGATGGTTATGTGGGTTTTTAGCATACATGTTCCCTTAGCTATTCCATAAGAAGCCAAGCCTACACCAACCCCGTTATAATGAGCAAGTACAGGAGACTCTAAGAACAAAGCCACCCAGCAACAAGAGCTGCTCGTCATGTGACCAGGGAGGATGTGCCGACGTCACTCTTCTCCAGGCGTCTACCTAAACAACACGCATGCGCTCTGCCTACACACAGCCCGTGTTTAGCGTCCGGGTTGCTATGGTGACCCAGGGCTCCAGTGTTCTGTGTGCGAGCTGTTTTCTGGAGCGAGACAGGTGAGCGTGCGGGAGGGAGGTATGTCCACAGGGGGCTCCTCATCTATCAGGAGAAGGGTGGGCAATGTGTATGGTGATCACAGTGCTCCTTGTGTTTTCTTTATGTCTCACTCATCTGTGCTGCATTTTACTTATAGTAACCTGTCCAATCACTATTCATCACTAATGGTCAGGGATGGGGCTTTGCAAGATCATGTCTTGTCTCCCTGCTTGTAGTTGCTCTTCTGTGTCATTGTGTAACTTTATAAAGAAAATCGTTGTTTTTCACTCTTTTGGTAATGGAAGCTAATCTAATATATATATATATATATATATATATATATATATATATATATATATATATATATACTGTATATACTATCTAGCTACTATCTATACACTGCCTATAATATATGTATGTATATATATATATATATATATATATATATATATATATATATGTATAAAATAGATACACTGTATATTATATATATATATATATATATATCACCGACAATCACACTAGGTCTTATTTTAGGGGAAACAGGGTATATATATATATATATATATATATATATATATATATATATATATATATATATATATATATATATATATATATATATAAAATATACAGTGTATCTATTTATATATATATATATATATATATATATATATATATATACCCTGTTTCCCCTAAAATAAGACCTAGTGTGATTGTCGGTGATAGCTGCAATTAAAAGCCCTACCCCCCAAATAAGCCCTAGTTAACCACTTGCCGACCGTCGCACGACGATATACGTCGGCAGAATGGCACGGGCAGGCATATGGGCGTATATATAAGTCCCTGCCTGCCCGCGGGTGGGGGGCCCGATCGGGCCCCCCCCCGGTGCCTGCGGCGGTCGGCATTCCTTCGAGAGCGATCCGGGATGAGGGGGCGGCCATTCATTCATGGCCACCCCCTCGCGATCGCTCTCGACGAATGGAAATCCCCCGTGACATCACTTCCTCTCCTGTAATGTAAACACAGGAGAGGAAGTGATGTATTCTCTCCTCCGTGTCGGTATTTTTCGTTCCGACACGGAGGAGAGCGGATCGGTGAGTTGCACCAACACTCTACACACACAGTAGAACATGCCAGGCACACTCACACCCCCCCTTTACCCCCCGATCACCCCCCCAATTACCCCTGCCCCCCAGTCACAGTGACACCAATGTCATTTTTTTTTTGCATTGGTGTCATTTGTGACTGTAATAACTGTTAGGGCAGTTAGAGTTAGCCCCCTTTAGTTCTAATGTACCCCCCTAACCCCCCCAATAAAGGTTTAACCCCGTGATCACCCCCCGTCGCCAGTGTCACTAAGGCTGGGTTCACATTGCAGCGGTTTATGAGAACGAATGTGATTCGCACCGCACTGCAGTGCAAATCACATCCGATCTCTGTGCGATTCGAGTTCAGCCATTCGCCGCACCCGCCACACCCGCCGCACCCGCCGCAAATTCGCACGGGACCCTTTTTTTGGCCCGCAGCAGAATCGGATCACATGGGTGTTCACACCATGCGATCCGAGTTTGCAGATCGCACTGCGATATGCGAACTGATCTGGGGGTGTCAGTAACATTTCACTGACACTCCCAGCAGTTCGCATAGGGCAGTGTGAACTGCCGCCGGGAGGCATGCGATGCGGGAACCCGCCGCGGATTCGCGGCGTTTCCGCATCGCTCCAGTGTGAACCCAGCCTAATAAGCGATCATTTTTCTGATCGCCGTATTAGTGTCACAGGTGACGCTAGTTAGGCAGGTAGGTATTTAGGTTCGCCGCAGCTTTTTATAGCGCCAGGGACCCCCATATACTACCGCATAAAGCCCCCTGATTGCCCCCTAGTTAACCCTTTCACCTGTGATCACCATATAACTGTTACAGGTGACGCTGGTTGGTTAGTTATTTTTTTATAGTTTCAGGGCACCCGCCATTTATTACCTAATAAAGGTTTAACCCCCTGATCACCCGGCGGGTGTCATTTGTGACTAATAACTGTTAGGGCAGTTAGGGTTAGCCCCCTTTAGTTCTAAGGTACCCCCCTAACCCCCCCAATAAAGGTTTAACCCCGTGATCACCCCCCGTCGCCAGTGTCACTAAGGCTGGGTTCACATTGCAGCGGTTTATGAGAACGGATGTGATTCGCACCGCACTGCAGTGCAAATCACATCCGATCTCTGTGCGATTCGAGTTCAGCCATTCGCCGCACCCGCCACACCCGCCGCACCCGCCGCAAATTCGCACGGGACCCTTTTTTTGGCCCGCAGCAGAATCGGATCGCATGGGTGTTCACACCATGCGATCCGAGTTTGCAGATCGCACTGCGATATGCGAACTGATCTGGGGGTGTCAGTAACATTTCACTGACACTCCCAGCAGTTCGCATAGGGCAGTGTGAACTGCCGCCGGGAGGCATGCGATGCGGGAACCCGCCGCGGATTTGCGGCGTTTCCGCATCGCTCCAGTGTGAACCCAGCCTAATAAGCGATCATTTTTCTGATCGCCGTATTAGTGTCACAGGTGACGCTAGTTAGGCAGGTAGGTATTTAGGTTCGCCGCAGCTTTTTATAGCGCCAGGGACCCCCATATACTACCGCATAAAGCCCCCTGATTGCCCCCTAGTTAACCCTTTCACCAGTGATCACCATATAACTGTTACAGGTGACGCTGGTTGGTTAGTTATTTTTTTATAGTTTCAGGGCACCCGCCATTTATTACCTAATAAAGGTTTAACCCCCTGATCACCCGGCGGGTGTCATTTGTGACTAATAACTGTTAGGGCAGTTAGGGTTAGCCCCCTTTAGTTCTAAGGTACCCCCCTAACCCCCCCAATAAAGGTTTAACCCCGTGATCACCCCCCGTCGCCAGTGTCACTAAGGCTGGGAACACATTGCAGCGGTTTATGAGAACGGATGTGATTCGCACCGCACTGCAGTGCAAATCACATCCGATCTCTGTGCGATTCGAGTTCAGCCATTCGCCGCACCCGCCGCACCCGCCACACCCGCCGCACCCGCCGCAAATTCGCACGGGACCCTTTTTTTGGCCCGCAGCAGAATCGGATCGCATGGGTGTTCACACCATGCGATCCGAGTTTGCAGATCGCACTGCGATATGCGAACTGATCTGGGGGTGTCAGTAACATTTCACTGACACTCCCAGCAGTTCGCATAGGGCAGTGTGAACTGCCGCCGGGAGGCATGCGATGCGGGAACCCGCCGCGCATTCGTGGCGTTCCCACATCGCTCCAGTGTGAACCCAGCCTAATAAGCGATCGTTTTTCTGATCGCTGTATTAGTGTCACAGGTGACGCTAGTTAGGCAGGTAGGTATTTAGGTTTGCCGCAGCTTTTTATAGCGCCAGGGACCCCCATATACTACCGCATAAAGCCCCCTGATTGCCCCCTAGTTAACCCTTTCACCAGTGATCACCATATAACTGTTACAGGTGACGCTGGTTGGTTAGTTATTTTTTTATAGTTTCAGGGCACCCGCCATTTATTACCTAGTCTCACTAGTGTACCCCTAAATTTAGGGGTGTCTACTTTCCAAAATGGGGTCATTTGGGGGGGGTTTGTGCCATCTTGGCATTTTATGGCCTTCAAAACTGTAACGCCCTTAGAAAGCCTGAAGGCGGTGCTTGGTTTTCGGGGCCCCGTACGCGGCTAGGCTCCCAAAAAGTCCCACATATGTGGTATCCCCGTACTCAGGAGAAGCAGCAGAATTTATTTTGGGGTGTCATTTCACATATGCCCATGGCATGCGTGAGCAATATATCATTTAGTGACAACTTTGTGAAAAAAAAAAAAAAAAAAAGTTTGTAATTTTCCCGCAACTTGTGGCAAAATATAAAATATTCCATGGACTCAACATGCCTCTCAGCAAATAGCTTGGGGTGTCTACTTTCTAAAATGGGGTCATTTGTGGGGGTTTTGTGCCATCTTGGCATTTTATGGCCTTCAAAACTGTAATAGGTAGTGAGAAGTGAACTCAAAAATTTACGCCCTTAGAAAGCCTGAAGGCAGTGCTTGGTTTTCGGGGCCCCGTACGCGGCTAGGCTCCCAAAAAGTCCCACATATGTGGTATCCCCGTACTCAGGAGAAGCAGCAGAATTTATTTTGGGGTGTCATTTCACATATGCCCATGGCATGCATGAGCAATATATCATTTAGTGACAACTTTGTGTAAAAAAAAAAAAAATATTTTTTTTTTTGTCATTATTCAATCGCTTGAGGCAACAAAATAAAATATTCAATGGGCTCAACATGCCTCTTATCAATTTCCTTAGGGGGTCTACTTTCCAAAATGGGGTCATTTGGGGGGGTTTTGTACTGCCCTGCCATTTTAGCACCTCAAGAAATGAGATAGGCAGTCGTAAACTAAAAGCTGCGTAAATTCCAGAAAACGTACCTTAGTTTGTAGATGTGACAACTTTTGCGCAAACCAATAAATATACAATTATTGACTTTTTTTTTACCAAAGACATGTGGCTGAATACATTTTGGCCTAAATGTATGACTAAAATTGAGTTTATTGGATTTTTCTAATAACAAAAAGTAGAAAATATCATTTTTTTTCAAAATTTGCGGTCTTTTTACGTTTATATCGCAAAAAATAAAAATCAAATACCATCAAAAGAAAGCTCTATTTGTGGGAAGAAAAGGACGCAAATTTTGTTTGGGTACAACATTGCATGACCGCGCAATTACCAGTTAAAGCAGCGCAGTGCCAAAGTGTAAAAAGACCTCTGGTCATTTACCAGCAAAATGGTCCGGTCTGAAAGTGGTTAAAGTCCTTGTAGGTCTTCTTTTCAGGGTAGGGCTTATTTTTGAGGAAACAGAGTAGGGCTTATATTGCAGCCAACACCGACAATCACGCTAGGTCTTATTTTAGGGGAAACAGGGTATACATACATACACACACACACACACTCCCCACTTTATAAGGTACATCTGTTCAATTGCTCAGCACTATTCTGTTCTCCAATCTCCAGCTCCTGGACCTCTCTGCTACCTTTAATAGGGTTGACCACCCCTTCCTCCTCAAAAAGCTCCACGCCTTTGGTCTCCATGAATACTCTTTGCTGGTTCTCTTCCTACTTATCCAACCGCACCTTTAGCGTTTCTTACAATTCTACTTCCTCCTCTCCTCTTCCTTTCTCTATTGGGGTCCCCCAAGGTTTTGTTCTTGGACCTCTCCTATTTTCAATCTACACCTCTTCCTTGGGTCAGCTAATAGCCTCCCATGGCTTCCAATACTGCCGCTACACTGATGACACCCAAATCTATTTCTCTACCCCTCAGCTCACTCCCTCTGTCTCCTCACCTATCACTAATTTACTAACAGATATATCAGTCTGGATGTCACACCACTTCCTCAAACTCAATCTTTTCAAAACTGAAATTATAATTTTTTCTCCCCCATATGCCCCTTTCCCTTCCCCTGATCTCTCCGTCAAAATCTATGGACCCTAAACTCTCCTTTAAGCACCACGTCCAATCACTGTCCAAATCTTGCCGCCTCAACCTCTGCAACATTTCCAAAATACGCCCCTTTCTAACCAATGACACAACAAAGCTCTTAATTCACTCCCTGGTCATCTATCTCCTCGACTACTGCATCTCCCTCCTCATTGGCTTACCTCTACATAGTCTATCACCTCTTCAGTCCATCAGACTTATCCACCTTACCAATCGCTCTGTGTCTGCTACTCCTCTCTGTCAATCCTTCACTGGCTTCCACTCACCCAACAAATTAAATTAAAAAATACTAACAACTACTTAGAAAGCCATCCACAATTTAGCCCCCAGCTACATCACTAACCTAGTCTCTAAATACCAACCTACTCGTTCTCTTCGTTCTTCTCAAGACCTCCTGCTCTCTAGCTCCCTCATCCCCTCCTCCCATGCTCATGCCTAATAAAAAGAGCTTTGGTGTCATAGGGACAGGTACTTCAAAAAGGCAATTCAGCAACTGTTGTACCAAGTGCCAAAAAGGAGAAATTAGTGGACAGCTCGAGTAAATATATAGAAGAGTACCCTTATCCCTATTGCAACACTAGCACCGGTCAGAACTAGTGCGGTAGGTGGCATGAAGCACGTTTGGGGTCAGGTACCAAAAATAGAGAATTTTATAGGTGTTTTTCTTATAAAGTGTACAAAGGGAACTCTTGGCTGCTTGGGACCAATTCACTTGCCATGTCTCTGTAGGGAGTACCTCACGAGTGCTTTCTTCAATCGAAGCATGTACGCATGTTTGCCCTGTGCAGTTATAGAGTAGGCATTCAGTATCCGATATATATTGGAAATTAATCCTTTCCAGGCAGAGCCTGCTAAAATGAACAAAAGTTTTCAAAGGGGGATGGGGGAGAGAATTGCAAATTTGGAGTTATAGTTAGGGCATAGTGGCAAATTTGCAGATATCTTAAAACATCCGGTGGGGCAGATCAAATTTATCCTGAAGTTTAGAAAATGGCATCAGTTTGCGAGATCTAGGATCTACTAGATTTCCAAAATTGAATAAATTCTGCAACATCCATGGCAAAGACATCCGGTGTGTGAGGCTGTCTGGAACCTCGGGGTTGCAGATAAAGGAGGTCGTCAAAGATTTTTCTGAGGACAACTCATGTTGACGCAACAATTTACACCAGAGCAGTCGAAGTTGGGACATAGATCCCAGCAAACGACTAGGGTCTACATCCGCATTCGATCTCCAAAGTAGGTTATTTGGGTGCACAAGAGCAAGCCATAATTTTTTGATTTCTGTCTATTTATTGTAAGATTGTTGGGTGAACCAAGATGCTATCGCGTGCAGTCAATTGATAGTATTTAATAAGGATAGGAAATGCTAGGCCCCCATCTGAGCCTCTTATAGTTCCAAACATGGGGGGGGGGGGGGGGTCCGTTGTCATTGAAATGCATGAACCGATACACTGTGCTTTAGCAAACTAAATGTGATTCAGCTAGACTTTACCTGTACTGTGTGATTCCAGACATTTCTACTACATCACACAACCAGAAAGATAATTTTTCTGTTTTTTAGCTCAGCTTTGCTGCTTTCTCGTTCACATCCCTGATGGTGGTAATGACCATCCTTCATTCAGAGAGCAGGTAAAGAGTTGACAAAGTGACACATACCTGTCTATGCAGCCTTGGAAAGGTGTGTAAATTACAAGACTGATTGTACAGTGCTGTGAATTATTTTTATGAGCCAGCTGGAGCAGGTTCTTTTCTGATATTTTTTGCACTAGGCACAGCGTTTTCTGCTTTTTACTGATTGAGGCATTTGAGGAAAAATATCCCATTATGGCCACTAGATAGAGCTCAGAATCACAGAAAATAACCATATTAAACACATTAACCACTTCAGCCCCGGAAGATTTGGCTGCTGAATGACCAGGCCAGGTCCTGCGGCGCTGCACCCAAACAAAACTGATGTCCTTTTTTTCCCATGAATAGAGCTTTCTTTTGGTGGTATTTGATTGATTCTGCAGTTTGTTTTTTGCGCTATAAACAAAAAAAGAGCAAAAATTTTGTAACAAACACAATATTTTGTACTTTTTGCTATATTAAATATCCCCATTTTTTTTTTAATCAGATTTTTTTCTTCATATTTTTGGTTAAAAAAAAATTGCAATAAGCGTATATTGATTGGTTTGTGCAAAAGTTATAGCGTCTACAAAATAGAGGGTAGACTAATAGCATTTTTATTATTATTTTTTTTTAGTTACTAGTAATGGTGGCGATCTACGTTTTTTATTGGGACTGCAACATTATGGCGGACACATCGGATACTTTTGACACCATTTTGGGACCGTTGGCATTTATACAGTGATCAGTGCTATAAAAATGCACTGATTACTGTAAAAATGTTACTGGGGTTAAGGGGTTAACACTAGCAGGAGATCAAGGGGTTAACTGTGTTCCCTGGGAGGTGATTCTAACTGAAGGGGGAGGGGACTGACTAGAGGAAGTGACGGATCGTGGTTCCTAGCTAATAGGAACACACGATCTGTCACTCTTCTCAGAACAGGAATTTGTGTGTTTACACACACACTTCCGTGGTCTGTCCCTCGTGATCGCGATCACTCGTGGCTGGAGGTCATCGCAACTGTCGACCACGAGCATCGGCACCCTCCGCAGTGCAGCAGGTGCACGAGCACATTCCGGTGGCACACACACCTGTTATACTGATCCCGCGAGCTGACGTATAGCTACAATGGTTTGCGGAATTGTGCCGACCTGCCGCAGTAAAATGACGGCAGCTGGTCGGCACGCAGTTAAAGAAGAAGTATGGGAATCCTGTTTTTTGCAGATTAATACTTACCTAGGTGGATGCAGCATCGGTCCGATGCTTTATCTGTCCCTAGCCGCCTCTTCACTGAGAATTGGGCCACGAGCACCGCTAATGGCTCGGTTCTCACAGATCCCAGAGTGGAGAGCTGCTGCCTGTCAATCAATAGCTCTCCGCTCTGCTCCTCCACACTCACTGGAGCACTGAGCTGTGGAGGGGTGGGGGGCAGCCATCTCAGCAGCTCGCTGAGAGGCTGAGACAGCTATCAGCCCAGGCACCTGGTGGATCCAGACTTCCAGAGTCAGGATGATGCGGTGCCTGGACTGACCTTGGTGATGTCAGCAGAGAGCGGATTTCAGACGGCTCTCTGCTGAAAACGGGTCACAGGAGTGCAAAATGAATTGCACTACTGTGATCCATAGGAGAAGCCCAGCCGAATGAGCTCAGGCTGGACTTCTCCTTTAAGGTGATTAGTGATTAGACATTTGAAGACCCCTCAAAAGTATGCTGTTCACATTAAGGCATTGTGTTTCTTTGTGGTTTCTTGCCCTTCACCAATTTGTATGTAAATAAAACCATCTCTGTTGTATTTTACTTTTGTATGGTTGTTCAAATTTCGATATTTATTTTTTCAGATGGAGCAGTCACCTACAATGCCTGATAAAGTAACTGGCAC
This sequence comes from Lithobates pipiens, assembly GCF_037356315.1. NCBI lineage: Eukaryota > Metazoa > Chordata > Amphibia > Anura > Ranidae > Lithobates > Lithobates pipiens. Next base: position 14,611,957 of record NW_027507718.1, read on the forward strand.
AGTAGACACACCAAGAACTAGTAATCTGAAATTTCTCAGAGCCAAAAGATTGAGTTACTTCAGTGGAAAAAGTTCACAAAGTTTGGTATGCAGTGCAGAAGAAACACCACGTTCCCACAAAAAACATCAACCTACGAGGAGCCAAACACCACGCAGGTGTCTTTCTGCACCTATTTTAAAACAAAAACAGACTTCTACAAAATGTGATATCCAAAAAAGTGACAATGCTCTGACCCAGACCCCTCATGAGGAAGCAATTCTGCAACCAGTAGAAGCAAAGACTGCAGTATCTACTAAGTATGAACTTCAAGAGACAGAATCAGCAAATAAAAGCACTGCAGAGCTTACAGTTCATCAACACCTGCCCCCAGCTCCAGGAGAAGTGGAGCCTAATAGCTATAACTTGCAAACAACTTCAAAAAAGTCTGTTTCTGAATCATTGATTTCACATGGGGCACAGCAAGGCCTAGATGAATTAATGCTTGAGGAACATCCTGATAATCAATATACTGCTTTACAAACAACTTCAAAAGAAACGAATAATACACCACTGAGTCAGCATAATGTGCAACCAGACCAAGAAAATGAAAGAGGCAAAGTACTTGGCATTCAAGATTTTCAGCAAGAGTGCAAAGAAATGTCAATTATGATCTCACCCTCTTATTATCCTACACTTGAAAAAGCAAAGACTAAGGTTCCTTTAATTCATAGTCACCTTAAATCAGAACCAGAGATGGAAAAAAATGGACACTCTACTTACCATAGTCTTCAAAGTCAGCTTAAGTCAGAACCAGAAGTGGAAACTAATGCACAGTCTACTCACCATAGTCTTCATAGTCATCTTAAAACAGAACCAGAGGTGGAAACTAATAGACATGCTTCTCACTTTAGTCTTCAAAGTCAGCTGAAGTCAGCACCAGAGGTGGAAAATAATGGACACGCTACTTACCCTAAACCTCATAGTCGCCTTAAGTTAGAACCAGAGGTGAAAAATTATGGACACTCTACTTACCGTAGTCCTCATAGTCCTCTTAAGTCAGAACCAGAGGTGGAAACGAATGCACACGCTACTCACTTTACTGTTCACAATCCCTTTACGTTAGAACCAGAGATGGAAACTACCAGACATTCTACTTACAGGAGTCTTCTTAGAAGCAGCTTTTCTTCTGATTTAGACAAGGGTCTTTTGGATGATATTTCTGTTCCAGAAGCAGAAAAGCTTCAACATGTAATGACGTGGGCAAAAAAATTCCTGAACAAGTGCAATGTAGGAGATGAATTGCTTTTCTCTGATGCGGGAGATGGTCTACAGTGTACTTTGGATAAAAAAAACTCAGCTTTTCAATCAGTGGATAGCAAAGTGGATAGGTCCGTAGAAGTAAATTATATTCCTAGAGACAGTACATTAAAGAAGGACCCAGAACTGGAGTCTGAAAACTGTAACATGAAAATACAAGCACTTACTAATCATAGTATGAAAAAATCAAAGCAATCACATATATCAAAAAGTCCAAGAAACCTTTTAAAAATGAAATCTGATTTTACAAATGTTTCCAGAACAAAAGAAATTACACATGTATTTTCTCCTAAATTGCAGACCTCTAACTACAGTGAAAGAGCTGTGTCACCTTCATCTGAAAGTGACACCAGAGATTATAAATATATCAAACATTTAAACAGCAAAAGCTATGATAATTTGCAAAATGAGTTTGATTTTAGGGGAAAAGATTGTAGTGATGATGAAGATTCATTTGGGAACCAGTGGAATTACAGCATGGGAAGCAGGGATATGGTAGAATCAAATGATAAGGCAAAACACACATTTGTTATCAAAGAAGAGGATACTAGCTCATCAGAGTCCAGCCTTGATACAGAAAGACTTAATGCTCTTTTGGAAAATCTTGAAACGCATCAGAAAGTAACAGAGCAGAAAACACATGTGTTAAAAAAAGATGGATCAAGTACAGATAGAACATTCTTAGTAAAAAAGGATTCAGGTAGTGGAGATGACACAGTGATATATGTATCAAATAATTCCCTTGGTAGGATACATTCTCCATCAAACAGAACCTACAAGGAAATGAATCTGTTTGAGGATCTGACACCAAGAACATACAGAGTGTGCACTGTGTGCAGTTTTTGCAATACCACAAAAACAAGTTGGTGTGAAGAGTGTGGTTCAGTTTTAGGGAATGACAGAGGTCCCAAATCAGACACTACAAATGATTTACCAAGGCCACTAACTGCACATGAACAACTCTTGGACAACGCTTTACGTTTCAGTGATGGGACATTTGAAGGTCTTGATAAAATGCCCACAGTGGATAGAGCAGGGAAAACCGAAGTATGTTGGGAAGACAACTCAGATATAGTTTCTGACAGTGATGGCAGTGTGCTTGAGAAATATTTCCATTATGTGAAACAACTGGATATGATTAAAGTTCAAAATATGGAGAAGCAAAGTAAATCTTTTCAAGGAGACCACTCTTGTGAAATATCTAGTGAAGATGAGTCTTGTGAAGAGGTACCCAAGCCTCAAATAAGTAGTGGAATGTATAATTATTACCCAACCAAGACAGATTCCACAAGCGATGGTGATGAAGGTGGAATCGAGTTTTTACAAGCAAACAGCCCTTCCATGAAACCTTATACATCTCACTTTGATCAACCACAGAGGTCTAACAGACAATTTAGTGGATCCAATGAGAACAATTATGAGACTGTTTCCAAACTAAAGAATTCAATAGGTAAACTATAAGTTGAAGCTACTAGGCTTGATTTTATGAAGAAGTAGAGGCTTTTCACCTCGAAAAGTGTATTGAATTTTTACTGTGAGGTTGTGTTAATTTTGAATACCCAGTCATGTGTGAGGGAAATTATTAAAGCAGGATTTTTTTTTTTCTACTGCACGATTAGGTATTTAAAATGAACACAGCTTCACCTTATTCACTAATGTTCAAAACATGCATTTTGCAAGGAGAAAAGCCTCTACTCCTATAATAATTCAGCCTCAATGTTTTTTTAATGGTTATTCTTTATATAATTAAGAAATCTAAGACCAGGCTTGTAATCTTAATTTTTACATGTTTATTTCATTGAGTTTTACAATAAGTTTCCAATATCATACTTTGATTTCAATCTATATATGAAAGCAGTAATAAAAACTTATAACAGCATTATTTAAAATGGCTAGAATTCTAGACACTGAGTGTTTTGATTGTACAGTACATTTTATGTTTAATAAATTAAATCAAACATTTCGTTGTTGAATGATTGTGTTCTTCGGTTTATATCATTTGGGGTTCCAGTATTAGTTTTAGGTGAACTGGTGATTAAATGCCATCTGTAGCTAAAATAGTTTAGCATATTGAACTATAGGTAGACAGTGAGCACAAGTAATATATATTTTAACTTCTAATTATTATTATTACGCATTTTAGATAGAAAGCAGCAAAACACCCCACAAAAGTCATCAAAAGGCACTGGTCCTAAGAGGTATTGGGAGAAGTCCAGTATTGCATGGTCCTCATACACACATGGAGAGCTGAGACCAAGGTTTGCCTAATTTTGTTTTATTCTAGTGCTAGCAAAATCCTTAGTCCTGACAACAACTGGTTGCAATGGAATAAGATACATCATACATTTTTTTCTTTATCCAACTAAAATAGAGCGAAATGTATTGCATATACAGTATATATATAGATATATCTATCTATCTATCTATCTATCTATATATATATATATATATATATATATATATATATATATATATATATATATATATATATATAGCTATAGATATAGATATGCCTTTATTTAAATCTAAAATAGACCGTATAGTGCATATACTGTATATATATATATATATATATATATATATACACACCTTTATTTAAAACTTGGCTCTTAAACTTGAACTTTAGCCATCCTTGTAATGGCCACAATTAGCTAATGCATGCATTCTGTAATGTCACCTACCTTATATTGCCAAAAGTATTGGGACATCTGCCTTTACATTCACATGAAATTTAATGGCATCCCAGTCTTAGTTCATAGGGTTCAATATTGAGTTGGCCCACCCTTCGCAGCTATAACAACTTAAGCTCTTCTGGGAAGGCTGTCCACAAGGTTTAGGAGTGTGCCTATGGGGGAATTTAACTGACCTCAACCCGATTGAACACATTTGGGATGAATTAGAGCAGAGACTGCAAGCCAGGCCTTCTCATACAACATCAGTGCCTGACCTCACAAATGCGGTTCTGGAAGAATGGTCATAGACATAAACAATGAAAATCAATATTGCTAAAAAATGTAACTATGAACATAAAAAAATATTTTCTTGTGTAACAACCAAGCTCACAGTGAAAGAAATGTTGTATTATTATTCCTTAATATCAAGTGTCCAAAAAAATATTTTTTCCCAATTTTCATCAATCCACAGAGACAAAAGTGCAAATTGGGATATTATACGTATTACTGTCCAAAAAGTGACTAGTGATGATAATCCTGATCAGAAGAGGGTGACTTCATACACGTGCTAACCCCCCCCCGCGCGCGTGAATTTACTCACCTCCAACTGTGTGACGGCACACTTAAGTTTGGTCCACATAAGCAGTTGAACCACTTCTGGGATCTAAGTCAAACTGGCTCAGCAAGATCCCACAGGAAAATCCAGACAAGTTGTCCTTAATTTTAAAATAAGAAAGAGGCTGGATAGTACATTATCGCTAGTTTAAACATTTATTTAGAAAACATAACACCAGGGTACTCACATATTTTAGGTGCTTCCAGCACACAAAACTGTAAAAGCATTAAGCATAGGATTCCTCTCCAAACGACTTCCAAAGTTATATGTAAAACAATATGATAACCAGGGTGATTGGCGCTACCTACAAGTAAAACTCCTTATATGTATGTATATCAATATATAATTCTGAATATATCATGTATTCATCTAGAAGAATATATATATAATAAAGGGAGGCATAACCCCCAAAAAACTACCAATCTGCAATTTGAAATTCACAAGCTACTCAGAATTCCCAAAAAAACAACAAAGTTCCTACTAAAGATATGTTCCTGGGATTAACAAATAATTCCAATAAGCAACAGAAAAGGAAAAAACGAAACCAGACAACAAACTAGAAACCAAAAAGAATTTTTTGTATCTGTATCGCTAAGAGACAGTATTCCCTAAAATCGCATAAATGCCGAAGTGTGGTTTGAGTAGGCAAATTCCCAGTAAGAGGCGTATGTAAATGTGCTAGTGAGCTTATAATCCCAAACATGCAAACTGTAAGTGTAAACGCTAATATAGATACATATGCAAGAATTTTTTGCCTAAAGTCGCATTATCGCCAAGATGTGCAAAAAACCAAATATAAGGTGTATATAAATGTGCTTAATAAAATTAAAATTCACAATACAAAATTCAGATTATACAACCTATGCATGCAATATGCTAATATAAGCATATATATATGGAAAAACAAAAATATATTAATAGTATGGTATATAAGTATATAAAAAATTATATCAAAAAATATATATCAAAAAAGTGCAGCTGAAAAAACAAAGGGCAAAAAAATGTGTACAAAAAAGAAGAAAGAATATATATATAAAAAAATATATATATATAAAAAAGCAAAGGGTCTCTTAAAAAAACAGTAAATAACAAAAAATACAAAAATAGTGTCCAAATTCCCAAAAAATCTCTTCAACAGTGCAATTATAAAAAGTTCAAAAGATGTGACTAAAGTGCTCCTCGTGCAATCTCCAACGTGACTTCTGTGTTCCCCCACAAGATCCCCCACTCACCAGAAGAATAAACCCCTGCAGGGGTAATTCGCCTTGGAATCAAAGTCTACCGATAATCAGCTCTTCATTCGCATCCAGAGAGAGTTTTTTCAGTTCCTGCTGATGTCCGGCTCATCAATCGCAACCAAGGGGGAGATTTCCTCATAGGAAAAAAATTGTAGTCTCCATAGTGTGATTTGTATAAAAAATCAATTTATTGCCACAAAAATATAAACAAATAAAAACATAAAAAATGATAAAACAGAAAAGACAATTCTCATATGTTGAGACAAGATGTGGAACCACAGTCCATTAAAAAACCTTTCCAGCCTCCATATATGAATGATAACGTTCCAGGAAAAAGATAAAAAATCCTAGAACAGGGCTGAGAGAAAGGTAATAACCATACGCTAATGGTGCTTTATCCCAGATAACACAAAGGACTAGACACCAAAAAATATATATAATGGTGATGTCCCAGGATATAACCTGTTGTCTAGAGTCACTCCAGTGTTTGTAAGTCCCCCAGGGATAGAGCCCTTCTAGCGCGAAAAAATAACAATAATAATCCGAACGTGGAAACCGCCCGGTGGACACGCAGCTACGGCTTGCACTCCAACTGCGCTCCAACGAACGGAACTGACGTAATAGGCGTAACTCCGTCGAACGCGTTTCGTCATTGACGTCTTCAGCTCCGCTGAAGACGTCAATGACGAAACGCGTTCGACGGAGTTACGCCTATTACGTCAGTTCCGTTCGTTGGAGCGCAGTTGGAGTGCAAGCCGTAGCTGCGTGTCCACCGGGCGGTTTCCACGTTCGGATTATTATTGTTATTTTTTCGCGCTAGAAGGGCTCTATCCCTGGGGGACTTACAAACACTGGAGTGACTCTAGACAACAGGTTATATCCTGGGACATCACCATTATATATATTTTTTGGTGTCTAGTCCTTTGTGTTATCTGGGATAAAGCACCATTAGCGTATGGTTATTACCTTTCTCTCAGCCCTGTTCTAGGATTTTTTATCTTTTTCCTGGAACGTTATCATTCATATATGGAGGCTGGAAAGGTTTTTTAATGGACTGTGGTTCCACATCTTGTCTCAACATATGAGAATTGTCTTTTCTGTTTTATCATTTTTTATGTTTTTATTTGTTTATATTTTTGTGGCAATAAATTGATTTTTTATACAAATCACACTATGGAGACTACAATTTTTTTCCTATGAGGAAATCTCCCCCTTGGTTGCGATTGATGAGCCGGACATCAGCAGGAACTGAAAAAACTCTCTCTGGATGCGAATGAAGAGCTGATTATCGGTAGACTTTGATTCCAAGGCGAATTACCCCTGCAGGGGTTTATTCTTCTGGTGAGTGGGGGATCTTGTGGGGGAACACAGAAGTCACGTTGGAGATTGCACGAGGAGCACTTTAGTCACATCTTTTGAACTTTTTATAATTGCACTGTTGAAGAGATTTTTTGGGAATTTGGACACTATTTTTGTATTTTTTGTTATTTACTGTTTTTTTAAGAGACCCTTTGCTTTTTTATATATATATATTTTTTTATATATATATTCTTTCTTCTTTTTTGTACACATTTTTTTGCCCTTTGTTTTTTCAGCTGCACTTTTTTGATATATATTTTTTGATATAATTTTTTATATACTTATATACCATACTATTAATATATTTTTGTTTTTCCATATATATATGCTTATATTAGCATATTGCATGCATAGGTTGTATAATCTGAATTTTGTATTGTGAATTTTAATTTTATTAAGCACATTTATATACACCTTATATTTGGTTTTTTGCACATCTTGGCGATAATGCGACTTTAGGCAAAAAATTCTTGCATATGTATCTATATTAGCGTTTACACTTACAGTTTGCATGTTTGGGATTATAAGCTCACTAGCACATTTACATACGCCTCTTACTGGGAATTTGCCTACTCAAACCACACTTCGGCATTTATGCGATTTTAGGGAATACTGTCTCTTAGCGATACAGATACAAAAAATTCTTTTTGGTTTCTAGTTTGTTGTCTGGTTTCGTTTTTTCCTTTTCTGTTGCTTATTGGAATTATTTGTTAATCCCAGGAACATATCTTTAGTAGGAACTTTGTTGTTTTTTTGGGAATTCTGAGTAGCTTGTGAATTTCAAATTGCAGATTGGTAGTTTTTTGGGGGTTATGCCTCCCTTTATTATATATATATTCTTCTAGATGAATACATGATATATTCAGAATTATATATTGATATACATACATATAAGGAGTTTTACTTGTAGGTAGCGCCAATCACCCTGGTTATCATATTGTTTTATTTTTTGGAGGAAACACCTTTTGGAGTTTCTTTCTTTTGTGGGTGGCAGCAACCTAATGATATAACTAGTATTTAGCCGTAGCCACTGTTATTACTATCCTCTCTTACTTCCCACCGTTGTCGAGCGCGGTTTTTTCCTTTATTTTTATTCCAAAGTTATATGTGTCAGCAGCTTGTACAAACGAGCATGTTTCCGAACTCCACCGTTCTGGCCTCTCCCCTACATGTGACGACACAAGGCTAATCACGTGTCTTCCTCAGGGGGATCTGATTGGATGTTGGAGAGTACTAGAATATATACTATGCCATTAAAATGTAGCCGTAATATGCGCCATTTTGTTGTAGGTGTAATCCAATGATAACCACAACCGCAGCCATATTAATGAAGCTGCAAGTTGCCACCATAGGCACCATTTTATTGTGGTTCTACCTGAAAGATAAAACACATCTGCGGCCATATAAATAAAAAACGCCAGTAACAAAGCTAATTATAAATAATATGCAGAACTTCACTAAATAGAGGACAGGGAGGACACATAAGAAGGAACATACCTGGGGAGAAATAAATAAATACAATACATATGATATATTCCCCATTCAACAACTAGTAATTACAATAATAGCCCATTTATAATTCCTCTAATAGCAAATATAAATGAAATGTATACCCTTTACTAAAAAACAACACTTGCTCCATTATGCGAGGGCCACTACTTCCAACAAGCGTTAGTTATCACCTGCCCTCGAAAACCTTCTCTGATCATTGCATTGAGCTATTCCATTGCCACATAACTGTTATAAACAGGATGCCATTATAGTGGTAATTTGATTTGGTCTGTAATTTCATCAGTAAAAGTTAATTTGGCTGGCAGCCTGACCCTTGCTGCTGGCTAGACAGACTCAAAATAATCATCACTGTATGCTGAGCTACTTTGCATGGCATAACAATTTGTGATATGATGACATGGCACTGCATCTTCCCCATAATAGTCTTCTAGCACTATTTCAACACAGCATTGAAGTGTTGAAACTCTCTGTGTTTATGTGTTCCATTTTATGACTGTCTGCCTGTGGTCTTTACTGCTATACCTTTGCAGTTATCATTGCCATGATGGAAGCTCCCTGTTGACTTGTAGTTCCTAAACATTCTATGTCTATCTGTGTCAATGACACATAGATATGTGGCAGCAAATCAAGTTGCTCATATGTAGGCTTTAGATATTGGAGTAATTTTTGAAAAGTAAAGTACAGGGAAATAGAACTGTTGCCCTTTTAAATCTGTAGAAATCTGTGTGTATGCCACGTTGTGTTGCAGCTTTTTTGTTAGATTCTTTTTTCCAGCTCAGTTTTCTCTTTTACCATTACTGCCCTTTTAAATCTGTCAAGTTTTTGTATCATGAACAGCAGGGAACAATGGACAGCTTTTGGGGATATGGAGAGGGTTCTGAAGAGGAGGAACCTACAGACGCAAAGTGGATATCCAGGGCAGAGAAAAAGCATGTTTCTAGTGTCTAGAGCAGGGGTGGCCAACCAGTGGCCCGGGGGCCACATGTGGCCCGCGGAGCCCTTTGATGTGGCCCGCGATCTCCTGCTCTGGAATGGCGGGTTAGTAAGCCCAGATCGCAGGTTGCCAACCAGTCATACCACAACATCAGTGTTGTAAATGAAGCTTGTGGTAGAGGAAGAAAACGGCTGCAGAGCAGAGCCCATAAGCTGTTGCTTCCTGTACAGCGCCGGGCCAGGCAGAGTCTATGGCAAGGTTCAGTTAACCCACAGGATAGACACAGGTGCACTACCCTGCATCCACGGTGTGGGTAATCAGTGTGAAAGCCGTTTAGGCCCTTTTCACGCGATCGGCCCTACCCAATCGGACCTTTTGTCCGTTTACTCCTGCCTGCCTCCAATCCAGTCCTAAAAATCTGATAAAAAAAAATAAAATAGAAGTAGCTCGCCCCCTTCCATCTGGGTGGATCGGAGGGTCTGTAGAGTAGTCGTGACCTGTCATCTGCCCGCTCCGCTCATTGTGGCCTGCGACTGGTTACCAAGCTGCTTAAGTGGCCCTCGCTCTTAAAAAGGTTGGGCACCCCTGGTCTAGAGAAACAACATAGGTGCTAGTACTGAAATCAGGGACTGGGGCAATTATTATAGGCACTGGAATTCAGGTTGAAGATCAGTGCAGAATAAGTACAGATACTCTACTTTGCCAGCAAGTTGAAGAGAGACATCACTGGGGGCCACGGCCACTGGAAGTACCTTGTCTGTAATAGAGCCCCTATTGATGGAGATGGGTTTGGCTACAGGACAACTCCCTGGTTGCGAAAATTTGTGATTGCCTTGATGGCACTTCTGATACCAAAAAAGATGGACAACTGTTGTCAGGTTCAGGCTCGTAGTCAGGATAGGTGGCAGATAAAACCCAGAGGTCCAAGAGGAATTATAGCTAGAGACAACAGCAAACAGTCCTGATGTAAAAACTGGCTCAGTGGTACAAGGGACATGTCTCATTCAATGTAAGTACTATCCCTGGTTCTGATCTAAAAAAAAAAAAAAAAAACCTAGGCTATGAAATCAATGGGATTTAGCTGACTTCGAGTTTGAGGTGTTCCAACTTCAAGAAAAATATGCGTAGACCTGAGAATTAATTTGTTTTAGTAGGTACTTTTTTTGCTCCATTGGTAGAAAACATATTCAAAATTCATAAAAATGGTGATGATCATGAGACTCACAGAGAGAGATTTGCTAAAACTGGAGGATGCAAAATCTGGTGCAGCTCTGAATAGAAACCAATTATCCTCCAGGTTTTTTGTTTTTTCAAAACTTAAAGAGGAAGTAAACCCTGATGAGTTTACTTCCTCTTTCATTCCCTGCAAAGGCAAAGCATAATGGACTACTATGCATCGCATAGTAGCCCATTATGTGTCACTTACCTGACACAGGAGCCAGCGAAGTCGCCGCTGTCCCATGTAGTCCACCGCATCCATCTTGTTGGTGGGGTCACGCAGCTCCGCCGCTGTCATTCGGCGAAGCCGCGATGATGTCACTCCCGCGCATGCGCACAGGAGTTGACACGCGCGGCAGCTCCATTCTTGGAAATGCCGTGCTCAGTGCGCCTGCGCGCCGCTGTCTACGGCGCATGTGCCGTAGACAGCGGTGCCCGTTTTCGGGCAAATATCTCCTAAACCATATAGGTTTAGGAGATATTGCTTGGACCTACAGGTAAGCCTTAATCTAGGCTTACCTGTAGGTCAAAGTGGTTTGTAAGGGTATACAACCACTTTAAATAAACAAGCTGAAGTTAGAAGCTGATTGGCCACCATGCACAGCTGCACCAGATTCTGCACTCCAGTTTTAGCAAATCAACCCCAAAATGTTCATAGCATGTGAGGTGAAACTGAATATAAACAAGCTGTGGGAACACTTTTTATGTTGTTCATTGTATCATCATGAAAAGAAAGATGTAAAATTTCCTAAATAGTTGTGTGTCAGCTAATAAAATTATTCACTTCACTTATCCTTCAAGTAAAAACCACTAGATGGCTCCACAAGCTGTAGCATAAAACTTGCTAAAACGTATTGATTTTCAGTGAAACAAAAGAAACCACGTCTCAGGTTTATTTTATTAATTGAAAAGAAAGCAGAAATCTACATAAATGGACATTTCTATGTATTGACTAATGTGACTTGAGAAATACAGTGAATCAGATACTACAAACATTACGCACAAACTGAGCTATGCATGGTGCAATGCAAAGTGATACAGAGCCTTATTTGTTTGCTAGGTTTACTGAACAATGCAGTCCTTAGATTCTTCTCTGATAATAAAACAATACGAATTGTTTAATAATACTCAGGTTGCAAAATTGCATAAAACTCTTCAGTGAGTCTGTTATGATAAAATCAACGTCAAAGTCAATTTACCAAATTGCGAGGTGCCTACTTGAGGAGCACTAGAAATGGAGCCAAGGAAGTAGTAATAAAATAACACTTCATGAGATAAAATAACAAGGTATAAGATAATTAAGCTATAAAAAGTGGATACTAAGCGATAGTTATGTTTGTCAAGTGAAAAGTGTTAGCCTAAAATTATCATTGAATAAAATAAGAGTTAATATAACTATTCCATTTTAGTGAACTGACCCTTTCATCCATTGCATGACTTCATTAAATGCTCTATGATTCTGGTTCTTGGATAGCAACTCCTGTTTTTGAGGCTATATATGATGTGCACATGCAACATTATTTCTGCTAAGACAAGAGCAAAGCAAAGGAAAGCTACAAATATCACAGTGGTGAGAGGCCAAGCAGTCCAAGACAGAATGCTATTACTGTACAGGGTCCAGGATGACATGAGAGCGGGGACTGAAATTAGCAGGCCAATCACCTACAGATGTGATAATATCTACAAACCATAAGGTTGTTTAGTTTGGTAAAAATAAGTACATTTGCTTGTGTTCAGCTATTAACAAAGTTACCTACATGGGAATCTTTATTATTGTACACAATTATTTCCAACGTCCTGAGCTCCGAAAACAAGGACACCTTTTATGACAAAATGTTGTAGATTGGCATGGAAGGAACACCCTACCAGACACCAAGTCAGGGGCGTGGATAAGGGGGGTCAGGGGTGTTCAAACCCCCCCCCCCCAGAGCATCCTGCAAAATGCCCAGTGTTCCTGCTGTTTAGCCTCAGCATCAGCACAGTAGAAGCAATCAGAGTTTTGGAGTAAAGCAGCCAGCCCCCCTTCTATTGTGAACAATCCCCTCAGTTTAATAAAGGGTCCCCCTGAAAATTACTGTGAGGTCTCAGATGCCGACAATTGACAGTGCACAGTTGAGGGAACTCCTAGACTCCTCCTTGAGGTATCATATGACAAGGGAGACTGGGGATGCAGAAGCTTTCCTGCTTCTGTGCCATGCTGAATCTGAGGTCTGGTAAGTGGGGAGGCATACATTTTCTGTTTTGGGAATGAGGAACTGAGAATTCCAGCCTGGGGGAGTTTCTTTTGATGGAGGTTAAGGAAAGGGGGTGGTTTTGCTTTTGGAGAAGAGGGAAGTTTCTTGTAGAGAAGTTTATAGGGGTTGTTGGCAGGGATTTACTTCTGGGAGGGGAGTTTGATTGGATTTTCTTCATAATTAGGAATCTTTGCTGGGGTAGAGGGTGTTGACTGAGGGAGATATTTTTGCTTTGGGGAGTCGGTTTAGAGACAGAGGGTTTAATTTTTTGGGGGATATTTGAGGGAGGGAGATGTTTTACAGTGGGAATCTTTGCTTGGGGAGGAAGGGTTCTTAGGAAGGAGAGGGGGATTTTTTTCCCTTTAAACAAGATTTTTTGTTTTAATTATACTTAGCTAGGTGGATGGAGCATCGATCCAATGTTGCATCTGTCCCCAGCTGCTTCTAAGACCAACAACAGAGCGATCAAAGACCGTTGATCACTCAGTTGGTGGTCACTGGCAGTGAAATTAAATCCATCCACCCCCCTGCATTGGCAGTCAATTGCAGTGAATTTTAATCTCCCCCAAACCCTCTACATTGGTGATTAATAGCAATGAAAGTTGTTGGTCATTGCAGTGAAAGCTAACCCGACAACCCCCCCCCCCCCCCATCTCCACCTCCCTCCCTGAATTGGTGTTCATGGCATTGAAAGTTAACTTCCTGCCCACCACACACGGTGATTATTCACCTGAATATGTTGCTTTCTCTCCCCAGTCTGGTACTTTACTTGTACTGTGTGCAGTGCTAATTCTGCATCACAGTAAAGCCGCGTACACACGGGCGGACTGTCTGGCCTACTTAGTCCGCCGAAACACATTTCAGCGGACAGTCCGCTCGTGTGTGGGCTTCAGCTGACTTTTTCAGCGTGCAGTCTGGCGGACTAAGTATTTCGGAATTTCCGTAATACAGTCCGTCGGACTCGCATTTCGGCGGACAATCCGCCTGTGTGTGTGCCAGTCCGCCGTACTTTTGAAATGAGCGGACTTTTCCCGCCCGGAGAAAAGTCCGCTCATTTCGCGCGGGTATCCAGGTAGGCGGGGCCCGCGAAGGAGACGTCGTTGGCCCCGCCGCCTGGTATGGACTTAAAGGGGAACCCCAACGCCGAAAAAAAACGGCGTGGGGGTCCCCCCCAAGTCCACAACAGACCCTTGTCCGAGCACGCTACCCGGCCGGCCAGGAAAGGGGGGCGAGCGAGCGCCCGTGTCCGTGTCCGTTCTAAAAGAACATCAAGGGATCTGCGCAAAATGCCTAAAGTCCTAGGGCTCCATGCAACCCATTCTCCCTCTTTGTGGCCCACAAGCTATTGGGCACCATTTAAGCAGTGGGGTACTGGCCACTAGAATGGTTTCCATTGATCTCCATGGTGTTTCAGCAACTGGCACTGAAAGAAAGACTTACTGTGATGCAGAATTAGCACTGCACACAGTACAAGTAAAGTACCAGACTGGGAAGAGAAAGCAACATATTCAGGTGAATAATCACCAGTGTGTGGTGGGCGGGAGGTTAACTTTTAATGCCATGAGCACCAATTCAGGGAGAGAGGTGGAGATGGGGGGGGGGGGGGGGGGCGGGGTTAGCTTTCTCTGCAATGACCAACAACTTTCATTGCTATTAATCACCAATGTAGAGGGTTTGGGGAGATTAAAATTCACTGCCATTGACTGCCAATGCAGGGGGGTGGATGGATTTAATTTCACTGCCAGTGACCACCAATGTGGCGGGGGGGGGGTTATATTACTATTATTGTGGCTACTGACATTGATCTTGGGGGTTATTATTGCACTCACTGACACCAATGTTGGGGGTTATTATTACACTCACTGACATCAATATTGTTGGTTATTATTGCGGCCACTGACACCAAGTTTGAGGCTTATTATTGCACTCACTGACACCAATGTTGGGGGTTATTTGGGGTTATTATTGTGTCCACTGACATCAATATTAGGGGTTATTATTGCATCCACTAACATCAGTGCTAGGATTATTATTGCATCCACGGACATCAATGTTGGGTGTTATTAGTGTGTCCCCTGACACCAATGTTGGGCGTTATTATTACATTCACTGACACCAATGTCTGGGTTATCATTGAGTTCACTGACAACAGTGTTGGGGGTTATTACTGCTTCCACTGACATCAATGTCGGGGATTATTTTTGCACTCACTAAAATTAGTTCTGGGTGTTATTATTGTGTCCACTGACATTAATGTTGGGGGTTATTGTTATGTACATGGACACCAATGTTTTGGGTTATTATTGTGTCCACTGCAATCAGTGTTGGAGGTTATTATTGTGTCCATTGATACCAATGATGGGAATTATTATTACATCCACTGACACAAATGTTGAGGGTTATTATTGCACTTATTGATATCTATGAGTGGGGTTATCATTGCATCCTTTTATACCAATGCTCGGGATTATTATTGCACTCACTGGCACGGGAGCGAGGAAAGTAGTTGACAGTATTCCCTACTTACAAGATCTCCTCATCAGTTTAGAGGCAGGTGTGGAGACAGTTTTATCAGATGGAGAGTGGAAACATCCATGGAAGGTGTCCAACAACTTTCCTCTGAACCATAGCAATTCCATTCAATAATGGAACCTCTCTATGAACTTCTTTGAATCCAAGATTTGTCTAACTACTGTTAGCAGAAAAAGATAATGGAAGAGCCTGTAGATGAGAGGTCTTAGAAGGGAGACATGGAATGACTGATCTTCACATGAGTAGTCAGGTGGAGTTGGGGGTAACTAAATTATTTTATGACAACAAATGTACCCGTGTTAGTTTTGCCACAGTCTCTGTAAAACTGTTTTCACATGAAGATGAAAGGTGCATAGGTGTGGGGAGAAGACAAGAATGTTATCTATGTATACAATAACACAAATAGACAAGAGGTCACAGAAGAATTGTTGATTACATTTTGGAATACTTTCGGGGGGGGTAACATAACCTAAATCACATCATGTCATTTATATTCATTATCAAGTTATTTGTTATACCTGTCCCAGGAGTTGAAGGCCATCTTCTACTCATCCCCCTTGTGAATCCTAATTCACAAGTCTGTTGAATAATTTTGAAATTAGAGGAAGAGGATATTTATTTTTGACTGTGATGATTTTAAGTCCTTTGTAATCAAAGGCAGAGGGGATCCATCCTTGTTTTAAATGTAGAAGACATCTTGAAACGATTGGTATTGTGGTGGGAGCATTGGAATGGATGATAGAACTGGCCAGCGTGATGTAGAAAGGTGACAGGACCTTGAGCAAACAGGTACTGTGACATTGTTTCTCCCAGGACGAAATATGTCCAGAGTTCCAGTCCAGATGTGGAGAGTGTTTTTGCAACCAAAAGAGGTCTAGATTAAAGTGATTGTAAAGTATTTTTTTTTTTACTCTTAAAATAACATACATGTTATATTTATCTGCTCTGTTGCAGTGGAATTGCACAGAGCAGCCCAGAGCCTCCTCTTCTCGGGTCCCTCTTCAGCTCTCTTATCCCTCTCTCCTGTTGAGTGCCCCCACAGCAAGTAGCTTGCTATGGGGGCACCCGAGCTGAGTCACAGCTCCCTGTTGTCATGGCTGTTTTTATATCTCACTTAAATGACTAACGATACAAGAAAATAAGTGATTAAACCTTTGTCTACATAAGAATAAAAATGAACGATAACAGTGCGAAAAGATAAACAATTACCTTTATTTATACAGAAAAGAAACTTTAGAATAATTAGAACTTATCATATAACTCAAGTGATGTTACAAGTACAGAGCTGCTTAGGCTGCCAAGATAATTTAGGTCATATGCTTACAACAAACATACACTTTCAATATATTTATCAATATTTCAAGATAAGTCCTAAGAAAGAAATAATTAGAAACAGAAAAGAGGCATAATAAAAAGGAGGGGGAGAGAGAGGGGGGGAGAGAGAGGGGGGAGAGAGAGGGGGAGAGAGAGAGAGGGAGAGAGAGAGAGAGGGAGAGAGATACAAGTATACGTTACATGGACTTCCGGTGGTCTGGAATTCAAGAGGGGGCTCAGCTAATTCTTTCCCTATTTTATATGCATTCTCGGCCAATCAGAAGATGGAACGCACCCATTGGCTCTGATTGGTTCAGGATGGCTCACACTCTGATTGGTTATAATTTCAAGCCCAGTTGAGCATCAAACTTCCGATGCCTCTATGAGCAACTTCCTTTGATCTCTGACCCTGCCAGTTCCGACTTAAGACCGGTTTAATTATCTCTGGATTTACAACCGTCAGCCCTCTTTGATACAACATAAATTAGCATTTAAAAGAGGCACTATATCTGAAATGGCCATCTCTGGGAACAATAGGGTAACTTAGATACTGTACAAACAGCCGACCAACAGGTTTGTGTGTTTGAGATACCAAGAACAGTAAATATTCTAGTATACATGTTACACATATATATATATATATCTAAAACAGGGCATAGTAAGTTAATTGGTCCTCACAAAAATTTCTTTTAAGCTCTTTGATATAAATATTATCCTTCAAAATCGCTACCACAGTTCCCCCTGAAGTTCATTCTTGAACTGACACCCTGGTTCAGTGATTTTGTACCCACCCACAACAGCCCAGAAGCCCCAATCCTTCCCCACCACCACCACGGCCTCCTCTGTCTTTCTTGAACACGCCGCAACTCCTCCATGTAGGCTTGAGACAGCCAAAAGAAATCCTGGTGTCCTTGAGACTTCCCATCCAAACCATGAGTGTCTGTACTGCAATGTTCCATCGCCCCTCTGCCTTGGAAGAGCGGAACTCCCACATTGAGAGCGGGATCCTGACATATCTGGTCCTGTAACGGTTGCTCCAATTGGATCGGACCACGAGACAGCACTTTTCAGCATGGTGAAGGGCAGTTCAGGAGAGTCCTATTTGTTGCACATTTGTCTCAAGAGATGACTTATCTCAAGGATGTATTCTGGTGGTGGTTGGGTGAGCCTCCGGACAGTCGTGCATGAATGCAAAAAAAACAACAACAAAAAAAGGTAGAATGTCAGTGTACAGATAGTGGAGGAATGCCAGACAGGAGCAGCGGGTTGGCCATTGAGACCCAATACTTATGAGGGGTGCAATGTGGACGAGTATAGTGGGCTCCCCACAGGGAATAGAGTCCAAGCAACAGCCAGTATCATCCATGGCCCTTGATGGTAGGGATAGTCAATACTGCCTGTTATTGCCAGGTCCCTGGGTTCACCACACCTGCTCGTGGTGCTCAGGTTAAAGCAGGAAGTAGAATTATATTAAGGCAGAAATGGTAAAGCCTTCCAATTTACAGCTCATCTCTGCTATTCCAACAAGCGTTCCAGAAGACAAATACATTTTACTTTTAAAGATATAGAAGAACATTATCAGCTAATTGACTGGTATCATCACTTAAAGTAATTAAAGATAAGAAGATGAAATAAAGAAAGTAGGAACAAGAAAATAAAATAAGCAAAAAGAATAAAAAACACATACAGGTTTAATGCTACTTCAACCCAGATGTCAAAGAACATTGAATCTACATTCATAAAAAAACGAACAATATATAACTGACCCGAAAAATTATTACAAGGTGCCCTGAAAAATGATACATTGCCACTGTTACCGCAGCAACTTAGCAAAAAATGTAAAAAGAGGAACAAAAGAATAAAAACAGGTGACTCCTCTCCCATATTAGTGATCAACAGGTGAACCGGATCACTGTCACAAAAAATTTACAAGTCTGGTACAAAAAATATAAAAAAAAAATAAAATAAAAATAAAAAAAGGAGAGAATAAAACAATGGTTGCCAAAAAAACTTTTAGAATTTAGTCAAACCCGACTGCAGTTTGTTGCTCAAATTGTCTTAGAGGCTTTTCCCAAAATAACAAAAAGAAAAAAATATAGTTCAAGGGTCCTCTTTTAAATGCACACAATACTCTACATCGGTCTCTTAATAGCTACCCACATCAGGACAGCAACAGGGTGGAGTTTACTAGAAGCTGTGGCCCTAAGGTGGTACCTGAATAAACTTTTCCCATTAAGAAACCTTAGTTGGAGATATTTAGATTAACCTCTTTTGATTGTGAGCTCACCCAAATAGTCCACTTCACTCCTCCTAAGACATCCGGATTTCCAGCTCTCTTAATACCTCCTCCCATGCTCAACATCAAGATCGCTCCAGAACCTCTGGAACTCCACCATCCCTGTATGTCCAGTCAGCTCCTACCCTGAACACCACTAGGTGATCCCTAAAAAAAACTTTTATTACGGGAAGCCTACCCCGCCTCCACCTAAAATGTTACCTCAGCCAGCTCCCTATTCCCAGCCGCTATTATTTTTGTACCACCCTCTTCTCCTTAGATCATAAACCCCTTGATCAGGGCCCTTCTATTTACGCCCTGCACAGACTGTTGGCACTAAATTTAAATCTAAATTCTGTTGCCCCAAACCACCCAACTTTTAACTCCTCCCGAATCCCAATGGAGGTTTCAATAGGGATGTCAGGATTTTTTTATAAAACCTTTTCTCTGGGGTAATAGGGGTCCACCCTTGTGTCCCTGCTATATCTATTACCAGACCAGGGGAAGATGTGCAATAGACTCCCTGAGGTAGTGTACCATGCTGAGAACAGTTCAACCCGTATAGCAGCATAGAGGGCATCACTGGACGTTTGATACCAGCACCGATACCCTTGTCTCAGGTCTCGATTATTTTTAACTTTAAGACTAGTTGGGACACTACCCCGGCCTCCATTGGACCTGATCCCCCTCCTGTGCCAGTATTGTTGTCTTTTCCCATAGCACAACACCTTCCTTTCTCTAGCACTCATCAGTACCAGTCATCTGAGGCTGTCCAGACTCAAACCATCAGAACAAGATGGACTCCAGGGTGTAACACCGTAGAGTCTGATAGGATAGCACCCAGATTGACCACAATATCTGCACAACGTTCCATCCCTGCCATTAGGGATGCGAACAGTGCAAGTTAGATTTTTTTCCATGATCCTGGAACGGAGTCATTAACCAATCTATTACGACTCATAGGCAACCTGGATACTACCCCCTGCCTGCTTATCCTTGCAAAGTGATGCTGGACAGAGCAAGTTGGTTTTACTAACCCCTTCCCTGATATGTAGCACAAGACCTCCCAATGTGGTCCAGAGTATGTCCAGCTCCGTAGTGTTATAAGGTACCCAGTGCCCCACCTCCAACTCCGAAGGCAGTCTCCCTTAACCCTCTCTTTTATCCTAAGTATGGGAAATGTTCTGAGTACCCGAATTGAAACCACCTGCCAACAGGTACACCTTCTCCCTCCTTTATCAATTTGGTAATCAGACCATGTTATCCTTCACTGATACAAAACAAACTGTCCACACTCTTTAGACCGGACTCCCATGAATGACAGTGGCATAGTGCAACACTGGTCTTCTTGGCACGCAGGCCATTGACCACTAGTTAAGGTACACTAGGACAGGGAGGACACTGATAGGTATTAACTGATGAGAATACAGCATGCCCACACATATATCCAAAGTGAGGGTCCTTGGAACAGCCAAGAGCACCCCATACAAACTTCCAGCACAACTTTTCTCCAGACTGAACCCAAACTATATAATACGGGGCCAGACCTATACACTTTCAACTTGTATACAATCTGGCATATAGTATGCAAACTACACATCTGCAGGTAAATCGCATGCAAGGAAATTGGAGAATAAAAATTGCATAATGTATATCCAGCTCGAGGAACTGTTGCTACCCGACACAACTTGCCAACAGGCAAAGAAAAATCCTTTGCAGGACTAAGGCGCTGTGATCACTGAACAGTAGTAGGTACACAAGCCGACCGGTGTGCCTTGAAACACACCAATATTCATTAGGTAATTGATAACAAATAGCCACATAAAAGCAAACAAACCGGAAACTCTAGGGAAAAAAAATAGGATTGCATGGTGACACAGAAGGAAACAGTTGTGAACTGCACTTGGGGACACCCAGATAGCTAGGCACATTAACATACCTTAGCCTAAGGCAAAAAGCTAAGCTTGCAAAGAAAGCAGTGGCTGTGTGTATCTAATTACAATGACAGCAGGGGGGGTGAAGCAGTCTTTAACACAAGTCTTGTGAGATAACATCTAATTGCTGACCCTTACCAGTTAAATCCATGGAACTACAAGTATCAACATGGCTAATCAGTGGTGCAAAGAAACTCGTTCATTCCAGAGCTTCATACATGTTAGATCAGAACATACCACACCCACTCAGGTAGTCCGAAACACAGCTGATTGGGCTAACAAATAGAAGCACCCACTAGATATCGGTGCTGAAACCAGGAAAAAGAAAAAAATCGTCTATGGTGATGGTGATTTTCTTTGTTCTGTAAGCCAGGAAACCCAATTATTGAATCTGAGGGATAAAAACACCAATAAAATAAAACAATAATCAATTTTTCGCTTAAAAAACTGGTTATATACCTGTGATAAGAGATTAGCATGTTAAACCAATATACATCACATTACATTACATAAATAGTGCACTTTTTTTTTAAAAATACCCAAAAAATTGTTGAGCTCAACTCATTAATATGTATTACTTAGTACATATTAATACCACGTGGATTTTTGTTTTATGGTATACCAATAATTCCCCAAAAAAAAATGTATTCACCATGGTGAGATAGAAAAAAATTAGCAACTTGTAATAAACCTTTTTAGCGGTTACCAATTCATCTCGCAGACCTGTCCTTTCTGGAAAAAAACAAACACAATTTAGTAAATGCACCTTTTCAGTTCATTAGTACAAGTCTTGGCTCAGGTCATTTGCATGTCAATACAGTTTGCTTTACATTTTCACTGACCTGGTCAGAAAGAAGGGGGGTCATTAGAATGGGCTGTCAGCAACTGAGAACAACTTTACAGGACACATCAGTATTGCATACTCCACACCCACACTCACACAATTAGATCAAAGATGACCTCCAGATATCACACCTATTAACATGTTTTCTATCAGAACCTGTACTTCTTGTTAAACCCATAACCTCTGTTTGGTAAGTTTGAAATTCTTTCCGAGATCCATCCCATTTCATTCACCCCTTCTCCGCCTGTATGGGGGCAATAAAAAACTCTTACCTTCCTGGGATTTATTCTTGCAGAAACACCAGGAATGGAACATTGTTGGTACATACCTTAAGTGTGGAGGATGTCCCCCTGAATTCAGACATACCCAAATCCCTTGCTCTGTTATCTCCTGGGCAGCTGAAGTCCTATGGCCGTGTCATCTTAGTGCGATGAGCACAGTACAGATCTTCCCGTACATTAAGTTTCTTACAATACCTCTTTACAGTCCACCGATCCCAATCTTGCATATATAACCCAAGGCCCATATTTATTACCCATCCTTTATGGACGATGGACCTTGATTCCCCCAACCTTTTTACCGGTTGTCTTTACCCCAGAGGTAGCTACTCTCTGGCCAAGAATTGGGTTGACAGGCCCCGCCCCTGTCATCGTTGCTGCTTTTTTTTCACTACTTGTCAGAACAGTTTTTTTTTTCCTCGGGCTCTGCGTACAGAGAACCCGGCGCGTTACTTTTTTTGGAGCGGTTAAGGTTTGCGCCTTTTATCACTATAACCGGCCCCGCATCTCCGATTATTGTACACGGCCTGTGCGGGCTGCTAGCGTACTACTCCGAATGTTCCCTGTTCTGACTATAGTCCTTCAAAAAATTAGCCTGGAGATTATCCAAACTATAATAGTTCAATCTCCCCGTGGACTTTTCTGAGGTATTTTAAAACAAATGCTTAATGAAGGGCTAGTACTTCTGTTATCTCAATGATTGGCATAAACTTGTAGTACAGGAGGCCATCCACTGAGGCACACCTCATTTCTATATGATTTGTAGCATTTATAATGTTTACAGGTCTAATTACAAAGCTTACCATCCACAGTTAGCAGTTTACAAAAAGACCGATTCATACTAGGGCTGAAACAACTAATCGGCCATGAAATCAATTGACTACTACCTTCACAAATCGATCAATCGGCCAGTAACATAATGGGGTTAAAGAAACAAAATCGAGCCCTCTATTGTACAAAAAAACAACACTTTCACAGATCTACAGTACAAATTAACCCCTTATAGTAGTGACTATCTGCTCCTCCTGCACCACAAAGGGAATCCTGCCTCAACGCAAAAAGGTGCCTTTTTGGTTCAACCCACTTTAATGGAGAGGCTGCAGAAAAACATGCAATGCGCCCCTGCAGCAAGCCGTGTCCTCCAATCTGACGTACAACAAACTGGCTAAAAGAAAATGCAAATCGCAGCAAAATCGCATGCATGAAAATCAAAAACGCACAGCAAAAAGCACTGCAGAAACAGATCAAAAGCAAACTGCATAGGCCTGCACCAAGCTCCATGCTGGCCACACATATCAACTCTCAGGCGAGAAAACATTGACGAAAAATCCATTTACATTCGCTGAATGTTTGAAATTTAACTTGTTTTTAACATCCTGTTTTTAAAATCAACGTAATTTCTGAACGAAAACCACACACACCGCCTAAAAATTCCTTTGACCAAAAAGTTCCCTATTCTCTCCAAATCTTCCCATCACTGTAGTTGCAAACAAACATTGATCCGCCTCTGTCTGCCACTCTGTTCCCTAACCATATAGATGGTTGTTTACATTCACCACTGCATAGAAATATTTAAGAACAAACCGCCTCTTTCTTCAAACCCCACATATTAACCAAATCATACACCATGCTTTCCCCAAGGCTATCAGGACATTAATCGAAAAAATAATCGCCCAACCAATCGATTATGAACACAATCGTCAGTTGCAGCCCCAATTTATACACACAAGATCATTCCGTGCGACTTAGGCTCTGTTTCCACTAATGCAACTTGCCATGCGACTTTGGACACAAAGTCGCATTACAAGTCCCAGCTAATTGATTTCAATAGCACTAGTCCCAATTTATGCGACCCAACGCTGCAATGACTATGAAAAGGTACCTGCAACACTCCTATGCGACTCCGGATGCGACTCCGACCCAGAGAGTAAATTTGGATCAAAGTTGCATTCAAAGCCACACCAAAGTCACCCCGCACAGTCACACTCTAAATCATGAGACTCTGGAGTTGCACAAGTGGAAACACAGCTCTATGCCCACCTGTGTGTGTCTCCATTACAACGATTGGCCTAATCTCATTCAAAGGGTCAACTGAAATTGCTTTCTGGCAGAGACACATCCTTTTCTCAGAGATTCCAAATTTCACCATTATTCGCACGTACAATTTCATTTTATAAATATCCACATTATTCAAAATCAGTCTCATTAAAGTATTAGTACAGACAAAAGGTTATATAAATATAAACAATGTTCAAAAGAAGCTTGTTAGTTTGATGGTCCTACAGGGAAGACAAACATACAAACAATGACATAAAAATTCTTACCGTTTCTCGAGTTTGTCTTGCCTTCCACATACAAACGTTAAGCTTCCTCACACGGGGCACCATCTGTCATGGCTGTTTTTATATCTCACTTAAATGACTAACGATACAAGAAAATAAGTGATTAAACCTTTGTCTACATAAGAATAAAAATGAACGATAACAGTGCGAAAAGATAAACAATTACCTTTATTTATACAGAAAAGAAACTTTAGAATAATTAGAACTTATCATATAACTCAAGTGATGTTACAAGTACAGAGCTGCTTAGGCTGCCAAGATAATTTAGGTCATATGCTTACAACAAACATACACTTTCAATATATTTATCAATATTTCAAGATAAGTCCTAAGAAAGAAATAATTAGAAACAGAAAAGAGGCATAATAAAAAGGAGGGGGAGAGAGAGGGGGGGAGAGAGAGGGGGGAGAGAGAGGGGGAGAGAGAGGGGGAGAGAGAGAGAGGGAGAGAGAGAGAGAGGGAGAGAGATACAAGTATACGTTACATGGACTTCCGGTGGTCTGGAATTCAAGAGGGGGCTCAGCTAATTCTTTCCCTATTTTATATGCATTCTCGGCCAATCAGAAGATGGAACGCACCCATTGGCTCTGATTGGTTCAGGATGGCTCACACTCTGATTGGTTATAATTTCAAGCCCAGTTGAGCATCAAACTTCCGATGCCTCTATGAGCAACTTCCTTTGATCTCTGACCCTGCCAGTTCCGACTTAAGACCGGTTTAATTATCTCTGGATTTACAACCGTCAGCCCTCTTTGATACAACATAAATTAGCATTTAAAAGAGGCACTATATCTGAAATGGCCATCTCTGTGAACAATGGGGTAACTTAGATACTGTACAAACAGCCGACCAACAGGTTTGTGTGTTTGAGATACCAAGAACAGTAAATATTCTAGTATACATGTTACACATATATATATATATCTAAAACAGGGCATAGTAAGTTAATTGGTCCTCACAAAAATTTCTTTTAAGCTCTTTGATATAAATATTATCCTTCAAAATCGCTACCACACTGTGTACATTCACACATGGAGCCCCCGTTTCTGCCCTGCCCCCTCTTACTTCTGATTGGCTAACTGACTTTGATTGATAGCAATGGGAGCAAATGGCGCCACTGCTGTGTCTCAGCCAATCTGAAGGAGAGTCTTGGATGGACAAGGAACTCAATGATGGACATCGCTGGAGGAAGATTGGGCTCAGGTAAATACTAGGGGATGCTGGAGGGGGGCATAGAATAAATTAAGATAAAAAAACATAGAATACATTAAGATAAAAAAACCTTCTGACTTTACAACCCTTTTAAGGGAATTAGTAAATTTAGGACATTTCAGAAAGGAAATCTCCTTTTGATGTAATGCTGCAATGTGCAAAACTATGGAAGATGTCTGAAACTAGATGGGACCTACAGACAAAATATAACTGTAAACTGTGGACACAGAGAGAAGGGATGCCAGAGAGATCAGAGGAATGCTCAAATCAAAAGGCAATGACTGTTAGATTAAGTTTCTGGCTGCTCTGTAATTAATGTATGCAGAAAGGTGATAAGTGTTCAGGTTCCACCAGATGGAGAGAAGACAGCTGAAATGGATAACAGGTCTAGGGCACCTCCCTTCAAATCAAATAGATCCAAGAGTTGACTGGACAGATAGGGCAGGTCTTCAGCAGATGGCCTTTGCAACACAGTAGCAGCGTAGCCCCAAATTGCAGCATCAAATGTGCTCTTTGGGAGTGATGCATGTTTCCAACAGGATGCATAACTGAAACTTAAATTGGGCAAGATAGAGTAGATTCACACTTTATTTTGAAAAATGGGGGAGAGATGGCCAGAAAAAGGACAGCATAGTCTAGATCTTTTGATCTCTCCTTCCTGGCACCAAACATCTATCTGATTGCATGATGGGACTTGTAGTTTTGCAACAGCTGGAGAGCCACAGGTTGAGCAACCCTGATCTAGAGTGGTAGGGATGGATCTACTAGCCACTTCTTTATGCATTCAGATAATCCCTGCCAGAATGTAGTGCTAGGGGCTTCATTGTTCCAAGTGACTTCTAAGGGAGGCCAGCATACAAAATTGAACTGCATAGTGGCCTATAGTCATACCCTCCTGATAATGCAGGAAAAGTTCTTCTAGGCTTCAGTGAGGTCATCGAGTCATGACAGGGGAGAGGCCTATGCCAAGGCTTTACCAGAGAGTAACAAAATCATATTTAGCTATTTTGGAGTGGTCGGTAGGGAATTTATAGACCAAAAGTTCAAAGTGAATGAAGTTCATTCATATTAAGCCCCCCACATGATCGGACATTCCGACAACAAAATCCGTCGGATTTTTTCCGCTGGATTTTGTCCAAAACTGGTGTTGCATACACACGGTAGGACAGAGTTGTTGGAAAATCCGATCGCTCGGAACGTGGTGACGTTCATTTGTTGCGACGGGACTATGTTGCGGCTAGTAGCCAATAGCTTTGGTCTTGTAATTTAATCTGAGCATGTGTGGCACTTTGTCCGATCGGAATTCTCTACAAACGATCGGAAAAAGTCCGATCGGATTTTGTTGTCGGGAAATTTGAGGTCCTGCCCAATTTTTTTCCGACGGAAATTCAGAGGGATAAAGTCCACACACGATCGGATTTTCCGACAATATAATCCGATCGGACCTTTTCCATCGGAATTTCCAACTGTGCGTACAGGGCATTAGAGGTATAAAAATGCAGAATAGACTATCTCAGGAACTAATTCTAGCCTGCTCAGTATTATTCTTTTTTTACTATAACAGGCTATTAACGGATCAGGAAGGAATTTTTCTTCTCTTTTGGAGCAAATTGGACCATGCTTTGTAGTGTTTCTGCCTTCCTTGTGATCAATTGGCATATAGGGTCCTGTATTTGGAGGTTTTAAATGTATTTATTTATTGATTTTTTTAATTTTTTTCATCTCGACGGACTTGTGTCTTGTATAATATATACACCTAATTTCAATTGAGAAAGATCGGTGAAAACTATTTTACTATTTGAAAGAATACAAATATAAGATACTTTACATATTATAACAAATAAAAGTGATATTGCATAACATAACTCTCTAAACCAAGATAAAATGCTGTGAAGGCGTCAGATAATTGGCTTGATGAAATTAAACATATCGTGGCCACATTGGTGATGGGGGAACCACTATTATGGTCTTTCCTGGCTGTATTTCTGTTACAGGCATTCAGCAAACTTCAGCCTTTTCACTCATGAATTATGCTTTACTGATGTAGGAAAAAAGGCCTTTCAGTATGTATTGTAAAAGTATCACATTTATTATTTTACTAAATGTCTGTCAGGAGGAAATGAAACAATACATCCATCTGTATAGGAAGAGATAATGAGCACAACATGTTACAAGAATATACGACTACCCACATTCATGAATATGTTGGAACAAGCAGTGTTCATATATCAAAACAACAAAGCAAAAACCCTGTGAAATGCCCAGAAAACATTTTGGAGGGTGGTGTGTAATATCAATTCTTGGTGCTCTATCTATAGCAGTTAGTGTTTTTGTTTTTAAAAATCCATTTGCTCACTGTTGTAAAGTCTACGGTATAGAGTCCAGTGGAATTGAAAGGAAATTATACTTAGATGTTGTTTTACTGGTAAACACATTTACATTTTTTGTAAGTGGCATAAGTATTATTTAATTATGTTGTACATTTTTTGTCGTGTTGTACTGTTATTATTATTATAACTGTAGATTGTATTAAGCGCTACAGCTTTTTTATAGGTCATAGTGGATGTGGGCTAGATAGGTAGCTTTAGTCATTGGCCATTTGGCCTTAAAAGACTTCATTGAATTTGGATTGGATTGAAGACCTCAAGTTTTTTACTGTATAAATCCGGTCTGAAAGTCATGCTTCTATGAATTTTCCTCACACCCATGAAGTTTAACCACTTAAGACCATTTTGCTGGACAAAGACCAGAGCACTTTTTGCAATTCGGCACTGCTTCGCTGTAACTGACAATTATTCGGCTCCCAAACAAAATTGAAGTTTTTTCCACAAATAGAGCTTTCTTTTGGTGGTATTTGGTCACCCCTGTGCTTTTTATTTTTTGCACTACAAAAAAAGTAAACAAAAAAAGCGACAATTTTGAAAAAACGCATTATTTTCTACATTTTGTTATAATAAATGTCCCCAAAAATATATAAAAACATTTTTTTTCCCTCAGTTTAGCCTGATGTGTATTCTTCTACATATTTTTGGTAAAAAAAATAGCAATAAGCGTTTATCATTTTTGCACAAACCAATTGATAGAGTTTACAAAATAGGGGATAGTTTTATGGCATTTTTATTAATAATGTTTTATTAGTAATGGCGGCGATCAGCGATTTTTATCGTGTCTGCGACATTATGGCAGACAGATCAGACATTTTTGACACATTTTTGGGACCATTGTCATTTATACAGCAATCAGTGCTATACAAATGCACTAATTCCTGTGTAAATGACACTGGCAGTGAAGAGGTTAACCACTAGGTGGCACTGTAGGGGTTAAGTGTGTCCTGGGGAATGATTCTAACTGTGGGGGACGTGGCTATGTGTGGCACATCACTCATCTCTGCTCCCGATCATAGGGAGCAGAGATCAGTGACACTGTCACTAGGCAGAACGGGGAGATGCTTGTTTACATTAGCATCTCCCCGTTCTTCCTCTCTGTGAGATGATCGCGGGTATCCCTGCAGACATCGAGTCCACGGGACCCGCGATTCGACTCACGGAGCTTGCCGCAGGCTGGCCCGCAGGCCGCCTCTTAAAGGGCAACGTACTGGTGCGTTAGTTTGCCTGTACGTGCCATTCTGCCGCAGTATATCTGCGTGAGGCGGTCGGCAAGCAGTTAAGGAGAATCTTTCACCGAGCAAATACTATCATGCAAAACAAACCAATATTAGCTACACACTCGAATACAATTCTGCTATAAAACTTTATTTGGCCCATACCCCATCTAAGCTCCCCATCTCTTAGATGGATGCATGAGGCAGTCAGTGTTGATGGTGGAATCCCTCCCGCGGAGCTATTGTTCTCTTCTGGCAGGGAGTGGTTGGGGGGGTGGGGGGATTGGGCTGGAGAGCACAGTGATTACTGCTTGCAGTTATACCTGCTGGCAGCCATCACATCCTAAAAATCTGACATGCTGGTTGTACCCAAGTCGATCGATCGACTTGGGTACAACCAGCATGTCAGATTTTTAGGATGTGATGGCTGCCAGCAGGTATAACTGCAAGCAGTAATCACTGTGCTCTCCAGCCCAATCCCCCCACCCCCCCAACCACTCCCTGCCAGAAGAGAGCAATAGCTCCGCGGGAGGGATTCCACCATCAACACTGACTGCCTCATGCATTCATCTAAGAGATGGTGGAATCCCTCCCGCGGAGCTATTGTTCTCTTCTGGCAGGGAGTGGTTGGGGGGGTGGGGGGATTGGGCTGGAGAGCACAGTGATTACTGCTTGCAGTTATACCTGCTGGCAGCCATCACATCCTAAAAATCTGACATGCTGGTTGTACCCAAGTCGATCGATAGATTGACTTGGCTACAATCAGCCTTCCCATACATGGTTCCAATCTCGGCCAGTCCCTGCTGAACCATCTGAGATTTGAACTGTTTATGGCCAGTTTAAGCCTACTCTTGCAACAAGGTTGAGATATCATGAGTTGAACATTACAACAACTTTGTCTCTGTTGAAATCTGCCATCTTTTGACTCCTGGGTTACAATAGTAGTTCTGGGACAGCAATGTCACTTGTACCATCAGTAAAACTGTATAGGTTCAGCTTCACTGCACTAATACCCCGCAAAAAATATGAAATTCGGCACGCAAAAGACCGATGTGAGCTTTTGGTCGGAAAACGCAATCGTGTGTATGCTCCATCAGACTTTTGCTGGCGGAATTTCGGCCAGCAAAAGATTGAGAGCATGTTCTCAATTTTTCGGTCGCAAAAAGTTCCTATCTGAAAATGCGTTAATGTGTATGCAATTCCGACGTGCAAAAACTCACGCATGCTTAGATTCAGCTACAAGACGGAAGCTATTGAACTTCCTTTTTCTAGTCCCGTCATGCGTGTTGTAAGTCACCACGTTCTTGACGGTTTGAATCTGGTGTGACCGTGTGTATGCAAGACAGCTTGAGTGAAATACCATCGGAATTCCGTTGGGAAAACCATCAGAGCTTTTTTCTACCAAAATTCCGATCGCGTGTACGCGGCATTGGACTCATATGCAACTTCCATTTCAAGCTTCTCACACTAGTATTATTTCAAAAACAGATCTGTTTAACCATTACATGACATCATTTTATACATTTATATATGACACTAATTAAAAGCATATTATTGTTGACAAGTATAGTTTTTTTAACCAAGATAAAGAAAACGTTTTTTATATCCTATTGATTTAAAAATTAATGTTTACAGGTCACAGCATAGTAATCAAAGACCTTCTTCAGCAGAAACCAAAAGGAAAAATAATCAGTGGCAGAATGGCAAAGCATCAGGTCTGGGTAGGGCTATATACATGCTTTTCTAAGTATATGTAAACTCAAATACATTGTTTTGTTGTGTTGTTAGCAGTATAACAGGAAACCTGGGCATGCCAATGACTGGATAACCACAGCCACTTACATAAAAAACTTAGAGCACTGAGATGTTTATGCAGGCTGAGTTTAGTAAGTGGTAAAAACTGTTATTTACTTTAATATAGTCTAATTTCATAAGTCAGTGCAAAGAGTAATGATGATGTGTAAAGTACTAAAGCTATCAGTTTACAGTTTTCTGAAGCCATGTCAGCAAGGTGAATTCTTATGTAGGTCTCTGCATTTAACTTTTTATTTTTTTATTTTTTTACCACTGCTCTTTCCTTTACTGAAAAAGCCAAATAGTCTCCTATGAAAAATTGAACATACTGAAGAAACTTAAATCCCTGCACTGTCACTGGCGCTATTTGTCTAAAATGTCAACCACTCATACATGCACTACTTGCAGAGATACATGCATAATGTTTTCTGCCTAGCCTGGTTGCTTTTTTATGGTATAATTTTTTTTTTTCATACAATGGAAATCATGTATCTTTTAGACTATGACATGTCCAGCAAGATGACAGCACATGTTGAAAGAAAAAATACTTCCTCTCTTACCAAGGCTGATGAGTACAAGAGTGTTGCTGCTGCTTATATGAAGACAGTTAACGCATGTAAGTAGTTTGCTTATTTATATTTGCCAATGTATTTCAAAAGCTGGATTAAAATTTCAAACTCTCACAGAACTTCGGTGGTAAAAGTACTTTTAGGGAAAATTCTGATAATATAACTGCATGCAACATGGCCTTATTCAGAAAAGAGATCTTTTTCACAGAAGTCCAATTAGAATTGAAAAGATAATTGGGTGCTGTGGGTTGCTGCATTTTAGAATTTCACTGAATAAGGCCTAAAGAATGTATTGTACATCTAAAAGAAGTTAACTGACCCCTATATAAATAATATTTATAAAGCCTAATTTGCCAAATGCAGGCTTGTTTTAAGGAAACAAATAAGGAATTAATATAAATACCACAGTTTATGCGATGTTTAATTGCTATCACTATTTTACATTGCCCTTATTAAAAGCTCCTTTCAACAGCAATGGAAGAGTTGGTTATGTTAGCTTTTGCAGCAATGCCAGTAAATGTACACATGGAAGAGGAAACACTATTATGGTATTTGTTGTTACGGCTTTGCTTTGACTCATCTCCGCTGTGTCAAAGCAAGGTTGGAAACTTGTTTCAGTTTTGGCTGTTTGCGAGACTGTAAAGTTGTGCTGAGCTGTACAATTCTTGTACAGCTACAGTGAAGATGTAGTCAAACGATAAATGTCAAAGGTCGAAAAAGATATTAAAGGCCTGTGTATACAGGCTTTCTCTCAGAACTGTTTTTCTCTCCATACAGATCCATGGTAGTGCTTGAAAGTAGCCTGGTGCAGCTTTAAAAGCAAGTCAAATGCAGGCCTGAAGGAAGTCAACTGCAGGTCAAATGAACCTGTCAATCAATTGTAAATGATCTTAAAAGCATACCAAACTGATGTCAAAAAGTATCCCCTAAATTCCAGCTCCCCTATGTACCAATATTGCATTAATGTATTATTTTTTTTTTAATTCAAAGCTTTCCATTAAATCTACAGACACGCACTTCACTTGTCCTCATCACTGTTTCCAAATGTATCCATTTGTTTTGCCCTAATTCCTGGTAAGACTATAGATCATGACACAGGAAGGAATTGACCAGCTGACCTCATTAGCACACACCCTGCATCATCCACTCTCGTATTGTAAATGAAATGCAATCAATCAGTGATCACCCTTCTCACTAAATATACAATATACAATCAGTGTATGGGCGTCTTTATACAAGTACATAGGAGGGATTGGGCAGAAACACTCAGCTGTCAAACACCGTTCACATCTCTGCATAGCGGGAACTCGCATTCCCACATTTTTTAAAAACATTTTAGCGAGGGGGTGAGGAGTTTTGGAGCATTTTCACACATCACACATAAGGCACCTGAATGGGCTGCCCTACATGCAACAATTGCCCCAAAGAAGCTTCAGGACTTTATTTTAGAGTGGAGCCTGGTGCATTTTTAAATGTGATTAATGGTGCAGCGCATTTCTGAAATGCAAGGAAATGCACAGATGTGAATGGAGCCTCATTGTTCTTGTGACAACTCACCAACTGCACTTTCAGGCCCCATTCACATCTAGTTTAGTGGGATCGCACATTTTGCAGCTCGTTTTGCCTTTGACATAGGGTGGGCATCAATCCAGATTTTTTTTTACATAGTGAACAGTGCATTACAGTGTGTACCAAAATACATATAAAGGAAAAAAGGTAAAAAACTCATATTAAACTGCACGTGAAAATTGAAATAAATAGTCTGTGAAATATGTTCTTAAAGTGGTTGTAAACCCTTTACAACCACTTTAACCTACAGGTAAGCCTAGATTAAGGCTTACCTGTAGGTGCTTGAAATATCTCCCAGACCTACATGGTCTAGAAAATATTTGCAAATCACCGTACATCAATTTCTTCTGCACATGCGTCGGAGTTAGAAAGGGCACGCTGTGCCATTTCTAGCTCGGGTCATACCGTTAAAGGTGGCTCCGTGCGCATGCACGGGAGTGACGTCACGCGACTCTGGCCAGTCACAGAGCCAGAGCTCACGCCCCCGGAAGGAAGAGGGGTGAAGAATGGACGCTTGCTACTAGCGAGGAAGATTGGGACATTGCGGGCTTCTCCTGCAGGTAAGTGTCACATAATGGGCTACTATGCAATGCATAGTAGCCCATTATGCTTTACCTTTGCAGGGAACACAAAGAGGAAGTAACACCCATTACTTCCTCTTTAATTTCAATTGGCTGCACTACATGTAGCTCATGGCACATTTTGGCGTTTTGTGGGTTGCGTTTTTTTTTACTGTGCATTTTGCAGCATTTGCCACTCGTCTTTTCACATGGCAAAATGTGTGTTTGCTTCTGTGTTTGGTGTGTTGTTAACAATTATTGGCACTAGAAGAGCAACTAGTAATTTTAGGTGTATAAAGATTGCCATACACTTTACAATCTGATTGTACAAACATCCATGAGGACAGTGAAGTAAGTGCAATCACTGACTGATTACATTTCATTTAAAAAACGTGCAGCTGGAAATGGGTGGGTGGATGATGCAGGGTGTGTGCTAATGAGGTCAGCTGGTCAACTCCTTCTTGTGTCATGATCTATAGTCTGACCAGGAAGTAAGGAAAAACTAATGGATATGCTTGGAAACATGGACGAGGACAAGCGAAGTAAGTGTCTGTAGATTTAATGGAAAGCTTTGTTATTTTTGCAAAAAAAGTACATTAATGCTATATTGGTACATAGGGAAGCTGGAATTTAGAAAAAAAAAAAGGTGACCTTATCCTATAAAGTGGTACATAATATAAAAAAGCTCAAAGGTAGTTCTCACCATATACGTTTTCATTGTCCTATTGAAGATGCCATCCAATGCGAGGCATCTGATTCGGAAATTGAAATGCAGCCAACTATTTCTATGAAGGTTCTGTATAGGTTCGCTTTAATTCTTCTCTGCGACCAAAGTAGAGTAAAAGCTTATGGCCACTGTTAGACATGGTCAAGTTAAACAGAGGGGGGGAACTGTAATGGTCAGTACTTTAATAAAACTACATTATATATTGACATGCCCTTACCATGCTTCTGTTTCCTTCTGTTTTCAGGGGTGGTTACTGAACATCTTTGTAAAGACAATTCGGACAGTTCTTCCCGAAGGCTTCAATGGGTAAATAAACCACAAAAATGCACAACACACATTACGGAATACCCCTCCAAAAAATATCATGGGATTGTTGATTGCATTGGTGGGTTTTAGAGACCCCCGTACTTCAGACACCAGCTGAAAAAGGATAGCAGATATCCAGAAATTGATAGAAACAAGAAGTCAAAGATTTGCCAAGCAAGGCAGGACCTGGAAAAGATCAAAACAGACAACAACTAGATAGAAGAAGAAATGTAATGTTTTATCAGCAGTCATATGTGTATTCTAATCATAGGTAGGGCTGGGGATGACCATTACTTTGCACAATCCTACATGGAGCAGGTTCAGATAAGTAAAACATGTCTAGATATATCGTACAATCAAGATCAGAAGTTAGAAAACCAACACCACATAAAAAACACAATCGGATATGGGAATACACTTGGGCTTGAAGCCAAGTCATCACAGTTAGTAATACTTGTACTTAGTTCAGACCGTACACCGGGTTTGGCTGATGGGGGTGGAGTTTCTAAATAGTCATAGGCAATGAGGTTTCTAAATAGTCTTAGGCAATGAGGGGACAATCCACAGGTGAAGAGAAAATGCAGGTGACACCATGTATAAGTACCAAGCTAATAGGAAAGATTACATAGAAATGGAGATTGATAGAGCATTATGCAGTTAAAAAATATGCACAGAAATGGTCAAGCCACAGGGTGAAATCAGACCTCATAAGACTGGATTTATGACTTTATTGCATGTTTGTTTGAAATTATATTAGTTATATATAGTCACAAAGTGTTGGGCGGCTGGCGGCACGGCACTACCACCCTGGGTGGCCAGCGGTCCGGCACTTACTCAATCTAGGTGGCAGGCTGTGGTGTACTCCAGCACGCTCTGCGCGCCGTGCATGTGGCGGGGTGCAGGCAGCGGCTTCCTCTGTGTCTCCACTCTCTTCTACCTAGGTGCTAGGCATCCAATAGGATCGCCTGATGCTTTGGTCCATTGGGAAACATTGATTGGCGGGATGAACGTGCATGTGAAAATACACAACTGGGTGGGCTCAGAGTGCAGTGCTTTGTGCCCCGAGCACACCCTTTATTGAAGCCTTTTAGAGCCTCTGGCTCTAATCATGTGCTTCAAAAAACACTCTATCCCCAATGGAATCCATAGTCCGGCACCCTGTTATGTAGATCAGGGGGCTGGACGTATTGATGGGAGGTGGCACCCGTTCACCTTCCATGGACAGGCTGCCACTGTCTAAACTGCTTTATGCCTAGCTGTTTACATTTTTTACAAAGTAAATATTCAAAGTTAAAACATATGCCTGGTCAATAACTTTTTTCAGTTCTGCATAGAGTAGAGGATTGGAACCTATGTCTGGTCTGCAAATCTAGAACAAGGACTAGGACAGCAATAAAAATCTGACATGGTTCTAGCCTTCCCCTGCTCGCCTAAAAAAAAGCATTTTTATTTCTGTCTTTGTTGTTGTTTGGGAGTTCCCTCGAAAATCACCAGTGGTTCTAACTCAGGCCCATGTCGTTCAACAGAAAACAAGTTTTGGCTGGACATACACCTTAATTATAAACAGTCCAACTGGTGTCCTTAGGCTTTCTTTGGCCTTAAAGTGATTGTCAACTCTTACATATACCCCAAGTGACTAGCCTCAAGTAAAACACAAAGATAACACAAACCCTCCTACATAATTTATTTGTTTATCTGCAGTTTTCTCTTCTCTACATTCATTCAAAGTCCAGAATTTTAAAAGCTTGTCTGAGCTGTCAGGAAAAAAAAGTGGGTTGAGAGTTGAAATTATACTCTGTAAAGCTCAGTAAGGAAAGGTCTGAGTGCTGATTGGAGAAAAGTGACACACACACCCTTCACACAGCATACAGGAACAGAGCTGAAGCTGTCAGTCACAGGCTTTGTGTTGGAGCTCCCTCACCTTGTATCTATGATGTGAAGAAAACTTGTCAGAACTGATTCATGCAGATAGAGGAACAAGGCAGTGGACAGAAATTACACTTAGTGCTCTGGACTGAGACAAGTACACACTATAGAGGGATATGCTACTACATTTGCAACCATTTTAAAGTAGAATTATGGGGTTTGTAAGAGGAACAAACATACATACTCTCCTCCATGCTGCAGCATCCATTTCAGCTGTCCCATGCGTAGTCTTAGAGAGCTACTCATAGCGGAAAACTGGGCTATCCATCACTGCTCCCTGATCGCCTCCTCCAAAATGGGGGGGGGGGGGCGGGGTGTGGCTGGCTCTCAGTCACATGCTAAAAAGAAGAGCTAGCTGCCAATCAGGCAGACAGGTGGATCTCAATAATATTGTCAGGATCCTTCTCAAAGATGGCACAGCTCTAGCCTGTCAGCTGACAATGGGCGAAGGCCTACTATCAACTGACCCTGGGTCACCGGAGTAGGCAATGTACTCCTTTGACCCAAAAGTATAGCCAAAAAATGGTTTGCCAAATGTCTCTTTTAATATTTAGCACATATTCCTTGCCTTCCATCTACCCTGGAAGCTTAAGCCTGCCATACATGGATCGAAATTCAGCCGGATAAGCAGGGACTGTCCAAATGTCAATCCATGTATGGGCACTGTGGTTGTGCAGAAGTTGGATTTTCCCCACTCGACAAGTGCTGCAGGACCACAGCAGAGAGAATTCCCTCATCCACCTCAAACATGTGGAGGGGGAATCTGGTCAGTTTAACTCGTTGCTTGAACAAAATAAAAACTGACTTGTGTATGGGCTGCCTTAGTTATGATGCTGTTTTTGACCATTATTTTCACTGTGATCGTAATATAAATACAACCTTCATTATGTACCATCTTGTACAACTCTGTTATTAATAGACTGAATGCAAAATTTGCCTAAATTATGTTTATTTCTGGTGCAGGCTCCAGATGGAGACCATGATTCCATGTGGCTACTTCTACCAGATGAACTGTGGATTAACATTTTTGCTAATTTGTTGCATAAAGACTTGGCTAATGTTGCTCAAGTATGCAGAAGGTTCAGATACATTGCAAATGATGATAGTTTATGTAAGTACTTCTTTGGTATATTTTTCTTATAAGGGCACTGCAAACAGGGCCGCTGATAAGCCAGTACAGCCAGCCCTGTTGTACCGGGCCCGGCCAGCAGGGGGGGCCTGTGCAGCTTCAAAGACAGTTCAGTAGAGAAAACCCAAAAAACGCTTTCTAATTTACAAGTGGCTCCCTGCGCTCATTGTACACTACAAACTGGATCTTTCCATTACAAAATCCTGGAAAGAGAATCCAGGAATCTGTGTCTCCCAGGACCTCAGCTGAGCTCTGTAATCCAGTCCAGAGCTTCTAGATTGCCTTCTCCACAGACCCAAGACCACACCCCTCCGCTGCTCTCATTGGTTGGAGGAGAGAAGTCTACGGATTAGCAGCCCTGGACAGAAGCTTCTTAGGTAAGAGACACGCTGCTGTGCAGGAGAGTTCTCTCATGTGGGCACAGATTAAAACAGGCCCACTGACACTGCATCTGGCCTGCCAGCACTGACACAACATGAACAGTCAAATGTTTTGTAATGTAAACGATCCTAACACCTCCTGAGAGGCCCCCTCCCCCACCAACCTGAAATGGGGACTGATGTTGAGAGGTGCTCTGATGTGATATAAGAGGCTCTGCTGTGATGGAGAGGGCTCTGCTGTGATGGAGGGGGCTCTGCTGGAGGGGACTCTGCTGGGGGGGACTCTGCTGTGATGGAGGGGGCTCTGCTGTGATGGAGGGGGCTCTGCTGTGTTGGAGGGGGCTCTGATGTGTTGGAGGGGGCTCTGCTGTGATGGAGGGGACTCTGCTGTGATGGAGGGGGCTCTGCTGGAGGGGGCTCTGCTGTGATGGAGGGGGCTCTGCTGTGATGGAGGGGACTCTGCTGTGATGGAGGGGGCTCTGCTGGAGGGGGCTCTGCTGTGATGGAGGGGGCTCTGCTGTGATGGAGAGGGCTCTGCTGTGATGGAGAGGGCTCTGCTATGATGGAGGAGGCTCTGCTGTGATGGAGGGGGCTCTGCTGTGATGGAGGGGGCTCTGCTGGAGGGGGCTCTGCTGTGATGGAGGGGGCTCTGCTGTGATGGAGGGGGCTCTGCGGGAGGGGGCTCTGCTGGAGGGGGCTCTGCTGTGATGGAGGGGGCTCTGCTGTGATGGAGGGGGCTCTGCTGTGATGGAGGGGACTCTGCTGTGATGGAGGGGGCTCTGCTGTGATGGAGGGGGCTCTGCTGGAGGGGGCTCTGCTGTGATGGAGGGGGCTCTGCTGTGATGGAGGGGACTCTGTCCGTTGTTCTACTGACCTACCCCCCGCATCTTCTGCCAGTTACACTGACTTTGCTGCATATTTTTAATATAATGCACATAAATAAAAAAAAGATTGTAAGTTTACAAAGTAAGACATGGACACCTCTTGGCATCATTAACCCCTTCCCACCTATATCAGCCCTTTCGCTGGATGGATAGGTGGGGTTGAGGTTGGGGCAGAAGGGGGCCCCATCAGGTAGGCTGTACGGGGCCCCATGGTTTCTATCAGCAGCCCTGACTGCAAACCCACAGTCTTTATCATAACTGACTGAAAAGCAAGGTGTACTTAAAAGACAAGAGTATTGGGTTCATCGAATTACATCTCCGTTGATGTGACTGTCTTTTCAGTTAGGTAATCCTCTTTAAAATCTATTACATTTTAATCCTCTTCATCTTCTTTTATCTTCCTCTTTGTTATGCTAATATATATATATATATATATGCACTGTATATATTAGAACATGCTCTGTAGGAGGAGAGGGAGCGTGGGGGTAAAATTGGATAATGTCTAGGAACACACTTTGAGGATATGCCTCATAAGTGATTTTTCAATGAACAAGGCTGAAGGTGTGCCTAATAAAATGCCTCTCCTAAGTGGCTGAAGGCAAAGAGTGGGAATAAACAAGGAAGAGCATTTGTAGAACTGCAGCAGGAACCAAAATGTGTATGAACCCTTTAGGGCAAACCAACAGAAGTTTTAGAATTTGCTTAGCAAAAGGATTTGCGTGATCTAGGTTACGTGTCAAATTAAAGGAGAAGTGCAGGACTGTAAAAAAATAAATAAACATACGTACTTACCTACCTGATGCAACATCAGTCCGATGCCGCAAACTGTCACCCATTGCCTCTAAGCCGGAGAACTGAGCGAGCACTGAGTTCAATTATCCGGTCCGCTCTGAGCAGAAAGTATTGACTCAATCACTACTCTCTGCTCTGCCTCTCCAGAGCTTACTGGAGCGCCAGGTTTTAGAAGGGTAGCGGGAACGGCTGGCTCAGGCTTTCAGCAGCACACTGAGAGGCTGAGCCAGTGTCTGGTCAGGAATCTGGGTGGATCTAGAGATTATTGTCAAGATCAGAGCAGCTCTGTGACGTCAACCAACAGTGGACTTCAGCCCTCTGTTGGCTGATTCTGGGCCATCAATGCTAAAGTAAGTACACTGCTGTGACCCACAGGAGAAGTATGGCCAAACAAGCTTTGGCCATTCTTCTTTGGTTAATACAACGTTTGCAAGCAGGCAGGCAGGCATTTTATTGCGGAATAGTTACCCAACCTCTAAAGACTGTGCACTGAGCTGTACATGCAGATTTATGTGGCATCTGCTGGGTGCTGGGATCAATTAAAGCAGAACTTTACTCATCTCAGTTCCAGCAATGCTGCATCCTGGAGCTCTTCCAGTGGCTGGCTTCTGGGCACCTCTTTTGGCTGGGCTGCTATGACATCACTCCCGCGCATACACGGTAGTGCAGTCAGATTGGGCATTGCCAAGTATTTGCAGTTAGCTGTGTGTGCGCAGCTCACTGTACAGAGGCAGGCAAGCAGGTGGGCCATTTTAATGCAGAAGAGACAAAGCATGTCCTGCCTGCAAAAATCTTGTGTGTTCACCAATTTTTATTTTGTACATAAAGTTCCACTTCAACTTCCGTGCGCATGGGTGGGAGTTATGTCACCCCGGGCTGTTCAATCAAAATGGCCAAAGATGACAAACCCAGAAGACGACAGACACAGATGTCAGCATCAGTGAGGGATCTTGTGGATGTCCCACCAATAGAGAGGGGAATTTGTGAGAACGGAAATAAAGCTTCACTCATCTGTAAATGGAATTTGTTTCCGTCTTCTGTAATTCTATAGTTTGATAATCTGTTGACTTCACTTCACATTGCAATATAATTATTTTGTTAACATTCATATGAATAGTAAACAGCAATTCTGATTGATTAATAATGATGATGACAAATATTTGATGAATGAGTTTGTTTCTTTCTATTCTTGTTTGACTGGAGAAAAAGTACACAGCTAGACGAGCAGCTGCCTTATTCCCATAAGTTATTTTTGTAGCTATATTTAGTGGTTTGTTGGAAAACAAGCTGTAATCTAACAAATGTATTAAAATTAGCATAAATCAACAGTAAGCTAAAAACATATTAAGAGAGAGCAGGTCAAAAACAAAGAATACATTAAGTCATCAGGTCATATAAAAATAATAAAATAGTAAAAAAAAAAAAACACACCTGGAAAGTCATGCTAGCATATCCAAAATGAAAAGTAGACAATTATCAATAGTGATCTTCTGTAATACATAGCCTATTGTGCTATGCTTATAGGTAAAACAATGCTGGACTGATTTGTTCCATGATAAAAGTAGGAATAAATACAAAGAAAATTATTTGCCTGCATTTGTGTTTGCCAGTTATTGTACTTTTATGTAGTCTTTCTTTCGAAGGTGAGAACACCAGATTCTGGGCATTTATTTTTGAAATACAACTAGTCTAAGTAACTGAATTTGATTCAATTTTAGCATTTAAAAGTACTTTATCCAGCAGTACAACTTATACAAGAAGAGCAAGGGGCATCACTAGAAGCCAATACTATATATACTTCTGCTGACAAGAGAAGAGCGATAAATCATGTCTGCCCACTCACAGGCTGAGGGCAAGGAGGTGACCAGGTTCTAGTGTATTACTGCAGAAGAAAAAAAGTAAGGTCACCAATCTGTCTACTAGGGCTCTGTAAATCTCAGTACTCGACAGATGGCAATATAAATCATTTGGCAAGTAGAACAGCTATCATATAACAATTTAGGCTTATATGTATTTAGGCTTTTGTATTTAGGCTTTTGATTGGGGTTCAACTTTAAAGAGTCAATTCAGGCAAGTCTGATAGCAGATGCCCTATTTTGGGCACCAGTCTTCTGACCATAGTGCCTGGATCTGTTGTTGCTCACCTTAGACTCTAGAACAATGGATATTCTAGTACAGTAATGGCTTAGGTGTTCTCACTTCTTCTGCATCCTCCATAGTAGAAATAAAATATTCAACAGAGTGGGAAACTCACTTGTAATGACAATAGCAAGTGTGCAGATCTAGGTAGAGAAAATGATGTACTGCCCATGATACTTTTTTTATTTGCACTAACATACAATTTTTAAGGACAAGCTTTCGGGGTATGTTCCCTTCTTCAAGGTCCAAGCAGTATTGTTTCACAACAGTTCTAGCAGAATGTTGGATGGATGGAAAATGGATGACAGTACAGTTTCTCTCATTGATCAACACTTTTCACCCATCTATCAAACTAAAAATGGGTTATTCAAACACACGTCAACTTCTAGACACCACAGTATACATCAGGGATGATAAGCTTCAGACTTCGATATACAGAAAACCAACTGACCGATGCAGCTATCTCCATAGTTACAGTTTTCACCCCCAACACACTAAACGGCCCATCATACACAGCCAGGCCATCAGATACCACCGACTATGTTCAGACCCAGAAGACAGAGATAAACATCTCAGTACACTGGTAGACTCCTTCCATAAGAAAGGTTACAAAGAAAAAAACACCAACAACATAAACACAGCCTTGAAATCCCAAAGAGAAAATCTTCTCCAAAACACAGAGAAAAAAACAAGCACCACATACAACCCAGCACTTGAAGGGATCAAAAAGATAATCAAAGATTTACAATCCATTATAACAGAGGATGAAACTCTGAAAGAAATATTCCAACAACCCCCAATATTGGCTTTCAGACAACCACCCAACCTCAGACATAAACTAATCAGCAGGAAACTTCACTCTGATTTTGACATTTTCACAAATAATGGAAGCAAACCCTGCAATAAAAAAAACGCTGCAAACTGTGACACCAGATCAATCTATTCAAAAGTGTCACACACACAAATGGAACCTTTAATATCATGGGATCATACAGCTGCACCACCAGTAACGTTGTGTACCTCATCCAATGCAAAAGGTGTAGCAAAGGATCTTATGTTGGTGAAACAGGACAGAAGCGAGTGATTAATTTGCACAGACACACTATTAAGGAACATAAAGAAGACAGTTTGTGCACACCTGTGGGGCATCATTTCACACAACCGGACCACACTATAGAAGACCTCTATAGTGTGTTTTAGTTCTTAGATGTTGTAGTTCTTAAAGGGAATTTCAGAACTATCCAGGAAAGGAAAACATTTGAACTAAAAATGATACTTCTTTTTGATACAAAAAATAATGACCTAAATTTAGATATTGGTTTCCTTACCCATTATACTACAGTTTTATGACCCCCTCTGACTGTCAACTCCCCCCCCCCCCCCCCTCCCCCATTTGAACTAAGAATGATACTTCTTTTTGACACAAAAAATAACGGCCTAAATTTAGATATTGGTTTCCTTACCCATTATACTACAATTTTATGACCCCTTCTGTGACTGTCAACTCCCCCCGTCCCCTGTCCCCCAGTCCCCCAGTCTATAGCTATCCCTCTGTCTTATCTCACTAACTCTGCTGCTAGCTTTATTACCATTGCCATACACATTGATTTGTATGTGTTTGTTTTTATTTATTTATTTTCCTTTCCTTTCCTTTCCTTTCCTTTCCTTTCCTTTCCTTTCCTTTCCTTTCCTTTCCTTTCCTTTCCCTTTCCCTTTCCCTTTCCCTTTCCCTTTCCCTCAGAGATTATGTTTTGTTTTTTTTGTTTCTGTTTTTGTTTTTTTTTACTTTCACATTTTAACATTCTGCTAAAACTGTTGTGAATCAGTACTGATTGGACCTTGAAGAAGGGGACATACCCCAAAAACTTCTCCTGAAAAGTTGTATGTTTGTGCAAATAAAGAAGGTATCACGGGCAGTACTCAATTTTCTCTGTCACAATTGCACTAATATGGCTACAATCACCTCAAGTATGACAGATTTAGGTAGAAAAGCAGATTACCTGCTATTTAACATCTGAGAAAGGAGAAAGGAGGTCTAGCTCTTCAGCAACAGGAACTGAGTTTTGGGTGTAATGATAATGTTTGTGTTGACAGACATAAAAGAATAAATAATAATTGTGACCATTCAAACCTAACACAATATGTAAGGAAGGCTGTCATAGCCAATCAGTCTAGACAAGTTAAAACAAAAGCCCTTCTCATCCGGGATGCTATGGAAACCTGGGGTTCCTCCATAGGTTACTATTGATTTCTTGAGACAAGAGTAGTGGCAGATTGATCTCCTGCCTACATTGATATACACAAA
Organism: Lithobates pipiens; assembly: GCF_037356315.1. NCBI lineage: Eukaryota > Metazoa > Chordata > Amphibia > Anura > Ranidae > Lithobates > Lithobates pipiens. The sequence goes on from NW_027507718.1 coordinate 14,656,449, forward strand.
TGTATGGGGCCATACACCCAGGATAAATGTTTATTTCTACACTAACCACTAATGTAATGTATCACTTTTTCACTGACCATCAATGTAAATGGTCACTACTACACTGACCACCAATATAAGACATCACTCCTACACTGACTACCAATGTAAGTTGTCACTACTACACTGCCCACCAATATAAGATATCACTTCTACACTGACTACCAATGTAAAGTTTACTTCTACACATATTTAACCACTTGCTGTCTGCGCTATAGCTGAATGATGGCTACAGCGCGGCTGGTCAGTTTTGGGTGGGCGTAATATGACCGCAGCGGCGTGAGGGCGGTGCACTCTGTGATTGCTGTGTCCTTAGAACATAGCTGATCACAGATCAGGGTAAAGGGAAAATCACGGAGGCCTTTTACCACTCTGACAGCATGAGGAGAGGAGAGCCTATAACCGGCTTGTGTGAAAGGGACATCTACACTGATATTCAGGGCGCTGATTATCAGTGTCCTGATTATCAGTTCAGTCCCAACAGTGCCCACCAGTGCTGCCAAACAGTGCCCACCAGTTAGTGCTGCCAATCAGTGCTAACCATTGCTGCCAATCAGTACCCATTAGTGCCTCCTCATCAGTATCACCTATCAGTGTCGCCTACCAGTGCCCATCAGTGCCAACTATCAGTGCACAGTGCTGCCTATTAGTGCTGCCTATCAGTGCCCTTCAGTGCCACATATTAGTGCCCATAAGTGTCACCTATCAGTGCAGCCTCATAAATGCCTCCTCATTAGTTCTCACTGGTGCCGCCGCATCAGTGCCCATCAGTGCAGCCTGTCAGTGCCTTTCAGTGCTGCCTTATGAGTGCCCATCAGCGAAGGAGAAAAATTACCTGTTTGCAAAATTTTATAACAAACTATGAAAAAAAGCAAAAATTAAAAAAACCCAGTCATGATTACAAATACCACCAAAACAAAGCTCTATTAGTGTAAAAACAATAATAAAAATGTTCATATGGGTACAGTGTTGCATGACCACGCACTTGCCATTCAAAGTGTGACAGCGCTAAAAGCTGATAATTGGCCTGCGCAGGAAGGGCGTAAAAGTGCCCAGTAGGGAAGTAGTTAAAAGAAATTCTCCCCTAACATCTTGAGGCGGTGTCCCTGTACATATATAGCAAAACCTCTTGTTCAGAGCACTTATGGAGCTTCAGAACATGAATCTTATGATGTGGGCATGACCCCAGGTGGAGTTTATCCTCCACGTAATCGCAGGTACTGAGCATATGGTATGTTACGGTAGCATACCATATGCACAGTACCTGCATTTACCCAGAAACTGTTCATCAGATCAGGCTGTCAAGATTCAGGCCAACTTGTTATGTGAACGCCTGTGTAGCACAGGGCTACATATACACCCATTTTTAAAAAAGGTTGAGAAAGGTTGAGAAATTCAAGGTTTATCTCAATTGATCATTAATAAATGCTTCTGTAATGATGGCTAACTGTAGTGCCCAATTGTCATTTGTCTTTGTACAGAATGGAGGGGTCTGCCCTGCAACCTTGCTTACAAATGACCCTTATTTCAAATGAATGCGTTTATTTCATGCAGCTGGTATGTCTGTATGATACAGTATATAATCAGACGTAAACCGCGTTCATGTAAAACGTTCTGGCCTGGGGCACAGGGACACTGGCTGGTTGTACTATTAGATGTTGCCTGGGTACTGCGTCATTTATCTTGTAAATTCCAATACAAATATTAACACCTTGGACAAACATGCAGTGCGCAGTACTTCACAGTATCAAAGCACAACGTCAGAGTCGCTGTTCATCTGTTTTCTGAACAAAATGTTTATTTTGTGTAGGAGTTTGAGTGCTGCAATTGCCGCTGCTTGTACAGGATAACTGAAGGTGGATAAGATCTCGATGTTTATCCAGGTTGCATAGTGACTGAGCGGTCACCAGTAGCAAACAAGAAATATTTCCCTGGTGATTGAATGGCAAACAAAAGAACAACTGGATTATAGTACAGATAGTATGTCATTAGTCTGCAGTGCTGACAGGTCTCATATACACATTCATATAGAAATTCCTTTAGAAAGCAGATTTAAAAAAGAGTAAATAGAACATACAAAATTAGTCCAAATCAACATTTACACAATCAAGCAGAAAAATTTGCTTAAAGGGCAACTTCACTTTCGTGGGAAAAAAAAAAGCAAATAACGAAAAAAATAATATAACGTATACAATTGCGACTTAAGTCATATTGTGATTGAATGTTTTTAAAAATGACCTTTCCTTTTCAATCTGCAGATCTGTAATTTTCTTAAAATGCAATGCAGTGTGGCTACATGGATGTGTTCTGTACACAGAATGTGTACAGACCACCCCCCCCCCCCCCCCAGAAACATAATTTCCTGCTTTTGTGATTGGCTCACTGATTTTCCCAGAAGTCTGTACTAAGATACAAGTCAGATATGTGGCATCCCCTACAACAAAAATGTCATTTTTGGTGAGATACTCCCAATAGGAACACGTCTAAAGGGATGCAGGCCCCAGCAGCTTTCTTCATTAGAGCTCTGCAGCTGCACAGCTGACTGATAATTATGAAACCACTCCCATTAGACTCACGTTTCCACATGGACACAGACAAACACACAGGGATTTCTTCAGAATAACAAAAAAGGTAGTAATCTGCAAGTTTGTTAAAATCCTTGCAATGTAAATCACCCATAAGGGCATGTTTTTTTTTCACAACAAAAGTAGAGTTACTCTTTAACATGAGACAAATCCCACAAAATAACTTGAAAAACTTGTAAAACCAATAACAAAAATAAATTATATTTTAGATTACCAGTCCTTGGATGTAGTGGTTGTATCCATTTTCTTTTTTCAGGCAGCTTTCCTTTATTTTCACATTCTGATCCTGCCAGTAATACACTACCCTAGGGTGGCAATGCTCACTCTTTGTACTGTATCTATGGAGGAGCAACGTTGTCAGCCTGCTCCCCTGATATGGACTACAAATACCGCCTCTTCTCCTTATCTTCCTCACATAGTGAGGCGAGGTTTTATAGTCCACAGAAGATAGCAAGTGAAAGCTGATTAGATATCACTCAAATCATTTGGTATCAGTCCAGTCCTTAGGAAGTTACAAGGACACTGGATAACATACTGTATTTGATGCAGTGCTCTTTTATGAAATACCTTTGACTAACATTTTTCTTCTTCTGATTTAGGGAAGGTGATTAAGATTACAAACTGCCATTCTCTCAGTGACAACTGTCTAGTGTCTATAGGACTTCATCACCCTGAAACGTTGTCCTTATATCGCTGCCATGATGAGAGCCAAAACATAACAGAAGAAGGCCTTGGGAAACTTTTCCAGCATTGCAAGACTTCTCTTATGGTAAAACCTCTGTGCAAATATTCTAGGTCACTAAGCACATATTTTATTTATTTCACGATGTTTTTAATATTAGATCACTAAATATGTTTTAGCATAAGATCATAAAAAATATTGCTTTGCAGTTTAAAGTATTTAATGGCTACATATAAGTCAGAATAAGCAAGTTGCGGCTCCAGGGCCAAATCTAGCAATTTGACTGTCCCTATCTGGCCCTTAAAACCTCCACTGTCAGTATTCCTTTCTTAACCAGCATCTTCACTAAGGACGCTGACAGGCTCAACGAGGCATGCTGACAGACATCTGTGTGGAAAGCTGCAAGAGCTGGAAGGAGAGAGCCTGAAAAGCCGATCGGTACAGCAGGTAGCCGATGGGAGAGTGTTGTTCTACCTGGCCAAGTTCTTCCTTTGATATCGCCTGCACGCTGCAAGCCCCAAGAGCCTTGCAACTGCTCTTCATTCCAGGTCGGGATCTGCAGAAATCCCTGCTTTACCGAGCTCAGGCTCCCTCCTTCCAGTCACAGTGCTTTTCAGAGGGCATTTGACAGACAGTGAGGCAATGTTATATTGAGCCTTCACCACCTGATTTAACCCTATATTGCCGAACTTCCACGCTGCAATGCTGTGCATTGCACACAGTTGAAGTACAGCCTTATTGTACTCAATGACTGAGTTTGACAAGCAGTGCTGCTTGAGTTTATTGAGTTAATTAAACAGATGAGGCAAAATGATTCACAGTATACAGTTTTTTATGCCTTCCTTAGAGGTAAGAAGGATTTCTAGAACTTTGTAGAATTTCTTTATAGTGACTATACCACTAATTGGGGAACCATCTGGCCCTGGCATTTTATTAAACACAAAGGAGAAGACAGCAGCTTTTATTTCCTCAATTGTAATGGGGGCCTCCAATAACAATACTTGTTGCGAGGATAGGTTAGGCATATCAGTTTGAGTCAAATAATGATCTAACTCAATATTGGTAGTGTGAGCAACAATCTCTTTAGTATGTTCAACAATCTTTTCATTTTAATCTATGAATCAAGGGATATTACAAGGAACATAATCCATCTGGAATAGCTAAACCAGTCATTTTCTATCAGTGATTCCAGGGACATTACAAATTAAATAATTCGTAAAATCATAAAGTTAGCAACAGGTTAGGAAGTTAACTATGTGGTTCATCACACCCCAGGAACACCCATGGGGGTTTCATTGGAAGGACCCCTTATGTGCTTTTTAAATCTATTATATGCTCATCCCTGCCAGCCATTTGTGCAGGTGTTGTTTATAACCCTACCTTTTCAGGTTTAGCTCCCTTAAGTTTCTACCATCCTTCTAATTTATTCTAATCACGGAAATGCTTCCCCTGCGGGGGATCATGACTATCTTGTTGCGAGATTGGTTGATCAACCAGCCGGTGTCACTTTTGGATGTAGTTGTCTGTTCAATCTTCTCTTTAGGGATCTTTTTTTCCCAGTACATTTTTTTCTGGTTGACCCAATTGTAATGTTGGTCTAGTTTTCTTCCTGTTAGGATAGTGTGCTTTTCCATCTCTTTTCTGGTAGATAGTTGGCAGTTTCCACTTAGCGGTAATTCTCCGTCTTGAGAATGACCTCAAGACAGATGACCTTTAGTGCATTCCCCTTGGTTGTGGCAGTTTCCCTGTTTTTGTATGGCCTTTTCTTCATATAGCCTTGATTCAGTTGTTGATTCTTTAAGATACTCTGTTATGGGAGCTTCCTTCATCAATTGGATCGCCTGTGTATTGCTTGCTCCCAAAATTGGGGCATGATGAGTAGAGTTGGGGTTATGTGGGGGCTGGTTTCAACAATTTTGTTTTGCCACAGTCAGCAGTATATCTGAACTGTTTCAGAATTCCTAAATTCCTATGTTCCTCAATAGACTTTAAGAAAACTATTTTATGTTAAGTGCAAAAATGTTGGGAAACAGAAATAGTAGTAATATGTTAGTAGATTTGGGTGCATTGTTATCAATAAAGAAGACATGTTTAAAAATTTAACAAAATTGCTTTTCTGTACAGTTTTTTAACCATCTTTTATGCAACATAGTGAAATAAAAAAAAAACTATAGAGCCATGACCAGCATAAGAACATTTAAATATTTAAATATTTTCATACACAATCCAAGCAATAAATAAGCTTTAAAAGTGGCCTTCCCTGACATCTGTATCAGCAGTCATTGTGGAGTAATTCATCCTCAAATTCACAGCAACAACACTTTAATTTTCACTCAGTAGATGATTTAGTTTTCACTCCGTAGATGATTTAGCTTTCAGTCCCAGCAGTAAGTTGACAGCTTCCCAGTCTTGCGGAATGGGAGTTGGGGAGTTTTAAGTCTGAATTGCTCCACACTACCAGCAGCAGCAAGGACATGTTTACTGCTTATTAAATCAAAGTTTATTTGAACTATTTTCCCCTTTTGCTGTTACACAATGGTGAACACAAAAAAAATGATCTGTTTGCATATATTGGTAATATAACATCAAGATAAGATTAAAACAGGTTTCGGACAATGTCAGATGGGTGATTCCACTGTCCTTTCGGAATTGCTTGCTTTGTAGGCAGATTCAGCGAGAAGTTGCTCCCAATCTTGATGGCTAGTGATGAGAACAACGTCCCGTTGCCTCAGATACAGAGGGAGCGATTCAATAGGGACAAAATGAATATGACATCTGTCTGTAGGTTTATTACAGAGCACAGGCTAGCATTTTGACATTTCCTTACATTTAATAGGTCACTATAAGCTCTATTTTGCTATGCTTCTTAGTTTAAATTAGGCTGACTTATAAAATAAAGCATTGTTTCCCTCACCTTTTCTCAAATACTGCTTCTTACAATTTTTTTTACACACTTTTTTGTGTTAAACAGGCATTGTGGAGTAATTTATACTCAAAGTTTACACCAATAGTTAAAAAATAATTGTGGGGATCTTTCCAAATGTTTCCATTGAATACAGTTCTGAGCCAGTCTGGTGGCTTGGATAAAATGTTTGAGAAACCCTGAATAAAAATTTGTATTGTTCTCACATACGTATCTTAAAAATCCACAACATCTTGAACGTGTTTTATTAACGTCTGAAGTGCGCAAATGAATAATGCACCTGTTCCTTCGAAGCCTTAAGGGGTTTTGGCACAGCTCGCTGTTTCCATTTACTGTTTTGGCTGTGCAGTTAGTAGGTTAGATGCAGGACAGACGTCACTAGTGTGCAGAACTGGACTAGGACTGTTAGGGAATATCTGAGGCACAGTGCAGTTGTAGCCATACCCATATCTATTGAAGTCTGAAGAGCTTTCACGTGTTTGTTTACAAAAGAAAACCACATCCTGGAACCATACCTGGCAAGCAAGTGTGTGAGATTATGTAGAAGGTACTGAGAAATGGAGGACGTCACTGTTCTCTTAGATGAAATGCAGGAGATTTATTTCACATACCAGTTTACCGAGTTATCGGTCATCTGGTAACTGGGAGTTTCTTTGTCCTGGAATGCATCCTCTCATGAAAATATACTTTCAGTTAAGTTACAAAATAAAATACTACTTACTCTGCACATCTTTAACAACAAATTGATTAGGCAATGGAATGCCTAAAGTGTAACTCAAACCAAAATAATTTTTTTAGTTATGGATAGAGTGGTAAAATCTGTCAGGTTTTTATTGGTAAAGCTAAGAAAACTATCACAAGTTGTCTATTATACCACTATTTGTACACATATGATATCACAACTCGTTATAAAAAAAAGTATAAACTTTACAAAGTCATATACAGTGGGGAAAATAATTATTTGATTACCTGTAGAGTTTGTAAGTTTGCCCACTTACAAATAAATGAAAAGTCTATCATTTTTATCATAGGTTTTATTTTTGATAGAGACAAAATATCAACCACAAATCCAGAAAAAAACACATAATACAAATGTTATAAATTACAGTTGCAGTTTAGTGAGTAAAATAAGTATTTGCTCCCCTACCAACCAACAAATATTTTGGCTCCCCCAGACTGGCTATAGTATGTGTTAATGTAGTACACAGATTTGTCCTGTCAATTTAACCACTTCAGCCCCGGACCATTTTGCTGGTCAAAGACCAGACCACTTTTTGCGATTCGGCACTGCGTCGCTTTAACTGATAATTGCGCGGTTATGTGACGTGGCTCCCAAACAAAATTGACGTCCTTTTTTTCCTACAAATAGAGCTTTCTTTTGGTGGTATTTGATCGTCCCTGCGGTTTTTATTTTTTTGTGCTATAAACAAAAATAGAGCGACAATTTTGAAAAAAACGCATTATTTTTTACTTTGTGTTATAATAAATATCACCCAAAAATATATAAAAAAACATTTTTTCCCTCAGTTTAGGCTGATACATATTCTTCTACATATTTTTGGTAAAAAAAAATAGCATTAAGCGAAATATAGGGGATAGTTTCATGGTATTTTTATTAATAATTTTTTTTTTTACTAGTAATAGCGGTGATCAGCGATTTTTATTGTGACTGCGACATTATGGCGGACACATCGGACATTTTTGACACATTTTTGGGACCATTGTCATTTATACAGCAATCACTGCTATATAAATGCAGTGATTCCTGTGTAAATTACACTGGCAGTTAAGGGGTTAACCAGTGGGTGGCAGTGTAGGGGTTAAGTGTTCCTAGGGGTGTGTTACTAACTGTGGGGGGCTGGGCTTTCATTTAGTGAACATGGATCTCTGCTCCAATCACATGGAGCAGAGATCAGTGTCACTAGTTGCTAGGCAGAACAGTGAGATGCTGTTTACATCTCTCCGTTCAGCCGCCCCGTGAGACCAGCACGCAAGTGTGCCTCTGGCGGCGCACTCGCGATGGCAGGGCGGCATTAGAGATTGGACATACCTGTACGCCAATATGCCTGCCCATGCCATTCTGCCGACGTACATCGGCGTGCGCTGGTCGGGAACCGGTTAAGAAGGTGCTCTTAACGACAACTCGTTATGTGTATAAAAGACACCTGTCCACAGAAACTCTTTCTTAAATACAAACCTCACGATCATGGGCAAGACCAAAAAGCTGTCAAAGGACATCAGGGACAAGATTGTACACCTGCTCAAGGCTGGAATGGACTACAAGACCATCAGCAAAAGCTTGGTGAGAAGGAGACAACTGTTGGAGCGATTATATGCAAATGGAAGAAATACAAAATAACCATAAAGCGCCCTCGGTCTGGAGCTCCATGCAAGATTTTGCCTCATGGGGTAAGGATGATCATAAGAAAAGTGAGGGATCAGCCCAGAACTACACGGGAAGAGCTTGTGAATGATCTCAAGGCAGTTGGGACCACAGTCACCAAAAAAAATCATTGTTAACACAATACGCCACCATAGATTGAAATCCTGCAGCGCCCGCAAGTTGCCTCTCCTCAAGGAGGCACATGTACAGGTCTGTCTGAAGTTTGCCAATGAACATCTAAATGATTCAGAGAAGGATTGAGATAAAGTGCTCTGGTCAGATGAAAACAAAATTTAGCTCTTTGGCATTAACTAGACTCGCTGTGTTTGGAGAAAGAAATGCTGGCTATGACACTAAGAACACCATCCCTATAGTCAAGCACAGAGGGGGAAACATTTTGCTTTGGGACTGTTTCTCTAGCCAACTTTGCCGCATTGGGGGGCCAATGGGCAGGGCCATGTATTGTAAAATCTTGGATGAGAGCCATCTTCCCTCAGACAGAACACTAAAAAAAATGGTTAATGGATGGGTCTTCCAGCATGACAATGACCCAAAATATACTGCCAATGCAAAAAAAGAGTAGCTCAAGAAGAAGCACATTAATGTCATGGAGTGGCCTAGCCAGTCTCCAGACCTTAATCCTATAGAAAATTTATGTAAGGAGCTGAAACTTTGAGTTGCCAAGGGACAGCCAAGAAACCTTAAGGATTTAGAGAAGATCTGTAAAGAGGAGTGGATCTTCTCCTCCTGAGATGTGCGCAAACCTGGTAATCATCTACAAGAAACATCTTACCTCTGTGCTTACCAACAAGGGTTTCTCCAAGTACTAAATGTTTTGCTTATGGATCAAATACTTAAATTTACTCACTGAACTGCAACTTCATTTATAACATTTGTATCATGAGTTTTTCTGGATTTGTGGTTGATATTTTGTTCCTATCATTTAAAATACGCCTATGATAAAAATTATAGACCCTTTATTTCTTTGTAAGTGGGCAAACTTACAAAATCTGCAGGAGATCAAATACATTTTTCCCCACTGTATATGCTTAATATAGACACAAAAACTGAGTATCCACACATCCCTAACCATATGTAATCACTCCATGTGTGATTACATATGAACATCCCTAAATGGAAGAAAGCTTTAAAATAGGAAAACTAACATCTAAGCACTGTTAGACTTCATGCACAAAGGTGCATTTTCCCCTGCAGAATAAAGATGCTGTGTATTTTTGGTATCCCAGATGTCTTGGAGCTAGGTAGTGCTGCCCATAGACACAAATGGGTTGAGGGAACCTATACCCAGCTAAGCAGCACATGAGAACAAATGTAATGGCCGGAATGCAGGTAATGTGCCTTCAGGTCATTACATCTATTTAAAATGATAGGGAACCATCAGCTTAACAGGTGCAGTGTCTCTTAAGCTGCAGGCTCACCAGCTATGGTGCGGTCTCCAGGGCTTAAAATTCTAACAAAAATAGATCAGGGGGAAAAAGAAGACTCCCTGACAAAGGAAGTCACAGGTTTTTAGCTTCAGGCCAAGCCTTATAAGCAAGGGTATCCCAGTGTAAAGTTTATTTAACTAGGATAGTGGGTAAAGCTCCTCTGCAGGTCAGGACAGACCTTTTGTATTGTGCAATGATATAGACAATCACAGGACCACTGGTCCACTCACCCAACCATTGTGGACAAGAGTCTCTAATAGCTGGCAGGTGTCCCAGGTATCTCCATAGTATGCCATCTATAAGGGGATCTCACACTGCTCACATCCTTTAATGCAGGGTGCTCGATTGCCACACAGAAGTCCAGGGAGTTCCATAGGGTACTTCTGCTGATACCGCTGTATTGATGTAGCATTGTGAAGCTGTCTAGGCACGCCGTCCTGATATCTCAGATGGAGATAGCTCCCACTATACTCTTAGTGTATGGTGCACTTGTGCTAACGTGACGAGGTGCACCATCCGTGACGTGTGTGTCCCTGATGTATATGTGATGCAGCTGCTTTTATATAGACAACATTGTCTTATTTTAATATTAGTCTAGGTGTTGGTGGTGAGTACCTATTTTTGTATTCTTGTTTTTATTATTTGTGCAATAATAAAGTTCCCTTGATAAGCAGATTGGTCCATCCGTGACTTCCTTTCTCAGGGGGGTCTTCTTTTTCCCCCTGCTCTACATCTATGCACATGCACTACTATCCATTTTCATCTATTCATATCTATAGGTGGCCGCTCTAGGACATCCTGGGCACCAGAAATGCACAGTGTCTTTATGCTGCACAGGCGAATACACCTATGTGCATGAAGCCTTTAAAGCGTTTGTTACGCCAGCACTTCTTATTCCTAATCTGTGCCTGCTGTACAATGTACTTGTAGGAAAAAGTATCCTGTTCTCTTTGTATTGTTATTCCTTTGCATGAAATCACTAGTGTTCCTACCAGTACCTCTGCTTTCCTATTAAAAACTGACCACACTAAGCAGGCAATCACAGTGTGGTCAGTTCTCTAGCTATGCTGGGAGCTTAGTGTACTCTCCTCCAATGATCAAACTTTTCCTGACATGCCCCTGCTGCACAGCCATTTACTGGGAAGCTCAGTGTGCTGCTTCTTCTCTTCCCCCAGCTCTTATGCAGCTGAGAACAGAGGGTATATGATCACTTATAAAAAAGGTATTTATAATGTTTTTTAAATTTTTTTTTATATCTTATATCTTTTATGCCTTTCATTTCTATTTTAAACTGAATGGGGTTGTTTTACAAGGTGAAACAATCACTTTAACTCCTTCCTGCCTACCATGGTGTCCCTTTAAATAGTTCGGAACGCCCTGAGGGGGGGGGGGGGGGGGGGGATTGGTGATCATGTGACCGCTTTCACAAGTGGTCATATGATCAGAAGACGGTTCTGCCACTGATATGTAGCCTGGAATGAGAACAGTCTGCCACAGCTCAATCTTTGTGCTGGGAGTGAGCAGTGATTTCACTCTCAGCACGTAAACAACAGCTGCCCAGCGACACATGTATGTTAAAGCCCACCCTTTTGCTACTGCACATACATATTAAGCAGCGTAAAGGGGTTAAACTGCAACTTATTACATTTTGTTTTGGGGTTTAGATTTGCATTAATATTATATTTACCAAATGTTAGTTCTTTTGATTCTACAAAATGCTGTGTTTCCTTTTCAGAAATGTCATACATGTGCTTCACATTATTGTAATTCTTATCTGTGCAGGAACTGAATATAACAAATTGCAGTGGTTTGAGATTTGAAGGAGACGCGGTTTTATCCCATGCCAGTGCTTATTGTATCCAATTGACGTCAGTAGACATAAGCTGGACAGGGGCCACAGATAAAGGCATCGTTGCTCTTGTAGAAGGATGTGCTCGGTAAATATTGTATATGGTATTTAATAGTTCAGTTACTTTCTGGAGACACTCTAGAACAGTAATGGTGAACCTTGGCACCCCTGATGTTTTGGAACTTCATTTTCCATGATGCTCAACTACACTGCAGAGTGCATGAGCATCATGAGAAATCTAATTCCAAAGCATCTGGGGTGCCAAGGTTTGCCATCACTGCTCTAGAATGCCATAACAAAAACAGATTTGTATTTAATTCTGAAACTCACATTAGCCATCCAGTTCACTTGTTTTTGGGTGTATGTGTGCTATTTTCCAATGTTTTCCTTGCTCTTGAGACTGCTAATACACATGTGCACTATGACACTGATCACACTTGTTCATAAACACAGTCCCTGCCAATGCAAATGTATGTCGGCACATCGACCCAACTCAGCCATATGGCTTTACATAGTTTATAAAATACATCTTTTGCATTATGTTATATACTTTGGTTTGCCATCCTGGTATTGACAATTATCCATTTTTTAATTGCATTTGGTGTATCATTTTGGCTTGTCACTCCACATTTAGATCTAATAGTCCTGTGCATAAAGTGAATCTGTTACCGATTTTAAACATTTAAAATGAAAAGTCCTGCCTAAGGTAGGTACCAATAAATGTCTACTATTACCTTTTTTAGACAGGAAAGCTTTTTTTTTGTGTGACCATATGCTTTAACTTTGACTGTTGCTAAAGGCTTGACTTCCTTGGCTTTGGGTCTAAGCTCTGCCAACTTGCCATTCTTATCCAATGATCATGCCTCAATGACCAGTAAATGCACTCTCATAGGATGAGGAATAGTGGGTGAGTGAGGTTTTTTTTTTTTTTTTATTGTTTATTTCTTTATTTGACATATTACAAGTTATAACAGACCAAGTTACAGTATCAGTATATATTTTACAGTTTTGTTTCCTTATACCGCTAGAACGTCCTATTTTCGTTTTCCTATTTATTTCAATTGATCCGTGTAAAACAACTTTTTATATTTTTCTCTTATTCTTACTTGCCACTATCATATATACTACCTAACCATCCTTTAGACACAAGTATTTACAAACATACACACAGACAGACACACAAAAAAAAAAAAACACGCACTCTCTGGGCGACAAATCCCTAGCGTAGTTTCGATAGTGAGTTATATATCACAAGCTGACAAAGGAGAAGATTGTTTCTACCCACATCTTTTATCGTTACAATTTTTTTTATTTTTAATTTTTCCTGCCCTCTGGTATAACTCTCTACCCCATTTTCCTTTGAATACCGCGTTTACTGTCCCACTCAAACAGAAAAAAAAACGATACTAACCACTCAATACAGACTCCCCCATTACCAGTGAGGGTGGAACTAACCGTGGATCCGATATCCATCGTTTCCATATTTTAATCCAGTTATTGGATTCTCCCCTATTGCAATCAATTTGCTGTTCTTTCAAGATGTTTTCATTTACCTGAAGACGCCAGTCCTCAAGTAAAGGTGCATTCGAAGATATCCACCTTAGAGCAATTAACTTACGTGCAATAAACAATAGTCTGGTATCTAATATCACCTCCCTGGGAAAGAAGCCTTCCTCGTCAAAATATCCCAGTAGACATGTCATAGGGGTCCTGTTGATATGTGTATTACATGTAGCATTGATTGTATTAACCACCTCTCGCCAATATCTAGCCACTTTTGGACAATTCCACATCATGTGTATTAAATCAGCTGGAGACTTTTGACATCTAGGACACTCCGGAGAATCGCGTCTGCCCCACTTAAATAATTTAACTGGTGTTCTATATACCCTATATATTATAAATAGTTGCGTCAGGCATTGAGCCGGTGATAATGATACTAGGGGTACCCTTCTCAAGATAATTTGCCAGTTTTCATCTGAGATGTCCCCTATGTCTCTCTCCCAGCCTGTTCTACCCGGGCTGACAACTTTATCCTGATATAGTCTCATCAATTGACCATATAAAGACGAGATCAAGCCCTTTTTTTCCTCCCCCCTTGCTAATGATGTTATAAGCGGGGTAGGTTTTATCACTATCTTTTCCCTTCTAAACTGAGTTTGAATCGCATGCCGTAATTGTAAATATTTATAGAAGTGACTAGAAGGCAGTTGAAAGGATTCTTGCAGGTCCTGAAAGGAGCGCAGAACATTATGTGTAAACATCTGTTCTATAGATTGGAGCCTCTTAGAGAGCCAGCTTTCGAATCCCTCCAATTTATATAATTCTTTGTATTGCTTATTCCCCCAAAGCGGGGAGTATTTTGAAACTCCTTCAAATTTCATTATACTCCTCATTTCTTTCCAGACTCTATTCATAAGTGTCATTGTTAGACCCCTACAGGTGTTACCCAGGGCTCCGGATTCCAACTGAGCCACAAGATTATATCGAAAACTGTTATTTAACAGTAAAACCTGTATGGGGTCTTCCCAATTACTTTCTCCCCAGCCTGCAAAATGCTGAAGCTGGGAGGCTATGAAGTAGAGTCTTGGCTGTGGTACCGCTAATCCACCCCAATCCCTTGCCCTCTGGAGAATTGATAACTTAATTCTCGGGGTTTTTCCTTTCCATAATAGTCTACGAAATATTGATTCTGTTTTTTTGAACCATTTTAAAGTTATCCAAATCGGTGAATTATGGAGTATATATAACAATTGAGGGGTCCAGATCATTTTTATGAGATTTGCACGGCCTACCACCGATAATGGCAATTTGGTCCACGCCATGCTCTTAAGTTGGAATTTGTTAAGAATAGGTGACAAGTTATCCATTAAATAGTTTTCTATTCTATAGTTTATCATTATTCCCAAGTATTTAAATGATGACACTATTTTAACTTGAGGGGCCTCTTTTAACCTGGACAGACTAGGATTGTCTAAGGGAAGTAGTACGGATTTATCCCAATTAATAATGTAACCAGAAAACGATCCAATTTTTTTTTATTAGTGACATTAAGGAGCTTAAAGAACCTTCTGTATCCCCAAGAAACAGTAATGCATCATCAGCATACAAGGAGATTTTTTCAATCCTCGTTCCTCTAATAAATCCGCAAATAGATCCGCAAATAGATTCTGCCTGTCGGACGGCCTCGGCCAGTGGTTCAAGGGCCAGTGCGAATAGTAAAGGAGACAGGGGACACCCCTGTCTTGTTCCTCTGTATAGTGGGAAAAATTCTGAAACCGTGCCATTTATTAGCATACATGCCCTCGGAGTGGCATACAGCATCCTGATCATAAACTTTTCCCCCAGGCCAAACAAACCCAACACCTCCCACAGATATGTCCACTCGACACTGTCGAAAGTTTTCGCAGCGTCGAGTGACAAAATCGCTCTTGTCCCAATATTATCAGTTGGTATTTGCATATTCAAATAAAGCCTCCTTATATTAATAGCTGTAGACCTTGTTGGGATAAAGCCACATTGGTCATGATGAATCAATCCCTGCATATGTCTACTTAGTCTTTTAGCCAGGACCCTGGCTAGAATCTTAGCATCCGAGTTCAACAATGATATCGGGCGGTAGGATTCTGGAGCCAAAGGGTCCTTTCCCGGCTTTGGTAATACAATAATACAAGCATCCCTCATAGATTCAGGAAGCCTGAATGATTCCAAAGCCTGGTTAAGGACCTTCAATAATTCTGGAAGCAAAACCTCACCATATTGTTTATATAGGTAACCCATCAATACCCGGGGCTTTATCATTTGGACTTTCTTCCACTGCCTTAATCAACTCCTCCAATGTCAGAGGAGCTCCCAGTTCTTGTTTATCGTTTTCAGAAAGAGAGGGGAGTTTTAAAGGTCCTAAAAATTCTCTAAGTCTTGTCAGAACAATTAACTTTACTTTGATATAAATTACTATAAAAATGAACAAAGAATCGCATTATTTCCTTCTGGTCATAAGTAATATCTCCCTCCACTGTACGAATAGCAGAAATAATTTTACTATCTTCTTGGGATTTGGCTATTACTGATAGCATTCTGCCTGATTTTTCTCCTTCTTCAAAACTGCGACATCTAGACAAAAAGTCAGACTGCGCAGCCTTTTTCATAGAAGTCTGTTTATATAATAATTAGACATGTGCAGAGTAAAATATTTCGTTTCGGAATTTCGTTTTCGTCTGAAAACTTAATTTATTTAGTTACTCCCGAAATTCGTTTTTATTTATTTCGTTTTTCGTTCAAAAATTGCATTCGTCCGAAAATCCACATGAATTACGGTCGAATCTGTCTTGGAAGGCTTATGGTGTCTGTCGAATGTATAAAGAAGATTCGACAGAGCTAACTATATAGCATACTTTAGAACCCTATTAAAGTCTATGGGACTCCAACGTTCAAAATCTAAAGTGCTAATTTTAAAGGCAAATTTGCAAGTTACTGTCCTAAAAAGTGTTTGGGGACCCGGGTCCTGCCCCAGGGGACATGTATCAATGCAAAAAAAAGTTTTAAAAACGGCCGTTTTTTCGGGAGCAGTGATTTTAATAATGATTAAAGTGAAACAATAAAAGTGTAATATTCCTTTAAATTTCGTAGGGGGGGGTTGTCTATAGTATGCCTGTGAAGGGGCGCATGTTTCTGGTGCTTAGAACTGTCCCTGCACAAAGTGTCATTTATGCAGGAAAAAAAGTCCTTTAAAATCACTCGCAGCTATAATGAATTGTCGGCTCCCGTAATACAGAGAACACTCATTGAAAGTCATTGATAAAAAAATAAAAAAAAAAATAAATAAAAAAAAAAGCGTGGGGGTCCCCCAAATTCAATTACCAGGCCCTTCAGGTCTGGTATGGATATTAAGGAGAACCCTGCCTCAAATTTAAGAAAAAATTTGACGTGGGGTTCCCCCTAAATATCCATAACCAGACCCTTCAGGTCTGGTATGGATATTAAGGGGAACCCCGCGTCAAATTAAAAAAAAAATTGACGTGGGGTTCCCCCTAAAAATCCATACCAGACCCTTTATCCGAGCACGCAACCTGGCAGGCCGCAGGAAAAGAGGGGGGGACGAGAAAGCGGCCCCCCCTCCCTCCTGAACCGTACCAGGCCACATGCCCTCAACATTGGGAGGATGCTTTGGGGGTCCGTGACCCCTCAAAGCACCTTGTCCCCATGTTGATGAGGACAAGGGCCTCATCCCCACAACCCTGGCCGGTGGTTGTGGAGGTCTGCGGGCGGGGGGCTTATCAGAATCTGGAAGCCCCCTTTAACAAGGGGACCCCCAGATCCCGGCCCCCCCCCTGTTTGAAATGGTAAGGGGGTACAAAAGTACCCCTACCATTTCACAAAGAAAGTGTAAAAAATGTTTAAATAAAACAAACACACTTTTTAAAAATTCCTTTATTAAAAATAAAAAAAGATTCCAGCGGCGGTAATCCACTCTTGCTATCCAGCGACGGACGGTCAGCTCTCCATCGATGTCTAATGTCATCCAGCGCAGCGCAGCATCCTTCTTCTGTCTCCTCCACGGAGACACTGGAGGCATTCCGGCGCTGACGTTTCTTATATACGGAGGGCGGGGCCACCCGTCACCTGACCCCGCCCCCCTCTGACGCAAGGGGAAACCCGGGGTTCCCCGTGACGTATGGGTGACCCCGCCCCCCTCTGATGTAACGGAAACCTGCCTGTGTTACATCAGAGGGGTGCGGGTCACCCCTACGTCACAGGGAACCCCGGGTTTCCCCTTGCGTCAGAGGGGGGCGGGGTCAGGTGACGGGTGGCCCCGCCCACCCTATATAAGAAACGTCAAGCCGCCGGAATGTCTGTAGTGTCTCCTCCACGGAGACAGAAGAAGGATGCTGCGCTGCGCTGGATGACATTAGACATCGCTGGAGAGATGACCGTCCGTCGCTGGATAGCAAGAGTGGATTACCGCCGCTGGAATCTTTTTTTTATTTTTAATAAAGGAATTTTTCAAAAGTGTGTTTGTTTTATTTAACCATTTTTTACACTTTCTTTGTGAAATGGTAGGGGTACTTTTGTACCCCCTTACCATTTCAAACAGGGGGGGGGCCGGGATCTGGGGGTCCCCTTGTTAAAGGGGGCTTCCAGATTCTGATAAGCCCCCCGCCCGCAGACCTCCACAACCACCGGCCAGGGTTGTGGGGATGAGGCCCTTGTCCTCATCAACATGGGGACAAGGTGCTTTGAGGGGTCACGGACCCCCAAAGCATCCTCCCAATGTTGAGGGCATGTGGCCTGGTACGGTTCAGGAGGGAGGGGGGGCCGCTCTCTCGTCCCCCCCTCTTTTCCTGCGGCCTGCCAGGTTGCGTGCTCGGATAAAGGGTCTGGTATGGATTTTTAGGGGGAACCCCATGTCAAATTTTTTTTAAATTTGATGCGGGGTTCCCCTTAATATCCATACCAGACCTGAAGGGTCTGGTTATGGATATTTAGGGGGAACCCCACGTCAAATTTTTTCTTAAATTTGAGGCAGGGTTCCCCTTAATATCCATACCAGACCTGAAGGGCCTGGAAATTGAATTTGGGGGACCCCCACGCTTTTTTATTTATTTATTTTTTTATCAATGACTTTCAATGAGTGTTCTCTGTATTACGGAGCCGACAATTCATAATAGCTGCGAGTGATTTTAAAGGACTTTTTTTCCTGCATAAATGACACTTTGTGCAGGGACAATTCTAAGCACGGGAAACATGCGCCCCTTCACAGGCATACTATAGACAACCCCCCCCCTACGAAATTTAAAGGAATATTACACTTTTATTGTTTCACTTTAATCATTATTAAAATCACTGCTCCCGAAAAAACGGCCGTTTTTAAAACTTTTTTTTGCATTGATACATGTCCCCTGGGGCAGGACCTGGGTCCCCAAACACTTTTTAGGACAGTAACTTGCAGAATCTTTTCTCTCTGTCAAATCTTTTTTCTCTGTCGAATATTTTCTCTATATAATCTTGGACTAATAGAGGTAAGGTTAAGCACATTCGACCACAGGTTCTATAGAGATTGTTATCGTCAGAGTCATGTCGAATCTCCTATTCTATATCGAACTGTTGTAGCAATGAAAACGAAAATAAAGCATTTATTATGTCGGATCTTTCGTTTTTCGGATTTTGTGCTTTCGTTATCGTTTGTCAAAACGAAAACGAAAATAGCTGAAATTCGGACGAAAATGCATTCGGACGAAAACGAATGCACATGTCTAATAATAATTGTGCATCATTCCACACCCTACGATTAGAGGTAGTAGGACTCTGATTATACTGAACTTCTTTCTGCTGCGCCTATGCTGCTAACAGCGATTCCCGTTCTCTACATCAGTGGTCATCAACCCTGTCCTCAGGGCCCACTAACAGGCCAGGTTTGCAAGATAACTGAAATACATCACAGGTGATATCATTTGCTGCTCACTGATTGCTGTATTCTAGTCTGCATCTCCCCAAGGTAATAGATAAAACCTGGCCTGTTGGTGGGCCCTGAGGACAGGGTTGATGACCACTGCTCTACATGCTTTTTTGTAGACGCTTATGGCCTTAACCAATAATCCTCTCAAAAATGCCTTCATGGTGTCCCATACTACCTGAGTGAGGTTTAGCCCTTTAGTCAGAGTACTCAACCCCTAAGATCCATTCACACATTCACATTTCAGCATGCACATCAGAACACGCTAGTAAAATAGCTCAGGTCTGCTTGTTTTACCTATTTTCATGGGTTTTGAGGCCCATAGAAATGTGCAAGCCACGCTTCAACATGCATCGCAAAATGCACTAAAAACAGCATGCAAAAGGGAGATGCAAAGGTGTGAACCTAGACTTAGTCACAAAGATAAACCAGTAGTGTCAAAACAGCAACTATCCTGATTTAGAGATCCTTAATTATGGCAATGAGTATCAAGGAATAAGAATCCATAGAACACACACACTTCAGGAATAAAGTTTTCTAAAATTCATGCAATATTTTTAACTAACCTGAAGATAATTGCATTTTATTCGAAAAATGGAGTCTCACTTTGATAGTCATCAGTATTTACCCTTTAAAAAATAACTTTGAAAAAGACCCAATTGTTCAGTAATAAATGCCCAATATGACCAGATTCTGTCTGCTCTTTGCATTTGAAACCATCTTCTGCGATTACAAATCAGCAAAATTGACAAACACTAAATAATGGCTTATAAAGTTGGCAGACGGCCAACTTCCATGAAATGGCATGCATGTTACACATTTGAAAATATTAAACTACCTTACTAATGTCTTTTTTGTCAAAGTGTACAGATTACATTTCAATGCATGTAGTATAGGATGTCATAAGATTCTAATGAAACAATGGGGAAACTAACAGGCGGGAAGTAAACTGAGAATTCTGACAGCTAGAAGGTAACCATGGCACAAGGTGACAGAATAATTGGTCATTCTTTGGACATGGGCTGATGCATAAGCACAGCAGGAAAAATCTTCAAGATGCCATTTTTGTTGTGCATATTTCTCACTTGTTTCTATTGGCAACACCTCCACTTTTTCTTTGCAGCACTTATTATGACTTAGCTTACCTATGTAATGATTCTTCACATATTTTTTCTAGTTAAACATTGCATTCATCTTTACACAGACATTTTTTTTTATTTTAGTTGGGCAATATATTGTATATTACAAATAATGAAAAAGACACAATTCACATAATTGTTATAAGCAAATATGCACAAAATGTTTTTTTTCTCTGTTGTAGATTGAAAAATCTTTCGATGAATGGCTGCAAAATTACAGATCATGCCATCACTTCCCTTTTGAAAAAGCATAGTAAAAGGTATAAAATGCATAAACTCTATCTTGATATATCACCTTAATTATAGTTGATTTTCTAAAAGCAAAATAGACGGTTCGCTTTCCAAGGTAAGTTACACTTTACAAGGGAATTTTCCTCAGAGCCATCTACCACCTTTTCTATTCATCGTAAACACCACTCAGAGTTTTCCCTTCCTCCCTGTTATTTACATTTTAGTCAGAGCATCTAGAAACTATGCTGATATAAAAAATAATTAATTAAACTAATTAAGTTATGACTAATAAGCTAAGAATGCATTGGTTTGTAACTTCATTCAGACCTTTTTGTTCACCCACTGTACATCATCTTCATCTCCATTGTAAAGGAAATTAAAAAATTGAGGTAACTAAGTAATTTGAAAGTTACTATTTAACAAATCAAAGGTTTCATGCCTTTCCAGCAGCCACAAAAGAAATTCACTTATGCCCCGTACGCACGATCGGAAATTCTGCCAGCAAAAGTCTGATGTGAGCTTTTGGTTGGAAATACCGACCGTGTGTATGCTCCTTCGAACTTTTGCTGGCAGAATTTCCGCCAGCAAAAGATTGAGAACAGGTTCTCTATTTTTCCATTGGAAAAAGGTCCGATTGGAAATTACGAGCGTCTGTAGCAATTTTGATGCGCAAAATTCCTACGCATGCTTGGAAACAATTCAATGCATGCTCAGAAGCATTGAATTTAATTTTCTCGGCTTGTTGTAGTGTTATACGTCACCGCGTTCTTGATGGTCGAAAGTTCAGAGAACTTTTGTGTGACCATGTGTATGCAAGCCAAGCTTGAGCGGAAACCATCCAAGATTTTTCCGACGGAAATTCTGCTCGTGTGTATGGGGCATAAGGGTTCATAAACACAGGGCATTTACAGGCATTTTCCATGCCTGGCGTAAATTCCTGGTGCTTTGCCAGGTCTGGGAAGTCGCACATGAAAAAAACATGCATGGATAAACGCTGATGCAAAGAAGCATTGGCATCTACAAGAGTATGAGGGTGTACAACCATTCACTTGTATGGAAGGCTGTACATGGCCCATGTGGTTTCCTGGGCAAAGCCAGGAAATTGAAACTCCCTGTATACAAGAAGTTTCCAGCTGCCTTTTTCTAATAGAGACCTGAAATTGATTAGTAAAAAGACAAAATTACAACTTTTCTTAATACTGACATATATATATGATTTGCTTGTCCACCTATGATTGATGTGGTGTGTGCATAAGTTTTAGGAATTCAGACTTAGGCCTCTTTCACACCAACGTGCCGTTCAGGCCCGCCTGTCAGTTTTTCAGGCGGACCTGAACGGGTGCTCCATAGAGCTCTATGGAGCGTCGGATGTCAGCGGTGACATGTCCGCTGACATCCGACCCGCTCCGATCCGAAAAAGTGTGACGGAGGAAAAAGCTATTTTTCCATCCGTCTGCGGATCGGATCGGATGACGACGGGCACTGCGGTCCGTCGTCATCCGATCTCCCATAGGGGAGAGCGGCGCTGTGACAGGTCCGTCCCTGCGCAGTGTGCAGAGACAGACCTGTCATCTCCCTGCTCAGCGGGGATCGGCGGAGTGATCCCCGCTGAGCAAACGGACATCCACGGGGCGGATCAGAACTGATCCGCCCCGTGTGAAAGGACCCTTATGGAGTAAATCCCATCAAAAGGTGTCTTGTATATGAAGTATAGTTCTGCAAATGTATGTGTTACATACTCTAAACAAATTGTATTATTCCTGTAAAAAAATGTTTGCTCAACAAAAGGATCTTTTTGTACTGGTATCATGCAAGGCACTGAGTTACAAAACTGACATGTTCTAAACATTTAATTCTACTGTTAGAAAATTAGATAAATTATCCCAATATTATGGATTCCACTCACTCTGGCAGTATCTACCTGTGTTGGATTCATTTTTGTTTCATTTACATTGACGTGGCATATATAAGAATATTTTGGACATTTTGTAAATTCTCATGTGTGTACATAAACTTAAACATAACTGATATTTTCCTGTCAACTTTACTTCCGAAGGCAGGTTTAACACTGACTGTTGTGTTGTATGGATGTTTGCTAGAATGATTCGGTTGACCTTGTCCTCTGAAGAATTCAGTATATTGATGAATTGATATGCTTTCCCATTTCTGATTGCAAACACTTGAATCAGTCCTAATTTATTTTTGAGGAAATTTTGATTCATTGCTCTGGACTCACGTATGAGTTTCTTCCATGCCGCATGTTCTACAAGCACAAAGTCTGTAATATATTGTAAAAATAGATGCATTGCAGCTCAACTCAAAATAATGTACTGCTGTTGGCCCCTTATTTTTTTAATCTTTTTTTTTTTTAAAAAGGGAGATTTCAGTTTTATTTTTTCTTGAATACAGAGTAACAGACAGACCAATACACAAAAGATAATCATATACGTTATATGTACAAAGGATTTAGTTGTGTACAGAGTATTAGAAATGATGTGTTGGGACAATTATTATCCTATGTATGCTGTGTATTTTAACTCCATAACCTTCATGGTCCAGCAACAACATGCCTTTTGTAGTGATAGAAATACACTTGTATCAAGATCATTACCATGATCAGGACTGGTTTTAGAAGGACTGATTTTTTTGTTTTGTTGTTGCTGTTTTCTAAAAGCAACAACAAAACTGTGTGGCATCTACAGTAAGATCTGTATAATTCCAGGTCCTGTTATGTAAACCCATGCTTGGTTGTAAGCTGAGTTTTTGGGTGCCTGTGAGACAATGAATTCTGTATTGTGTATCATTGTAACTTATGCTGGTAGAACTTTTTTTTCTACTCGCTCTACATGAACATGTTGAGGATTTGGAGGTTTTTGTTCACTTAATCATTTCAATTTGCCAGATTCGTATATGGCATTAGTATTTTTAATAATATTATTGTATATTTTTGTTTTAAGTGCATTTAAATTGTAGGACAATAATAACTCAAATATTTTCATACTTGACATGTTGGCATTTGATTCACAAATATGGTGAAATTAAATATTGTGTAAATGAGATATATATATATATCTCAAAATTTAAAATATTGACAAGTAGAAAAAAGGAACGTTTGAGCTTTTCTGGATTTTTTAAGATGTATTTTATTGTAATAAATGTTTTTTTTTTTTAGTCTTGTCAAAGTAGAAGTATTTGGCTGCCATGCCCTCACCGCTAAGAGTTTGATTTCCATAACTACTGAATGTTCCCACCTGGAAAATTTAAATATTGGCAGAATACCGAAAGTCACTGATGTCTGTCTAACAAAAATAGCATCCAACCTGCACAAGATCAACACACTAAATTTGACAGGCCTTAATGTGGTAAGCTTCCAGTTGTTAGCAATATGCACAAAAATGCTACACATTTATTTACTTGTGCAAAAAAAATTCAAATGTAAGCACCTGAATCTTTAGAAATAAAAGTATTACTGAAGGCATAACTTTTTAATTTTGGATAGAGTAGAGAAGGATTAGAACACCTGTCGGGTTTTTATTGCCTGTACCCCTGTTTGGTAAATTCACACTCTCTATTTGTCCTGTTTACCATTATTAGTAAGAGTGAAAGTGAAAGAAATCTGAAACTGTAATGTTAATAACACATCACAGAATGTACCCTTGTGGCTAACAGAAGCCAGTGTTAGAAATAGACTTGAAAAACTTAACATAAATAAATCACCAGGATTAGATGGCTAACACCTGAGAATCCTTAAGGAAATCAGTCAGGTAATAGCTAGACCGTTGTTCCTTGTTTTTATGGACAGTTTACTGAATGTAATGGTACCAGCTGATTGGAGAACAGCCAACGTGGTACCAATTTAAAAAAGAGCCAAGATATATATCCTTGGAAACTACAAGCCAGTCAGTCTAACATTAATAGTTTGTAAACTATTGGAGGGGATGATAAGGGACTATATCCAAGAATTTGCTGATGAAAACAGTATCATTAGTTGTAATCAGCATGGATTCATGAAGGGTTGTTCTTGCCAGACCAATCTGCTAACATTCTATGAGGAAGCAAGCCGCCATCTAGATAAAGGTAGGCCTGTGGATGTGGTGTATCTGTATTTTGCATTTGATACAGTCCCCCATAAATTTTTACTTTACAAACTGAGGTCTGTAGGCATGGACCATAGGGTATGTACCTGGATAGAAAACTGGTTACAGGATAAAAAATGTGTAATCGGAATGGTCTGATGTGGTATGTGGGGTCCCCCCAGGATCTGTCCTGGGACCAATTCTGTTTAATTTATTCATAAATTATATAGAGGATTGGATAAATAGCTAAATCTCAGTGTTTGCTGATGACACAAAACTAAGCAGGGCAATAACTTTACAACAAGATGTGGAAACCTTACAAGAAAGTCTAATTAAAATAATGGGTTTGGCAACTACATGGAAAATTAGGTCTAATGTTGAAAAATGTAAAGTAATGCATCTGGGTGCTAAAAATATGAAGGCAAGTTACTCGATAGGGGGAGAATCAATGGGGGAATCCAGGATAAAAAAGGACCTGGTGAGCACCAATAGTTAAAAGAAACACCTTAACAATTGCAACATACAGGGATATGGGAATTGCTATTGACATAAACTCACACACACCCCACAGGTTGAACTGGATGTACTAGTGTTTTTATTCAACCTTATCAACTATGTAACACATTTTGGGTTGTTACTAGTACATTTAGAGGCGAAACCTTCCAATGGAGACACTAGTTCTGGAGATCCTGGTGGATTTCTCCTACTTCCTATTTTGGCTATGGGACAAGAAGTGAAATCAAATCTCCTCAATAGGACACAGATGGTAAAAAAAAAAAAAAAAAAAAAGACAGGGGTTATAACCCTCCCTTACCCCCTTCTCTCACTCTATCCAAAAAAAGAAGGTTTTAACTTTAGTTTTACTTTAATATGAGGCAGGATGAGTTAAATAAACATATTTACATTGGCAATCCCACTGGATGCAGTCATTGTGTAGGCTCATTTAGCATTCAAATTCACTTTACAAAGTACTTTGCAATGAATTCTCCCATGTCTTGCTCACCTACTTGTGCAAGCCATGTCTTCCTAACTACTTAAGTACTGGGGAATTTATACCCTTTATTAACCAGAACTTTTTTTTCACTTTTCAGCTATGTACCTTTGGATTTGGCAGTAAGGCTGCATTAACACCTGAGGCTGCATTCACACCTCAGCGTTTCGTTTTCAGGCAGAAAGTCACGCGTTTTACTGCGTTTTTGCACAGGTCAAAAGGTCACCAATGTAAAAAGCGGAAAATGCCTGTAATCTGTCCAAAAAGAAGCTCATGTACTTTGAGCTTCAGGTGTTTTGCTTCAGGTGACAAAACGCTCAGATGTGACCAGGTGTCATTGAAATGAATGGGATTTTGTTTGTTGAGCATTTTTTGGGCGTTTTACGAGCTGAAAAAGCTCAGGTGTAAATGAGGCCTCACCCTGTCCTTTATTACTTATGATCCTTAGTGCTACATGTATTATTATTATACAGGATTTAAAAAATGAACCAACAGTTTGCGTATACATTTTAAGTTTTTTGAAAAATAAGGGTTCTTCCCAGAGTCTGATTGTCTTCTATGTATTAACAGAGAAAAAAAAATAGAACTTTTTTCTAATTTGACCAACAATGCCTAGTGTTTCTGTAACATCCAGAAATCTGGTAGAGGGATATGGAATAGTTACGTTTCTCTCTCTTTGTGTGGTTTAGAGTGAAGCAGAGCAGTGGGTAGCAGTTGCAAATACAGTAATGGTGTAGGAATTTGGTCAAGCTAATTTTAGTCTTGTGTATGGGACTGTCATGCCTTGGAAAAAGTCAGCCTCTAGAAGGAGTTTATCCTTGTTGACGACTGCCTTTAGATTTACACTTCAAGCTCCGCTTCCCTGTCTATGGTAAAAATAAGGATTGTATGCTCTGTCTCAAGTGTTTGTAAGAAATCTCCACCCATTCCTATATGTGTGAAGGCTTATTGTGTGAACTTTGACAGTTTTGGAGACTTATTTACGTAGGTGTGTGCAGGTGGAGAGAAGTAGATATAATGCACTGCTTACAGAAATGGGATGTTCAGGGCTTGGAGTATGCTGAAGAGATCTGAATGAGTAGGTACATTTCTCTTGCAATGGACTGCCTATCACTGTCAGCGAAGAACAGGAAAAGGTCCCAAGTAATAAAGTAGTGAGGGGTGGTGGGGGATAAGGCCCCATTCACACCTGAGCGTAGCGTTTTCAGGCAGAAAGTCATACAATTTGTGCCACGATTTTGTACAGGTCAAAGGGTC
Source organism: Lithobates pipiens (assembly GCF_037356315.1). NCBI lineage: Eukaryota > Metazoa > Chordata > Amphibia > Anura > Ranidae > Lithobates > Lithobates pipiens. Next base: position 14,683,505 of record NW_027507718.1, read on the forward strand.
ACCAATGTAAAAAGCAGAAAAATGCCCAAATCTGCCTAAAAAAAAAACTTCTAGAACTTGTTTGAGCTTCAGGCATTTTGGAGTGGAGATGTGAACCATCTCCATAGAGAATAATTGATTGTTTCCCCCCTCCAGAGCTTTGTAGCTTCAAGCTACAAAAAGCTCCGGTGTGAATGGGGCCTTAGGGGCTTTCTGAAGCCCTGTTAGCTTACATAGCTCAGGAAGGCTTCATATAAAACAACTGTGACCTGAAAGATGTTTAGTACTCTCTAACTAGGTGCTGGTGGCCCCTGGTTCCAAGGAAATGGTTTCAGCTTCTTATGAGCCCCAGAAGCAGTCTTACCACACTGGTTACTGGGAATGACCCACATTATAACCCTTTTAATAAATATTATTTGTTTAGTCAAGATTGTGTTGAAATATCAAATCATGGATAAAGTTTTGGAACATTTTAGGCTCTAGAAGTGTTTTCAATGGTGATCTGTTACTGCTTCCGATCACCCCATGTCAGCAATGATACTACAATATATACAAGTCCAAATATCTATAAGAGCTGTAAGGGTTTAAATTAGAAATACATTTATTTTATAAGTTATGCAAAATAGCATGCTCTACATTTTAAATGTATTTGACTAGAATAGAATAAATCTATAATAAGCGCTGAAACTAGTGCATGTTACCCCCATGTTTCTAACAACTATACTACAGCCCAAAGCTGTAGCTATATATATATATATATATATATATATATATATATATATATATATAGCTATACATTACCTTATATATTTTGTTAATTATCACTGAATTTCTTTTGTGTATTGCAGGTAAGAGATCGCGCTGTCCATTATATTGTGAAACAATGCCCAAAGCTAGACAATATCACTCTCAGTTCATGTTCTCAAGTAACAGACATAAGTCTAGTGGAAATTAGCACATATCTAAAAACAATAACGTAAGTACAACATTTATTAGAAATTCATTAATTTATTCAAAATTCATTTAAATTTCAATAACGTAAGTACAACTATACTTATCTGTGAAGCTTACACCTATAAATACGTGTTAGTGTAAGTCCACCCTAACACTAAAATCCCTGCATCTACAGACACCCGCAATCTAACACTAACTTTTCTAGCCCTGTAAAGAAGTAATCAGTGTACATACCTTCTTTGGAGCCTATCTGGTCTCTCTGCAGAGGACACGGCCGACAATGGTTGTGAAATGAATGGGAAGTGACGTCACTAATAGAGTTACTATGGGGCTTCTGTTGTCGCCTGTGTCTTCTGCACCCGCCTCCACAGCGAAGCTGCAGCTGACAGCGCAGTGTGGGATCGGGTCGGAACAGCTTCAAAGAAGATATGTATACCGATTTCTTCTTTACAGCGCTAGATAGGTTAGTGTTGGATTGTGGGTGTCTATAGATGCAGGGATTTTAGTGTTAGGGTGCACTTCTACTTTAAGTTAAAAAATAATTGTCTGCCAAAAAAATTACCACTCCTTGATGTACATAGAGCCCTCCCTGGATGAAGTGAAATGATAATGGTGTATGGTCAGGATTTTATATCTTAAAAAGTCTACACATTGATACACTAATGATTTATATAATGTTAAATAGTTAGTATGAAATGTATATTTTACAAATGAACAATTATTGCTTGTGCATCCCTAAGGTGATCCCTTTCCTACAACCACAGGTTGCAGGAATAAAAATCCCTTGATTCCCCCATCAACACAGTCAGTATTAATCAGGGAATCCCTCCTGTGGAGCTGTTGTGTTCTCCCAGGGGGTAGGTGCGGGAAGCCATCCCTCCCAGGAGAACACAGTGATTATTGCTAGCGGCTATAGCTGCTGGCAATAATCGCATGTAAAAATCCAACATGCTTGTTGTACCCAAGTTGATCGATGGATCCACTTGTGTACAATAAGCCTGTCCATAGAGGGGCTCGAATCTCGCCCATTCCCCACTGAACCGCCAGAGATTCGAACCATCTATGGCCAGCTTAACACTGTGTTTCCAGAACAAGCTAAGCTTTTGAATTAGAAAGCTCAGTACTGCATTTATGCTTTGTAGCAGACTGGTAAACCACCTAATATGATGTAGCTGTTCTTCCTATTAGAAGAAGAAGGTGTGTTGCACAGGGAGTGCCAAAACCATCTTTAGTGGTGAAAATCTTAAAAACGTGTATATACAATAGTGTGTTGTCTAATTTGTTCGGTCATTAAAGAAAATAAATCCAAAATTAGAAGACTTATGTTACATCAGTCGGTCTGTTGCTTTGGACTAGATTTTGCTCAGATTGTCATAAAGACTTAAAACAGCACTGGTTAAAGTCCTGTTTCATTAAATAAGGAGTTGCCTGTCAGGGGGAGCTTGTCATTTATCCTGCATCTGTTTTTAGCTTAATTTAACACCATTTAACATTAAGAAAATGAATGTTCATTTTGGAAAGTTAATGTTCACTGAGCTTTTTAGATAAGATATAGCTATGCTCACTTTAATCATCCAATGTAGTTGCTGGTAAAAATCATGTTTTTCCAATTTTCTTTGCTTATTTGATTGGGTATTAAAGTGAAGACAGGTTCATCTTATTTACTAAACATACACTTTTCAAATTGAACACTCACTTTGTTAAGTGAATAGCCTCTACTGCCTTAGTAAATCAATCCCATTGTAAAACTTAGAATTTCCTTTTTAATGTTATTATCAATACAAAAGAGAAGCTGCCAGTATAGTATCACATCCTAAAGCATCCAAAAAGCAGACTTTACGTGTACCAGGGAAACTACAACAGGTAAAATTACAAATGCTTGATTAAATGATAAACGTCACAAAATAAAAATGCAGGATAATTGTTTATAAATAAATGTAAGTTGCAAGATGGATATTTAACATGTATTTTTTTTAGAGAGGTTACTTCCTCATGAACATGTAAAAAAGTCCTGAGGAAGCCCCATGTGAAACACGTCAACCTTTTCTAGACTGCTCTGTTATGTGTTAAATTATTCACATTACATACTGTTATCATGAGACATGTGACGTCATACTAGGGATATGTTATCCCATGGTATTTTTATCTTGTGATTTTTATCATTTATTAAAGCCTTTGTAATTGTTCCCTTTGGTTTTTTTTCCTGGCAGGGACATGCAGTCAGGGGAGGCAGAGCCTCACCTGCCATGAAAAAAAACCCCCCAAAAAAAACAACTATCGACTTTGAGGGTTGTAGCTCAGCAGTTGAGCTCAATGGACAGCTTAGAGTCTTGGACCAATGGTAAAATACCATTGGCCCAAGCTGTCCAATAAAAATGCTGCAGTGGAGGCACACCTCTCACTGCAGTGTCATAGAAGGGGGAATGTGTCTAAAAGATGCATGCTCCCTTCCAGCCCAGCCCTCTTAACTACAAGGAAAACACATGTAATATTTACCCAGAATCCCATGTTCTCCTTACACAGTTAAGAGCGAGAATGAGAATCTGCTGCTTCTGAAAAGGTACAAGCTAAATGATATATTATTATTTATCTATTTACTGTGAAATTACTGTTTTGAAGTTATAACTCAGTAATTTGTCCATTAACTGCATGCCAACCAGCCGCAGCAGTTATACTGCAGCAACATGGCTCAGCTGCGCATATCGCCGCCGTGGTACGTCGGTACCATAGACGTCCCCCAATCGCCCCCCGAGCCGATGCGAGTGCCCGGCGGTCTCGAACACTGCTGGGCTCCTGCAATTGCTCGGGCCATATGGAGAACTGGGATCTGTGTGTTTAAAAAGGGGAGAACAGACGATCTGTTATCTTCCCTGCACAGTCCCCTCCCCCCTTCAGTTAGAACACAAACTAGGTCACACTTAACTCCTTCACTGCCCTCTAGTGTTAACCCCTTCACTGCCAGTGACATTTTTACAGTAAGTACAGTTTTAACTGATTTTAACTGATCGCTGTATTAATGCTAATGGTCCTAAAAATGTGTCAAAATTGTCCGACGTATCCGCCATAATGTCGCAGTCATGATAAAAATCGCTGATTGCCGCCATTACTAGCAAAAAAAAAAAAAATATTAATAAAAATACCATTGTATTTTGTAGACACTATAACGTTTGCGCAAACCAATCAATATACACTTAGTGCGATTTTTTTCTACCAAAAATATGTAGAAGAATATGTATCGGCCTAAACTGAGGGAAAAAAAAAATATTTTATATTTTTTGGGGGGGGGGGGGGATATTTATAGCAAAAAGTAAAAAATAATGTGTTTTTTTCAAAAACATCACTGTTTTTTGTTTATAGCTCAAAAAATAAAAATTGCAGAGGTGATCAAATATCACCAAAAGAAAGCTCTATTTGTGGGGAAAAAAGGCCATTGATTTTGTTTGGGAGCCACGTTGCGCGATCACGCAATTGTCAGTTAAAGTGACGCAGTGCCTAATCGCAAAAAATGCTCTGGTCTTTGGCCAACCAAATGATCCGGGGCTTAAGTGGTTAAGCCACCTGCTTGAGTACAGTTTTTGAAAATATAGTAAATAACCTTAAAAACAATATATAATAATTATTTGTATCTTACTTATGGTAATTAACCCCTTGCCACCCAGACCAATTCTGACACTTCTCCCCTACATGTAAAAATCATCATTTTTTTGCTAGAAAATTACTCAGAACTCCCAAACATTATATATTTTTTTAGCAGACACCCTAGGAAATAAAATGGTGGTCATTGCAACTTCTGATGTTACAAGTTTTTTTTGGGGAAATTTCATGAATAAAAAAATAAAAAACACAAAATTTAGCCCGATTTTTGTATACTATGAAATATGATGTTACGCCGAGTAAATAGATACCCAACATGTCATGCTTTAAAATTGCGCACACTGGTGGAATGGCGCCAACATTTTTACAGGTTACATGTTTAGAGTTACAGAGGAAGTCTAGTGCTAGAATTATTGCTCTCGCTCTAATGATCACGGCATATGTAACCTGTGTGTATCTGGCTCTGATACTAGCCAGTGCCTCACCAGCCACTGACCTCACCGCATGTCCCTGTTCCCTGGTACCAGTAAAGCCTGCTTTTTTCTCTCCCTTCTTCTATGTAGTTATTATCAGTACATATTTTGTATATAGCAATATCTGATTTATAAAAGGTAAAATGTACCTTTGTTATTACTTCTAGATTAAATTTGTAGAAACTAATAGATACCATACTGCAGTGTGATGTTATTAAAATAAAATTGTGTCTAAGCTCCTGAATACAGAAGAAATATTTTGATGTTGATTTCCATATAAACAATTACATTGTGCAGTGTTCAATCTGCCCCCAGGTATCTTGACGTAAGTGGATGTAAAAAGATATCAGACATAGGAATTCAAGCACTAGCAAGAAGCTGTCAACAGATTCGATATCTGGATCTTAGTTCAACAGGAACAGGAAAAAGGGGGTATGTTTATAAATCGTTTTTTTTTTGTTGATATATATATATATATATATATATATATATAATATTTATTTATATAGAAATATGGGCAGAATCAGTTTTTACCCTAACTGTATCACATAGGTATTAAAGAGGAAGTAAAGCCTGTAAAAAAAAATACACCCTGCAAGGCAAAGTCATAATGAGCTACTAGCTCATTATGAATAACTTACCTGAGATCGAAGCCCCCGAAGTGACCATCGTCCACGTCCTCCGCTCGCTGCTCCAGCACTATGACACAATGATGTCACTCTGGCACATGTCCACGGGAGCCGTCAGTGACGACACGTTCGCCTTCACTGTAGACAGCGGTGCCCAGGTTTTGTAAAATAACTCCTTAACCGTGTAGGTTAAGGAGATATTTCTTGCACCCACAGGTAAGCCTCAATCTAGGCTTACCTGTAGGTTAAAGTGGTCCCAGAGGGTTTACAACCACTTTAACCACTTGCCGCCCGCCCTATAGCAAATAGACGGCGGCAAAGTGGTTTCATAATCCTGACCGGACGTCATATGACGTGATCAGGATTATGAGCCGCTGCGCGCCCCCGGGGGCGTGCATCGCGGCGATCGTTGTTGCGGGGTGTCAGTCTGACACCCCGCAACTACGATCTTGGTAAAGAGTCTCCGACGGAGACTCTTTACCACGTGATCAGCCGTGTCCAATCACGGCTGATCACAGTGTAAATAGGAAAAGCCGGTGATCGGCTTTTCCTCACTCGCGTCTGTCAGACGCGAGTAGAGGAGAGCCGATCGGCTGCTCCTCTGACAGGGGGGTCTGTGCTGATCGATTATCAGCACAGCCCTCCCGAGGATGCCCACACTGGACCACCAGGGACGCCACCAGACCACCAGGGATGCCAAGGACAAGGTATGCCACCCTATACCACCAGGGATTCTAGTCAGTGCCACAATGGATGCCAATCAGTGCCCATAATGGATGCCAATCAGTGCCCACAATGGGCATCACTGATTGGCATGCATTATTGATTGGCACTGATTGGCATCCATTAGTGCAATATATTATAATACAATGCCGCCTATCAGTTCCCATCTGTGCCACCTATCAGTGCCTACCCATGCCCACCTGTGCCGCCTACCCATGCCCACCTGTGCCGCCTAACCCATGCCCACCTGTGCCACTTATCCATGCCCATCCATGCCAATCCGTGCCAATTTGTGCCACCTATCAGTGCCCATCCGTGTCGCCCATCAGTGCCACCCATCAGTGCCGCCTATCAGTGCCACATATCGGTGTCCATCAATGCCACCTCATCAGTGCCACTTCATTGGTGCCACCTCATCGGTGCCCATCAGTGCCGCCTTATCATTGCCCATCAGTGTAACCCCATCAGTGCCCATCAGTGAAGGAGAAAACTTACTTATTCGCAAAGTTTTGAATTCTGAAACAAAAAAAAACATTTTTTTTTTCAAAATATTCGGTATTTTTTTATTTGTTTAGCAAAAAATAAAAACCGTAGAGGTGATCAAATACCACCAAAAGAAAGCTCTATTTGTGGGAAAAAAATGATAAAAATTTCATTTGGGTACAGTGTAGCATGACCGCGCAATTGTCATTCAAAGTGCGACAGTGCTGAAAGCTCAAAATTGGTCTGGGCAGGAAGGTGTTTAAGTGCCCGGTATTGAAGTGGTTAAGAAACACCTGCCACTGAGTTTAATCCATTCATGGTCAGGTGAGACTATTGCACATCCACAAACTTTCCTAGGAGAGTTAAAGTAGAACTATAGGCTCAGAATAAAAAAACTATACAGCACCGGCAGACAATAGTTATTAAAGTTTGTGCTTGAGCTTGTTTGTGCCCCAGTAAGGGAGATTCACCCTCTCTATTTGTCCTGTTTACCATTTTCATAAAAAGGTAAGTAAAAGAAAAGCCCAAATTTTGGGCTGATATCAGAATAGTAATTCCTATCAGACGGGGTGGACTTCATCAAGCAGACCCTCTTGCTCAGAGGGTGATCTCTCCACTGATCCCTATTGAGCAGGCGAATGACAGGTCCGTGTCAGCTCCGCTATGCAGAGCAGACACTGATACAGCATGCCATTCTCTTTTGGGCCTGTGTGTTTTCATCTGACTGTCAACCGATTTAATCCGCCAGGCGCATGGGGAACGGATCCCCATCTGTCTGTTTTTAACTGATCAGATGCCGGTGGGTGTCAGTGGGTCCACCTGAAAATCTGACAAGGGGACCAGATCAGTTCATCAGTGTGAAAAGGGACCTAATAGAGGAAAAAAAAAGAAATGTAATCTAAAAAAAGTTTGCCTTTAGCTACAATTTATTTATGTTTTTTTTTAAATTTTACATTTAATGTTAATTGAAAAATAAAAAAAAAACATCAGGATTCGACTCTTGATGGACCATACCACCTATGTGCACAAGGCCTTACTACAGCTGCAAGAAAGCACGAACAACTCATGGATTAACTCCCACCATGGTCTGATAACCACTTCTGATTATATATTGCTTGTGTTTGTTTTCATTTGACAGCAAAAATATAGTTAGTATTTAATTAGTGAGAAGGGCTGACTGCTACTGAGAAGGCTGTGGGTCATAGGATCCCATGATAATAGCATGCAGCCAGGTATAATGAGGGTCCTTACTAGTCATCATTTATTCAATAATAGCCCACTAATTAAAATACGGAAATACGAAAAAAAATCCTAAGAGCTTTTCAAAACATTTTCAATCCCCATTCCTATGGTAGCATGCATTAAGATTCTATGTTTTGAAAGAATGGCTGCTATGGTAACAAGTGCCGTTTGATTTTCCTTTTTTAATGTATAATGCAAAATACCCAGAGTGCCTTTTTCTGGTGGTGCATGCTGTAGAATTTTGAATTTTGTATTGGCAGCCAAGTGACCTACTCTTTCCTTGCTGGCTAAAAATTGATTGAGCAGGTTGCCGTCTCTTTTTGCGGTGTTTGGCACACACATATAAAATATTTGGATCTGCAATGCAATAGAACCACCTTGGAGTTGTGTGACATCCACATATATTTGCAAATTTATGTAACTGTGACCTCCTTTGCAATAATAAATTAAAGTTAATCAGATCTCTGTTGACTAGAAGGACTTTTAGAGCTATGGATTTTTTAGGCTCCCCACTTTTTGAGATGGGAATGAGGGACACCTATTGGAAAAACTATGTAGGCATAGGACACACCCCTCTGACACGCCTCCTTAAAGGAGAATTGTACAAAAAAAATACTAGTTAAACCCAAAAGTGCTTATTTTAACCACTTCTATTCCTTTATACTGGCTTTTGAAATTCACTGATGCAGCAATTTAGAAATTGGATGAAAGGTTTAGCAATGGGAAACATTTTTCGTAAGATAAATAGTGCATTTTATATACAACTATACAAATCAGATCAAAATGAGGGACAAATGAGGAAGAAAGACAGAGGGACTTTGTTCCAAGTTATGGACAGTCACTCAAAATCAGGGAAAGTTGGGAACTATGGTCTGTATAATGCACTCTGATGTCGCATACACACGACCGGACTTTCCGGCAGACACGTCCAACGGTATCAGTCCATCGGACAGTCCGATCGTGTGTGGGCTAATCCGATCGTTTTTCTAAAAAAAAAAAAAAAAAAAAAAATCAGACGGACCTACAAATAGAAGATGTCTCAAATCTATCCGACGGACTCAATCCCGACGGACTCAAAATCGGGAAAAACGTTCGTCTGTATGCTGGTCCGATGGACCAAATAAGACGCAAGGGCAGCTATTGGCTACTGGCTATCGAACTTCCTTGTTTAGTCCCTTTTACGTCATCACGTTAGTTCGGAAAGTCCGTCGGAACTCCGCCGAAAGTCCGTCGGGAAGACCACCAGACCTAGTCTGCCAAAAAGTCCAGTCATGTGTACGCGGCATTAGAGAATTACGCCTCCAACTGTATACCTCACTACAAAAATTGGTGCTGCTGTATTGAACAACTCTCTGCAGTGTTCAGGCACATAGCAATGTCTGGAGATCTGACGCCATGTAGTCACTATGCAGCTGTCAGTAACCATGAATCAGACTGAGACAGAAGTACAATTAAATCACACTTGTTTATTAATAAAAATAAAAAGGTAAATAGAAAAAGCGTAGTCAAGCATAGCCAGAGTCCAGTAACCAGATGGGGTAGTCAGCCAGTCCAAAGTTCAATAATCAGATCGGGTAATCAGCCAGGCCAGTAGGCAGAAGGCTTTAAGTAGGCAGGTCAGACGAGCATCATCAGGAACAGCTGGTAACTGTGGAGATAGAAGAGAGCTGGCAATTAGCCGACAGCTGAGCGGCCAGCCCACAGAAGGAAGGGCTAAGTCAGCCCTGACAGTACCCCCTCCTCAATGACCCCTCTCCCTCGGAGGGCCACCAGGCTTGAGGGGAAACCATCTATGGAACTTGCGGAGGACAGGGGCATGTATGTCAGAGGATGAAACCCAGGAGCGTTCCTCCGGACCGTACCCCTTCCAATGCACCAGGTACTGTATGCGCCCACGGAACCTATGGGAGTCAACAATGGATTGTACCTCATACTCCTCAAGGTTCTCAACCTGTATAGGGTGAGGATGTGGCACCGACGTAGTAAATCGGTTACAGACCAACGGTTTCAATAAGGAGACATGAAACACATTTGAGATGCGGATACTAGGAGGAAGGTCCAACACGTAAGCCACTGGTTTAATCCTGTGAAGGATACGGACAGGCCCAATAAACCGAGGTGCAAACTTCAGTGAGGGAACACGAAGCCGCTTGTTGCGAGATGACAGCCAGACCCTGTCCCCAACCTGGTAAAAAGGCGCAGGCAGGTGTCTGTGGTCAGCATGGAGTCTGTACCTATCATTAGCATGACACAAAGCCTCCTGGACTTGTACCCAAGTGGAACGAAGACCACAGAGATGCTCCTCTAACACAGGAATACTCAGCGGAACAAACGAGTCAGGCAACATGGAAGGTTGGAAACCATAATTCGCCATAAATGGAGACAATTGGGAGGCAGAATTCAAGGCACTGTTGTGAGCAAACTCTGCCCAAGGTAATAGGTCAGACCAGTTGTTATGATGGTCAGAAATATAGCATGTAGGAATTGCTCCAAGGACTGATTGGCTCGTTCTTCGGCCCCATTAAACTGTGGGTGATACGTAGAAGAGAACGCAAGCTGGATTCCCAACTGTGCACAAAAGGCTCGCCAGAACCGGGAGACAAACTGACTGCCCCTGTCCGAGACAATCACCTTGGGTAGCCCATGTAAGCGAAAGATCTCCCTAGCAAAAATGGAAGCCAGTTCCTTAGAGGTGGGCAACTTCTTAAGTGGAATACAATGACACATCTTTGAGAACTGGTCAACCGCCATAAGGATAACAGTGTTGCCTTGGGAGTTGGGCAACTCCACTATGAAATCCATAGAGAGGTGAGTCCAGGGCCTCTCTCCATTGGGTATGGGTTGTATGAGGCCCACTAGAAGGTATAGTGGAGTCTTACTCTGAGCACACATGGAACAGGCAGCTACAAAGGCAGTTACATGAGCACGTAGACTAGGCCACTGGAAGGTGTCGTGGAGTCTTACTCTGAGCCCACACGGGACAGGCAGCTACGAAGGCAGTAACATCAGCCCGTACACTAGGCCACCAGAATTGTTGGGAAATGGCCCAAATGAGTTGATTCTTCCCAGGATGGCCAGCTGCCTTGGGAGAATGGTAAGTCTGGAGCACAGCAGTACGTAGACTCTCTGGGACAAAGCAGCGGTCACAAGGTTTATCAGGAGAAGCATGGACCTGAGCAGCAAGAGTTTTGTCACCCAAAGCAGAAGTAAGACTGGTGCGAACCGTAGCCAAGATACGATCAGGAGGAATCATAGGAACCGGAACCGACTCCGACTTGGAAGTGGAGGAAAATTGTCGTGACAAGGCATCAGCCCTTACATTCTTAGTACCGGGTAGAATGAGACAATGTAATTAAAGCTCGACAAGAAAAGAGCCCATCGTGCCCTTCTGGGAGAGAGTCGCTTAGCCTCAGACAAGAATGTAAGATTCTTATGGTCAGTAAGAATAAGAACAGGCACAGTGGTACCTTCAAGGAGATGTCTCCATTCTTTCAGGGCTAAAATGATCGCCAACAGCTCTCTGTCACCAATCTCATAATTGCACTCAGCAGGTGACAATTTCTTGGAAAAGTAGCCACACGGATGCATAGCGTTCTCAGAGTTAGGACGTTGAGACAGAAGGGCGCCAAGTCGCAGAAGCATCAACTTCTAGGATAAAAGGCAATGTAGGATCAGGATGTGCCAACACAGGAGCAGAAACAAAGGCAGCCTTGAGAGGCCTTAATGGACTCCGGAGACCAACTCTGTGGGTTACCGTCCTTTCTGGTCATATCAGTCAGGGGCTTGACCAGAGACGAGAAGTTACGAATAAACTTCCGATAGTAGTTGGCAAAGCCCAGGAAACGCTGCAGAGGATGTAAACCCACGGGCCGAGGCCACTGTAGGACTGCCAAAAGTTTCTCTGGGTCCATCGAAAAACCAGCAGTGAAATGACATAGCCTAGGAATGTAACCTGTTCACGATGGAACTCACACTTCTTCAGTTTACAATAGAGATTGTTCTCTCTTAGTTTCTGAAGCACACGACAGACATCTGTGTGGTGGTTCTCCAGGGACTTGGAAAATATGAGGATATCATTGAGATAAACCACCACACACAACTGCAACAAATCTCGGAGGACATCGTTAATAAATTCCTGGAAAACTGCCGGGGCGTTACAAAGGCCAAAAGGCATTACCAGGTATTCATTGTGGCCTGTTCTGGTATTAAACGCAGTTTTCCACTTGTTGCCCTCCTTAATGCACACCAGATTGTATGCCCCTCTCAAGTCAAGCTTCATGAAAACCGTTGCTCCCTTGAGGCGGTAAAATAACTCTGTAATCAATGGAATCGGGTAGGCATTCTTTTTTTTTTTTTGATTTTCAAAGAGTTTTATTGAAAATGATGAATAAAGTACAGATTGAGACATGGAAAATTGCGGACAAAACATAGGCAAGACATAATGTCCATAAACAACAATAACAAAGAGCATATAGCTCGAACAAGCGCACCAAGCTTTAGGGAATATTCCAGTTCCCCAGGAGGAGAGGGATCTGGAAGGGGGGAAAGGAGGGATAGGGGAAGGAAGGGAGAAGCGAAAGGGGTGGATACCAGTAGGGGATCGAGATTAGTATTTAGTTAGTGAGCTGTTTAGCCTGTCTCCGTGTCATTCTTATTGCAGTGGGTTCAGGGTACTCTAAGGGAGAGTAGATCTGGAAGATTACTTCTATATGGAGGTTATCACGGGGGGTAAAAGTTATGTTCTAATCAAGTACAGGGTTTAGCCCTGGGGTCGGAGAGCCAGGGCTTCCAGTGGTAGTGGAATTTCCTCAAAGACAATTGTGATTTTGCAAAAAGATATTCCATCAGCAAGTGTTCATTTAAAATTTCAATGACATCGCTGATATTGGGGGCAGTGGGTTGCTTCCATCGGCGTGCTATAGCTAAACGGGCTGCTATAGAGATTTGTGTGACAATAGGGTGAAAATGTGGAGGCCAGAGCGAGATGTCTAGGCCAAATAAGGCCATCTGCGGGGTAATGACACGAGACAAGCCGGTTACCTCATACATGAAAGTAGTGATGTCTGTCCAGAATACCTTTATAAAGGGACACCCCCACCAAATATGAAGTGTATGACCGTCCGTATTGCAGTTTCTCCAACATTTGCTGGAATGAGCGGGGAAGATGCGGGCCAGTTTTACAGGAGTGTAGTACCAATTGTATAAAATTTTAATTACAGTCTCCCAGTGCGACACGTTTTTTGAGTACCTTTGCGAATTGCCCGGTACCAGTCTAATGGGGGAATATGAGTGTTCAGTTTGGCCTCCCAGTGAGTAATTGCCGGAGGGCTTTCTAGTTGAGACTGCTGGGCTAGGAGAGCATAGAAGCAGGAGATGCCGCGGGTCCTGTTTTTGGACGAGCAAAGTAGTTGGGCGATGTCTTTAGTTGAGTTGCAAGTGGATGTTGGAATTGAGGAAAGAATGTGACGTATTCTCAAATATATGTAGAAATCCTTGTGAGAGAGGAGGCATCGAATTGTAAGTTGATGGAAGGAGAGGAGATGGTCGTCCTGAAATAGATCCCCAATATTCCGGATGCCTTGCACCAGCCACTTCTGTATTGGTAGATCCGGGGAGAGGAGGGAGATGGATGCAAGAGGCATTTGACGGAGGGCTTGGGGGTGTATTCCCCCAGAGCTTTGTGCTATAGATTTCCAGTTATTTAAAGTTGCGTTCAAAGTAGGTAGAAAGGATTGTGTGGGGTGAAAACCCATCCATATGGCTGCTAGGAGATGCGAGGGCGTGTGTACGATGTCTGCTGCTTCGATTAGGGTCCATGGCTGTAGCGAGGACATATCCCAAAGTTTTTTGGTTTGATCGAGTAAGGTTGCTTTGTGATAGAGTCTGAGATTGGGCACTCCCAGCCCAGCAAATTTCGTCGGCATGTATAGCAAGGAGGCCTTAACTCGTAGTTTGCGCCCTGCCCAGATAAAATTGTTAAGAAGTCGCTGGAGACTAGTGATGTCAGATTGGAGTATTGGTATCGGTAGAGTTCTGAACATATACAGGACGTGTGGTAATAAAAACATTTTAGCAAGGGCTATCCGGCCGGCCCAGGAAGCCTGCACCTGTAGAAGTGAATTGGTTAGAGCCTGTAGCTTCTGGGTGAGAACAGCAATGTTAGTGCGCAGTATTAGAGAGGCGGGGGAGGTCAGCTGGATGCCCAAATAGGTCAGAGAGGAGCTGGGGGCCCAGGAAAACGGGGATGCAGAGGAAATGTTGGTTTTGAGCTGCGGGGATAAGGATATTCCTAGCATAGCAGACTTAGAATGGTTCAATTTGTATAGAGAAATGAGACTAAATTGATGTAGGAGATCACAAAGCGGGGGCAGTGAGCGTAGTGGGTTGGTGAGCCAGATAATAATATCATCGGCGTATAGGCCTATTTTGTGTGTACTTTGATCTATCTTCAGTCCGGCTATTTCTGGGTGAGTTCTGATCGCCTGCGCTAGCGGTTCAATCACCAGCGCAAAAATTAGTGGGGAGAGGGGGCAACCCTGACGGTTTCCGTTGGTGATAGAAAAAGGGGAGGACAATAGTCCCGATGTGAGAACTTTTGCGCTTGGGGTTGAGTAGAGGCCCAGAATGGCTTGTCTAAAAGGGCCACTTATGCCAAATTTTTGCAGGACAAGGTCTAGATAGAGCCAGTTAACCCGGTCGAATGCCTTCTCTGCGTCAAGGGAGATCAGCAGAGAAGGCACTCGACGGTGCTCCGCCCAATGTATCATGTCTATGAACCTGCGGGTGCCGTCTGAGGCTTTGGTGGAAAGGGATGAAGCCCATCTGGTCAGGATGTATTAAGTTGGGAATAAACAAAGCTAGGCGGGTAGCTAATAATTTGGCGTAAAGTTTAGTGTCCGTATTAAGGAGCGAGATGGGGCGGTAGCTAGCAGGGTCATGAGAAGGTTTACCAGGCTTGTGGATGGTAGTTATTGTAGCTTCGAGGGATTCTGATGGGATCTGACCAGTGCTTAAGAAGCTATTAAAGGTGTTGCAAAGATGGGGTGTAATTTGATCTCTGTAAGTTTTGTAATATTCATTTATATAACCATCCGGGCCAGGAGCTTTATGTAGGGGAAGTTCGCTTATGGCATTGAGTATTTCTAGTTGGGAGAATGGCCTGGCCAGTTCTTCAAGTTGGGGGGGAGTTATCGAGGGGAGTTGTAAGGGGGTAAGGAACTCTTGTATCAATTGTGCGGTAGGCTGCGGTTCCGAGGTTGATAGGGAGAGGTTATACAATTTCGAATAGAAGGCACCGAATTCATTTGCTATATCTTTGGGGTTTGATAGCTTGTGACCTTGCTGGTTTAATAAGAATGGGATTCTGCTTTGCGCTGCTTTTTTTTATACTGTTGGGCCAAGTGTTTCCCTGCTCTGTTGCCTTGAGAATACCATGTTAGACGAAGACGTCTAAGATAGAAGTCATGTTTTTTTTGAAGGAGTGAGCTTAGTTCATTCCTTAGGGCACTAAGGTCTTTGGCATTGGCCGGGGTGGGATTTTGCTTGTTCAGTGTTTCAGTAGCTTGAATACGCTGTAGGAGGGCATTGATTGCAAGTGTTTTCTTTTTCTTTTCCTGGGCCCCCAGCTGGAGGAAAATTCCCCGAATGACCGACTTGTGTGCATTCCAGAGTGTGGTCGGGTTGGATACAGAGCCGTTGTTGGAGGTGAAGTAAGAAGTTATCTCGGACCGAATCCGCTCCCTGGCCTCCTTTACGTTGAGTAGTGCTGCGTTTAAACGCCAGATTGTGTGTCTAGAGGTGGGGGGCGAGAGAGAGATGGAAATGGAGACTGGTGCATGGTCCGACCATGTGATGAGGCCAATGGTTGCTTTGTTAATTTTTTGTAGCAGGATCTTGGAGACCAGAAACAGATCGATCCGAGAGTAAGATCTTTGGGTATGGGAATAGAAGGAGTAGTCCCTCTCAGTACCGTGCAGACACCACCATGGGTCATGAAGGTCTTCCATGGAGACTATTGAGGACAGGGCCGCGGAGAATTTACGTTTTGGGTTGGAGGAGTCTATCTGGGGGTCTAAAATCTTGTTAAAGTCTCCACAAAGCACAATTTCATTTTTTGGGTAGTGTTGGATCTTGTGGAGTATTGCTTTAAGGAAAGATTTCTGGCGAGTATTAGGCGCATATATATTAACTATGACGAGCGGCTGGTCGTTGAATGTAGCCGACAGTATGAGGTATCTGCCCTCGGGGTCATATTCTGTGTGCCTAAGGGTAAAGGCCACCGAAGAGCGAACTGCTATCATTACTCCCCTCACTTTTTTATCAGCGCGGGCATGAAAGCAGTGGGGGAATAGTCTATGAGTGCATATTGGGGGATTGGAATCAGAAAAATGGGTCTCTTGGACGCATAGAATGTCCGCCTTCTGATTCAATGCTTTGCGCCATAGGAGAGATCTTTTAAAAGGACTGTTGAGGCCCTTAGCATTTAAGGAGACAATTGTGAGCGTCATTTCAGTAGAGCTGGGAGGTCAAATAGTGGGTGTCCGCACGGTACAGGGGAGGGAACAGCCCTCTACTGGAGGTAGAGAAAAATGAAGGGGGAGGATGGGACGGAAAGGGGGAGGAAGGTAGGCGTTTCACAGTATATCACAATACAGAGTGGTAGTTATGCAATGAGCTGGATCAGATCAGGCGAAATAGGCCCAATCCGAGCAGGCAAAATTAAAGCTATGCAGATATTAGAACAGGACAATGACGTATCTTATAAATCAAAGGCAAACAGAACGAATGAAAGATTTAAACGTGTAAACCAATAAATGTGCTTAGCACATCAACAATTGTGGAGCGTGGAAGGGACAACATATCTGCTCCCACTCCTCCACTCCAATAATATAAATGCAAAACATAATGCAAGTAAAGAACCAGCCAAAAAGTTTATATGCGTTTAAAGATAGACAGAATGTTGCACAGTGCAGGCAGGTGGACTGCGGCTAAGTTAGAGCGTGTGGCTCCCACGGGTTGGAAATCTTGGAGGGTGGCTTTGCCGGCGGGGTACGAGGAGGCGCCTGGGCAAGCAGGCCCCAGTTGAGAAGCTGTTTAAGGCCTTCCTTGGGTGATAACATAGCAACTTGTTGGTTGCGATGAGACACAATGAGCTTAACCGGGTAGCCCCATTTGTAGGCAATTTTTCGTTTGTTCAGAACGGAGGTGACCGGTGCAAAGGCCCTGCGCGCCTGTGAAGTGGCCGCCGAGATGTCATTAAAGAGTGCCACCCCATGGAAGAGGTCTGGGAGTGAGCGCAGAGCTCTTGCTGCCCACATAATCTCTTCCTTGACATGAAAAAAGTGTACCCTGGCCAGGATATCTCTGGGGACAGAATCCGGCAGATGTTGTATTGTGAATCCTATGTGCTCGGTCTATGAGCATGTCTTGTGTCGTCAGCGTGGGCACTAGTTTGCGGAACAATTGGTGTAGGTATGGCACGATTTCCGTGGCTGCAAGTGATTCAGAGACCCCTCTCACCTTAATATTGTTCCGCCTCGAGCGGTCCTCGAGGTCTGCGATTTTGAGACGGAGCTGGGTGACCATAGCAGCTTGCTCATCTTGTAAGTCAACCATGCTGTTGTGAGCTTTGGTGGCTTCAAATAGATGTTGCTCTATATGATCTGTACGCTGCTCTAAGGTGGTGACCTTCTCCTGTATCTGACTAAGAGAGATTTTTAAGTCTCTATGCAGTTCTGTTTGCAGGGAGAGTAGCATGGCTTTCAGTGAGTGCTCAGATGCTGGGTTGTCTGTGGTGGGGTAGGCAGCAAGAGACTGTGTATTTAGTTGGTCTGTAGTGGTGGGACTACAGGTCCCAGCGCCATACTGCTTCTTAGAGGGGGGTTGCTTGTCAGGGGAATGCGAGGGGAACTCTGCAAGCCGCTTACCTCTGTCCCCAGGGGAAATGGAGTGCTCTGACATCTGATCCATTCCTTCTTCCAATGCGTGGATCGGAGAGGAGGCCGCCGCAGGGCTGATAGGAGGGAGCCTCGGGTTTCCCGGGTCCCGGTCGGCGCCATTTTGCGAGTCCTGCTGCGAGGGCTTCATGTAGAAGTCTAGGAGTCTGCGGGGTCCCTTGAGCTTGCCTTTCTTCTTGGACATAGTCCGGAGGCTGTCCGGTGTAAAGCTGGCTGTTTAGCAGTCCGTTCGTGTGGCAGGAGATGGCTGGGTGTGCTGGGCTTTAGTGTGGAGGAGCGGAGCAGTGCATTCAAGCGGCCATCTCGCTCAGCGGCCAGGCCACGCCCCACGGGGTAGCGGTTTTATTCTATGCGGGCATGAATGGAGAAAAAAGGAGCAATGCGGTCAGCTCCCAATATGTAGGAGTGTCAGGCTCGTTCCCTCAGGGGCTATGAGGTGCACTGATGAAACAAGGGCAGCCAAGTGTGTAGGAATTCAGTATCTAGTAGTAGCCTCCCCCCTCCAGCAATTGCAGCTGTAGAGTAGGTATAGAAAAGCAAATGGCGAGGCTGTCAGGTAAATCAGTGTTTTGTTTAAAGGCATCAGAGTCCAGGCCGCAGGAGATAACAGATCTAGGCAAGGAAGTCCCAGGCCACAGGCACTCCAGACATAGCACTGACACTGTGTTGGAACCGCAGGCTGGAGTGGGCAGACAGATAGTGAGTATACACCTCAATCAAAAAAACGGCCAGCCGCGATGGTCCTCCGTGGGCTGCTGCCGTAGGAAAGGCCGGGGATGCGGAGGCCTCACTAGGCCGCACTAGGCCGGATCAGGCCGCGGCCTATGCGTTCGTCCCAGAGGTTCAGCAGACCTACTGGGGAATACAGGAAGGTTAGCCCAGAAGGATAGGAGGGTGGATGAGGGTCCCCTACCTCTTGATGCGTCCCAGTGGAGGATGAAGCTTCCAGGCCCAGGAGCGGCAAGATGGCGGCCGCGAGCCTCCGGCATATACTGTCTCTCGGGCCGTCTGGAGGAGAGATTTTGCACAAATGCTGGCGCTGAGCACTGCAGGACATCCAGATGAGCAGCTAGGAGAAGTGGCTAGCCCCTGTGAGGTCTGAATAGAAAGGATGGCAGCGGATTTAGCTCAGGATCCTTGGAGCTCTCAAAGAAACCGGGTAGGCATTCTTAATCGTGACACGATTGAGATCCCTATAATCTATACAAGGTCTCAGTTCACCACTCTTCTTTTTCACAAAGAAGAAACCAGCACCAGCAGGAGATGAGGATTTGCGGATGAAACCCCGAGAAAGTGCGTCAGCAACATACTCCTCCATGGCCTTATCCTCCAAGACCGACAAAGGGTAAACCCGGCCACGAGGAGGTATGGCACCAGGTTGAAGGTCAATTGCGCAATCATAAGACCGGTGTGGAGGCAAACTACCGGCTTGACCTTTATCAAAGACATTGCTAAAATCACAGTACTTCTCCGGCAGGGAGGGGAGTAAAGAGGTGCGCAGGACCTTGGATACCTTCAAGAAGCATGTCTCACTGCATTGTGGTGACCAGGAGAGAACCTCAGCACGGAGCCAATCAAAAGAGGAATTGTGCCTCTGTAACCAAGGACAACCAATAACCAGCAGAAACCTGGGTGAGGAAATAACTTGGAATTGGATTATCTCATGGTGAAGAGCCCCTACGGTCATGGACAATGGAACTGTCTCATGAGTCACATGGGCAGGCTGTAAAGGTCTCCCGTCAAAAGCCTCAATGGCAAGTGGAGTGTCACGCAGCTGCAGCGGAATCGAGTGCTGCAAAATAAATGCAGCATCAATGAACTGGCCTGCAGCCCCAGAGTCGATTAGAGCCTGTATCTCGATGGACGACTCAGCCCAAGATAGGGTGACCAAAACCAGGGGCTTATCCTTCTGGATAACTGGGGACGAAACAACGCCACCTAAGGTCGGTCCATGACAGGACCTCAAGGTTCGGGCGTTCCCTGGACGGATAGGACAAGACCTCAAAAAGTGACCTGCTTGACCACAATAAAGGCATAATCTCTCCCTCCTCCTAAAGGCTCTCTCATCCGCAGAGAGACACGTGAAGCCCAGGTACATGGGTTCATCTTCACTGACCAACTCGGTACCAGGAGGCATGGGAGGTGAGGGAGGCATGGGTGGGACTACAAAGCTCGGAGGCAAACGTACAGGAGGCTTCCGCAAGGGCACCTTAAGAGAAAGTCTTTCTCTGAGTCTGGAGTCAATGAGGATGGCAAATGAGATCAAGCTCTCCAGCTCAGTAGGTATATCTGCTATCTCATCCTTGATGGAATACGAGAGACCATGAGAAAAAGCAGCCACGAGGGCCTCATTGTTCCAAGCAACCTCTGCTGCCAGAGTACGGAATTCAATGGCGTAGTCGGCAACAGTTCTCATACTTTGTTTGATGGACATGAGGCACTTGGCAGCAGAAGCGGAGCATGCGGGAATGTCAAATACCCTTTTAAAGGATGCCACAAACTGAGGGTAACTCAAGACAACAGGTTTTTGCATCTCCCAAAGAGGGTTAGCCCAGGCCAAGGCTCTCTCAGAATGCAAAGATATCACGAAACTTACTTTGCTTCTGTCCGTGGGAAACGCCTGGGGCAGAATCTCGAAGTATATCTCAAACTGATTGAGAAACCCTCTGCATTGAACTGGATTGCCCCCAAATCACTGGAGAAGTGGAGCAGAACCAGATATACCTCTTATAGAGGTAATACTCAAGGCAGGTGCTTGCACAGAGACTGACGCAGCAGCAGGGACTGCCTGCGACTCAGGTTGTACTGGAGAAGCCACCCTGGGGGATTCCAGGTGAGCCGTGTGATTCAGGAGCGTTTGCAACGCCATGGCAAACTGATCCATGCGGTGATCTTGTTCATCCAATCTGGAAAAAATATTACCAACAAGTGGATTGACTGTATCTTCTGAATTCATGTCCTTCGCCTACTGTCAGAAACCATGAATCAGACTGAGACAGAAGTACAATTAAATCACACTTGTTTACTAATAAAAATAAAAAGGTAAATAGAAAAAGCGGAGTCCAGTAACCAGATGGGGTAGTCAGCCAAAGTTCAATAACCAGATCGGGTAATCAGCCAGGCCAGAAGTCAGGGATCCAAGTAGAGCAACAGCAAGCAGGATAAGTAGCCAGAAGGGATGTCATCAAGCCAGTCTTTAAACAAACTGCAGGAGATGGTTTCTAGTGATGTGACCAAGGCGAAGGCAGAGGTGAAGTGAGCTGGAAGGCTTAAGTAGGCAGGTCAGACGAGCATCATCAGGAACAACTGGTAACTGTGGAGAGAGAAGAGAGCTGGCAATTAGCCGAGAGCTGAGCGGCCAGCCCAAAGAAGGAAGGGCTAAGCCAGCCCTGACAGCAGCTAATAGGCCACAAAAGGTGTGGGAGGCCTATATACACACACTACTGTGCTGCTGTAATGTTTACCTTACCGCTGCGGGGATAACGAACATTTGGAGGAATTCACGTAAAGCACTATCAACAATGGTTTCTATACAAAGCTGCGCCAGATTTTGCACTCCAGTTTTAGAAAACAAGGCATCACCCTTGTGTTAATGGGCCGTAAAGGCCTTCTCAAACTTATGCAGGTTTTTGTGTGAGCATTAAATTGTGCTCTTTGGCACAATAATGGGAGTTTTGTTGCCCACACATTTTTACTGGGCGCTCAATGTGGGTCCATGAACCTGCCTTATTATTTTTCCAGTGCACCACAAGACTGTTAACCTTTTTCTGAAAGTCACATGTGTTTGTTTTTAACATGGATGTGTGATAGGTGCCAATGAAATTATATAAGCATAAAGCATAAATGAGCATAAAGATACACTACAATGCACGTGCACAAGTGTGCTTAAAGGCAATCAGATTTTCCACAATGAATTAGTCAGGAATGGCAACATGCATGTAAAACATATTCAACCTACGGTACTTTCTATTTTGTCTCAGCCTGCTTTATAAGGCTCTGATCTTGTCTTCCATTGCAAAAAAATAAAAATAAAAATTAACACTCAACTACATCGCCCACAACTACTTCCAGTGTAGTGCATAATCAGTAAGGTCAGTTAAGCAATTACATATATTTACAAAAGAAATGAGTTGCATACCTGAGATTCTGGTTCCAGAGATCTCACAAGCAAATTTTACTCTGTGACGTAATATAGTAAACGTAATAATGTAATGTGCAATGAGCAAAGTGCCTAAATCCATGCAACCACTGGGTTATTTTCATAAGTCTGGCAATAGAAATTTGCTGTGGTCTAATAACATATCATTAGAAGAAGACTTGCACAGATAGTAATATCAGTTTTCACCATGACAAATCATTAAGTGTACATCCCTTAGGGAAACCTAAACTTATCTGCTTTACTTGGTGTGGCATGGGGGATCATTAGCTGTAGTGGTAGATGCATTTTAAAGTGAGTTCACGTCAGTTGGGAACTAAATTTAAAGGGGTTGTAAACAATATTTTTATATATATATCTGATCTATATGCTGCATAGATCGGTAATCTACATATTTTATCATCCAAAATTTATATTAAACCTGCTTTCTGGGTGTCTATTTTTGCCACTTCCTACTTTGGAGTCTCGTTCAATTCCCATAGCTTCCGGTTGTTGGAGCGTGCTCCCTCCCGCTACGCCATAAATTCATGGGAACTATTCCCTTTATGCTTAGCGGCATCGCGCATGCGCAGTGTCCTGCTTTTCGGATGACTGTATGAATGAGAAGAGCCTTCAGTATAACAGCCTTCGGTGCTGACACCTCCCAGCATCCACGCCCATTCCTGCCTACCCAGGATGGCCATATTATGATGATCCTGATTTTAATAAAATGGCATGGAAGGCAGAGCTAAAGCATCTTAGACACGGCCATGGCTCCCGTGCCTGTGAACGCAGACAGCGTCTCACCGCAGGGATGTAGTGCCAGTGGAGGGGGCGCACACGCAAGGTAAACCCGATTCAGAATGGCTCTGCTGTTGGGGCAACCTTCTAGGACAAGAACAGGAAGTGTCCTTGTGGCTCATACTCACTGTGTCCTGGGTACAGTAATGCTTCCTGTATAACCAGTCGGTCTCTATACTGAGTACCTCTGAAATGGATCCTCTATCAAACACCACTTAACACAGCATCCAGCAGCAGCCTGTTTCATCCTGTCATAGACTTTGACAGGCTGCAGACAGAGGGGCTGCATGCTACACCTGTGCCTCCTGTGAGCACAAAAATTTGGGTTTTTCGACGCACAGCACACAGAGATCCAAAACTCCCAGTGTACATGTAGCCTAACACATTACTATGTATAATGAAAGTTTATAGACTGCCCCTTGCCTGCCAAGGCAATCCAGCTGGGTTCTCATGTTTGCCGCTCCTGCATAGTTTATACTTTGTACTTAGGCCTCATCCGCACTGGTATTGACTGGCCTGTATTTATAGGACATTTCTAAATGTAATCCAAATAATGATTTTTAATGGTATTAATTTTTGCATGGGTGCAAAGCATTAATCAGGAAAAAGTCCTCAAGGTGTACAGTACATTAAAATGAATATATTTAAGCGATTATATATTCATCTTTATACTGCATCAGTGCTATTTATGTGAAGTTAACTGTTTATTATTCTCTCTTGCAGGGTATGTTTGCTAGCCAGCTATTGCAATAATTCACTGGAGTGCTTGAAGCTCAGTTTCTGCAAGGAAGTTACATCTGATTCTATTGAAAAACTTAGCAAAAACTGCAAAAGGTATGGAAGCTAAGTAGCATGTAGCTGATGTTTTGGAAAATGAGCGTGCTTATGTCATTGTGGATGTACACACGTATCCTATGTAGGGTTGCCACCTCATCCCTTTAAATCCAAACACATATGAATTACACAGGTTGTGTGGCTGATTTAATGTAGATGTAGCAATATGGACTACAAACATAAAGCACTTTTTTTTAACATTTCGAGTTATTGCCTGTCCCTCTAGTGATCAATGTATGCAGTGACATTATATCTGTGTGCCACATAAAAGGATTGTGGGAGGAATAGTTCCCCATCAGATAATTGCTTTGTACGATTGTATGCTAGGACTACATATCCCAGGGATCCTTTCTGCCATCTGAAGATTGCTGGGAGTAGCTATAAAAGCAACAGATGCCTATGCGGAGGCTCTTCCTCCTGGGCCTGACGCAAGACAGACCTCTCTGTGCAACAGAAAGAAAGAGGTCGCGACCTACCACACGGAGTCTTACTTCCAACCCGTGGCCTGAGGGGGCTAACTTTGTTAATCACCTGCCTGTCGGTGTTTGTGGCAAGCTTTACATCGGGAGATTGAGACAGCAGATCCGCTGCATGATTATTGTACATGAGTTCCTGTTTGGAGGACATCGGAGTGGTCTGGCCGTTGGTGACAGTTAATGAGCTCCGACTAGCTGGTGAAGAACATCTGATTTGCAACGGGACCTTTATTGCCATTACTTATAGAAAGGCCCCTATATTACTCTTCTCTAGACCCACTCTCCCTTCCTAGGATAGCAGGTAGGCTGGCCAGGTTCCATCTTTATTAGTGTGGCAGTTAACTGAAACATCTTTCTAGGGGCTAACATTACATCTAAAGGAAATGTACATATATGTATATAGTACTGTCATTGTTAAAATATTGTCTTGTGTCTTTTTCGGAGGAATTCTTTTGCTAAGTTGGTGCAGTTGCCTAGAACTTAAACAGATTTATTACCTTCTCTTGTGACATCTTCCCATTTATTGGTTCAAGTAAAATATTAATTGAACCTAAATACATTGAGTTGTTTGATTATTGCCACACAGGGATACAAGAAAGCGTGGCTTGGAAAATTCACCAGGTCATGGCCTTGCAGATGAGCAGGTAATTCTAAGCAGTCCTCTAGGGGGCCGTGTTACATAGATAAGGCACCAAGTTAGTTTAATTACCATCTAAATCAGCATAATTAATATGTGTTGAGTTTAAAGGGATGGGGTGGCAACCCTAATCCTATGGCTATACTGTGCAAATTCTATGGAGCCAGGCAGCATGGAAGGCCAAAAGTGCCAGATACTATACTGGTGGGTGGGGAAGCTGTTCTGTTTGAGTAGAGAGATGTATCCTGAGGGGAGCTGTATTGGGAAGATCTGTACTGGGGTTAGTTGTACTGGTTGAGGAAAGAGATTTATCTTGAGGGGAGCTGTATGGGGGGGGGGGGTAGTACTGGGGGAGCTGTACTGGTTGAGGAGAGAGATCTGTCCTGAGTGGAACTGTATTGGGGGGAGCTTTACCGGTTAAGGAGTGAGATCTGTCCTGAGGGGAGCTGTATTATAAGGGGGAGGGGGGTCTGTACTGGGGGAGCTGTACTGGTTTAGGAGATAGATCTGTCCTGGATGGAACTGTATTGGGGGAGCTGTACTTGTTGAGATGAGAGATATGTCCTGAAGGGAGCTGTATTGGGAAGGGGGGTCTGTACTGGGGGAGCTGTACTGGTTTAGGAGATAGATCTCTCTTGGGCGGAACTGTATTGAGGGATCTGTACTGGTTGAGGTGAGAGATATGTTCTAAGGGGAGCTGTTTTGGGGAGGGGGATCTGTAATGGGGAGAGCTGTACTAGTTGAGGAGAGAGATCTGTCCTGGGTGGAACTGTATTGGGGGAGCTGTAAAGGGGGGAGCCGTACTGGTTGAGGTGAGAGATATGTCCTAAGGGGAGTTGTATTGGGAGAGGGATCTGTATTAGTTGAGGAGAGATCTGCCCTGAGGGGAGTTGTACTGGTTGAGGAGAGAGATCTGTTCTGGGAGGAGCTGTACTGGGGGGAGCTGTACTGGTTGAGGTGAGAGATCTGTCCTGAGTGGAACTATATTGGGGGAGCTGTACTGGTTGGGGAGAGAGATTTGTCCCGAGGAGCTGAATTGGGATGGGGATCTGTACTGGGGGGGGGGGGGGGGGGCTGTACTGGTGAGAGATCTGTCCTGAGTGAAACTATATTGGGGGGTCTGTACTGTACTGTACTGGTTGAGGAAAGAGATCTGTATTAAAGGGGAACTGTACTGGGGAGCTGTACTAGAGGGGGATAGAGATTTGTTCTGAGGAGCTGTATTGGGAGGAGGGTCTGTATTGGGGGAGCTGTACTGGTTTAGGATATAGATCTGTCTTGGGTCGAACTGTATTAAAGTGGAGCTGTACTGGAAGGAGCTGTCCTGGTTGATGTGAGAGATATGTCCTAAGGGGAGCTGTATTGGGGATGGAGGAGCCGTAGTGGGGGGAGCTGTACTAGTTGAGGTGAGAGATCTGTCCTCGGTGGAACTGTATTGGGGGAACTGTACTAGTTGAGGAGAGAGATCTGCCCTGGATGGAACTGTATTGGAGGAGCTGTACTGGGGGAAACAGGTGAAAGATCTTACCTGAGTGTTTAGGGGGGATCTGAACTGGGGGAAACTTTACTGGTTGAGGAGAGAGATCTGTCCTGGAGAAGCTGTATTGGGAAGGGGATCTGTATCGGGGGGGGGGGGGGCGGGCGGGCTGTAATGGTGAATACTAAATATTTTCCTCCAGGTGCCCGAGGCTGAATCCCCCCCCCCCCCATCCCAGGAAGAAGAATGGCCCTGAATAGTGTTCACCCTGATTAATTATCTTATGATGTGAGTCTACCTTTAACATGCAGCGTGATGGGCCATGGTACTGTAATAGAGTTTATTGTTAATAGTTCAGTTAGGAGGATTTTTCAGTTCCATATAGTAGTGCTTTTCTCTCTACAGTGTTGCAAATAAATTGAAATACTTGTTAAATATTACACAATGTGCACTGTTGTTTCAGGTTGAAGATACTCCATCTCTATGGCTGTCGCATATCTCCTGATTTTGAACATATTAAACAGTTCAGTAAATCCTTTCAGATTTTTCATGATCTTTCTATAGCAACTGCAAAAATTTCCGGAGAATGAAGATCTATCTTAAGTATGTCTTTTACTGTTTGTATTAGGACTCATTCCCACTTTTGCATTTTCTAAAAAAGGCATGCCGTTTTTATGTGTATTGCATGTGATATGCATGTGTTTTTTATGCTCTATCAATTGTACAAATAAATTCTTCTGAGCTGTTTGGGTTACCCGAAAAATGCTGCCAAAACTGGAAAGTAGAAATTTGCCCTGTATTTGTTATATCGTATATTTTTTGTATTTATTTTTCTCTTAATAAAATTTTTTTTGACAAACATAATAAAATGAATGCATTTTAATTCTTTGTTTCCCACAATATAAGGCTCATTTACACAGGAAAAGATCATCTAGGGCCCAGGGAAAAGAGGCAAAACAGTGTATGTATGAGCATTATGGGTCTGCAAAAAAAAACCTCCCTCGCCTTCAAAAAAATAGAGCACTAATCTGCACGGTTACCCTCAAGCATAAATTCTCTTTGCAAGCCAAAATTCACTCCAAAGAAAAATTCCCCCTCCTCCAGTACTCCTAATAGGTTGTAGGTAGGAACTCTCAATGCAGTGTCTCCCACTTTATATCATACCATGGCGCCCAGGGCACCCTTGCTGCCCACCCCTTGTCCTGGCTCTGCTTCGGAGGCCCATAGAAAGTCAACAGCAGTACACCAAAATACACATAACATGCACTTTGATTCGTTGGCAAGAGGTATTAATAAGCCTCAGAAAATAGCTGTTAACCCTAACTGTTTCAAATTTTCTCCAAATTTACTCCAATTTACTCCAAAAAACGCCAAAGAGAAGACAGAAAGAATTTGATAGTTTATATTGACTGCATGTATGTATATATATATATATATATATATATATATATATATATATATATATATATATATATATATATACAGTACCTCACAAAAGTGAATACACACCTCAGATTTTTGCAAATATTTTATTATATCTTTTCATGTGACGACACTGAAGAAATTACCCTTTGCAATGTAAAGTAATGAGCGTATAGCTTGTATAACAGTGTAATGCCCCATACACACGGTCGGAAATTCCGACGGAAAAAGTCACATCGGATTATGTTGTCAGAAAATCCAATCGTGTGTGGGCTCTATCGGACTTTTTCTGTCGGAATTTCCAAGGAAAACGTTTGAGAGCTGGATCTAAAATTTTCCGACAACAAAATCCGATCTGACTTTTTCCGATCGTGTGTAGAGAATTCCGACGCACAAGGTGCTATGCATGCACAGAAAAAATTTGGAGAGGAAAGCTATTGGCTCCTGGCCTCTATGTAGTCCATTCGTGCGTTTTGTACGTCACCCCGTTCCGAACGTTTGGATTTTCCACTAACTTTGTGTGACCGCGTGTATGCAAGACAATTTTCGACCAAAATCCACTGAAAAAAAATCCAACGGATTTTGTGGTCGGAATGTCCGGCCGTGTGTATGGGGCATTAATTTGCTGTCCCCTCAAAATAACTCTGAGCTGCTGAGTTGCAGCATGATGGCCAAGACCATACAGAAGTTTAACAAAACAGGTTCCACACAGAACAGGCCTCGCCATGGTCGACCAAAGAAGATGAGTGCACATGCTCAGCGTCATATCCAGAGGTTGTCTTTGGGAAACAGACAGTGCTGCAAGCATTATTGCAGAGGTTGAAGGGGTAGTGGGTCAGCCTGTCAGTGCTCAGACAATATGCCGCACACTGCATCAAACTGGTCTACATGGCTGTCGTCCCAGGAGGAAGCCTCAAGCAGACTAAGGGCATGGATTACTGGAATCATGTCCTGTGGTCTAATGAGACCAAGATAAACATATTTGTTTCAGATGGTGTCAAGCGTGTGTGGCGGCAATCAGGTGAGGAGTACAAAGACAAGTGTGTCTTGCCTACAGTAAAGCATGGTCGTGGGAGTGTCATGGTCTGTGGCTGCATGAGTGCTGCAAACACTGGGGCGCTACAGTTCACTGAGGGAACCATGAATGTCAACATGTACTGTGACATACTGAAGCAGAGCATGATACTCTCCCTTCGGAAACTGGGCCGCAGGGCTCAGGGCTATTCCAACATGATAACGACCCCAAACACACCTCCAAGATGACCACTGCCTTGCTAAAGAAGCTGAGGGTAAAGGTGATGGACTGGTCAAGCATGTCTCCAGACCTAAACCCTATTGAGCATCTGTGGGGCATTTTCAAACAGAAAAGTCCGGTCATGTGTGGGCAAGTCCGCTTATTTGGAAAGTCCGTCGGAAGTCCGTTGGACCCAGTCTGCTGGAAAGTCCGGTCGTGTGTACATGCCATTAGGAAGACTGTGTCATGCTTGGTACAATTCTGCTGTTCTTCAAAAAGGGATAGTTAAATGATTCATATACAGCAGGGCTCAAAATTCCAAGTCCTGAGCTACTAGCCAGGCTTTAAACCTTATTCGCCACCAGTTGCCCCACCCAGCCCCTCCCCTGTCCCATCCCCAATTCTGCTGCTAAACACGCCCTCATAAATTCTCTCATGAAATTACACCGTTAAATGTTTTATGCAGAATTAAGTTACAAAAAGAATCATTAACAACAACAACTTTAACAATATTAACATAAAGCATCAGACTCCAAAGTTCCCCTTTACATCACAGTCCACAAAGTTGTCCCTTACATCCGAGTCTGCAATATTCCCCCTAACATTATGGTCTGCAGCATTTCCCTTTACGTCAGAGTTATCCCTATGCCCTAATCCTTTTCAGTCCTTGTGTGTGGGTAGATGTGCCAAATGACTCTGCCATGGGCACATCTACCCAGCACCGGAAGGCCAGGAGGCTGTCCAGAGTGGGACTGAAGATCTACTTTAATGGACATTGTACAATAAATGACCATCTTACAGGAAAGCGTACAATCTGATTGTACAGTTTATGGCTATCTTACAGGAGAGTGTACAATCTGATTGTACAGTGTATGGTCATCTTACAGGAGATTGTACAACCTGATTGGATGGCGTACGGCCATCTGCAATCCGATTGGACAGCTTACAACCATCTGCAATCAGATTGGACAGCGTACGGCCATCTGCAATCAGATTGGACAGTGACGGCCTGCAACACAAGGTACAACTTGTGTTGCAGGCCGTCCCTGCTGCTGCCCCAGTCTCTGTGCAGGCATCCGCCTTCAGTATTACCTCTATAAGAGGTATGTCTGGTTCCGCTCCGCTTCCCCAACGAGATCCAGTCCAATGCAGAGGGTTTCTCAACCAGGTTGAGATATACTTTCAGATACTGCCCCAGGCGTTTCCCACGGACAGAAGCAAAGTAGGTTTTGTGATATCTTTGCTTTCTGAGAGAGCCTTGGCCTGGGCAAACGCTCTATGGGAGACGCAAAAAAACCTGTCTTGAGTTACCCTGAGTTTGTGGCTTCCTTAAAAGGGTATTTGACGTTCACTGACGCTCTGCTTCTGCTGCCAAGTGCCTCATGTCCATCAAACAGAGTACAAGAACTGTTGCTGATTATGACATTGAATTCTGTACTCTGGCAGCAGAGGTCGCTTGGAACAATGAGGCCCTCGTGGCTGCTTTTTCTCATGGTCTCTCGGATACCATCAAGGATGAGATAGCAGCCCAAGATATAACCACCGAGCTGGAGAAGTTGATCACGTTTGCCATCCTCATTGACTCCCAGACTCAGAGAAAGGCTCTCTTTTAAGGAGCGCTTGCGGAAGCCTCCTGTATATTTGTTTCCGAGCTTGGCAGTCCCACCCTTGCCTTCCTCTTCTCCCATGCCTCCTGGTGCCGGGTCGGTCAGTGAAGATGAACCCATGCACTTGGGCTTCATGCATCTCTCTGCAGATAAGAGAACCCCCTAGGAGGAGGGAGAGATTGTGCCTTTATTGTGGTCAGGCAGTTCCCTTTTTGAAGTCTTGTCCTACCCGTCCAGGGAATGCACGAACCTTGAGGTCCTGTCATGGACAGACCTTAGGTGGTGTTGTTTCATTCCCAGTTATCAAGAAGGATAAGCCCCTGGTTTTGGTTACCCTTTCTTGGGCTGAGTCGTCTGTCGAGATACGGGCTCTAATCAACTCTGGGGCTGCAGGCCTGTTCATTGATGCTGCCTTTGTATCGAAGCACTCGATTCCGCTGCAGCTACGTGACACTTCACTTGCCATTGAGGCTCTTGACATGAGACCTCTACAGCCCGCCCATGTGACTCATGAGACTATTCCATTGACCATGGCCATGCAGGAGCTCTTCATGATGACATAATCCAATTCCAAGTTATTTCCACTGCTGGTTTTTTGATGGACCCAGAGAAAATTTCAGCAGTCCTACAGTGGCCCTGACCCGTTGGTTTATGTCCTCTGCAGCATTTTCTTGGCTTTGCCAACTGTTATCGGGAAGTTTATTTGTAACTTCTCATCTCTGGTCAAGCCCCTGACTGATATGACCAGAAAGGACAGTAACCCACAGTGTGGTTCTCTGGAGTCTATTAAGGCCTTTGAGAGTCTCAAGGCTGCCTTTGTTTCCGCTCCTGTGTTGGCACATCCTGATCCTACATTACCTTTTATCCTTGAGGTTGATGCTTCTGAGACTGGAGTTGGCACCCTTCTGTCTCAGCATCCTACCTCTGAGAGCGCTATGCATCCTTGTGGCTACTTTTCCAAGAAATTGTCACCTGTGGAGTGCAATTACGAGATTGGTGACAGAGAGCTGTTAGCGATCATTTTAGCCCTGAAAGAATGGATTCATCTCCTCGAAGGTACAACTGTGCCGGTTCTTATTCTTACTGACCATAAGAATCTCACATTCTTGTCTGAGGCTAAACACCTCTCTCCCAGAAGGGCGCAATGGGCTCTTTTCTTGTCTAGTTTCAATTACATTGTCTCATTCTTATCAGTACTAAGAATGTAAGGGCTGACGCTTTGTCACAACAATTTTCCTCCACTTCCAAGATGGAGTCGGTTCCGATTTCTGTGATTCCCCCTGATCGTATTCTGGCTACGGTTCGCACCAGTCTGACATCTCCTTTGGGTGACAAAGTTCTTGATGTTCAGGTTCATGCTCATCCTGAGAAACCTTGTGACTGCTGCTTTGTCCCAGAGAGTCCCCATACTGCTGTGCTCCAGACTTACCATTCTCTCAAAGCTGCTGGCCACCCTGGGAAGAATCAACTCTTTTGGGCCATTTCTCAACAATTCTGGTGACCTATTCTATGTGCTGATGTAACTGCCTTTGTAGCTGCCTGTTCCATGTGTGCTCAGAGTAAGACTCCACTATACCTTCTAGTGGGCCTCATACAACCCATACCCAATAGAGAGAGGCCCTGGACCCACCTGTCTATGGATTTCATTGTGGAGTTACCCAACTCCCAGGGCAACACAGTTATCCTTATGGTGGTTGACCGGTTCTCGAAAATGTCTCATTGTATTTCACTTAAGTTGCCCATTTCTAAGGAACTGGCTTCCATTTTTGCTTGGGAGATCTTTCACTGACCTGGGCTACCCAAGGTGTTTGTCTCAGACAGGGGCAGTCAGTTTGTGTCCCGGTTCTGGCGAGTCTTTTGTGCACAGTTGGCAATTCAGCTTGCTTTCTCCTCTGCGTATCACCCGCAGTCTAATGGGGCCGAAGAGCGAGCCAATCAATCCTTGGAGCAATTCCTACATATTTGCTATATTTCTGACCATCATAACAACTGGTCACACCTATTTCCATGGGTGGAGTTTGCTCACAATAGTGCCTTGAATTCTGCTTCCCGATTGTCCCCGTTTAAGGCGAACTACGGTTTCCAACCTTCCATATTGCCTGACTCATTTGTTCCAGAGAGTAATCCTGCATCAGAGGAGCATCTCCATGGTCTTCGTTCCACTTGGGCACAAGGAGGCTTTGCGACATGCTAATGATAGGTACAAACTCCATGCTGACCGAAGACGCCTGCCTGTGCCTTCCTACCAGGTTGCAACCTCCGATTTCGTGTTCCCTCTCTGAAGTTCGCACCTCAGTTTATTGGGCCTTTCTGTATTCTTCCCAGGATTAACCTAGTGGCTTACGCATTAGACTTTCCTTCTAATAGGCGTATCTCAAATGTATTTCATGTCTCCTTATTAAAACCTTTGGTCTGCAACTGCTTTAACATCTCAGTGCCTCGTCCTCATTCTGTACAGGTTGAGAACCATGAGGAGTATGAAGTACAGTCCATTGTTGACTCCCATAGGTTCTGTGGGTGCATACAGTACCTGGTGCATATTTATACCAAGGAGAAAAAAACAATAATAGGCACAGCAGATGTATCAATCTCCTCACTCAGCGCAATGGTGCATAAAAATTACAAATAAAAAAACACGAATGTACATACAATAATAAAACAAAAGAATTGTTCAGGTTGCCCTGTAGCAGCTGCTTACTCTAATACACAATATTCTCTCTATGACAAATGCAAAGTACTGACTTACAAATCATCCAATAGCTTTCATCATTAGCGGCGCTCCTGTCAAATTAAAATGACCAGACTAAAAAAAATTTTAAAAATATAAAACAACCAAAATAATCATCCTTTAATAGGAATATCAGATGATGATTTAAGAGAGAAAGGAGAGTACAGACACAGATGGTGATATCAATATTTGTCTGTCGAATGTGCACCCTTCCACCAGGTTGCTCCACCCGTGGGTCACACACCTCTCTGGGGTTCAAACTCACCACAATTCCAGATTACATGAACCTTGAGTAATCCCGCCAGAGCTCTACTCCTTTATGCCTCTTTCTCATCAGAATCCATAGACAAGTTCAGCCAGATCCAACATATGAGGAAAAGAAAAATAATTCTCCACATAGTCTAGTTCCGCTTTAACACTTTTATTGGAGTTCCACAATTCAAATGCTAGGTCCCTGGTTGTCATCTGGATATACTGACTTTAGTATTGGGAGTCACAGACCTGGAACAAGTATGCACATAAGGAGTTCTGACTTGAGTTTGGCTTTCCTGATTTGCATATTTGTTTCTGGTCAGTGAATCAAAATATATTTAGGCCACTGGTTTGACCTAGTAGCCCAGGCAATAAGCAATGTATACATAAGGAAATAAATAATTGCTTCCTTTCTGTCAGGAGGAGTTTAATTGCAGGGAGACCAAAGACAATACTGGTTACTAGTGCTTTAGCTGTTGCCTAACTTTTTTAGGGCTCAGCTTTCAAAGTTTAGTTCTACTTCGCTGCCACCATACATCTAAAAAGGGCAGAGTGGTGGACATATATTTCTGATGTGCTGTTTATAAATGCTCACCAGAAAACACACACCGGTGGCTGGTGTGCCCATTAAAGTGGCAGTAAAGTCCACTTTTTTAAGCTTGGAGATGGAGTCTGTACTGGGGAGGGGGGGTCTGTACTAAGGGGTTCATACAGGGGAGAGATGTTTATACTGAGTACTAGGAAGAGGTGGCTGCAATTAGATACTACTAGCACTACCACTAGGTAGGGCTGTCTGTACTGAGGGGTCTTTCCTGGTGCTCTGTGCGTGTGTGTGTGTGTGTGTGTGGGGGGGGGGGGGTCGGTCTGTACTGAGGGGTTCATGCTGGGTGGGGTGGTGCTCTTTACTGCTGAGATGGGGTAGAAGAGGGGATCTAGGGATGTTAGGGAAGATCTGTACTGTGGGGGATATGGGCTTTGTAGGGGGAATTGTGCTGAGAAGAAGGCTTATCTTTTGTTGTACTATGTAAAGTGTTATACACTCCTGACCCCTGCACTCTTTGTGATAGGCACTCCTGACCCCTTCACTATAGACAACATGTTTTTTATTTTATACTCCTGACCCCTTCACACTGAACTCTGAGCTGTATATAAAGAACCCTTGTCCCCTGCAATCTAAGTACTTTACTCCAGAAGTTCATATTTAGGGTAGGCTGTGTGCAGAGAAACATATGTAATGGAAGGAGGATGTCAACTAAAAGAAGCGGCGTCAACACAACAGACACATCCTACTGACTTTAAGTTATGTCCCTTGTGCTGATCCATCAGTTTTTTTTATTTTGGCTGCACTTAGGCTTTAACCATTCCTGGACCGCCTGCAGGACATTTACTGTGAGCGTGTGGTGTGAGCAGGCTGGATCATGTACATGCATATTGTCAGAATGTTTATACTGAAATATTAAAATAGTATTGTAATTATGAAAATATGCAAATCTTTGATTTGGAAGATTTACAATTTTCGAACAATACAAACAAGAAATGTAAGTTAGTTTATCCGTGCTATTTTGAAGACGAGTGATACAAATGATGTTGCTTAAAAATATAAGTATTTATTAACCAAAATACAGTGCAAATAATAGTTATATTTCATGATAAAACAAATAAATGATATACAGTACTTCTACATATCAGAGATGATGATGATAAAGATGATATTATTCACATTTCTATACAAGCTCTATAACAAATTACCACATATCAATTCTTGAATTATACTTGTATATTTAAGACTTGGAACTTGTGAATGGCTTCCGTGACCTCACGGACTTATGTAAACAATATGTGTTTACATTAAACTATATGATCCTTCTCAAACAAACAGATCTCCTCTACTTACACTCTTAGCCCCTGTATACACGGTTGCACATTCCGACGGAAAATGTCCGATCGGACCGTGTTATCGGATAATCCGACCGTGTGTGAACTCCATCCGACTGTTTCCGTCGGAATATCCGACCGGGAAAGTTTTAGAGCTGGACTATAAAATTTTCTGACAACATGATCCGATCGGACTTTGTCCGACTGCTTGTAGAGAATTCCGATCGGACAAAGTGCCATGCATGCTCAGATCAAATTCCTAGACCAAAGCTATTGGCTACTAGCCTGAACGTAGTCCCGTCGTAACGTAATAACGTCATCACGTTACGAACGATCGGATTTTCCCACAACTTTGTACGACCGTGTGTATGCAACACCAGTTTCGGACAAAATCCGTAGGACTAAATCTGACTGATTTTGTTGTCGGAATGTCCGACCGTGTGTACAAGGGCTAAAATGTGCACAAATAAAATGTTATATTGTACACAGCTTCATAATTTGATCAAGGCTTCTGTTAAATTTAGAATGCATCTATTTTTAAACACATATCATGACGAAACCATTACGCAGACTTTGGTCTTAGCTTTGTAGAGACAGACAACAAATGTGTATGTCTATTAATATTTGGAATATAATTATATCATGCTGCAGGTAGACATAACACAACTCCAAATGCTAGGCCACAATATTAAATGGTTCTGTTTTGTATATGTCAAAACAATTAAATTACCAAAAAGGTATAATAAACAAATTAATATGTTACCAGAGCTTTAAGAAGTCTGTTGTCTTGAGAAGCTTCATTTAGGCGATGATGAGTCCCCCAGAGGGACCTCTTCCAACCTCCCTACATTCCTTCACCCACCTCTCTTTCTTACCATCAGACTCCAGATCTGTGGTCTGTAGCTACCTTTATCTCACCCTAAAAGTGGGTGCGTATGTGTCTCATTATGCAGCTGATGATGTCAAATGACAATGTTGTTTATATGTTTCTATGGTAACCATATATTTAGGGGGCAGTGTTGGATCAGAAATGACTTTAAATTTGATTGGCATGACCTTCTCACCTTGGCTTAGCAAAACACCATTAATTGTGTAATGGTTGACAATCAAGTGTCACTATCCCCAGCCATCCTGGCGCTTCTTAAAATTGATTTCCATTAATGAATAGCTTGCTTACAGTTGTGATCTGCAATTGGCCCACTGCAATCACATGGTATCTGGCTACCTGTACCACCTGATTAGTTGTAGCCAATCACAGATTACAACCATAAGCGAGCTGTTCATGAATGTTATCCCATTCATGACAGCTAAAACGACCGCTTCTAATGCCGCGTACACACGAGCGGACTGTATGGCATACTTAGTTCGTCATACAATCCGACGGACAGTCCGTCGTACTTTCCACTGAACGGACTTGACCACACACGGATGGACAAACAGTCCGTCGAAAGCTTGCGCGATGACGTGTACAGCACGTACGACGGGACTAGAAATAGGAAGTCCAAGACACAGCAAAGCACCCTTCCGCCATGTAAATCCTTTCTGGGCATGCGCCATTCTTAGTCCGTCGAACTAGCATACTGACGACCGTACTGTCCGCTGAAACCAAAGTACGACGGACAGAATTTCGAAAAAACCGAAATACTTAGTACGCCGGACTGCACGCTGAAAAAGTCCGCTGAAGCCCACACACGAGCGGATTGTCCGCTGAAATGTGTTTCGACGGACTAAGTATGCCATACAGTCCGCTCGTGTGTACGCGGCATTAGGTGATCATCACTGTATAAGCAATAACAGTATAAGCAATAACAGTGACACTGAACTACTCTGTGAAATAGAGGAACAATTGCTCCCTACCCATGCGTATAAATTGCGAATATGTAAAATCAGCTGCCTGTTCAAAAAGTTGTGAAAACCAGAAATGTGAAAGTGTATGTGGTGAACCACGCTAATACTCTGGTAATCGACTAGTTACAAAGTGCAAACAGTATAAATAAATAAAAATAAAAACAGAAGAACTACACTATACTTTCATACACTTTCACTGAACTACTCTGATAACAGGATGTATAACAAAAAAGTAAAAAAAAGTGTTATATATGATGCTATAACACCATTTCAATTTTTTTTTTTTTTTTTTACATACTGGCACCAGTCAGTATCCCTGATCACCTCCACAACTGCCATATGATAATGCTGTACTGCACTGGCGACAGTATGTAAAAAAAATATTGTGGGGAAAAAAATTGTAATGGTTTCTTAATTTTCCCATAAATTGTGACAAAAATTACAACTTCAAAAAACTCACCATGTCTCTTACTAAATACCTTGGACTGTCTACATTCCAAGAAAGGGGTCATTTGTGGGGTATTTGTACTGTTCTGGCATTTTAAAGGTCTCAAGCAATTAGATAGGTCATGAGTAATATAAACTTATTGGGATTTTTCTTTCTTTTTTTTATTTTTACCAAAGACATGTAGCAAAATTAATTTGAACCTAAATTTTTGAAGAAATTTGATTTTATTGGATATGTTTTATAACAGCATGTAGAAATTATTGGGGGGGGGGGGGTTAAAAAAATGTCAGTCTTTTTTCTTATTTCTTATTATTCTTCTTTTGTCTTATTTATATAACAAGCTCTATTTGTGTGAAAAAAAATGATATAAATGCTATTTGTGTACAGTGTTGCATGACTGCAATTGCCAGTTAAAGTAGTGCAGTGATGAATAGCACAAAATGGCCTGGTCATGAAAGGTTAAACTTTCCAGAGCTCAGGTAAGTGCTATTTGGTCGCAATTTGTCACAGTAATCATTTTGTAAGAATATGGGGGCGGGGGGGGGGGGGGGGTAGAAAAATGATCGCCCCGGCGAGTTCCGGCGAAAAAATTTGAAACATGTTCTATTTCTAAAGTCCGTCAGATTTTTGGACAGCAAAGGTCCGATGGAGCCCACACACGATCGAACTGTCCGACAGATTCGTTCTGTCGGACCTTTGCTGTCGAAAAAGTCTTGTCATGTTTACGTGGCATTAGTTGTATTTCTGTGAACTCCCTGCATATAGGTTATGAAGGATATCTGTGGGTGTGTCTTGGACACCGCAAGTCTTGGTCAATAAAGAAATAGAAGACAGTTAATTTCAGTTTAAAACTATTCCTTGTATGTATTTGCTCTCCTCTAGATAATAAACAAATACGTTCACCTTTAAACTGCAAGATGCCATACACTCCCTCTAATGAACTGGTGAAAGATCTTGATTCCAATACTCCTATGTACAAGGCTACATTCACATCAGGAATAAGGGCCGGTGCAAACTGTAGGGCCAGGAATCTTCTGCGGATGAGAGTGGCTAGTTTCAGCTGCCAGCCTTGTTCACTATAGTGACAAGTCGCAGGCGGCCGCAGTTAGTCGCTGATCTCCGCACAACCAGCGATTGCCTGCAGTGTCACTGCTGAATGCACACAAAGTCCTCTAAAACTGAATGGGTATTGAAAGTAAACACAGGTTTTCATGGGCAATGCAACAATGACCCCGTTAGCAAAAAGCCCCACTATATTTACTATTCACTATACGAAGATAAGTAGGCAGTGGGGGCTTTGTGTGAGTTTTCATTAAAAGAGGTTGAAATTGAGACTGAAGGAAACCTGTACTGAGAAAACATGGAGGCTGCCTTGGACAACCTCTTTTAAGAATGGTTACTTGGCTGTAAAGTAGTGAGTGTACATCTTGTATAACAGTGTAAATGTGCTGTCCCCTTAAAATACACACAGCCATTAATGTCTAAACTGCTGGCAACAAAACTGAGTCCCCCCTAAGTGAAAATGTCCAAATTGGGCCCAATTAACCATTTCCCCTCCCTGGTGTCATGTGACCCATTAGTGTTACAAGGTCTCAGGTGTGAATGGGGAGCAGGTGTGTTAAATTTGGTGTTATCGCTCTCGCTCCCTCATACTGGTCACTGGAAGTTCAACATGGCACCTGATGGCAAAGAACTCTCTGAGGATCTGAAAAAAAGAATTGTTCTAAAGATAATGCACAAGAAACCTTGCAAACTGTTTGCTGAAGACAAGCAGACTAAGGACATGGATTACTGGACACATGTCCTGTGGTCTGATGAGAAATATTTACAAAAATGTGAGGGGTGTACTCACTTTTGTGAGATACTATATATACAATATCTCACAAAAGTAAGTACACCTCTCACATTTTTAAAATATTTTATTATACCTTTTCATGTGACAACACTGAAGAAATTACACTTTGCTACAATGTAAAGTAGTGAGTGTACAGCTTTGCTGTCCCCTTAAAATAACTCAACACACAGCTATTAATGACTAAACCGCTGGCAACAAAAGTGAGTACCCCCCTATGTGAAAATATCCAATTTGGGCCCAAAGTGTCAATATTTTGTGCGGCCACCATTATTTTCCAGTACTGCCTTAACCCTCTTGGGCATGGAGTTCACCAGAGCTTCACAGGTTGCCACTGGATTCTTCTTCCACTCCTCCATGATGACCTTGTGGAGCTTGAGAATGTTAGAGACCTTGCACTCCTCCACCTTCCATTTGAGGATGCCCCACAGATGCTCAATAGGGTTTAGGTCTGGAGACATGCTTGGCCAGTCCATCACCTTTACCCTTTACCCAAGGCAGTGATCGTCTTGGAGGTGTTTGGGGTCGTTATCATGTTGGAATATTGCCCTGCGGCCCAGTCTCCGAAGGGAGGGGATCATGCTCTGCTTCAGTATGTCACAGTACATGTTGGCATTTATGGTTCCCTCAATGAACTCTAGTTCCCCAGTGTCGGCAGAACCCAGACCATGACATTCACACCACCATGCTTGACTGTAAACAAGACACATTTGTCTTTGTACTCCTCACCTGGTGAGTACATGTTTTTAAGTTCTTTTATCATTTATTTCACCTGGAGATCCATCCAGTAACACACCTCCTGTACTAGGCTCAGTTCACACTTCCGCGACTTGGGACCCGACTTGTGAGACCTCAAGTCTCATGACATGTGAAATTCCATGTTAGTCAATGGGAGCTGTCTTAATTAGCACTGCTGAAGTCGCTCTGACTTTAGAAAATGTTCCTGTACTACTTCAAGGTGACTTCTATCCGACTTGTGCCCATAGACTTTAATGGAAGTTGCCTCCAAGTCGGATCCTCATCTATATTGATGTGATTTGGATCCAACATTACAGGAAGATTACTAAGGCATTCCTGAAAGTCGATTCTAAATTTGCATCAAAGTAGTACTCAAGTCGCCAGCAGATCACCAGGAAGTCAACTGGCAAATTCACACGACTTTTAAGTCACGGCAGTGTGAACCGATCCTTAGGGTGTCAGCATTTTGGATGGAGGCACAATGGAGACACCTTTGGACAGCAGCATTGTAAGTCTGGAGAGAGGGCAGTGTTAGACTGGCACATTTAGATGGACTTGTCTAACAAACACCTCATAGCCACATGCGCACAATATTTTCTATGACTCCCTTTCTCCTACAGGAGTTTAGCAGCAGAAAAAAGTGGGAAAAATCTGTGTTTTTGCATCTGTGTTCACGCACTTGGTATTAATGCACTCTATTGGCCAGAATGTTAATTTATTCTGGCCATTAGAATGTATTAACGTGTGAATGCACATTAACGCACTAACCATTAACATGTGTTTATGTGCATTTAGGCGCTTTCTTGTACAATTTTCCTTCAGATTTACCAAAACCATATAATATGAGGTCACACCTAAACACTTTCAGTTGTATCTAATCAGGCATACCCTTACACAGCATAGTTGAAGGTAAATCTAAAGAAAATTGAACAGGAAGCCTAGGTTCACATTGCAGCGATTTGGCATGCGATTTGACATGTCAAATCGCATGCCAAATTGGCAGCAATTGCCGGCAATGGCACCGCCCGAATCTGTGCGGTGCCGCAAATGCCAAAATCCCAAAAGTAGTTTGTTTACTACTGTTGGCGACTTTGGTGCGATTTCCATAGCTAATCTGAAAATTGTATAACATATGGCCAGCTTTATGACTCATTTACTCTTGTGACTTCCCCAACCACTCCCCCTAAGTTGCAGAGGCAGCTGTACAGGAAGTGCCGCTTCTGCGATGCTTTGAATTATGGCACAAAGGATTCCTAATGTTGTGTTCGATGAGCGGTATCACCTGCTGGATGCACACCATTAAATTGAATAGTAGTTGCAGGCAGAGCAGTGGGGCAGGCTAGTAGGGGGTTAAAACATGCTGTGAGGACACAACAATGTTTTGTCAGCACCTGTCAATTGCCAGAGGCCAATGAAAATGTGAATAAGCTTACTGCCCTGATCACCAGGTGAAAAAAGGAAAAAAGAAAAAGCCTAAAAAAAGAAAACAAATGCAGCCACCTCATGTAATAAATGGCAAGCTACAATATAATTTTTTTTCTTCCCCTGCATTTTCACTACCCCTGGACCCTTCGCTCCCCTCTGCGTTGAGCTGAGTTGGTTATTCATACCTCATAGCCCAGAGGTGCACCATTTGAATTGGGGGCCCAACACTCTCTGAATTCTGTACAGATTGTTTTGGACGATCGGGTTCTGATTTTATGCGGTTTACATGGTGTTTATACTTTTTGCAATCTCTTATGTCAGATACGCATTAACGGTCTTGCTCTCTGTAATAATTATCTTTCTTATTGATACTGTAATGTACAACTAAGATTCTTATTTGGCTTGGTACCTATAGATATTGCTAGTATGTATCTGCTCAATGCAATAAATAAATAAAAAAATAAATGAAATAAAATGTTTGCTTTTGGGTTTAACCACTTCCCCCCCGTAGGATGTCATATGACATCCTGGACTTGAAGTGGAGATATCTAGATGAGTCTTCAGCTACAGGCATCATCTAGATATCTTTTTCAGCCGCCAATTCCCTACAATGTAAAATCCATCCTAGCTGTTGATTAGTCACTGGATGACTTTTACAGGCAGTGGGAAAGGACATCCCCCCTCCATCCCATCACACACTAGCACCTCTCCGGACTCTCCCATGTAATCAGAGCGCCTCTCTAGGCTCTATCATGTGATCAGAACGTCTCTCCAGGCTCTCCTATGTGATCAGAGCACCCCTCTGGGCTCTCCCATGTGATCAGAATGTTTCACCGGGCTCTCCCATGTGATTAGAGCGCCTCTCCGGGCTCTCCCATGTGATCAGAATGTTTCTCCGGGCTCTCCCATGTGATTAGAGCGCCTCTGTGGGCTCTCCCATCTGATCAGAACGTTTCTCCGGGTTCTCTCATGTGATCAGAGCGCCTCTCCGGGCTCTCCCATGTGATCAGAACGTCTCTCCGGGCTCTCCTATATGATCAGAACGTCTCTCCGGGCTCTCCCATGTGATTAGAGCGCCCCTCTGGGCTCTCCCATGTGATCAGAACGTTTCACCGGGCTCTCCCATGTGATTAGAGCGCCTCTCCGGGCTCTCCCATGTGATCAGAATGTTTCTCCGGGCTCTCCCATGTGATTAGAGCGCCTCTGTGGGCTCTCCCATCTGATCAGAATGTTTCTCCGGGTTCTCTCATGTGATCAGAGCGCCTCTCCGGGCTCTCCCATGTGATCAGAACGTCTCTCCGGGCTCTCCTATATGATCAGAACGTCTCTCCGGGCTCTCCCATGTGATAAGAATGTCTCTACAGGCTCTCCCATGTGATCAGAACATCTCTCCGGGCTCTCCCATGTGATCAGAGTGCTTCTCTGGGCTCTCCCATGTGATCAGAACATCTCTCTGGGCTCTCCCATGTGATCAGAGCGCCTCTCCGGGCTCTCCCATGTGATCAGAGAATCTCTTCGGGCTCTCCCATGTGATCAGAACATCTCTCCGGGCTCTCCCATGTGATCAGAGCGCCTCTCCGGGTTCTCCCATGTGATCAGAGCGTCTCTTCGGGCTCTCCCATGTGATCAGAACATCTTTCCGGGCTCTCTCATGTGATCAGAACATCTTTCCGGGCTCTCTCATGTGATCAGAACATCTCTCCGGGCTCTCCCATGTGATCAGAGCGCCTCTCTGGGCTCTCCCATGTGATCAGAGTGTCTCTCCGGGCTCTCCCATGTGATCAGAACATCTTTCCGGGCTCTCTCATGTGATCAGAACGTCTCTATGGGCTCTCCCATGTGATCAGAAC
The DNA here is from genome assembly GCF_037356315.1 of Lithobates pipiens. Taxonomy (NCBI): domain Eukaryota; kingdom Metazoa; phylum Chordata; class Amphibia; order Anura; family Ranidae; genus Lithobates; species Lithobates pipiens. The sequence continues at coordinate 14,727,177 of NW_027507718.1, forward strand.
ATTTCTCCGGGCACTCCCATATGATCAGAGCACCTCTCCGGGCTTTCCCATGTGATCAGAATGTCTCTCCGGGCTCTCTCATGTGATCAGAACATCTTTCTGGGCTCTTCCATGTGATCAGAACGTCTCTCTGAGCTCTCCCATGTGATCAGAGCGCCTCTCTGGGCTCTCCCATGTGATCAGAGCGCCTCTCCGGGCTCTCCCATGTGATCAGAGCATCTCTTCGGGCTCTCCCATGTGATCAGAACATCTCTCCGGGCTCTCCCATGTGATCAGAGCGCCTCTCCGGGTTCTCCCATGTGATCAGAGCGTCTCTTCGGGCTCTCCCATGTGATCAGAACATCTTTCCGGGCTCTCTCATGTGATCAGAACATCTTTCCGGGCTCTCTCATGTGATCAGAACATCTCTCCGGGCTCTCCCATGTGATCAGAGCGCCTCTCTGGGCTCTCCCATGTGATCAGAGTGTCTCTCCGGGCTCTCCCATGTGATCAGAACATCTTTCCGGGCTCTCTCATGTGATCAGAACGTCTCTATGGGCTCTCCCATGTGATCAGAACATTTCTCCGGGCACTCCCATATGATCAGAGCACCTCTCCGGGCTTTCCCATGTGATCAGAATGTCTCTCCGGGCTCTCTCATGTGATCAGAACATCTTTCTGGGCTCTTCCATGTGATCAGAACGTCTCTCTGAGCTCTCTCATGTGATCAGAACGTCTCTCTGGGCTCTCCCATGTGATCAGAGCGCCTCTCTGGGCTCTCCCATGTGATCAGAGTGTCTCTCCGGGCTCTCCCATGTGATCAGAACGTCTCTCCGGGCTCTCCCATGTGATCAGAACATCTTTCCGGGCTCTCTCATGTGATCAGAACGTCTCTATGGGCTCTCCCATGTGATCAGAACATTTCTCCGGGCACTCCCATATGATCAGAGCACCTCTCCGGGCTTTCCCATGTGATCAGAATGTCTCTCCGGGCTCTCACATGTGATCAGAACATCTTTCTGGGCTCTTCCATGTGATCAGAACGTCTCTGAGCTCTCTCATGTGATCAGAACGTCTCTCTGGGCTCTCCCATGTGATCAGTGTGCCTCTCCGGGCTCTCCTATATGATCAGAACATCTCTCAGGGCTCTCCCATGTGATCAGATCGTCTCTCCCATATGACCAGAATGTCTCTCTGGGCTCTCCCATGTGATCAGACTGCCTCTCCGGGCTCTCCCATGTGATCAGAACGTCTCTCCGGACTCTCCCATATGATCAGAACGTCTCTCCGGGCTCTCCCATGTGACCAGAACGCCTCTCCGGCTCTCCCATGTGATCAGAACGTCTCTCCGGGCTCTCCCATATGATCAGAATGTCTCTCCGGGCTCTTCCATGTTATCAGAGCGCCTCTCCGGGCTTTCCCATATGATCAGAATGTCTCTCCGGGCTCTCCCATGTGACCAGAACGCCTCACCAGTTCTCCCATGTGATCAGAACGTCTCTTAGGGTTCTCCCATATGATCAGAACGTCTCTCCAGGCTCTCCCATGTGATCAGAGTGCATCTCCGGGCTCTCCCATGTGATCAGAGCGCCTCTCCGGACTCTCCCATGTGATCAGATCGCCTCTCCGGGCTCTCCCATGTGATCAGAGTGCCTCTCCGGGCTCTCCCATGCGATCTGAGAGCCTGGGATCCGATCCGGTGGCGGGTTATCACAGAGCTGCCATGGACCAGATAGTCCCCAGCCATCTCTATAACCCTGGGAGGCTGTAAGCAACTTCGGGCTCTGGCAGATCTAAACATTGCCTTCTTTTTTCCTGGACAGCAGAGATTGATGTTTTTTTTCTTTTTTAATCTCATGCTTTCCAGGGTAGAGGAAATATTTGGGGTTTTATTGACACCAGATGTCTCCATAAAGAGGACCTGTTATGCCCTATTTCTATAAAAATGGATGTTTACATTTCTTGTGATAGAAATGAAGGTAATATAGTGATAAAAAAAATAAAAGGGACAGTGTAAAAATAAAAAATAAAATAATTTTTTTTTTTTACATTTTTTAGTTAAAGAGGAGCTCCAGGCTCCTGCAGAAAAAAAAATAAAAGTCAGCAGCTGCAAATACTGTAGCTGCTGACTTAATATTAGGACACTTACCTGTCCAGGAATCCAGCGGTGTCTTCACTCTAGACGCTTTTTCAATTGGTTATTGGGTGCTGCCGCTGCCATCCCTTCTAAGGGAAACTGGCAGTGAAGCTTTACAATCAGTTCCCTACGGCACATGTGTGACGCGTGCTGTGCTCTCTAATTGGGACAGATTCAGAGGAAGGAGGCGGGAGACCGAACTTCCGGCTGAGTTCGCCTGGCAAACTCAGCTGGAAATGGGAGCAGGTACCTGTCAAAACACATTACCTGCTCCCCCCCCCCCCAAAGGTGCCAAAAGTGGCAGTGGAGAAGGGAGGAGGCAGACAAGTGGCGCTTCCCTTTTTGGGGCAAAAAACTCTGCTTCTGCTCGGACGCAGAAGTAAAAGCATACATAGGTCATGCCCGCATATGTAAACGGCATGCGCACCACACATGTGAGGTATCACCGCAAACGTTATAGCGAGAGTAAAAAATTCTAAAACCTAAACCTCCTCTGTAACTCTAAACTGGTAACCTGTAAAATATTTTAAAGTGTCGCCTATGGAGATTTTTACGTACCACAGTTTGGCCCCATTCCACGCGCAATTTTGAAGCGTTACATGTTAGATATTTATTTACTCGGCGCAATATCATCCTTTATATTTTACCAAAAAAATGGGTTATATATTGTTTTTTCCCCCAAAAAATTGTGTTTGAAAAATCGCTGTGTGACATATAAAATTGCAAAAAACACTTTTTTATTCTCTAGGGTCTCTACTAAAAAATATATAACGTTTGAAATTTCTGAGTAATTTCCTAGCAAAGCAATACCGATGTAAGAGAGAAATGTAAGAGTTGGCCTGGGTGGGAACTGGTTAATACTGCTGTAACAAATTGTCGCACAACTTTTTTTGGTGCATAAATCATGAAATAGGTGTTCATGTACAAACCAGTTCTTTTCCTCCATATGCCTATCTTTGTTGACCCCATGTGACTCACAATGTGTTGAAGCCACTGGATTAGCAGGACAGAGCCAGATAAGCAGCATTTTCCAGAAAGAGGTACGTAATGATAGTGTAGAGTGCATGATTCCTCCAGTAGCCTGTTAGTATTGTTTATGACAGGTGAGCTGTGTAGACCCACCCCGTCCACCTTCTCCCTCCTACTAGTGTAGGAGCCAGCACAGTCCGCCCGTCATTGCTGGGGAGAGGGGAGCCCACAATGAGAAGCTCACCTGGTCTCCTCCACACCTGAGTGCTGGGTACATGTGAGCAGAGCTCCCCAGGGAGGAGAAGACACAGCGCTGCCCATGTACGCTCAGCTGCTGGACTGCAGACGAGTTGGCTTTGTTTTAGCTTTGTGTTAGTCGTCTGCAGCTGGCCACGTCTTCACATCACCGTTCTGTTCCTGGAGCGCACCTGTCTGCTTCTCGTTCTGCTGAGCGATCACTGACCATCCCAGGGTCTACTTGGCACTGGACCTATCCAGCCTCCCCCTTTCAATACTAGAAAAAGCTGGACTTGTCTTGTTAGCTCTCGGATGGAAGAGGGAAAGTTGTCCAGGCTCCGCGCCCTCTTCCTCTCCTTTGATGCCAAGCGCTCTGGCCGTCTGGGAAGGGGGGACTTCTCCGACCTGTGTGCGGAGCTGAAGGTGAGCCCCGCGGAGGTGGAGAACATCTTCAGGCGCTTGGACACCGACAGAGACGGAGCTATCACCTTTGAGGATTTTGTCATGGGCTTCAGAGGAGTTAAGGGGCTTCATGTGGATGATGGAAGCCGGGACCCTGCTACTTCTCAAAAGGTTACCCCAATTAGTGCAAGTGAGGAGCACCATGAGGAGGAGAACTTTAATCCTGCTTGGAAGGACTTCCAGCTGCGCTTGGGTGAGGAGTCCAACTACATTCCCAGGTCAGTAACAGCTGTTTTTTCATTGACACTCTCCATAACGGGGGCTGGCACAGAATGGCAGGAATAATAGCAGGTTGGGGTGTAGGAACCCCCCCCCCACTCCCCCAGGATTACTTCTTTGTGTTTAGGGTTTCTGAATTATGGGCAATGTCAGGATCAGCTGACGCAGATTCTATATTGAAAGGATAGATATTGGATGCATAGGTTTTTCTTCTATATACCTTTCTTCTGTAACTCTCCTTTTCCCTCTACAGTAACCGTTCTAGACCTTTTTAATATGGAAGAACTTTTGCAATAGGTTTAGGTCTCCAGGAACCTCTGACAATAATTACTATATCTACAGCTCTGGGCATGTTGGTGGTCATTGCGAAGAATGCTCATTACATTGACAGTTAATGAAAATAATGCACTTTTCTTGCTCCTTATTTTGTCTTCAGTGCTCCTTACCTTGGAAGTCACCAGGAAAAATGTTTACCTTGCTGTTCAGTAGGAAGATTCCTCCTAACTTTGTGGTCAGTGGGAATAATGTTCCTTACTTGGATAGCCAGTGGGAAGAATGCTCTTTACTTTGGTGGTCATTGGGAAGAATGTTCTTTTTGTGGCCAGTGTGAAGAATGCTCATTACATTGGTGGTCAGTGGGAAGAATGCTCTTTAATTTGATGGTCAGTGGGTAAAATGCTTCTTACATTGTTTTCAGTGCTCCTTACCTTGGTAGTCAGCAGGAAGATTGTTTACCTTGCTGTTAAGTTGGAAGAATGCTCCTAACTTTGTGGTCAGTGGAAAGAATGTTTCCTAATTTGCAGTCAGTAGGACAAATGCTCTTTACTTGGGTAGTCAATGGTAATAATGCTTCTTACGTTGGTGGCCAGTGGGAAGAATGCTTCTTATGTTGGTGGCCAGTGGGAAGAATGCTTTTTACGTTGGTGGCCAGTGGGAAAAATGCTTCCTAATTTGCAGTCAGTAGGACAAATGCTCTTTACTTGGGTAGTCAATGGTAATAATGCTTCTTACGTTGGTGGCCAGTGGGAAGAATGCTTCTTACGTTGGTGGCCAGTGGGAAGAATGCTTTTTACGTTGGTGGCCAGTGGGAAAAATGCTTCCTAATTTGCAGTCAGTAGGACAAATGCTCTTTACTTTGGTGGGAAGTGAGAAACATGCTCCTTACATTGTCTTCAGTGCACCTTACCTAGATAATCAGCAGAAAGAATGTTTACTTTGCTGTTCAGTAGAAAGAATGCTCCTAACGTTGTGGTCGATGGGAAGAATGCTTCTTACACTATTGGTCAGCGGGAAGTATATTTCTTACTTTACAGGTAGTGGGAAAAAATGTTCCTTACTGTGGTGGTCAGCAGGAAGAAACCCTCCTTACTTTATAGGCCAGTGAGATGAAAGCCCTCCTTACTTTGGAGGTCAGTGGGATGAATACTCCTTACTTTGGTGGTCAGTTGGATGAATGCCCTCCTTACCAATTTTCTAAAGACATCATTGGTGTCAGTGGTTACTTATCTGGGATGCAGAAAAGGCTCATTGCTCAAGGAACTCCTAACAACCTGTGAGGAACCCTAAGGTTCTAAGGAACCCTACTCGAAAAAATACTGCTTTATAGCGATACAAGTGTTAAAGGATGTTTCTTGCCAAAACTTTTTTCTCGTAGTTTTTGAATAGAGTTAAACTTAATGACCACTTAAAGACTAGCCGCCGCAGTTTTACTGGGGCAGGTTGGTTCTATTACGCAAATCGCCGTCATTGTACGTCTCTTTGTGATCTAGCAATGTCCGCTGGCCTCCTGCGAACGCTCCACACAAAGGCAGAATGGGGATCTGCCAGTGTTCTGACAGGGGAGCTGAGAGTGATTGTCTGTTCCTAGTGATTAGGAACATCGATCTCTCTCCTCCTCCAGTCAGCCTAGCCTCCATACAGTTAGAAACACCTTCCAGGGAACTCATTTAACCCCTTGATCGCCCCTCGTGTTAACCCCTTCCCTGCCAGCTACATTTATACAGTAATCAGTGCATTTGTATAGCACTGATTGCTGTATAAATGTCACTGGTCCCAAAAAAAGTGTCAAAAGTTTCTGATCTGTCTACTGCAATGTCGCAGTCCTGCAAAAAATCACAGATCGCAGCCATTATTAGTAAAACACTCTAACTTTCGCGCAAACCAATCAATATAAGCTTATTGCGATTTTTTTTTTATTTTTTTACCAAAAATATGTAAAAGAGTACATATTGGCGTAAACTGAGGAAGAAATTCATTTTTTTTATATATTTTGTTGGGATATTTATTATGGCAAAAAGTAAAAAAAATAAATAAAAAAAAATTGTTGCATCCCTTTGTTTATAGCGCAAAAAAAAAAACGCAGAGGTGATCAAATACCACCAAAAGAAAGCTCTATTTGTGGGAAAAAAAGGACATCAATTTTGTTTAGGCACAGCATCACACGATTGCACAATTGTCAGCTAAAACAATGCAGCGTCGTATCACAAAAAATGGCCAAGTCATTAAAGCGGTGTTCCAGCTAAAAACTATTTTTTTTTTAAAGTCAGTAGCTACAAACACTGTAGCTGCTGACTTTTAATAAGGACACTTACCTGTCCAGGGAGCCTGAGACGTCGGGCCCCAGAGGCCGATCTGTCAATCGGATTGGGTGCCGGCGCCACCATTCTATCTAAGGGAAATAGGCAGTGGAGCCTTGCCGCTTCACTGCCCGTTTCCTACTGCGCATCCGCGAGAGTCACACGGCGCTTTGTGAATGGGCTACTGTCTTCTGGGACACACACACAGGTCCCAGAAAACAGCGTGCCCAATTTCCCAGAATGCCACGTGAGGGATGAAGAGAAGGAAGTGGCAGATTAGGAAGACTGCCTAGCAACAGGCGTTTCGGGTAAGTAAAACATTTTTTCTTTTTTTCAAATGTTTTTTAAAAAGATTTAAAGAGCCTGTTTATGTATTTTTTTTTAGGGTGGACCTCCGCTTTAAGGGAGTAAATCCTTCCAGTCCTTAAATGGTTAAACCTCTAAAATGCTGTCCCATTGAAAGATTTCCCATCGCTGCCTGTTATTGAATGTCCCATTATTTTTTTGTGCCATAATAATGGTCACTAATACAAATAGAGTGGATGACTTTTTTTAGAGGGGACACTGACAGCAGTAAAATCAGGTGGGGTGTTAACACTTATTCACACTCTCCAAAACATAAAAAATAAATACACTTAAAGCCTAATGCCATGCAAAATAAATTTTAGCATGGATGGATTACATATATTACCAGTTTATCCAGGTAATTATAGCGTTACTGAGATATCATGTAATTAAAGGGGTTGTAAACCCTCAGGGTTTTTCACCTTAATGCATTCTATGCATTAAGGTTAAAAACCTTTTGTGCTGCAGCACCCCCCCAGACCCTCCCCTTTTTCTTACCTGAGCCCGATCATTCCAGCGACAAGGATGAGCACAGCAGCTCCAGACACTGTCTCGGGTCCTCATTGGATAGATTGATAGCAGCAGGAGCCATTGGCTCCTGCTGCTGTCAATTAAATCCAGAGACACAGGTTAGAGTCCTGCTGTCTTTGTCAATGGACGCAGCATCAGGACTCGTGATTGTGTCCGCATGAGTGCCACCTGGAAAAGTGGCTTTTCAACTGGGCACTCGAGAATAGGAGGAGCCAGGAGCGCTATGGGGGGACCCCAGAAGTGGAGAATCGGGGCATCTCTGTTCAAAACCCTTGCACAGAGAAAATAAATAAGACATGTCTGTTTTTTTTGTTTTTTTGTTTTTTAACTGAAAGTTTACAATGACTTTAAGTTCCTCTCCGGAGGCTTTTATGTGTGTAGTTCCTGTTCAGGGGACCAGACACCTGTGTTTTATGGATTGCACCGGTCTCCTTAATGCTGCTGTGTAGTATCTGCATCATCTAGGCTGATGTAACTATGGGAGTGATTAATACAATTAGATTTATTTCCTTCCTTTTCCATACTGGTTGCAAGTTGTACCCACCCTGACCCCTCGTCAATCTCTGGTGCCAGCTGTATCTGCGCTATGCCTGGCTATACCTCCTTCAATAATCTGGACTTGGCTTCAAACACTAAGAACAAATGTGACCTCACTGGACTTTTGAATGCTATAACTTACAGTGGTGTGAAAAAGTGTTTGCCCCCTTCCTCATTTCCGGTTCCTTTGCATGTTTGTCACACTTAAGTGTTTCGGAACATCAAACCAATTTAAACAATAGTCAAGGACAACACAAGTAAACACAAAATGCAATTTGTAAATGAAGGTGTTTATTATTAAAGGTGAAAAAAAATCCAAACCATCATGGCCCTGTGTGAAAAAGTGATTGCCCCCTAAACCTAATAACTGGTTGGGCAACCCTTAGCAGCAACAACTGCAACCAAGCGTTTGCGATAACGTGCAATGAGGCTTTTACAGTGTCCTGGAGGAATTTTGGCCCACTCATCTTTGCAGAATTGTCCTAATTCAGTTACATTAGAGGGTTTTCGAGCATGAACGGCCTTTTTAAGGTCATACCATAACATCTCAATAGGATTCAGGTCAGGACTTTGGCTAGGCCACTCCAAAGTCTTCATTTTGTTTTTCTTCAGCCATTCGGTGGTGGACTTGCTGGTGTGTTTAGGATCATTGTCCTGCTGCAGAACCCAAGTTCGTTTCAGCTTGAGTACACGAACAGATGGTCGGACATTATCCTTCAGGATCTCTTGGTAGACAGCAGAATTCATAGTTCCTTTTATCACGGCAAGTCTTCCAGGTCCTGAAGCAGCAAAACAGCCCCAGACCATCACACTACCACCACCATATTTTACTGTTGGTATAATGTTCTTTTTATGAAATGCAGTGTTCCTTCTACGCCAGATATACTTGGACACACACCTTCCAAAGAGTTCCACTTTTGTCTCATCGGTCCACAGAATGTTGTCCCAAAAGTCTTGGGGATCATCAAGATGTGTTGTGGAGAAATTGAGACGAGCTTTGATGTTCTTTTTGCTCAGCAGTGGTTTTCTCCTTGGAACTCTGCCATGCAGGCCATTTTTGCCCAGTCTTTTCCTGATGGTGGAGGCATGAACGCTGACCTTAACTGAGGCAAGTGAGGCCTGCAGTTCCTTGGACGTTGTTGTGGGGTCTTTTGTGACCTCTTGGATGAGTCGTCGCTGCGCTCTTGGGGTAATTTTGGGCGGCCGGCCACTCCTGGGAAGGTTCACCACTGTTCCATGTCTTCGCCATTTGTGGATAATGGCTCTCACTGTGGTTCGCTGGATTCCCAAAGCTTTGGAAATGGCTTTATAACCCTTTCCAGACTGATAGATCTCAATTACTTTCTTTCTCAATTGTTCCTGAATTTCTTTGGGTCTCGGCATGATGTGTAGCTTTTAAGGATCTTCTGGTGGACCTTACTGTGTCAAGCAGCTCCTATTTAAGTGATGCCTTGATTGTGAACAGGTGTGGCAATAATCAGGCCTGGGTGTGGCTATAGAAATTGAACTCAGGTGTGGACAACCACAGTTATAGTATGTTTTAACAAGGGGGGCAATCACCTTTTCACACAGGGCCATGATGGTTTGGATTTTACTTGTGTTGTCCTTGACTATTGTTTAAATTGGTTTGATGTTCCGAAACACTTAAGTGTGACAAACATGCAAAGGAACAGGAAATGAGGAAGGGGGCAAACACTTTTTCACACCACTGTATATATAAAAATTTTTGGCAATTAGATTTTATGTTCATAAAAGAAGTATACTGTGAGATTACAAGCTTATCCTGGAGTTGGGCTTTAAAGGGGAATTTAGCTCTGGAAGCTGAGCTTAAAAAAGGTTGAGGGCAAAGGACAAGCCACCATTATTGCACGTAGTTTTCCTTCAGCTGATCCTTCTACCATTACTGACTTACTAGCAGTCAGATGCAGAGGTGCCTTAGATCTCACACTGACTTCAGACAAACATTGTCAGGAGGAATACCAGATAAAGGAAATCCTCTGTCTCTTCTTCTGTCTCTTCATCTAATCTCAGACAGACTTGATGTTGGGAACAGGGCTCTGTGGGGACCAAACCATCCCTTCCACTACTCCTTGATATTCTTTACTCTGAATAAATTTCTTAATGACATTGGCTGTATGTTTGGGGTTGTTGTCCTGCTGCAGAATACATTTGGGGCAAATCACACGACTCCCTGGGACCAAACTTAGAGCCAATGGACTCACAAAAGGAACTTGCATACAATAATTTGATTTCTGGACACATTTTGCCTAAATATTGTATGCGAATGGACACAGGGAGCTGTGACTCAGCTCGGGTGCCCCCATAGCAAGCTGCTTGTTGTGGGGACACTCGACAGGAGGGAGGGGCCAGAAGCACAGGCGTGGGACCCGAGAAGAGGAGGATGTGCAAATCCACTGCAACAAAGCAGGTAAATAACATGTTTGTTATTTTTATAGAAAAAAAAATGAGACTTTACAATCCCTTTAAATGCATGCGGTTATTAAGTAGTGGTCCAGGTATGCAGTATGTGTGGAATGTGTACTTATTGTTAAGGAGCTGACGGCCGTCGCATCCTTAACAACCGAGTCATCAGCTGTCAGCAGGGTTCCTCACTGACAGCTGAAAGTTAAAAAAAACAATTGCAGGCAAAAAAAAAAGTGAATTGCCAGTCAGGTCTGGTATGGATTTTAAAGGGAACCCCCACACCAAAATTGGCATGGGACCCCCCCCCCCCACAAAATACATACCAGACCCTTATCCGAGCATGAAGTCTGGCATTTCAGGAAAGGGAGGGAAGATTGAGCACCCCCTCTCCTCCTGAACCATACCAGGCCACATGCCCTCAACAGAACCCCCCCTTGTCCCAAAGCACCTTGTCCCCATGTTGTTTTTTTGGGGTGAATGAGTAGGGGTGCTATGTACCCTATACTCATTCACATGAGGGGAGAAGAATTTCAATAAGCCCTCTGCCCGCAGACTCCCTCAATCAACAGCCAGGGTTGTGGGGAAGAGGCCCACAATTGTTTTTTTTTTGCTTTTAGCTGTCAGTGAAGAACCCTGTCCTTAACAACCATGTTGTTTAGTGGTTATTAAAGCACAGTTCCACCCTTTTCTTTGTTTATTAAAAATCAGCAGCTACAAAAAGTGTAGCTGCTGACTTTTAATAAACACACACTCACTTGTCCCACGGTGCAGCGATGCAGCCGCCCAAAGCCTCACTTCTCTCCCTTTCCCTCCGTGGTACCAGCATCACTATTGTGGGCACCTGGCTGTGACAACTTTTGGCTTCACAGCCGGGTGCGCACTGTGCATATGCGGGTTGTGCTGCACATCTTGAATGGCCGTGCAATCTTCTGGGACGTGTCCCAGAAGTTTGCGGGGAGTGAGGGGCTGCCTGGCCGAAGTGGGAGCTGGGTACCTGTCAAAGGTACCTGCCCCCCCCCCCCCCAAAAAAAATTACATGTCAAACATAGCATGTCAGTGGGTAAGGATTGCTTAAAGCGGAAGTTCCATTTTTGGGTTAAACTGCGCTTTAAGGACGCAGATGGCCTCTTGCTTCTTCAGAACATCTATTTATTAATGGTAATAAATACGTCAGCTACCACCAGGCATTACATTACTGCATGTTTTCACTGCTAAAATACCGCATGACTTCATAAAATGTGCCGATACAGGATACAGTGAATATCTCCTAAACGGTGCAAGTTTAGGAAATATTCACGGTACCTACAGGTAAACCTTGTTATAGGCTTACCTGTATGTAAAAGTTGTAGTACAGGGTTTAGAACCACTTTAAAGAAGGTGAAGCTGCCTAATGGTGGGACAGACAGCAATAAAAAAAAGTGTTCTTAAACCTCTTTACTCTAAAACTAAAAAAAAAAACATATTTGCCAGTAATTATACTTTGATAGTTAAGACCCCATTCTTGGAGAAAATAAAAATGCCCCCTTGCAGCAGGGCTAACCCCTACCACCTGCAAGAGTCAAATGCTTATTTAGGTCTGGGGGACCAGGAACATCACTTTTACTTGCCCACTTCCCTGGCAGTTGTCACTCTCCTCTACTCTCCTACCCTCCAGCAGTGGACTGTCCCTAAAGGCCCTCAAATCCACTACAGGGCTTTGGGGTTGGCATTGGTCTTGATCATGCCAGAGCACTTGTGACTGCGGGAGCATAGAGTAGAAAAGGCTATAAGGACAAATCCTACAGCCTGGTGGGTGCCTGCAAGAGCGGTGGATCCGATAAATCACCGGGATCAGATGGCTTGCACCCCAGGGTACTTAGGAGACCCAGTAATTGCCAGATCATTTTTACTGACAGTCTACTAACTGGAATGGTACCAGCTGATTGGGGAAAAGCCAATGTAGCACCAATATTTAAAAAGGGCCCAAAATACATCCCTCAGAATTACAGACCAGTTAGCCTAACATCAATAGTATGCAAGCTCTTGGAGGGGATGATAAGGGACTATATGCATGATTTTAGTAATGAGAACAGTATCATTAGCAGTAATCAGCATGGATTCATGAAGAATTGTTCTTGACAAACCAATCTATTAACTTTCTATGAGGAGGTGAGTTGGCATCTAGATAAAGGTAGGCTCATAGATGTGGTGTATCTGGATTTTGCAAAAGCATTTGACACAGTACCCATAAACGTTTACTGTACAAAGTAAGGTCCGTTGGCATGGACCATAGGGTGAGTACATGGATTGAAAACTGGCTACAAGGGCGAGTTCAGAGGGTGGTGATAAATGGGGAGTACTCGAATGGTCAGAGGTGGAAAATGGGTTCCTCCAGGGTTCTGTGCTGGGATCAATTCTATTTAATTTGTTCATAAATGACCTGGAGAATGGGGTTATGTGTTAGGAAATGGGAGGGAGCATTTTTAAAACTAGTTAAACTGTATTTGGAATTCTACTTTAACTTAATAAATGGTATCACTTAAACTCTAAACTTTCTGCAATAATCTGTGGCTAACAGGGTACAAAACACTACTATTGCTAAATGAATACAACAAACATAACCAGTACATATTATCTGCCGTATGTAAAAATCTTAATATTTGGTCTTCAAGTAGACCTGAACCCTCCCCAACCACTTTCAGCTACCCCATGCATAGCCTCCTGTTTCCTCAAAATTGCTAACTACTTTTTTAATTAACATTATTTTTTTACAACTTTTAGGAAAGTTTTCTAGCACTTCCTAGGTTTTAGCCTGGACAAGAATGATGTCTCACTTGCCTGTAGCCTCCTGAGATATCCATGTTATGCATCCCAAGTAGCTACAGGGTAGGCTCATGCGCATTTGCTGTGATGTGTCCTCAGGGAGCTGTCTACAAAAACACAATGTGTTTGCAGCAGTGGGGTGGCAAATCCTTACAGAAAACTGCCAGACTGTGAGGCTTGTTAGTATGTGATTTGTGGTAGCATAAGGTAAGGGGGGTGAGATAGGTGGGGAGTAAAGTTCCTCTTTTATAATTATACAGGCTTGGAGGAGAATGCTTGTATAGCGATAGTAGTTTAAAACCAAACTCTGTGTCATGGTTAAGGGGTCTGACAGTTGTTGGCATACCAACTACCATATCAACTGTCTTCCAAACCATGAGAGTGTATAACAAAGTTAAATAATGGATACCTGTAATATTTACATTCCTGTTATCTACAGGCAGGGTGGATAAAAATCAATGATTAAAAAAAACAAAACATTTTTTTTAAATTTAAATCAGGTCTTTTGATTTAAATCAGATTTTTTTGATTTTTATTAAAATTTATTTTAATAAAATGCTTTTGGAGTAAAAATCTATTTAAAGATGATTTTCTATTTAAGATACATTAATAATTTAGTTTTTTCAGCATGAAATTGAGCTTAGTTATGTGGATGAGGCTGTATATTCTGTAATATTTACAATTTTGGTAAACTCATTTAATTAATCCAAGCTCTGCAAGCTGAGATAACATGCACTACATTGATGCATTCACACAATTTCACAGTAACCATGAGATAAAACATAGCTCAGGAATATTCCTTTATCCCATTGCAAATTATGTACACTACAAACTGTATGATTGAATCGGTTCTGATATCGTTGTTTTACTAACATGACAGCTTATTATTCTAAATAGGAAACCATTTTGTTTGCAAATATTAAAGCTTTTAACTACCGGCAAGAATAAGTCCTTACTTTTAAAGAGCACCTGTCATTTCAGATCCATCATGGCAGCGCCTGTTTTCGAGCATCCACTCACCTGCTGCCGCCACGTCCCTCACCTTATTGTCACTGCCGCATCACCAGCCGTCCTATTAAAGTGAATGGGACTGTCGGTGAGTCAACATTGGGTCAGGGGAGGAACCGCTGCAGGACAGAGATGACAGTTGCACTTTAAATATTAGGATGTAAGCCTTTCACTGGGATGTACCAATAAAGTGGCCAGGTCCGTACACTGTACGAACCTCATATCTCCCTCTCCTATAATAAGCTTATGGTCACTTCAATGTCCATAAGCCTATGTCAGTTGTTCAGCAGACTCCTATATCCACTGACGGCTGATCATTGTAAGCACGAGTGTTACAATGTATCAGACTGTCATTTTACGAATGAATGGAATCTCTTTACAGATTTCATAAATGTAAAGTGCTAAAGAGAAAGGGACTATCTTCAGTCCCTATCTCTGTCTCAAAAAGAGATATGGGGGTCTGTTTAGACCTCTGATATCTCACCAAAGACCCCCCCCCCCAAAAAAATAATAATAAAATAACTGTAAAAAAAAAAAAAAAAAAGAAAAGGACAAACAAACATAGTAAAACACCCCAGATCCACCCACACTTACTACTCACCCCTCCACGGCTTCCTCAGCTTCTCCTCCCATCCAACCTGATCCATCTTGATTGGCCAGGAGTAGAAGCCAGAAGACAATAGTGAATATTAAAAGTTGGTGGGTTCAGGGTGCAATGCTCTGCGCCTCGATCCCAACCTTTTTCAAGCCAATTGAAGCCTCAGACTCTAATCATGCGGCTTAAAAAAAAAATCCTACAAACGCCCCTGCGCCCCTAATGGACTGGCCACTTCTAATGCCGCGTACACAAGGTAGGAGAATCCGTCGGAATGCGTCTTATCGGACCGTGTCGTCAGATAATCCGACTGTGTGTGGTATGCATCGGACTGATTCCGTCCGAATCTCCGTCGGACCCAATTTTCCAACATGTTGGAAATATTTCCCGACCAACTGGGCCGGTCGGACGTAATCCGATCATGTGTAGAGAATTTTGATCGGACCAAGTGCCACGCATGCCCAGATCAAATTCATACATCAAAGCTATTGGCTACTAGCCTGAATCTAGTCCCATCGTAACGAAATTACGTCATCATGTTCTGAAAGATCGGATTTTTCGACAACTTAGTCCGACCGTGTGTATGCAACAGTTTCGGACACAATCCGTCAGACTAAATCTGACGGACAAAATCCGACGGATTTGGTTGGCAGAATCTCCGACCGTGTGTACAGGGGCCTAGACTCCTTTCTGTCAAGCAGATCAGCCTGCTCAGTGGGGAATTTTGAAAAAAGAAAATAGTTGGGACTTTATATAAGGCCATGACCATCCGGTACATTGGTCTCCATCCCTAATCGATTGAAAAGAATGGGGAAATGGGGGCAGGCAGGTCATTGGCACTTTGTGTGAAACATAACACTAGGGCAGAATGAGTCATTCATTATAAGTATAATTGATATGAGCAGTACACCCAACATAGATATAACCAAAGTTATATTAAGTAAAATTGATCAATTTTACTTAATATAACTTTGTTGGGTGTACTGCTGATGCTACTATTATTAATCATGTGCTACAGTGTTTATTATGCTACTAATTTTACTATGATGTGATAGATCAATCATGTTTTATCTATTCTGTACCATATTTATTGCTATAATATTTGTATCATTTATTGCATTGTGCCCCTATTGGATATCAAATAAATATCAATTATACTTATAATGAATGACTCATTCTGCTCTAGTGTTATGTTTCACACAAAGTCCCAATGCCCCGCCTGCCCCCATTTCCCCGTTCTTTTCAGTGGGGAATCTGCTGATCCCCGCTCATGCAGAGCGGACACGGACACAGCCGCTGTTCTCTATGGAGCGGTCAGATGGAAATGGGCCGCCTGTCCATTTCCATCAGATACCATCCGATCTGCTAGATGAATGGGGAATGGAATCCCCATCCATCTGTTTTTAGCGGAATGGACTGGATCGGATGCAGGCGGGTTTAAACGGACACATGTCCATTTACATCAGCCTCCTAATAGAGAACATGGGCGGTCTGATTGGGCCTGCCTGAAAATTGGACAGGCAGACCTGATCGGTGTGCTTGTGTGAAAGGGGCTTAAGGCCTTGTTCACACAGAGCATACACAGCGTACCTTTCCTGACAGACTCCATGGCAGCCTACGTATGGGTTAATCCCACCTCTCCTACCTCATAGGACCCCACTCCCATAAATCTTTGCTTCTAGTCAGAGACCACATTCCTTTTTTGTCCTCCTCCTAGGACCAAGGTGTTTTACCTTATGAAGTTTGGATCAGGCCTGCTGGTTTGTGCACGAATTTCAGGATGGCGGTTCTTTCTGGAGCCCAATTTCCCAGCTATTAGTAGGGTGGGCACGGGTGATTTTGATGCGATGCCATGAAGAGCTTACTAACCAGCCATTGGCTGGCAAGCAGCAATTTGGCCAAAAGTCCTTGCTATTAGCAGGAGGCCCCCCCATTTATGATGCCCGGGTGCACTATGAGTACTTCAAGCTCCCAGTACCAGGTCGGATCATGTGTTGTGCGGGACTGGTAATGTATACACATTTTATCTCTATGGCAGCAGTTTTTGTGTGTTTTGTACCGTTTTTTGTCTGGTGGTCTTCCTGGTCATGGCGCTGGGACGCTCCTGCGTTCCAACTCGCTGCTTCCTGTTTCGATCTGCGCAGCTGCTGAGTCTCGATTGAGATCAAGGCTTGGTTTGCACAGGCGCGATCAGGGCAAGATGGCGTCGGCCGCGCATGTGCGCGGGCGTTGTACGGCGGCGTCAGTCTCGGCGCAAGTACGCTGTGGGCGCGATGACATCATCCCTCTGCGGCAGATTCAAATAGCTGTCAGAGACAGCTATTTGATTGGGATGCTTTTGAGCTCAGGCTGTTGATCCCGGTGTCTGCTTCTCTGTTTTCTCAAGGTATGTCTCCCTTTTCCTATGTCAGTTGTGTCTGCCCTGTATTATTTACTCTGCAAGCACTGTGTTTTTGTTTTACTCTTAGCTGTTTGAGTCTGTATCGCCGCCCCCCAGTGGCCAACCCTTATGCCACTGGTAGGAATGAATCTTTTCCTTTCATTCTGCCTGTATTGCTTGGGTTAGGATCAGGATGACTTTGTTTTGCATGTTCTCTTTCCAGCCCTTCTAGGTCTGATTCTCAGTTATCAGCGCATAAAGATTCGGACCAGTCTAGGTCGCAACATCACCATTCCACGTCAAGTTCTAGACATATTAGGTCACCGTCCAGACACCGTAAAGAAAGGTCTAAGTCTGAGTCTGGTCGCCATTCTCACCACCATGCCAGCCGCTCAGAGAAAAGAGCCTGCTGGGGATGTAATGCTCAGGTCCCAGAGGGTAAATGTTATGAAAGAGCCATGAAGGAAAGAGGAGCTGGGGACCAGCTCTGGTCCCCAGCTCTGGTCAGGAGAGTAGTTCAGGAATCACTGAATAAAGCAGATTCTGATCAACCATTTATCCCTCCCTCCGGTACGGCTCTAGCCACTGATATTTCGGATACAGAGGTTCCTGGTCCCTCTCGTCATAGTCCCTCATTTTCCGGTTCTTCTGACAGTGAGTGAAGGTGAAGGTTTGGAACCTGGTGCCGGTTTTGACTTTTCCTTAGTTACGCAGTTGGTCAGAGCAGTCAAGGAGACATTGAGATGGGAAGATCCTGTAGAAGCTCCCTCTAAACAGAGGAAATACTTTAAACATCTCAAGAAGGATCGCCCAAACTTCCCCTTCTTGGGTGAACTTAGCGAAATTATCATGGAGGAATGGAGTAAAGTTGAGAGGAAAAACTCCTTGATTTCAAAAATTTCAAAAATGTACCCATTTAAGAGCAATGAGGTGAAACATCTGGAGTCGGCCCCTCTCATTGATGCAGCCTTGATGAGGCTAGTGAGACATGTTACACTCCCTCTGGAAGATACTGTGTCCTTCAGGGATGGCCTAGAAAGAAAGATTGATTTGATAAACATTTGCGCAAATATTGCTCTGCCTTACAAATCAGTAGCACCTTCTTTTTATTCCATTGACCATGTGCTTTCAGAAAATGTATGGTTTGGGGGGGTCTTTTACAAATTCTGAATGCTGTAAGTGAAAAATGAAAACCTCCAGATTTTTAGAGAAATTTTTGGGTACGTTCAATTTTCACCATTTTACAAATGTTTGTTATTTATTAACTCCATACAGGTTAAGCTTTTTTTCTTTTCTGATGTTTTTATTAAAATTTCAATAGAGACATTACAGCAGATAAACAGTTTATTTTATTTATTTATTTCAGTTACTTATATAGCGCAATCAATTTACGCAGCGCTTTACATATACATTGTACAGTGTTATCGATACATTATATAATTGGAAACAGGCTCACATAAATGTGTATAATTGTCAAAACTGTAGTAGTTAACATGTGGGAACAATATATTCTATTCCAAGAGTTATGCAGAAGGTAGGGTTATTGTTTAGTACCCCCAGATACCCCATTTGGGGACACGCTGTGTCATGGAGGGAAGACAACTCACCCGACCTGACATGCCTGACATGTCATGTTTTCTTGGGGTGACAGGGTAAGCTTTCATATTTAGTAGGGATTTAGGAGGAATTTTGTAAAATTAGCTATGTTTTTATCTGCTAATAATGGTTTTATTGTATTGTTTGTGAATATATTGGTTTGATAGACATGTGCGCAAATACCGTGGGGTCTAAAAAATGAACTGATATATGTAATTGATGGTGGATGCAAACCAATGCAAATAAGGTTGAAGCTGCTTGTTACTTTTTTTTATGTACGTGTTTTTTTAAATCTTTTTTTGACTTACATGTTCCTTTTGGTTCTCTACTTTTCCCTTCTTACTTTCCAGTCATTCTCCCCAATACAATTTGTGTAATCTAAAGATGTTTTGCATAACTGAACTATTGTCTTGTAATGGGATTGGAATGGTCTTGGACGCTATTTCTTTTTGTCTTTTGTAGTTTTTGTACTGTATATAAAAATGTCAATAAAGTTATCTGAAAAAAAAAAAATCCCCACTTTATCCAAAACCCAAAAAAATATATTACCTAAAGTTACTCTTTAAATAGAGAAGTACATCTGAATCTGTGGTCCTGGTGTACAAAGCAAAAACAACCGTTAACAGAGTTAAAAAGAGTAAAAGGTAACTTAAAAAGAATATTTTTAACCTGGCCAATTATGGGCAGTTTGTGTAGAAGAAGAATTCCAGATATTTTTACATAGTTGCATTGATCCAGCTTGGACCAATGCAACTCTGCATACACCAGATACCGATGGGATCCCTCACTGTAGGTGACACCACCACTGGAGTGATCCCTGTTGGTCCTGAGCGACTGCTTTGCTGCATTGTGAACACTGTTGCCCACCTGGCATGGGCATCATTCAGATAACAACGTGACTGGACAAGGTGGAGAGCACATCGCACAATGTTCATTCATTCAGAGAATGCTTTGCATAAATTGTGATAATGAAAAGCAATTTATGAGTGGTGCCCGTACCATATAGGTGACCTCCTGTTCTCACAATGCAGCAAGGAAGCTGCTCATCACATGGCCTGAATGCAAGTGGAGATCACTGGAGTAGTGGTGCCTATTATGGTGATTTCCATCTTCTAGAGCAGTGGTCTCCAAAATGATGCCCCAGGGCCAGATGTGGACCTTTGCTTGCCTCTATCCGGCTCTTGTGGCACTATTTCAGCTGCAATTGACAACAGTGATGGGGCTGTGTTCCTCCCACTGACACCAACAATGGGGCACTATTGCTCCCACTTAAACCAATGATGGGACATATTGCTTACTCCCTCTGATGCTGGGACATTGTCTGCTCCTACTAACCACAGTCTAGCCCCCTCAAAATCTAAAGGACAGTAAACTGGCCTTTGTTTAGAGCAGCCTTTCTCAACCTTTTCAATACAGAGGAACCCTTGAAATAGTTCTCCAGTCTCAGGGAACCCCTGCTAAAAATTTGAAATCTACAACTCATGATACATTAGTGTGATGGTCAGTGGGAAGAATGGTTCTTACACTTGTAGTCACTGGGAAGAATTACCTCCTTTTGGGGACCTGGGTCCTGCCCCAGGGGACATGTATCAATGCAAAAAAATGTTTTAAAAACTGTTTTTTCGGGAGCATTGATTTTAATAATGCTTAAAATGAAACAATAAAAGTGTAATATTCCTTTAAATTTCGTAACTGGGGGTGTGTATAGTATGCCTGTAAAGGGGCGCATGTTTCCTGTGCTTAGAACTGTCCCTGAACAGTAATTTCTGCAGGAAAAAAAGTAATTTAAAATCACTCGCGGCTATAATGAATTGTCGGCTCCCCATAATACAGAGAAGTCCTTGATAAAAAAAAAGCGTGGGGTTCCCCCAAATTCAATTACCAGGCCCTTCAGGTCTGGTATGGATATTAAGGGGAACCCCGCGTCAAATTTAAAAACAAAATGACGTGGGATTCCCCCTAAATATCCATACCAGACTCTTTATCCGAGCATGCAACCTGGCAGGCCGCAGGAAAGAGGGGGGGGGGGGCAGAGAGCAACCCCCATCCTGAACCATACCAGGCCACATGCCCTCAACATTGGGAGGATGCTTTGGGGGTCTGTGACCCCTCAAAGCACCTTGTCCCCATGTTGATGAGGACAAGGGCCTCATCCCCACAACCCTGGCCGGTTACCCCCTGAATAAAGTTACGAACCAAAGAATGCAAAGCAAGTGGTCATGGAAATAATACTGATAAGGCCGAGACCTGTCCTTAGAAACCACTCAAGGCCAGCCTCATTACTCATCCCATCTGCAGAAAGTCAAGGGTTCTACCTTTGACCTATTTCCTGGGGTGCAACTCCTGGTTTCACACCAGGAGACATATGTTTCCAAGACTCCATAATATATAATTATGGAGGCTGGCTCCCTTGCATTAACCAAGTTAGAAACTATTGAACCTGACAGCCCACGCTTCTTCTTCTATTGAGTGTGGGTCTCAATAGCCAGACCATTAAATTTAGCGTTTATAAAGTAGGATGGAACACCGGACCTTGCGAGAGAAGGTCTGGCTGTGATGGTAGGGTCCATGGGTCCCTACTGCCATCTTTACAATCTCTTCAACCATTCTCCCAGGAACAACTGCTGGCGACTCAAGTAGCCTGCCGGCCAAGTTTCTATTCCTAGAATGAAGACTGCCGATAGGCAAAGTACATTGTTTTCTGCCAAAGATAGGATATGATTCACCTTTCTCTGGGCCACACAACTTCGTGTGCCCCCTTGGTGATTAATATATGCCATTGCTGTGGCATTGTCAGATTGAATCCTGGCAGTACAATACTGTAAACTAAATGTTCAAGCCCTCAGGACCAAGAACTCTAATCAAGAAATTTCTAAAATGTTAACGGGCAAGTCCATTTCTGATCTGGGCCACTTCTCTTGGACAGTTGCCTCTTCCAGGACTGTTCCCCAACCTAAACAAAAAAGGTTGGCATATGTTGTTACCACTTCCCGGGTAAATGAAGGAAGGATTTTCCCCTTAGTAGATTTTTGGATATTAACTATTAACTGAGGCTCCAGCGCACCCAGCCTACAGCACCCGGTATTTCCAGGTGGTCTCTCATCTGGGTACGAACCAGGCACGACCCTGATTAGCCTCCAAGATCAGACGAGATCGGGGTGATGTGGCCATAGGCTTTGAAGTCAGACACATTGGGAATGTAGAGCTTGAATCCCTTGTTCCAAGCCGATAGGATAGCAGTCTTGAATGAAACTGAGCATAAAGAACGGCCTTGAATGAAGCCACCATTTTTCTTAACAACCTCAAAGTTGAATAGAAGAAATTCATCTTGCTTCGACCACCTAAATCAGTTCCTTTATGGCGCTGATCTTTGTCTGGGGTAAGAATACCCTTTTCTGGATGTACCTATGATCGAGCCCAAGTATTTTAGCCTTCTTCATAGTTTTAAAGAAGATTTCTCCTAGGTTGAGAATCCGACCTAGATATTCCAGGTAGTTCAATGTGGTGACCATACTTTGGTCTAAACAGGCGAGTGGTCTATCAAGAACAGATTGACTAGGTAAACCATAATCGTTATACCTTGAGCCCTTAATCTGGCTAGAAGAGGGGCCAGAACCTTTGTAAACACTCAAGGTGCAGTAGCTGGACTGGAAAGCAGAGCTACATACTGAAAATTAAGATTTTCCACCTTGAAAAGTAGATATTACTAGTGAGCGAGGAAATACATATGGAAGTATTCATCTTTGATGTCTATTGACGCCAGAAGTTCTCCTCCTTGTAGAATGGAGATAACTGATTTGGATTGACTTCATACGAAAAAAAGAGTGGTTATATTCAGGAATTGAATTTAGATTTTTGAGATTCAGAATGTCCATTCGGATTTGGCACCATGAAAAAAAGAGGTTTGAATCAAACCCCAACCTCTGTTCTTACATGGGGACCCCCATGATCACTTTTTTTCTCTGGAGCCTTAGAAACATTTGAACTGAGAAAACAAGGAGATGGGAACTCTTGGAACTTCAGTTTGTACCCTGGAGCTATTGAGGAAGTCCCCCGTTCTTCTCGACACTCTTCCTGACAGATCCTTGAGAACTGCAGAAGAATTCCCCCTATGCGATTGAACCTGACGGTGGAAGCCGCCATGACTGCCTGGAGGTTGATGCCTCTGGCACAAGAGAAGGAGCTTTAAAACAAAATGCATTTACTCCTTTTCTTAAATGGCATAAATGGGTGCTTTCCACTAGAATTTCTTTGGATGTATTATCCAAAACATCCCTAATTAGCTGTTTCACAAAAAGGAAGACTAGCCAGGAGCTTCTTACAAGGCTCTTAGCGAAGGGCGCAAACCTGTTTAAACTGGTTTCTCAATGATTAAGCAATTACTGTCAGTACAGGCTGAGACACTCAATCTGCCAGAGAAAAAAAGTGTTTTTTTTTTCAATAGGAATTTCACCTTTTTATCCAATGGATCCCTAAGCATTTGAGCATTGTCTGCCGGACAAGTCAAACTTATTCACAGAGGATATAGCAGCGTTAATTGCTGGTATATCCTACTTAGTGAATTTCCTCCACCATAGGAAAAAGTGTGAAAACTTTTTAGAAGGGGAAAAAATGCTTATCTGGGTGATCCTCTCAGATACAAAAAAGCTTTTCCAGCAATGAATGGACAGGAAAAGGCATGTACAGCTTGAGGAGGCTTTAGTGAACCCAAACACTCAGTTAAGGGTACATAAATGTGGAGAGCATTCAGCAAGAAATTGCACCATCAATCTTAAGATTGGAACAGCTGATTCTCCCACATTTGACACTTCAGAAGAGGACTCATCAGCTTCACCACGGTCCCCTGAGGGAATTTGTCTTCTCCTGCCCCTAGTTCCTCAGTTTGAGGGGCCTCGGTAATGGAAGAGAGCCTGTCGCATTTTGACCCACAGTGTGATGCGATTAAAGTCGCTAAACTTTTACATTTTTTAAATTATCATTAAATAAACAGGGGCTTCAGTGTTAAAAACAGTTGCAGACATTTCATGGCCCTGATGCTCACTCTGACTACCCACCCCCTCTCAGGGGAGGATGCCATTTGTAGAGATGAGTAGGCTTACCAGAGCTTGAGGGAGAACCTTTTAGCACTTTTTTGGGGGTGTTTCAACCCCCCCTTCTGACCATAGCCCGATGCACAAAGCAGAGGCACTACCAAAAGAAATCACATCAACTGCTTAAGCAATAGTCCAGCTACTGCCGCTGCTATTAATGCTCAGCCTGATGCAAATAGTAAATGTGTCGAATAGGAAATGCCTGTATCACCAAAACCTCTTTCATGCTTTTCTTTGCTCTTATGTCTCGCTAACAATTTTGCAGCCAGCATAAATTGAGTTTTTCTTTTTTTAAAACACACTCCCGCGTTGGAGGACGCCCACACCATGCTAGTCCCCGCCCCCACCATTGCATCGTGCCCCCCTCCTTTCTATTTCAATAAATGAGTTTTACTGTGCAAGCACGGGCCTCTGATCCGGCGGGATCAGCTGAGTGAGGGAGGGATGGCCTGGAAGAGACCTGGAAGCTGTCGCCGTGTAGGGGCGGTGAAAGAAAACGGCATTGCCGATCATTTTTAGTTCTCCCTTATACTCAGCCTCTTGAAGAGGGGAAGAGTTCAGCTCAGGTGGGAGTGTCTGGAGGAAGTAAAACCCCCCAAACTTACCGGAGGCCTGCCTGCTAGCCGGAGGAAAAAAGTCTGCTGCTTCTGTGACACAGCATGAGCTCTGAGCAAAGCATGAGAAGGTACTTTCCATACAGCACCCAGTGGTGAAACTTAGGCGTGACAACATTTACTTTAAGGGAGCCATTTCATAAGAAAATGTAAACGTTACTTAGAAAAACTCCACTTACCTTTCCTGCCACAGGGTTTTCTGTGGTAAAACCAACCGACCCAATCTTCAACCTTCACGGTGGGTTCCATTAACAAACCTACAGGAACCGGGGGGCCCTCTGGGAACCCACAATCGTGGACCTATAAAAAGCACCCACCAGTAAAACTTTATGGCCTTAATAGCAAAAGTTCTGGATCCCGGGGTCCAGCTCTCTAAAAAGAGAAGCGTTACAGGCAAAACCTTGTTTATTTGGATACAAGGCATGGGTACCATTCAATTCGGCCTAAAAGACACTTTGAATGGATCCGGCTGCATAGCTAGCCCCAGCAAGGATTGCTTCAGAGGAGCTCGGCACAGCACATCTTCACTTGTGATCAACACCTTAGACACTGGTGAAAAAACCGAGGTACTCCCAGTAGTGGGAAGGGTTATATAGGGAGGCAACTTCCTGTTTAGGGTGTGCCAGTGTCCAGCACCTGAAGGTGGACTATAACCTACATAATTACTATGGCTCTGTGTCCCGTGATGTACGATTAAAGAAATATATGTGCGTATGGCCAGGTTTAATTTTTAGTATAGCCAAAAAGTATCTGCACCTGGAATGTAAATAAATGATTACCAGCCTCCTGCATACTGACTGTTGACTGTGTTTGAATATGCATGTTATCTTTGTTTAATCAAACACCACCTCTTTTTTATTACTTTTTATTTACTTTTTTTTTTATATAGCCACAATAAAGTATAGAGCATATTATCTAAATGTACCATGTTTCCATACTCTTAGATGTTGAATGCAACATATTGTATCCATATAGTGTGTTAAAGGTTACAGACACACAGCAGTCTTTGCAATCATCACTAGTTACAGTTTTCCATCCTCTCAATCAGCGTTTGTTTAGCAGCTGTAAAAGCTGCAGGGTATCTAAAGCTGCCCATTGATAAGTCATTCTTTCAACCAGCAGGTTGATGGGCTCTCTATAAGTAGGACTAGCCCCTAACTAGATGACATTCAGTTTCCCTAAAGCACTGTGTATCACAATCATGTTGTGTTTTTTTTTATTTTTATAAAATAATGTTTTGACTTTTTTCATCCTTTTTACATTTCAATGTGGCTGATCTTCTCTAGCCTCTTTCACCCACTTCCTATCTATACGCACTTGCACTAGCATCATTGCTACAGACCAGTTTCTTGATAGTGACAATGGTGAACCATGTTTGCACAATATATGTGAGCATCTCAGCTTGTAGTATAGACAAGGAGCTCATTTAACAGGGTGAGAACACAGGAGCACAATAGGGGTACCGTTATTAACCTATAACAGGAAATTCTTGAACAAGAACCTTCATAGCAAGACCACCCGGGATTCTTTTACAATCTTACAGTTACTGAAAAATTAAAAAAAAAAAAAGTTTTTAAAAATATATGAATATATTTAAGCTTATATTAGATTTTAGTGACTGAGTTTAGATCTTTAACAGGTAATTTCGCTAAGGTATATTTATGTCCAGACTGACTACATCACATATGATGAACCTGTTACAGTTTTAGATAAAACTATGATCCTTTTAGTGAAAACAGACCTTTTTAGAGTAAAAATCTGTATATCCATGCCCATCTTGGATCTAATACATTTATTGAGGATTGCTTCCTAGTTACAGTTCATCCTTGAGCTGTTGGAATTTACCATGACAAATAGTTTTTTCGATAGAACAACAATTATTTTCAACAGCTCAACGGCTTAGCTATGGGAACAAAGTATACTCCCAGTGTGGAAAATCTGGTCATGGCTAAGTGGAAAGAGGAGAATATTTACCAGAAATGGAGCTATATAAGCGGTACATGGATGACATCTTGATAGTATAGGAGGAGCCAAAGGCTAATTTGGAAGAATTTTTGAATAGTATTAATTACGATATATAAGGCCTTAGTTTTACTGAGGATAATAGTCAGGCCTATATAAACTTTTTAGATCTCACTATTTTTAAGATGGGAAGTTATGCACAAAGACCTTTTTCAAAGATGCAGATCATAACAGTTACATTCCTACTACCAGTTGCCATCACCCGAAATGGATATATAATACACCCAATTGCTAATTTACTAGAATTAGAAGGAATTGTGATTTAGATTCAGATTATATAGATCAGACCAATAGATGAAAGATTTATAGAAAAAGGATATAGGAGACCATTTTTAGAAAGAAAAATATATTTTTTTAAAGATAGGCCCTGTTTGTTGAATAATAAAAAAGAAGGGATGTAAATAAGAATGCAGGCTGTGATTTTATTACTGATTTTATATTTTGAGGAAATTACTTCCAAAAAAAGTTTTATATACAGAAAAAATAAGTCTCTGCATACGATCATGTACAGAATGTTATTGACCCCCCCCCCCCCCCCCCCCCCAAGGAATTCTAAAATGTTCTTTGAAATAGGTTTCTATAGATGTAACAGATGTAATGCATGTCAAATGACTAAAAAAGATAAGAGGAAGAGGAATAAGTCCACTTCCACATCAACAAAAGAAAAATATAAAATAAAATCACTTATTGCTTTGATTTTTCCTATGTTGTTTACAGGCTGGAATGTCTTTGCTGTGCACAATATATAGGTAGAACTACAAGAAAATTGAAAACAAGGATAGGGGAGCACATTAATAACATAAAAAAAGGGTTTGATAAGCATAGTGTCTCTAGACACTTTAAATTGAACATAATAGTGACCCTGTTTGTTAACCTTTTTGAGATAGACCAAATTGTCAGCCATTGGAGAGGAAGTGATCTGTAGAAGGAAGTATCTAAAAGAGAAACCCTGTGGATGAATGAATTAGAGACATTGCATCGAAGGAGGTTGAATATAGACATTGATTTGAGTTGTTTTTGTCCAATTTTTAAAGACCACCTATTTTTAAATTCTGTATTTTTATTTTTCTATTGTGTTCAACACCATTAGTAGCCTGGAGTGCCTTTTTAGGGAGATGTGTGTTCTGTTATGTAGGTTTATTGGAGGACTTTTTTCTCCTTGATTTAGCCTACACAAGTTATAGGGGTAGTCCAGAGTACCTCTCTAAGAGGACGTGGCTTTTAAAAGGTCCGCCATAAGTATAGCTGTTCTGAGGAGGGCCTGCTTCTCCTTGTTTCTAATATATATTTGAGATATACATTGATATTCTTCAGCCTGCTTTGTTGTTGTATTAATACCACTCTGTCTTGTGCAAATATTTGTTTTTTAATTGTTTTATGCATTTTACACATACATATGGCGTGGATGGTGGCGCACGTCCTTATGTTCCTGGAGGACGTTGGATGATGGAACTTATTGGGCGGGGCATGGATGTTATGTCACCACACATGCTGGGTTTACACTCGTGGTTCGGAGTTTAGTCCAGTGGTGACTTGGCTTTCTGATTATGCATGCATACTTGTGTCAGTGGAAACACACGTAAATGTGAGTGTACTGATTTTATTTTATTAAATTAAGAGTTTTTAGATGGTTTTGCACTATGGGAGCTTCCTCTTTTCTTTCTTCCTCCTTCATGTGAGTAAAGAAGTTATGTGGAATAATCTCTTGAGTGGCCTTTTGAGTGGAGAGTTGTGAACTTGCAGATTGTTACTTCCAGAGTGTTATGCGCTATCTGCTGGTTTATAATTTTTCCAGCATCAGGCTTAGTACTTATGTTGGTGGAGAGCACTTTAGTTTGGTGCACGCCAGAAGAATTTATGAAGAATTCACAGTGAATTCACAGTGTTTTGATATTACATGGGACACTTATGAACTTTGCTATATGAATTTCTTTGCATGACATTTTTTACAGTAACTTTATTTTTTCTGCAAGAGTATTGCATGCAAATTGAAATAGTTGAATGTATTGGATATATGATTTTGTTTGCACATAATTTATATGTGTATGCCTTTTTACATTTTGCACATTGCACGCAGCACTTTTTTTGTATTTTTGATTGAAAAGATTGACATAAATTGTATGTCTGCACATTTAGCACTTTGCGCTTTGATATACAGTATATTGTTTACAGAAGTGTTTGTTATATATTTATAATGTGTGAGTATACATTTTTGGAGTGTAGCCATGGTAGTGCTGTCCATACACACATATACTATATATTATCCATATCTGTAATTAGATTTTAAACAGTCAGGGATTTAAATCTTTGTTCCGGTGTGTAGCCATTCCTCTTTGTGATGTTGTCATGGCTAGACCGATCTCCAACAAAAATCTATGACAGCCTTAATATATCAATATAATATAGTTTTTTTTATAACAATCTAATATCGATGGCAATAAAAGTGCACTTGTCCTTGAAAGTGTCAGGTGTTCTCCAAACCCTCCAATCAGCTCTCAGACCTCTCCTATCTGAGCTCTGCAGAGTGTAACTTCAGCTCTCTGTCCCTTTTTTCTGCAAAAAATTCAGCACTTTGAGTGGATGTAGAGAAGTGGAGACTGCAGATAATCAGGTACAACTTATGTAGGAGGATTTATTTTATCTGTATATCACCTGAAGCTAGTCACTTGACTGGGTATATGTAAGGGTTTGCAATCATTTTAAGGATTACAAGTGCCCCACCAACCCTCTGAAGCCCCCTCAGGTCTATAAAAACATTATACATTCCTTTTCAATGCAGTTTCCTAGCTGGCCTGGTGAAGTCACAGGAGCTTCATTGTCAGCAGTGATGGAGGACATGTGAGAACTGCACAGTCTTGGACTACTGTGAGACCAGCCTGCATGATGATGTGCACCCAGGGGGTATGTCAGGAATAGGCTGGGATCACAGGAGATGGGCAGAATGACGCAATGGTCATTCTTCCTGAAGAAGACCAATGGCCCTGGAATGGAGATAAGGCTGAGGACAGTGCTGGAGTGTGGCGAGGGTATGCATATCTTGGGCACTCTAGGCCAGGAGGCTAAAAATGTAAAAACTTAAAATTTGAGTTACACTTTAAATCATGTGTGTCATTTTTTTTTAGTCCACCAAGCCAGAGGCATTGTTTATTCCCACTGATGCTGGGGCATTTTCTACTCCTACTGACCACAGTCCAGACCCCCTGAAGCTGAAGGGGTGTAAACTGGTATTCTGGCCCCTTAGCAAGTTTTAAGACCCCTGATGTAGACAATAGTAATAACCTTAAGATAAAGATGACCAAGAAATAGATGAAATTGACCTTTAAAATAATGTGAACAAAAAAGCACACTGTTGTTATAAGCAAACTAAATCTATTTTTTTCAGAAGAAACTGTATCATAGCCAGTAATAAAGATTATAGTATTTCATTCAGTTTTTCACCAATTGGAGCTATTTTTTACTTATTTCTATTCACATGTGTATGCTTCTGTGGTTTTACTTCAGCAGAAGTATGCAGTCTTTTAAAAAATATAATGTATAGTGCAGAAAACTATAAACTTAAAATGTCTCTAGCCTCTTCAGAGTTCATTAGTGTTAGATCCTTGATTTATCAGATGCTGAAGCACAGTGATCCCATGGGGTGTGGCCGGTCTGAAGTCTTGCTGGCATACCTGTAATATAATTTTCGTGCTTCTTACAGGATTATGGCTTTATTATTTATGGTTATCATCAATACCTTGCTCTGTTTTCTGAGCTAATTTTTACATTACCCTGCACAAATGACATGGTATGTATACTAAACTTTACAGGGTAAAATATTCTTCTTTGCGTAAATGGTATAAATTGTATACCCAAATAGTTGTAAAAATTTTAATAAAAGCAAAACTTTCATGAAAATAAATAAATGAGAAAACGGTGCCTTGTGTGTTAATCTAAAATATTCTAATGCAGCGCCAAAAATTTGTATTAACTAATAAAGCCTATGTAAAAAGTTGTTGAGGGCGCAAATAGAACATGTGCTACTCGGTTATAAAATAAAGGGCATAATATGTAAACATTATATTTGTGTAAAAGTCCAAAGTTAAGAAATACTGTGTATATGAATAAACAATATGATAAAAAATAAAAATAAATAAAAATAATTATTATTCAGATCTTATGTGCAAACTCCGTGTCTATTTCTTAAAAGTCAGCAGCTACAGTTTTTTTCATAGGTCACCGAATAACCACTTTAACGTCTTAACATAAGGCCTTTTGCAAGTCATAATTATGCAATTTTCATACATACATAGTCAGTGTTGATGAGGGAATCCCTAAGGTTGCGCTATTGTATTCTGACTGCGGGAGGTTTACCCGCCATCAGAATACAATGATCATTGTGGGCTGCTTCAGCTAAATTTTGATCCATCTATAGCAGGCCCAAGGAAGCCTGTGCATACACTACAGTGCAAAAGTTTTAGGCAGGTGTGAAAAAATACTGTGAATTAGGAATGCTTTCAGAAATAGAAGTGTTAATAGTTTATTTTTGTAATCAATTAACAAAATGGAAAGTGAATGAACAGAAGAGAAATCTAAATGAAATCAATATTTGGTGTGACCACCCTTTGCCTTCAAACCAGCATAAATTATTCTAGATACACTTGCACACAGTTTTTAAAGGAATTCAGCAGGTAGGTTGTTCCAAACATCTTGGAGAACTAACCACAGATATTCTGAAGAGGTAGGATGTCTCAAATCCTTCTGTCTCTTCAGGTAATCCCAGAGAGACTCCATGATGTTGAGATTAGGGCTCTGCGAGGGACAAACCATACCTTTCAGGGCTCCTTGTTCTTCTTTACGCTGAAGATAGTTCTTATTGAGATTGTAAGCTCTAACGAGCAGGGTCCTCTGATTCCTCCTGTATTGAATTGAATTGTATTGTAAAATGTACTGTTTACCCTCATGTTGTAAAGTGGTGCGCTAACTGTTGGCGCTATATAAATCTTGTATAATAATAATGGCATTGGCTGTATGTTGCAGAATAAATTTGGGGCTAATCACACGCCTCCTTGATAGTATTGCATTATGGATAATTATCTGCCTGTATTTCTCAGCATTGAGGACACCATTGATCTTGACCAAATCTCCAAATCCTTTTGGAGAAATGCAACCCCAAACTTGCCCACCATGCTTCACTGTTGCCTGCAGACACTCATTATTGTGCCACTCTTCAGCCCTTCAGCGAAAAAGCTGCCTCCTGCTACAGCCAAATATTTCACATTTTGACTCGCCAGTGCTGCCATTTTTCTGCACCCTAGTTCCTATGTTTTCATGCGTAGTTGAGTTGATTAGCCTTGCTTCCACGTTGGAGGTATGCTTTTTTTTCCATGAAGACCACTTCTGCCCAGACTTTTCTGGATGGTAGGTGGGTGTACCTGAGATCCACTGGTTTCCCCCAGTTTTGTGCTAATGGCACAATTGGACATCTTCCGATTTCAAAGGGAAGTAAGCATGATGTGTCTTTCATCTGCTGCATTCAATTTTCTTGGCTGATCACTACATCTATCTATAGTCATCAGTATTGCTAGTTTTCTTGTGCTTCTTCAAAAGAGTTTGAATAGCACATCTTGAAACCCCAGTCTGCTTTGAAATCTTTGCCTGGGAAAGAGAATTGTCTAGGCAGTTTTAACTACCTTGTGTCTTGTTGCTGTGCTCAGTCTTGCCATGGTGTATGACCTGTGACATGAAACCTCACCTTAGTAGCAGAGTTTGGCTGTTACTCACACAGTTTTAAGCCTCCTATGCAGCCGTTTCTGTTTTAGTTAATGACTGTGTTTAAAACTACATATGAAATTGATGATCATTAGCGTGGTATAATTTGGTTAATCATACACCTGACTCTAAGCCTACAAAATCTCTGACTTGCAAGTGTACGAAGTGTGCTGTATAAGAATTGATGCTGGTTTGCAGCCAAAGAGTAGTCACAGCAAATATTGATTTGATTTAGCTTTTTCCTTTGTTCCTTCACTCTACATTTTGTCAATTGATAAAAATAAACATATAAAATATATATAACATTTTTATTTTACAATATTTCTACACACCTGCCATAAACTTTTGCACAGCATTGTTTCCGTTGTAGGTTTTAGAACTGTATCATTGTATTTTCACAGGGAAGCTCCTAACATTATGCAAAATACGCTGTGCCTGATCATGAAGGACATGGGGCATTTACCGTGCATGGACAGATGGATGTGGGAATAAAATATCATCAATGTCTGCCTGCAGTGATTGTGACTGTATTTTGTGTGTCCAGCCTTGGCTGTGGTAACATGAATATCAGTCACCGTAGCTATTCACAAACATCTGTTCATTCTAGTTACAGATTCTTGCTGCTGGAAATCGCAGCTCATGTAATCACCCATGCGAATGGACCCTAATTAAGATTGTGAAAAACTTTAGTGAACCATACACAGAGGGGTATTGTACTTAATGTGAGTATCGTTTTTTGCATGGACAGAAGTTCAAGCACTAACACCATGGTGTATAGCTGTGGTCTCAAAACTGTGGCCCGTGGGTTCAATGTGGCCCTTTGCTGGCCATCATCCATCCCTTGGGGCTCTATTTCTCCCAGTGACACCAACAAAGAGGCAGAATTCCTCCCACTGACACTGTCAATGGAGCATGATTCCTTCCACTGATATAAACAATTACAAACTATACCTCCAACTAATACCAATAATGGGGCACTATTCCTTCTCCTACCGACAACAGGCACTATGTAATTATTTTACCCACTGGAGCATTTTCTCCTGCCACTCCCGCCCCCATAAAGTCAGAAGGACAGTAAACTGGCCCTTTGTTGAGAAAAAAAGGGGCGGGACTTTAAATGAGGTCAGGACTGATTACTGTCAGGTACCTCCAACCATAAATATAATGGTTCAAGAAGGAGGGTCGGGCCTTTGAATGATGCATTAGCTGTAACCAGATAGAATAAATTATAATAGTATTTAATTAAACAGGTATATATAAAAATCATTTCATAACAATTGGATCATGAATATATAACATACCTTAAATACAAGAAACCATACATATACTGTAGTTCCTATTAACAAAGTTAATCCTCCCTGGTTCCACATGGGCAATAAAATGTATAAAATCAATCATTTTCCTGAAAAACTCCATTGGGTATCCAGATGATATGAATTTGGGTGATGTCGCATCTATGAAAGCTCTACGCATTTCGTGGAACCCTGTTCCACTCATCAGGAGCAATGCTAGGTACGTCTAGTTGCATCTGGAAAAATACATAACCAGAAGACTATGCCATAAGTGGAAGGGAGAAATGGGGTGAAAATAGAAAAATAGCACAAAAGAGAAGGCAAAAACCCAATGAATGCACCCCTACTGTACCTGGCGAGACAGCCCTGTATGCCAGCCCCATGGGAATAGAGCCGAGGACATGGTGGAAACATCTGCCACGGGAGCTAAGGTAGTGGTCCGGCAGTGAAGGAAATCAGCCCACACAGCAGCGGGCAAGCATGTGTGAAAAGAAGAAACCTAAAATACCCAGAGAGGTAAAATAAAATGAAGTAAAAAATAAAAGAAAAAGTAGAATGAATAAATACCAGAAATAGAAAAAGGTATGTGTAAAAAAAAAAAAAAAAAAAAAGAAAAAGGTGAGGAAACTAGTGTGAGTTTGAAATGTAGATATAGTAAGACCAAGGGCCCAAAAGGATGTCAGAAATAGTAAGGCTGGGTGCATAATTATATAGTACTTAAGTCCATAAGAATGGTGACAAATGATTGTTATTCATCATAATATCAAGTAGAAGAAGTAGAAGCACCAAAGAAGCCTAAAGTAGTCCAATAAAGGGAAACAGAGACAACAAGTGATGGCTAGGATCATGTTACAAGAGCATGAAACCATGCGAATGTGTTTACAGGTGAGTAGAAAGCAAAGAACTGAAAGAAGCTTCTTCCCATGATATATGTACCCCACTGGAAATCCACACCAACATCACGCAAACATACAGAGGTAACAAAGGGCGCCAAACCGAGCAGAGCCGCTCCGGAATAGGCGTCCGAGTCCTCAATGCAAACGCAGATGGAAGGAATGCGCGCCAGGGCACGGCGTCAGTGACATCACGCGCACAGCACGCATGGCGTGGTGTCAATGCGCATCAGGTGGCTCCGCCCCCACCACCCAACAGGGGGGAAGGGGAAGACCCCGAACACGCATCGCAGCTCCCGAAAATGACAGAGCCACCAGTGGTCACCAGATCTCAAGACCCACGTGACAGGGGCAATCCAACCAGCGCACAGCGGTTGGGTGCAAGCATGCACCAGCCTTATGGTTTAACACAGCCACCTAGAAGTTATGATGAAACCTATAATATAACAGCTCATACATAAAAACTAGAGGGGCCGGAAATATAGAGCCAAATGCCTCCATCCTTGAATTGTTAATTGAGAAAAAGAAGCAGCGAGACCCAGAAGTCGCTTTGGGATACATGGCAGTGGCAAAGAGGAAGACGGAGGACCGCTTCGGGGGCTTCGTTCTCAGGTAAGTTATTCATAATGAGCTAGTATGCAATGCATATTAGCTCATTATACCTTTGCCTTTACAGTGTGTGTTTTTTTTTTATATTGCCTTTACTTCCTCTTTAAACAGGTATATATAAAAATCAATTCATAACAATTAGATCATGAATATATAACATACATTAAATATACATACCGTATATACTCGAGTATAGGTCGATCCGAATATAAGCCGAGGCCCCTAATTTACCACAAAAAAAAATGGAAAAACTTATTGACTCGTGTATAAGCCGAGGGTGAGACATGCAGCAGCTACTGTTACAGCTTAAGAGTGGAAAAGAGGGTCAACAATGCCCATCTGCAGCTGTATACTTCCCTGTGTCCATCCCTGTGTCCATCCCTGTGTCCATCACTGTGTCCATCACTGTGTCCATCCCTGTGTCCATCACTGTGTCCATCCCTGTGTCCATCACTGTGTCCATCACTGTGTCCATCCCTGTGTCCATCCCTGTGTCCATCGCAGCCTACCTGTGTCCTGTGCATGCCTCTTTGTCCTTCTGCAGCCTCTGTGTCCTTCTGCAGCCTCTGTGTGCCATTTTGCACCGATCTGCATGTTTAAAAAACATACGGCGGCCATGCCAGGATCGCCGCACCTCTCCTCCTCATCTGTGACAGACGGCGGCCATTCCACTGTTCAAAACCGGCGCCTCCGTCTGTGATAGGCGGAACACTCAATTTCCCAGCAGTCAGTGTTCCGCCTATCACGGACATCCTCTCATCCTCGTCCGTAGTATGAGGATGAGCGGATGTCCGTGATAGGCGGACCACTGACTGCTGGGAAATTGAGTGTTCCGCATATCACAGACAGGGAGGCGCGGCTTTTGAATAGTGGAATGGCCGCCGTCTATCTGCACGACACGCTGATCGGGTAGGCAGACGGCGGTGACTCGAGTATAAGCCGAGGGGGGCACTTTCAGCCTAAAAAAAGGGGCTGAAAATCTCGGCTTATACTCGAGTATATACGGTAACCATACATATAATAATTCCTATTAACACAGTTAATCCGCCCTGGTTATACATTTGCAATAAAATGTAAAAAATCAATAATTTTCCTAAAAAACTCCATTGGGAATCCAGATGATATGAGTTTGAGTGATGTCACATCTATGAAAGCACTGCACATTTCGTGGAACCCTAGGGTTCCACAAAATCATCTGGATTCCATCAGGATCATCATCTGGATTCCATATCATCTGGATACCCAATGGAGTTTTTCAGGAAAATTATTGATTTTATACATTTTATTGCCCAGGTGGAACCAGGGAGGATTAACTGTGTTAATAGAAATTATTATATGTATGGTTATGTGTATTTATGATATGTTATATATTCAGGATCTAATTGTTATGAATTGATTTTTATATATACCTGTTAGAATAAATTATAATAGTATTTAATTAATCTGGTTGCAGCCAATGCCTCATTCAAAGTCCTGACCCCCCCCCCCCTTCTTGAACTGGCCCTTTGTTTAGAAAGTTTGGAGGCCCTTGATGTATAGGACATTTTTCATTGGTAATTTAGCTTGCCACATGCACAAGTAATTTCATAGCAAACTGGACACCTTATATTTAAAATGAATGTATTTAGTTGAAATTATTTTTTCTTACAAAAATTTTTACATCCAAATTTTGTAGCATGCCTAAAGCACAAGAGCAGCTGCTTATGAATGTTCAACATGCACATCAAACTAGGACCACATAGAACAGTGGTGTACAATCAGCTAGGTAGATTCAGATTCTTATTTAACCACTTGCTTACTGGGCACCCCCCTCCTGCCAAGACCAATTTTCAGCTTTCAGCGCTGATGCATTTTGAATGACAATTGCGCGGGCATACAACACTGTACCCAAATGAAATTTTTATCATTTTTTTCCCACAAATAGAGCTTTCTTTTGGTGGTATTTAATTACAGCTGGGAGTTTTATTTTTTGCTAAACAAACAAAAAAAGATGCAAAAAAAAAAAATCATGTTTAATAGTTTGTTATAAAATTTTGCAAACAGGTCATTTTTCTCCTTCATTGAAGTGTGCTGATGAGGCGACACTGATAGGCTGCACTGGTGGGCACTGATAGGCTGCACTGGTGGGCACTGATAGGCTGCACTGGTGGGCACTGATAGGCATAGTTAAGGCGGCACTAATAGGCACAGATAAGGCGGCACTAATAGGCACAGATAAGGCGGCACCGATGGGCACAGATAAGGCGGCACTGATGGGCAAAGATGGGCACAGATAAGATGGCACGGATGGGTGGCACGGATGGGTGACACGGATGGGTGGCACTAAGGGGCACTGATACGTACCACTGATAGATGGGACTGATGGGCACTGATAGGTGGCACTGATAGGTGGCTCTGATAGGTGGCACTGCTGGGCACTGATGGGCGGCACTGATGGGCACTGATGGGCACTGGTAGATGACACTGATGGGCACGGATATGTGGCACTGGGGTGCAGCACCTTTGTTGAGGCAGATTGTGGGCACTGCTGGGTGGCACTGTGGGCACTGCTGGGTGGCACTGTGGGCACTGCTGAGTGGCACTATGGGCACTGCTGGGTGGCACTGACGGGGGGCACTTATTTTTTATTGAGGTGGCACTGGCAGGGGGCAGGTGGGCACTGGCAGGGGGCAGGTGGGCACTGGCAGGGCTGGCCGTGATCGGCTCTTTTTTTTTCTCCTCGCGCTGTCAGCGCTTGGAGGAATAATAGCCGGTTACCAGGTCCGTTGTATCACATGATCAACTGTCATTGGCTGACAGCTGATCACGTGATAAGGGGTCGGGATCGACCCCTTGCTCGGATCGGTGATCAGGCGAGTCTCATAGACTCGCCGATCACAGAGCGCGCAGGCCGCTCGTGCACGGGACGACGTCAATAGACGTAGTCCCGGCAAAGGAGGTCCGCTCTGTAGCCGTCATTCGGCTATAGCGCAGGTCTCAAGTGGTTAAGGGCTTGTTCTCATGTGTGGCAGCTCTTGCCATTTCTCTGAAAAGTATTCTGAAGGTGTTCGCTTTTTAGATGGGTTTGACAGGAGGTCAAACCCTGAAAATGCTTTCTTTGCTGCAACAGTTTGAATTGCACGCAGTTGCAGTGCCTCATTAACTTGAATGGGTTGTGATTGGCGGCACCTTCACCAAATGTGACGTGCCACGTAATTTTTGTCATGGCCATAATGCCTTGCAGACCTGCGTGGCCACATACCCTTCTTTATGTGAGTGGTTGGGGGGGGAGGGTAAAACCACAGCTCAACTACTTGCTTTCACTGCCCCCTGGTCACATGTTTGAACAAGCCCCATCACTGACAGTAGAACATGCACACATCTTCTATTTTATTTTTACTCTCACAGGGAGATTTTGACAGTTTGTGAAACTTATCAATCTGCTCTTCATGTGATGCAAGCAGTAAATAATACAAACATACTGCAATTTTTCCTTCCTGTAAAATGAATGCTTTTGTAATGGGGCCTACTTGTATTTTGAAGAACACTGAAATATAGACGCCTTAGAGCTCCTTTACATGGACAAAAAAAACCCCAAAAAACTGTGGTCTGATGCATAATTTCTGCATAAAATACCTAAAGTGCTTGTGTTTATAGGCATTTATACACGTTTATGTGCGTACATGCATGGGCTCATTGATTACTATAGTGCTGCGTTTTTAAATGTGTACATTTGCTGTATGCATCTAAACGCATTCGTTTTCTGTCGGTGTGAATGAGCCTTTAACTGTATGAAACTTGGATTATAAAATTAGCTTTTTGTATTTCTTGGATGGAATTGTCACACCTAGAAAACTATATCTCCGGTAGCCAGTATTTGTAGAGTAATTATGTAACCTGATAACATACAATCAGGATTATTACCGAATAATACTAAATGACCTACACTGAATGTGATTCTGACATAGAAACCAAAAAGGTGCAAAACTCGTATTGTAAGACTGTAAAAAGTAATTCCCAATCTCTTTTGTTTTAAGGTAAACCTGTCAGATCTGTAATGGTACCAAACAGGATATAGCACTATAATACAGGCTTTATCTCTTCTGTGATCCTTTTAGCCAGAGATGGGCCAATAGGAATGTGCTGGAGGAGGTGGGTGACTGTCGGCACTCTCAAAAAGTGCAAAGATTTTCATTCTGCTGTATCCCTTAATTTTGGGATGCTGGAAAGGTGTCCAAAGGTATATGTATTTATTGTATTTATTATTAAAGTGGACGTAAAAAAAATTTTTTAGGTCATAATGTAGAGTATTTTTCCTATGATTTCCTATCATTTGAGCCCAGTTTTGCCACAAAGAGTTAATCCAGCTCTGAGCAATCCTCTTTTATTGTTCAGTGAGATAAATCTTGACAAACAGAGAAAAACTTTGTTAAATCCTCCCCCTTGCTGTTAGTGACAGGTGATTTACATATCTTGTGCACTAGCCTAAGAGACATGCATTATTTTTTAATTCCCTCCCACTACTTTCTACTGCTGCTCTGCAAGAATTGCCTGTTCCACACCTCAGCATGATTTGGCATGCTGAAGTCATGTGGGGTCTTTTCTGGGTTTTGACTGGATGTAAGTGATCATAGCAGAAGTTCAGTGTAAGAAATACACAGGAGAAAATGCATGTTAATAAGGGGCGTGTAGAGGTGGGCAGGGAGTCTACTCAACTCCACCCACTGAGCCCTAGACAACAGACCCACCCACAAAATCTGCAGTTTTTCGGGTCTCATAGCAGGCAGAGGGGAGACATTTGACAGATAAGTATACATGCAGGAGACATGTATATCCTTCTAGATAACCAATATTGCAGTAGTTTAGAAAGGATGAGAGTGGGTTTACATCCACTTTAAGCTAGAGCCTGTTCAGTACCCTTAGTTAATTGACAATTTTTCTGTAAAAAAAATAATAATTAAGAAAACAAAAAAGTTCGTATCAGCAAACCATACATTTTTAAACCAGCCATATCACTAAACTACCTTGTTTGTATTGCATGTACCCACTAACTCACTCACTGCCCAAGAGATTGCCAATCACTTCAAAGACAAGATTGATGCAATTCGTGAGGACACCTCCACTGTGCGTACATCTTCCCCACCCAACATACCTGGCCTAATAGCACATTCAACACTCTCTTCTTTTGAATTGGCTGCTACTGAAGAGGTTTCAAAACTTTTCTCAGATGCCCATCTAACCAATTGTCCCTTGGATCCTGTTCCCTCACAACTATTAAGATCACCCTCTAATTCTATCCTATGCTCCCTCACTCACATCTTCAATCTCTCCCTCCAAAGTGGCACCTTCCCCTCCCCTCTAAAACATGCGCAGATCACCCCCATACTTAAAAAACCCTCACTGGACCCCACCAACCTGAACAACTTAAGACCTATCTCATTGCTCCCATTCACCTCTAAACTTCTAGAAGGCTTAGTCTACAACCGTCTTAGCTCCTACCTCAGTGAAAATAACCTTCTTGACCCATTACAGTCTGGCTTTCGCTCGCAGCACTCCATGGAATCTGCCTTACTAAAACTCCCTAACGATCTACTAACTGCTAAAACCAACAGCCAGTACTCCATACTCCTACTACTTGACCTCTCTGCTGCCTTTGATAGTGTTGACCACCCACTCCTGCTCAAAACTAAATTCCATTGGCCTCCAAGATTCTGCTCTATCCTGGTTCTCTGCCTATCTATCACAGCGCTCCTTCAGTGTCTCCTCCTCTCCATTGCCTCTTTCTGTGGGGGTCTCCCAAGGCTCTGTTCTTGGACCCCTTCTCTTCTCTATCTACACCTCCTCCCTTGGTCACTTGATAACCGCCCACGGCTTCCAATACTACTTATAAGCTGATGACACCCAAATATATCTGTCTACTCCTCACCTCACTCCTTCAGTCTCCTCAGCATGGATGTCACACCGCTTCCTTAAACTAAATCTCTCTAAAACTGAGCTATTAATATTCCCCCCTGCACATGCCCCCCTCCATGACTTTTCCATTAAAATCAACAATACAACCATCAGGCCCTCCCCTCGCGCCAGGGTACTAGGTGTAACCCTAGACTCTGACTTGTCATTTCAGCCCCAAGTCCAATCATTGTCAAAAGTTTGTAGAGTTCACCTCCGTAACATCTCTAAAATTCGCCCCTTTTTAATAAATTAAACCACAAAGCTCCTCATTCACTCCCTTGTTATCTCTCGCCTTGACTATTGAAACTCCCTTCTCATTGGCCTGCCTCTCCATAGGCTAGCGCCTCTTCAGTCTATCATGAATGCTGATGCCAGACTTATCCACCTTACCAACCGCTCAGTGTCTGCCAACCCTCTCCTCCAAACCCTACACTGGCTCCCAATCACCCAGCAAATTCAATTCAAAATACTAACCACAACATACAAAGCCATTCACAACTCTGC
This sequence comes from Lithobates pipiens, assembly GCF_037356315.1. Lineage (NCBI taxonomy): Eukaryota > Metazoa > Chordata > Amphibia > Anura > Ranidae > Lithobates > Lithobates pipiens. The sequence continues at coordinate 14,768,677 of NW_027507718.1, forward strand.
CCCGAGCTACATCAGCACTCTTTGTCTCCAAATCGTCCCCTCCGCTCTTCTCAAGACCTCCTACTCTCAAGCTCTCTCGTCTCCTCCTCTCATGCTCATCTCCAGGATTTCTCCAGAGCCTCTCCCATCCCCTGGAACTCGCTACCTCCACTGGTCGTCCGGCTATCCCCTACTCTTACTACCTTCAGGCGATCCCTGAAAACTCATCTCTTCAGGGAAGCCTATCATGTCTCCAACTAATCTCCTACCACTTCCATCAGCTCATGCCCCATAGTTATAACCTTTTGTACCACCTGCCCCACCCTATTAGATTGTAAGCTCTTCTGAGCAGGGCCCTCTTAATCCTCTTGTATTTTATTGTATTGTAACTGTATTGTCTCCTTTTTATATTGTAAAGCGCTGCGTAAATTGCTGGCGCTATATAAATCCTGAATAATAATAGGGCATATGAGCTACACTCTATTACCAAAAGTATTGGGACGCCTCCCTTTACACACATGAACTTTAATGAAATCCCAGTCTTAGTCTGTAGGGTTAAATATTGAGTTGGCCCACCTTTTGCAGCTATAACAGCTTCAACTCTTCCGGGAAGGCTGTCCACTTGGTTTAGGAGTGTGCCTATGGGAATGTTTGACCATTTTTCCAGAAGTGCATTTGTGAGGTCAGGTACTGATGTTGGACAAGAAGGCCCGGCTCCCAGTCTCCACTCTAATTCATCTCAAAGGTGTTCTATCGGGTTGACGTCAGGACTCTGTGAAGGCCAGTCAAGTTCCTCCACTCCAAACTCGTCTTTACGAACCTTGCTTTGTGCACTGGTGCGCAGTTATGTTGGAACAGGAAGGGGCCATCCCTAAACTGTTCCCACAAAGTTGGGAGCATGAAATTGTCTTGGTATGCTGACGCCTTAAGAGTTCCCTTCACTGGAACTAAGGGGCCAAGCTCAACCCCGCTGGACTCAGCGTGAAAGGGGTCTTAGGGCACTTTCACACTGAGGCGCTTCTAAACTGCTAGTAAAACACAGAGTTTTAGAGATGCCTTATTTAGCATACCAAACAAGCTCCAAAGATGCTGCCTGCAGGTGTTTTTTCCACACCCTCCCAGCGCACCGCCGCAGTGTGAAAGCATTCATTCAAAAAAAATAAAAATCACCTGAAGAACTCAAGAACTTTTTTTTTTAAAGCGCCTCAGTGTGAAAGGGGCCTCAAGGTTCCATGCACACTGGCTTAACAAAATGCTGCTTCTAGGGGTGTTTAGCATTGTGCCTGTAGAAGCAGCTCAATGTTATATTAGGAGCCCATGCACATTAGGTCTAAGCATTTAGAGCCAGAAAAAAAAAACCTTATATCTTGAAGCAGTGTATAAAATATGAGAAGCAAAGGTTAGAAGACAAAATAAAGCCGTGTAAGTGATATGTGGGCAGCAGTAAATGCAAATAACAGAGCATTTTGAAGGCCACTACCCCTATGAGACCAAGACATGTCCCCAATAAGCTCCAGTGCAAAGGCGGTTGTGTGTTCAGAAAAAATGAAGAGAACACTTGTGGCTCAGAACAGGGAGGGAACTCCTGAGAATCGGTGATTGTTGGTATTATGTTACTCTTGTCCTACCTGTTAATTTTCTAAGAAACAAAGGGCTGGAAGGGTGATGATTTATTAAAGTGAATTTTGTCAAAGAGCAGTGAGGTATAGAAAATAATAACCCCCCCCCCTCTTTAAAATAATCACATGTTATTGCTGTGCAGCCTGAAATGAAGACAGACACAGTTTTTGTTTTATCCTGCTGTATTTACTCTGTGCAACTTACAACATCCAAGTGGAAGATATAACACCAACATGAATTCAGATTTTTTTTTTTTATTAAAGATCAAACAAGCTACATCTAAACCTCCCCATTAAATGGGAAAAAATAATAAAAATGGAATACTCCCTCATAGAATGGAATAAAGCACTCAATATAACCCTGAGCTCCTCCCACTGTAAATCTCACTGGGAGAATACTATAAAAATAACCTATAACTGGAATATGACACCAGCCAAACTTAACCGTATATTCCCAGATACCCCTTCGGTATGCTGGTGCCAATGTGGACAAAAAGGCGACTTACTCCGCATTCTATGGTCATGCAAGGACATAAGACACTTCGGGAATCAGAGTTCACCTTAATTTCACATATTACTAGAACGAACACTGAGCCATTGCAAACAATGGCCCTTTTTGGAATGCAACTAGACTGCTTTCCCAAACAGCTTTTGTAAATGTAAACTGCATCTGTGAAAAATACTTAGCAGGCCAAAACAACTCAATACACTCTTTTGATAACAAATGGATGTCTTAGGTCCAGGAGTTTAACCTAACCCACTTCTGAAATAGCCCTCAACTGACTTCTTCTGATCCACGTGGGAAGCACATGCTCTTCAGCCCCCCCTGACCATTATAGAATTAGGGGTAGACCAAAGACACCAGACTCATCAAGAATTAAACATTTTAAGTATGTTTAGATGGCACCTCCCTATCCAGTGCTCGTAGATACCGTATTTATCAGTATATAACACACACTTTTTTCACCCTAAAAATCAGGGAAAAATCGTGGGTATACGCCAATCCCCGCTGTCTGTGAGGGCAAGAGGAGCGCCGCCAACATTGACCGAGCCGAGTGTACTGTGTACTCGGCTAGGCTTGGCTCCACTTGGCTCCACTTGCAGTCACTCCCAATCTCGCCTCCTAGCCTTTATGTCCCACGATTGGACCGGTGTTGTGTCCATCATGGGAGCCGGGCCAAGGGGCGGGCGGAGGCGTGACTGCGAGCGGAGCCGAGTACAGGAGTACACAGAACACTTGGCTTGGTCTATGTCGGCGGTGCTCCTCTTGCCCTCAGAGACAGTGGGGATGAGCCGAATATCTTGGTGGCGGAGCTAAATTTAAAAACCAAACATGCTACAATTTTGGGGAAGGCTGCAGATGGACACTGGGGAAGGCTGCAGATGGACACTGGGGAAGGCTGCAGATGGACACTGAGGAAGGCTGCAGATGGACACTGTGCAAGGCTGCATTGATGGCCATTTAAAATGTAAGTTTTTTTTCTTTAAATTTCTCTCCTAAAAGTTTTTTTCCTTAAACTTCCCTCCTAAACTTGATGTGCGTGTTATACGCAGATAAATATGGTAATTATTTAGACTTGAAATATATATTACAATCTTTAGCTGAGTGCAATTACAATACAAAGTTATGTACTACCTTGTTTTCAAAATATAAGCTGATGGTAACAGTTTTATCTCACCCTGTTCATTATCCAACAATGATTGCAAATGCAAGGAACTGCCCAGTTATCGTATTTCATATTGTATGTATGCAATTATCTGTGCTTTGTGAAAAAAAAAAAAACAATAAAAAATATTTGAAAGAAATTAAAAATCAAAAACAGAATCGCTGAGTAGGAAAAAGGATCATTCTCTTGTGTCAATATTTTGTTGAACCACCTTTTGCTTTAATTACAATCTTTAGTCTGTTGGGATATGTTTCTACTAACTTTACACATCTAGACTGTAGAACTGTTCAAGTTCAGTAAAATTTGATGATGGCCAGTTGCAGTCTTCAAGCCATTGATTTTCAATGCAGCTTGAACAGGGGGTGTGTGTACAGGGGTCCCCATTGCTACTCAGCTTCATGCTCCAGGGGGCCCGTGCTGCCCTCCTGTATACCTGAATAAAATGGTGGCAGGGGGCAGTGGCATGTAGAGGAACTAATCCCTTCATGTAGCTGCTGGATGCCCTCTTCTCCTCCTTTCCCTCCCACAGACATTCAGTGGCTGCAGGAGAGAAATTGATGGCATTGGTTACTCCACATGCTGCTCCCATTGCCTCCCTATCCCGTTCCTACCACCTTGGGCACCCCTGAGCATTCCTGGATTTCCCCCTCCCTCCTCCAGCTGGCTGTTGCAGTGAATCTGTCTGTACCGATCACTGACTGTTTTTTTTTTCATTCATAGCTGGGTCATAGTAAACTGTAGTTATGAATGAACGGGAAGCTCTGTACAGATCTATTCCTGTCCATTTATTCTGTGCAGCTGAGGCTACTGGGAACGGGACTGATGGATCTGCAGAGGATAAAGCACCTGCAATTATCTATAAGTATCTGTTTATAGATTGCTAATACTATATGCCGTACTTGGTATTTATTTATCAAATACCAGTCAATTAAAGAGAAGTGCCAAGCTGAAGGATATTCAGAAACCAACACTTTGTCCTATAGTGGTGAGGGGGACAGCAGGAGAAACCGCAGAGTGCAGCGGGTGGCTGGGAGATTGACCTTGCTGAAAGTGTTAGCTCCTAAGGAATTTTCAATTGGGGCAGCTTGGCAGTTGACAGAGTGGTTAATGGGAAAAGTAAGTAATTAGTGCCTTCTAGTCAGAAACAGCTTTTATTCAAAATGTTCTGTTTGGCAACAGAGTTGCTTCAAAGCACAACTTAAACCATAACAGTTTGATAACAATTAATTATGCTACCAAAATTAGTGTGTTGTGAATTGCCCCCAGCATTGCTTCTGTTTCTTCTTACTGGAGGCCGCCATTTTTTTGAAGCCCAGAGCGGTCAATTCCTAATTGGAAACTCTCCCCTTCTCCTTGGCTTTAAAAACTATATGTCACTTTCTTTATTTAAAATGTGTGCTTTTCCAGTCTTGATTGTATGTCTTGGCTCAGGTAGAGGAGAAGGTTGACAGAAGCTTTACAATGTTAAAATTCACAGGCTGCTGCTACCAAGGGAGAAAAGAGAATATCATGGAAATATGATAAGACACTATCCTTGTAACTTTAACTCTTTTGTGTTTTCCTGGCAGCAGAGTTTCTCCTGTCACCTTTCCTGCTTTAATTTTTCTCTCTTCCTAATCTGTCCTTCCTAAGCACAGTTGCTATCCCCCTCAGCAGCAGTGAACCTTGAGGCTGTCAGCAGATTGGCATCTAGTGACTCACTGATTATCGATGCAGTGCTGAGAATATAGGACAACTAAAACTATGCAGAGTATGGTGAGGCAGTGGAGTTGATTTTCTAAAACCGGAGAGTAAAAAATCTGGTGCAGCTGTGCATGGTAGCCAATCTACTTTTAACTTCAGCTTGTTCAATTAAGCTTTGACCAAAAAAAAAAAAAACTGGAAGCTGATTGGTTTCTATGCAGAGCTGCACCAGATTTTGCACTCTCCGGTTTTAGTAAATCAACCCCAGGGTCTAAATAGATTTTAAACCGTATAGGCACCCATTTTTGGTGTTTTACATAGCTATACCTGCAAAAGAGTCCAGTCTGAAGTGATCTAGCTAAAATTCCATTTTAAGCAGTGGCGGCTCGTGGGCTTTTCTTCTGCGGGGGTGGTAAAAAACCAGAACTACCGCCCCCCTCCAGGCGGTTTCGGGGCTCAAGGCACTGTCAGCTACCGCCCCCCCCCCCCCCGGGAGGTCTGGCACTTACTATGTGGCAGGCTGTGTCCTCCAGGCAGTGGCAGCATCAGGTACGGCTCTAGCGTGTCTCCTCATCCACAGCGCTGGCATCCAATAGGATTACATAAACCAGAAGGTGAAGTGAAAAAATATATATACATAAATAACACACAAACCACCTTGTAGCGCTTAACTTATACCATGAGGAAGTCGTGTGACGAAACATTTCGGGGGCGTGGCTATCTGGCAACTATCTTTTGACATACTAGGGAGCACAGCTGAGACGGAGGGAGGAGGTGACACAGGAGAGAGGTCTGGACGAGATTTCTGGCGCCGGATTTAAACTCTATGCTTCACTGTCAGGTACCAAACAACAGTCATTGAGAGCTAGAGACAGTGGTTGTGCCGCTAATCCTGCCAGTATCTTGTGTGATCACCAATGCCTTGGAGGAAAGGGAGCTGTTGTTGAGAAGTGAAGTGTTTTAGAAGTGCTTTCATTCAAGTTCTGTTCATGTGAGTGCAATAATGAGTGGTTTTTATTGAGATTAAAAGATTTTTACAGTGTTACACTATGGAAAGTCTTTCTTTCTCTCTGAGGTATTTTGAGAGGAAATTCCAGTGATACCTTAAGGGAATCATACTCCAAGTGATTGCCGAATATCTATCAACATCATTAAAGATAGTAAACGCTTATCTGGCTCAACACGAGAGTGCTGAGCGCTACAGCTGGTGAGTGCTCCAACGAGGGGGGTCACGAGCACCAAGGGTGTGGTGAAGGCTTTCATTACATGGACACTGAGTTTTCACATAAGGAAAAGTGTTTTTCATTTTAGACTTTTTCTTATGGACCTTTTTTTGTTTCACATTTGTATTGGACTGCATCGTAGTTTATTGCTGGTTTTGCACATGCGAATCTATATAGATTTGGGGAAAACACAATATTGCAATCAATGTTAATAATTTTTATTGCATATGTTTTGCTATATGGACACTAAGTTTTCACATAAGGAAAAGTGTTTTTCAATTTAGATTTTTCCTTACAGATTACTTTTGCTCTACATTTGTATTGGACTGCACTGTAGTTTACTGCTATTTTTGCACATACGAATCTATGTAGATTTGGGAAAAACACAATATTGCAATCAATGTCAATAATTTTTAGTGTTTTGGTATAAGTTAAGTGCTACAAGGTGGTTTGTGTGTTATTTATGTATATAATTTTTTTCATTTCACCTTCTGGTTTATGTACTCATATATTTAAGTAGCAGCTGGGGGAGGGGGGTGTGTAGCGCTGTGATGATACACAAAGTTGGTGAATTTTGAAGTGTGTATCCGGTTTGTACATCCAATAGGATTGCTGGCTCTTTGGCCAATTGGAAACGGGTCTCACTGACCTGCCTCCTGATTGGGGAGTAACTGGTAACGAGTAATGATATGGTCACACAATTGGGTGGGATCGGGGCGCACACTCTCTGCGCCCCGTCCCACCCTATTTTGAAGCCTATTAGAGCCTCTGGCTCTAATTGGGTACTTCAAAAAACACACCCCGCCCACCCCCACCTTAGGAATTCATGTGCCTGGCATCCTGAAAGAGGCCGGGCACATGGTTAGGGAGGGAGGCAGAGGTGTTATAGGGGGCGGCTCCCTGTGCCCACAATGCACGGGCTGCACCTGATTTTAAGGGAAGATAACTGGGAAAGTAAAAAAAAAAAACTTTAAGGGGAAAGTAATGTTTCTGCATGATCTGTAGTAATAGTAAAGGAATGAAGTCTTCCTACCCTGCAAATCTTCACTCCTTCAGCAATTGTCTCAGTTATATTATATGATATATTTACAAAACATATTTATCTAAACTAAAGGTTTTATATATTTAAATATCTTCAACTTTTGCCTGTAATATAAGTACATAAACTTCTGAATTTAGAGAGATGTAATATTACATAGGAAAAGCATAAAAAATATAAACTCGCTGATTGAAAAAAAAAAAAGATTAGATCTCCCCTTCCACATATTTGGTGTTGATGGGGGGAGCCTTCCTTGCCGTCAGAATACAATGATCAGTGCTGCTGGTTATAGCCAGAGACACTGATTGGGAAAAATCCAATAGAATAGACAAGATCCAGCCTGCCCATACATGGATCGAAATTTGACCGACCATTGCTGAACCAGCCAAATTTCAATCCATATATGGCTGTTTATATTTGCCAGCATGAGAGGTTTTGCACAGGATTATAGAAAATTACTTTTAACTGCATACTAGTGAAGACCAAGTTCTAATTACAGAGGCAGATTACACTGAAACTAGAGAGCTGTTTGAGGACGGCAACAGGTAACTAAAGAATGAATGGACGCAATAATTGGCCTAACCAAATTTACTTGTCTGCTTTACCTAGCTTGTAAATGATAAGACAACTACATTTAGTATCCATTGTTTCTATGCTTAGAAAAAAATGAAGAGATTTGTTGAAGACCTGTAATCAATGACCTTAACCACTTAAGCCCCGGACCATTTTGCTGGCTAAAGACCAGACCACTTTTTGCGATTCTCCACAGCCTTGCTTTAACTGACAATTGCACGGTCATGCGATGTGGCTCCCAAACAAAATTGACATCCTTTTTTCCCCACAAATAGAGCTTTCTTTTGGTGATATTTGATCACCTCTGCGCTTTTTATTTTTTTGTGCTTTAAACAAAAAAAGAGCGTAAATTTTGAAAAAAAAATCATTATTTTTTACATTTTGCTATAATAAATATTCCCCAAAAATATATAAAAAAATATTTTTTCCTCAGTTTAGGTCGATACGTATTATTCTACATAATTTTGGTAAAAAAAATCACAATAAGCGTTTAGTGATTGGTTTGCGTAAAAGTTATAGCGTTTACAAAAAAGGGGATAGTTTTATGGCATTTTTATTAGTAATTTTTTTTTACTAGTAATGCTGGTGATCAGCGATTTTTATCATGACTGCGACATTATGGCGGACACATTGGACATTTTTGACACATTTTTGGGACCATTGTCATTTATACAGCAATCAGTGCTATACAAACGCACTGATACCTGTGTAAATGACACTGGCAGTGAATGGGGTTAACCACTAGGTGGCAGTGTAGGGGTTAAGTGTGTCCTGGGGTGTGTTTCTAACTGTGGGGGCGTGGCTGTGTGTGACACATCACTGATCTCTGCTCCCGATGACAGAGAGCAGAGATCAGTGACACTGTCACTCCACGTTCTTCCTCCCTGTGAGACGGTCGCGGGTATCCCCGCGCGATCGAGTCTGCGGGACCCGCAATCCGACTAACAGAGGGCCCGACCAGCACGTGCACACGATGGCACGGTGGCAAATTTAAAGGGATGTACAGGTACGCCCATTTGCCTGTCTGTGCCATTCTGCCGGCGTACATCGGTGTGCGTCGATTGGGAAGTGGTTAAATCTTTTGTGTCTTAAAATGACAAAAAAAAATATCCATACACAACCATTAGTTAATGGCTCTGTAATCTATTTTTCATGAAATTGTCTTTTTATACTCCTTGTAACATCCTCCGTGAGCTCCTGAACCTCTCCTCACATATCAGTTTGTTTGGACTGAGCAGTGCAGGTTAGTTGCAGTCACGTGTACTGCTCTATGCACACTACACATCCCATAGTCCATTTTGGGAGTGAGCGAGAGAGGGTGGCTACCTTCCTACATAGAGTGGGACCATGGAGAACTAACATAGCTATTCTTTAACAGGAACTCAGAGATTTGAAGGAAGCTGAGAATAATAGAGGTACATTTTTTACATAGTGTACATTGGCCCAGGCTGGACCAATGTAACTATATTGTCAAAAGCATTGGGACGCCTGCCTTTACACACACCTGAATTATAATGGCATCCCAGTCTTAGTCCGTAGAGTTCAATATTTAGTTGCCCCACCCTTTGCAGCCATAACAGTCTCAACTCTTCTGGGAAGGCTATCCACAAGGTTTAGGAGTGTGTCTATAGGAATGTTTGACCATTCTTCCAGAAGTGCATTTGTGAGGTCAGGCACTGGTGTTGGATGAGAAGGCCTGGCTCGCAGTCTCCGCTCTAATTCATCCCAAAGGTGTTAAATTGGGTTGTGCAGGCCAGTCAAGTTCCTCCACCCCAAACTCACTCCTCTACACTATATTGCCAAAAGTATTGGACCACCCCTTAAAATCATTTGGTGGAGGGGGGATTATGGTGTGGGGTTGTCTTTGAGGGGTTGGGCATGGCCCCTTAGTTCCAGTGAAGGAAACTCTTAAGGCGTCAACATACCAAGACGTTTTTGAACATCTTTGTGTTTTTTACTAAGCACAGTGAACATTCCCTTTTGCTAACTGAACAGTGCATAATACGTAAGGATTTATGAGTGAGCTCTGAATGTGGAACAATTTATGAGAAGTAACAAAGTAGTCATAAAGGGATGTTTTTAGACTGTTGATGTGGCTAATAGAGATTTTCTGTTCTTCCCAGCAAAATTGGTTATTTTCCTGAATGTTAGTATTGAGCTCTGGGATTATTCAAAAATAAGTCATGATCCTGTACAAAAATAAACTGACAAAACAGCATCAATTTTGAATAATGTACTTTCTCTGATAAATCTAATAACTATTAACTCAACAAATGGCCATTGGTGAATTGCAGGGAGATAAATAGTTTGTAAAGCAATGTACCACTTCAGATGGCAGATACTGGTTTACTGGGTTTTTTAAGGTGCTTAAATCTATTTAGAAAAAATCCTAAGACAATCTATAGTAAATATCACCGTATTTAGTTGTACAATAAAAAACAAAACCCAAAAAAAACACATAACAAATCTATTGTCTTTCCATAAAGTTATTAAATGTTAAAACTTTGTCATCCCGCTTCGTGGATGTTAGCCTCTCTTCTACTGATTTTTTCCTTCAGATTTACCAAAACCATATATGAGGTCAGACCTTAGGAGTTTCAATGTGTATGCAATCAGGCAGGCCCTTGTACTACATGGTTTTGGTAAATTTGAAGACAAAAATCAGCAGGAAATCTGAGTGTGTATGGGGCATTACTCAATATATAATATGTAAGAATTAGTCCAGAGCAAGAACATACCCAAACCCATGCCTCCAGACTTGCTCCTTTCATCCCAAATGAACAACCAGGGAACTAGCTACCACAGCCGTCACCACTCTCATTCAAAAGTAAGAAATATAGGCTGAACTCAAAAGCTTAGCTATTTTTTCTGTGTTTAATTTACCAAAAAAAGACTAGACTGCATACATTGATGTCTCCCGAAACCAATCTTCCTTGATGCATTTCACCACTGTTTGCTTGCTCTCAAGGATAAGGGATGTCCACAAGGATAGGGACTTCCCTATCATTGTGAGTAAGCAGCGATGAAACATGTCAAGGAAGGTTGGTTTCGAGTGTAGACATCAATGCATGCAGTTTGATTTTTTTTTTGACAAATTAAACACAGAAAAAAGAACTAAGCTTTGGAGTATGGCTTACATTTTTTTACTTTTGAGTGAAATTGGTCCAGAGATCACATTTGTTAAACTGTCACAGATTTCTCCTTTTTAAATGCAAGGACAAGGAGAGTAAGACAGTGCAGTGTATCAGTATGTTAGCTATTTGTTCACGTCCCTAGCCTCACACAGGGTTCAGGGTGTACCTCATGTCCATATGCACCGAGAGAGCGAAAAAGAAAGGACCTTCGAATTTGAATATTTAAAGAAAAAGTGAGGTGTACACTTCTGAGCCCCTGCTCTTTTAAATAGGCTGCACCCTGTTCTAGTAAAAATGCTAAACAGAACAGCTAATCATGCAGAACTTGTAACTACGGGACTAGATTTGAATTTTGGACACTTGGTTATTAAAATGTCCCCGCATAATTATGAACATGTGCATCCGAATATAAATATGGAGCATAGAACCCTTTTATTTGTTTTTCCTTTTTATTTTTTAGAAAAGAACAAGCAAGTATACTGTACCAGAACATCACCATAGTGGAACCATTATTAATCCAGCAGTATGAACATGTCATCAGAAATTTTGTCCGGGAGATCAGACTCCAGAGCACAGAAATGGAAAACTTGGCTATTGCAGTGAAAAGGTATCTGTCCACATTTTATCTTAAATTTGTTAATCTTTGGTATTTTCTGTATGATCTGCTTTATATTACACCAATACTTGTGGTATTTTTTTTCACTGTATTGTATCATTACTAAGGATGGGCGAACATTGGCTGTTTGGAAGTTCTCTGTTCTGTTTGTTTCGCCTGCCAAATGACCACAATGCACTATGCCGCTGCACAGTGCATTGAAAGCCCCGATTTGGCTGAAGCAATGAAAGCTTTGCCCAATGAGGGCACAGAGCACTTTCAGAGCCATGATTGGATTTTGTCACGATGACTGTATCCAATCATGGCTCATTGCTCTTAATCCCGCCCCACACTGTAAAAATTATTTTTCTATAGCTGGGTTATTTACTAAAGGTAAATCCACTTTGCAAGTGCACTTTTAAAAATAAAAATTATGTTTGTTTACATTTATATATAAATGTGGGTGTGCATATATATAGATATACACACACAGATGCACGTGTGTTTGAGCTTGGGTTTGAGGTGCACACCCTAATGCAATAGACTGCGCACGCCTATGCTGGCGAAGATAGCAGCTCTACCCCCTCCTCCTCCGCCTCCTCCTCCTCCTCCTCCATGCCTTGCTCTGCTGAATTGTCCTATGAACCTCAAGTACCCCCTAAGCATTCCAAGGGCTAGTCAATGAGTCATGCTAAAAGGTGCCATGCAGTGCTTCAGATGGTGGGTCTAGGGCCAGGAACCACACCGGAGCAGAGATTCTTGCAGCTCTGCAGGGACAGGCTCAGAGGTGGTCCATGCCACGCCAGCTGGAGCCAGGAATGGTGGTGTGTGATAATGGCACAAACCTCCTGTCCGCCCTTAGACAGGCAAAGCTGACACATGTGCCATGCCTGGCACATGTCCTCAATTTGGTGGTGCAGCGTTTCCTAAATGGATACCCAGGGATGGAAGATCTACTAAAGCAGGCCAGAAGAGTGTGTAGCCATTTTAGGCGGTCATACACAGCCAGTGCTCGGTTGGCTGTAATTCGGCGGGATTTCCATCTGCCCATAAACTGCTTGATTTGTGACACCCACCAATTGGAATTTGACTTTGGCAATGCTGCAGTGGCTGCACATGCAGCAGAGGGCCGTCAATGAGTACCTGCGTGAGTATGATACAAAAACAGTCTCAGGCCGGCTCAGCTTTTTTTCCCCAAGCCAATGGCTGCTCATAAAGGCTGCATGCACTGTACTGTCACCATTTGAGGAGGCCACAAGGATGGTGAGCCGTGACAATGCATGCATCAATGACACAATCCCTATTGTGTTCCTGCTGGAGCAGGCTCTGTGTGGCATTATGGACAGGGCACTTGAGGCAGATCCATCTGTTGGGCATCCATTCATGTTATGAACATATGGCTGACATATGGGTCCAGTCTTCTGGCCCTCTTCCTCGTAGATTGTTCTCTGATTTGCCTCCCCACAGTTTGGGATGATGTGAACATTGCTACCTTTGTGTGTGTTATTTTATTTGAGATTTATATGTAAAGTGTCACATGTTTGATTAAGTCCTGAAGAAGTGACACTACTGCAAAATGCGTTGACTCTAATTAGTGACGGTGGCTACTATGTAAGATTATATATCTCTTTTAACCTCCCTGGCGGTACGATTATTTCGTATTTTAGGTGCTAAAAGCGGTAAAATTATTTTGCATGAAAATTTGGCATTTTATATTGTAGTCCTGTAATTGTTAGGAATAACTCTCTTAAATCTGTCCAAACCAGAGTCTAGCAGACATCCCGGGTATAATAAAGTTTGAAAAATGAAATCATAAATTATAATATAATAAATAACTATAAATAATTGTACCAAATAATAATATAACAATAATAAAAATTATTCAATAATGTAATCAAATCAAAAACACTGAAATTTGCTCAGTTGCAGAATTGTCACTGTCATTACTTTTCAATATTTGATGACGGATCTCCCCACAAATCGCTATCACTCAATTCTGCGAGCGATTCCAATTTATTATCGCTATTTTCTAGCTGGTCTAAAACCATTTTTGATGTAAAGAGACAGTTTTGGTTGCTATGGACAATCTCCAGTTTCCAGGCATAAAGAACAGTTTTTATAATATAAAACTGCATGCAGGACACTGGGCAGACCACTAGGGACAAAGGGGACGTGAAATATTTACATACAGCAATGTATCCTGTAAGATTACATTATACTGTATTTATACTGTGTGTTTCACTTTTTTGAATTTGGCGCCGATCTCCGTCCCCGTGCGTCGCAATGCTTGCAGGGAACGAAGATCGGCTTCCGTGATAGATCGAGCGAGACACGGCTCGCTCGTACAGCGGGGAGACAACGCTGGATCCGAGGGAGAAGGTAAGTAAACCTCCTCCTGGATCCAGCGATGCAGTCCTGAGTCTGGCTCGGGGTTACCGCTAATGGTACAAAAATTCCACCCCGAGCCAGACTCGGGAAGACCGTCAGGGGGGTTAATATTTATGATATATAATGCGAAAAATGTGTGTCTATTACATGCGTTTTATCATGCTGGATAAATAAATTATGTGTTTTTAATATTGATTTGGTGTATGTCATTATACCGGCTGGTCATCCTTGAACACCCCTTATGTTTTTCCTTTTCATTTCCTTGGTGGTGAAGTTTACCCACCTTGACACTGCTGTGATAGACTTTATATTGCTTTTAATTTGGTTACATGGTGTTATTGGCAGATGTGGATGCCTATGGTTTAGTTGATAGTGGAGACCTTTAGGGTTCATTCACACCAGATGCTTAGGGTTTCCAATGAATGCAGTTTACACCGGACAGCGCATTGCATTTGCCCAGTGCCGAAAGAAAGTATAGCATTCACTACTTTTCTCAGGGCAACACAATACGTTCAAATGCATGCAAATGCCTACAAACGTGCAGAAACGCAATTCACTGTAAGGTAAATCAAGGCAAACAAGGTTATAAATGTACACTAGCGCATCACAACACATTACGAAAATCGCAATGCGTATGTTTTAATGCATGAGTAAAAGTGTCTGCTTGTCTTGATTCATGTAGCACAGTGTGCTACAATTTCAGTTTCCTGCATTGAAAGGGGATATTGCTAAAAGAAGATACTGTAAAGCAGCTTATTTAAAAAAAAATTCAAGATGAGTATAAGATTTAAAAGGTGAAGGCTGTATTTACCGGAGTTATAGCAACATGCCAAAATGATTCGAAAATCCAGGCTTAGAAAATCCCGACTTTCTTTCCTAAAAATAGAGGTTGATTTACTAAAGGCAAATAGACTGTGCACTTTGCAAAGTGCAGTTGCACTCTGCAAGAGCAGTTGCTCCAGAGCTTAGTAAATGAGGAAGAGCTCTGCTGCATTTTTTTTAAAACTTTCCTTGCACGTGATTGGGTATCCTTTAAGTTGAAGCCTTACCTTATTTACTAAGCTCTGGAGCAACTGCACTTGCAGAGTGCAATTGCACTTTGCAAAGTGCACAGTCTACTTTAAAGTAAATCAACCCCTAAGTGTTTTGACTCTGCCAATAGATAAGAGGGAAATATTTATGTTTTTCCAGTAGCTACTGCATTGCTATACCATTGAGCCTAATGCTATGTCAAGTCATTTTAATAGATTAGAATAGCGGGGATACATTTACCAAAGGCAAATGGGCTGCTAACTATGCAAGGTAGGTTGCAGTTTACAGTGCAATTTTCCCCAGAGATTAGTGAATGCAGTGCAATCTCACTTTGCAAAGAAAATACCCAGTCAAATGTAAAGTTAATAAAAACAAACACATTTTTGCTTGTGCATGATTGGTAATGGAAATCATCAGAACATCACCATATTCACCAAAATCTAGGGAAAATTTCCCTGCAACGTGCACATTCTTGTGCAAAGTGAGCAGCAAATTTGCCTTTTAGTAATCATCTACACCAGTGGCGGCCCGTCCAAAAGGAGCGCCCGGGCGCCCCCCACCCCCTCCAGGAAGTGAGTCACAAAAATAAAAAAAATGAAAAAAAATTGAAAAAAAAATTTTTTTTTCTTCAAATGGCCCTTTAAAAAAAAAAGAAAAAATAAATGAAAAAAAGTGCTTAAGTGCACTGTGTTCGAGCGCCGGACACAGTGCACTATGAGAAGCGCCACCTCAATGCAATCACAAGATGTAGGCGCAATGAAAAGTGCCGATCTGCATCCGCCCGGCGCCCATAGGATTACTATGGCTGTGTGCTTTGAGTGACAGACTAGTTAGTATGTCACTTCCGGATTTCCCCTGTGTCAGACCAGTGCGCCCGAGCGGAGGAGTGGATTCCTTCACTTGTCTCTGTCAGAGACAAAACAACAAGCACCTAGTAGGAAATCCATAGGAGGGGGGCAAAGCAGAATAATTCCACTGACACTGCCAAACCGAGACACAGCCAGTGGAGATATTAGAATCATTGACGATCACACAAGGCTGGTCTCCTTATTTCTACAGGATGGATGGAGGGGGAGGCTTCACATGGGCTGTGTGTTTAACAAGTGCTGATGGTCAGTGCTTCCATTATCTCCACTGGTGTTGCTGTGTCTCGGTTTGGCAGTGTCAGTGAAGGCTCTTGTTATACACACAGCCCATCCTGTATATATAAGGAGAGCAGCCTTGTGTGACTGACTACACACCGAGATAAGATCACAGCCAGTGTATGGGGCAGAGGAGGAGTCACAGCTGCCTGTCACTAGCCATGGATTCCTGCTCAGGACAGAGCCTCATTAACAGACATGTAAGTCCTCATCACTGATATGTGTGTGTCCATCCATCCATCCATCTCACTCACTGTCCATCCATCCATCTCACTCACTGTCCATCCATCTATCCCACTCACTGTCCATCCATCCCACTCACTCACTGTCCATCCATCCCACTCACTGTCCATCCACCCCACTCACTCACTGTCCATCCATCTCACTCACTCACTATACATCTATCCCACCCACTGTCCATCCATCCCACCCACTGTCCATCCATTCCACCCACTGTCCATCCATCCCACTCACTCATTGTCCATCCATCCATCCCACTGTCCATCCATCCCGCTCACTGTCCATCCATCCATCTCACTCACTGTCCATCCATCCATCCCACTCACTGTCCATCCATCCCACTCACTCACTGTCCATCCATCCCACTCACTGTCCATCCACCCCACTCACTCACTGTCCATCCATCTCACTCACTCACTATACATCCATCCCACCCACTGTCCATCCATCCCACCCACTGTCCATCCATTCCACCCACTGTCCATCCATCCCACTCACTCATTGTCCATCCATCCATCCCACTGTCCATCCATCCCGCTCACTGTCCATACATCCATCTCACTCACTCACTGTCCATCCATCCATCTCACTCACTGTCCATCCATCCATCCCACTCACTGTCCATCCATCCCACTCACTCACTGTCCATCCATCCCACTCACTGTCCATCCACCCCACTCACTCACTGTCCATCCATCCCACTCACTCACTATACATCCATCCCACCCACTGTCCATCCATCCCACCCACTGTCCATCCATCCGACTCACTGATTGTCCATCCATCCATCCCACTGTCCATCCATCCCACTCACTGTCCATCCATCCATCTCACTCACTCACTGTCCATCCATCCATCTCACTCACTCACTGTCCATCCATCCATCCCACTCACTCACTGTCTGTCCATCCATCCATCCATCCCACTCACTGTCCGTCCATCCATCCATCTCACTCACTCACTGTCCATCCATCCATCCCACTCACTCACTGTCCGTCCATCCCTCCATCCCACTCACTCACTCACTATCCATCCATCCCACCCACTGTCCATCCATCCCACCCACTCATTGTCCATCCATCCCACTCACTATCCATCCATCCCACTCACTATCCATCCATCCCACTCACTGTCCATCCATCCCACCCACTGTCCATCCATCCCACCCACTGTCCATCCATCCCACCCACTCACTGTCCATCCATCCCACTCACTCACTGTCCATCCATCCCACTCACTGTCCATCCACCCTACTCACTCACTGTCCATCCATCCCACTCACTCATTATCCATTCATCCCACCCACTGTCCATCCATCCCACCCACTGTCCATCCATCCCACTCACTCATTGTCCATCCATCCATCCCACTGTCCATCCATCCCACTAACTCATTGTCCATCCATCCCACTCACTGTCCATCCATCCATCCCACTCACTCACTGTCCATCCATGCCACTCACTGTCCATCCATGCTACTCACTGTCCATCCACCCGTCTCACTCACTGTCCATCCATCCCACTCACTCACTGTCCATCCATCCCACTCACTCACTGTCCATCCATCCCACTCACTGTCCATCCATCCCACTCAATATCCATCCATCCCACTCACTCACTGTCCATCCATCCATCCCACTCACTGTCCATCCATCCCTCCCACTCACTGTCCATCCATCCATGCCTCCCACTCACTGTCCATCCATCCATCCCACTCACTGTCCATCTATCCATCCCACTCACTCAGTGTCCATCTATCCATCCCACTCAGTGTCCATCCATCCATCCCACTCACTGTCCATCCATCCATCCCTCCCACTCACTGTCCATCCATCCATCCCACTCACTGTCCATCCATCCATCCCACTCACTCAGTGTCCATCTATCCATCCCACTCAGTGTCCATCCATCCATCCCACTCACTGTCCATCCATCCATCCCACTCAGTGTCCATCCATCCATCCCGCTCAGTGTTCATCCATCCATCCCGCTCAGTGTCCATCCATCCATCCCACTCAGTGTCCATCCATCCATCCCCTCCCACCAAGTATCCATCCATCCCTCCCTCCAGTATTTTTTTACCTATCCATCCATCCCTCCCACCCAGTGTCTATCCATCCATCCCTCCCTCCCACCCAGTATCTATCCATCCACCCATCCCTCCCTCCCATCCAGTATCTATCCATCCACCCTTCCATCCCCCCACCCAGTGTCTATCTGTCCACGTGTCCATTTATCTAATTTCTCTGTCTATTTATCCAACTATCTGTAGGCCCTATTGAGGGCGAGTGAGTGATCAGCGGGGGGGGGGGGGGGGGGGGGGGGTCGTCGAGGTGGGGGTCCTAACTGGTTCAGGCATTCTTTGCTCCCCCCAAAAAAAATGGATCACCAGCCGCCACTGATCTCCACTGAGTCTTAGCTACAGAATAAACCCACACTGAGTTTATACTCAGTGGAATTTAGTTAAAGTGGTACTAAACCCAGGACCCTGCATTCCATATATCTTGTCTCCCACAGTACACAGAACAGTGAAAGTGAAATGCACTTATTTTAGTAAATATAAACTGCTAAATAACTTTTATCTTCCGCTGTTAGAGCAGTCTTGTGACTTCTATCAGTGTCTGGTTAAAGCTTTTAGGAGGAGCTTTAATTCTCCCTTGACTGTCCTATGAGGCTGCAGGACCCATGAGCCTCTGTTTACACATCGCTGATCACATGCACTCACCCAAGCAAAAAAAAGAATAAAACTCCATAGCAATACACACCAAACTGAGCATGTGCAGCTTGCCCCCAAGGCTCTGTTATATGAGGAGATGGCTTGTAGACTGTCAGTGAAGGGGGGGATCAGAGAAGACAGGATCAAACAGTCTTTTTACACAATGCAGTGGATTAACCCCTTAGGCTCCACAGGGAGTATAACAAGCATGCTTTACTGCATATACACACTGATTGTACTGTTGTGGGTTTAGTAACACTTTAACTTATTAGAAAGTAGTGATTTATTACATACCTTTAGGCTTTCTGTGGCTATGATCTCTTTTAATAAGCAATCTGTTTTTTTTTTCCAATGTACATGACATAAGCATTGCTTTGTACTGTAAGATTTAGAACATGGACAGCTGAGTACATATAGGAACATTATGCCACAAAATCACCAAAATAATGACTCTACATGCATAATTGCTGAAAAGCTTAATGATTACACAGTGTTTTCCTGGCTGACCCTTCATATCTGTATAATTGCAGGGCACAGGACAAAGCAGCAATGCAGTTAAGTGAGCTAGAAGAAGAAATGGATCACCGGATACAGGCTGTTGAGAACAAAATTAAAAAAGAGGTGGGTAGTAGATTTTTACAACTAGAAAGTTAATGCATTTGATCATATTGCGGGCCTCCTGCCGCAAAGGATCTTTTGTATCAAAGCATTGGTGCTCAGAACTATTACATTTTGCCACGATCTCAGTGTTAGATTTCAACCTCCACATTAAAATGGTAATTTATTTAGAGGTATGTTAGGGGTATAAATCTGAATTAGAGCATTGGGAAAGTAAATACACTTTTATTTCTGACACTTACTGTTTTTCCAACACCAGTAGGGCTTTACAAATGGCAGATTCTTATCTTGACTGTTGAGGAGCAAATTGTTAGAACCACAACTATCTTAACCTGTAACTTTTTCCAAAAAACAAACACTTAGATTAAGTTGGAAAGGACAACACAGCTTTATTTGAAGGCTCTAACCAGTGCCAGGGACAGCCAAACTGTGCATACGCAGTAACTTGATCTATCCAAAAAGACCTGTTCTTACCATGAGTGTTGGACAGACATTAGACTGACTCAACTTCTACTCAAGGGCATAGCCTATTAAAGCAACATTTAATGACGGCAAGGTTAAAACCACTGATAAACTTGTGACAATCAACATCCTACAGAGCAGGTAAATCTTCTGATGTTGCAGTTCCTCACGTCACTGATGATTTACCTCAGTGTAGACTTTTAATAAAGTTTGGGTCTGGCCTGCTCACCCCTTGCTTATGTAGCCAATTACCTTAGAACTACTTTAACTACATTTATACTGCATAGTTTTGTCTTTGTTATATACTGGGTATTTTTTTAATGGGAAATGTATGGCTTGGTTGGTCAGGATAAAATTACTGCTAGAACTATACTGTGCATATTATCTTCATGGTTGTATCTGCCTCTGATAAATGTAGCGGTGTAGTTACCACTAGTAACAAACATCCACCATATCATCCCGCTGCCAGACTCCTATATATAACTTGCAGAGTCAATGAAAAGTGATTTTCTGTGTTTTTGTTTTTGTTTATTGAGGGGTATAACTGGGTTGGGGAAAGGGGTATTGGATGCCCATGTGATAAATCACTTTGCCATCATATTTATAGATTTTTATAGATTAGCACATAATTTGAGCATGAAGGAATGATGTGTAACAGCTACAGTATTTTTCCTGCATTACCATGCAGACCATTGCTCCTCCTCTGTGTAACTGCTGCAGACTATTGCTTCCAGAACTTCCTCATCAATGACCGTGTAATGATGAGGACATCACCCTTGACCGTGTAAAGGTGATGTTCTCAGAACTCCTCTCCTCCTGCACAAATGTGTACTGTAGCATATCAATTAAACTTGTACTGTAGCATATTAATTTCCTGTCACATCTTCTTCTTTAAGCAAGAGAACCCACTTTTAATAGTTTCTCTTGCTGACTCTGACTCACTCCAGATATGAATAGGCAGGTATATATAAGCAGGAGAAATCCAGGAAAAACTTTACTGCAGTGGGTCGGCTGGCATCTGTTGTTCCACTGTCGGGTGCTCAGCTCTGTGCACTCTGCAGCTATGGGTCACAGAGCTGAACACCCGACAGTGGAACAACAGATGTCAGCCGACCCACTGCAGTAAAGTTTTTCCTGGATTTCTCCTGCTTATATATACCTGCCTATTCATATATGGAGTGAATTTGTTGGGCTTTTTTCTGGAGTCGGCTGCATCTGATCAAGCGATTTTGACAATTGCCCCATCCGTATGTGGAAATTAAGGCTCCTGCACACCTTAAGTGTGAACCTGCGCATTTGACCATCTGAGAATTCAGAGGTCCATCAGAGCTGGTAAGAGTTTATTCCTACTGGTGGAAGGAGGGTCACATACAAGCAATCAGCTGTCTTCCCACGTGGTGTCTCCTCTCTACATGCTCTTCTGTTGTCATATATGACCAATACGTGTGGACTTTTGTATTTTGCGCTGCACCATTTGTATAATTTGATGTGTTATTAAGGTGTTTTTTGTATTGCTCCTTTAGGTGTTCAGCTTGCAATAATTTGTATGATATATGTGAGCGCTGATTGTTTTTTCTTGATTTAAATACTCTGCCAGTGGACTGTCCCTCAGTGTCCTCATGTCCAATGCAAGCCTATGGAGTCTGCTTTGGTCTTTTATGCCACTATCCTAGACCGCTAGAGTGTGGGGGAAAAGAGGCTGTTGGGACCAGTCTAGCTGTGGGGAGAAGTGGAGGATCAGTAAGTCCATTTTTTTTTGCTCCCCTAGACCTAAAGAAGCAATTAACCCTAGCAGTGTGGGTGCAGCCCCACTGCAAGGGATATATTTTTAGATGCCTGGTGTTGGGCTTTAAGGCCAAACACCACTTTCATTTTTATTAATTAATTTCTTCTGGCCTCCTGTTTAAAAAGATTTAAAAAACATTTTTAATGCAGTACTTAGCCTCTTTATACTTCAGAACTGCTTTCTGCTTCCTAATTGCATGGTCATTGTTTGGCAACTTTTAGTTTGATTGACACCCATCGTTGTTTAACTACTTCCACTGAGCTCATTCTTTGAATGACACGACTCCTGGGAACAGCATCATCATAAAGCCTGGGCTCAGTGTACTGCTGCACAGAAACTCATTTACACTTTACAACACATTCACACTTCTGTGCAGCAGTAAGGACTGCTGATGCTAGTGAAAATAGAGAGTGATAGCAGTCTGAACATGGCCGTCTAGATTATTTCTAAAATTAAAGTATGCATTCTGTATATTTTCTAAAATTGGCTGCAGAGATGGGTTCAATGGGAGGTGGGGAGATCAAACATGGAGTTGGACTGTAACGTTAAGTTTGGTTGGTCAATATGTAGGAGCTTTGGGTTGACGTTAGTGGGTTAAATCACCTGCTGGGGTTTTTTACATTTTTTTGGAGACTTCTGTGACATGATATTCGTAAAGTAATTTCTATCTCCACCCCTTCCAGTCTATTGGCCTTGGAAAGTCAGTACAGGGTGACACAAGTATTCAGCTGTGTGATGGCTTAATACGGTGGTAATATCTTATTGCTGAAGTTTCTAAGAGCTAAACAAAGCCGGGGCTTTCCAATAATTATGCAAAACTGAAAGTTTTGAAAGGAGTTTACCTTTCAATGATATCGAAAAAAAAACTTGCATAATGCTCCTGGATTAAGTTCTGTGCAGTGAAGCAAAAAACATATTCTAAACGGAATCTTTTCAAATGGTAGAGAATGCACCATTCACACATGTTCTGCATTTGGCAGCTATAGTGGTAAGGCAGGTTTTCTTGGCTTGCTGGAGACATTTCTTCCTGTTCCATATAAAAATGTCTTTGACACTTTGTATAAAGGCAGACAGTGGCCTTCATTTTGTATTAGTTAAACATGTTTTTTTTAAAGGTGAGATTCAGGCAAATATAAAAAACATACTTAATACAATGTATGTATTCTTTTAAAGAATCATTGAAGTTTATCTAAAGAGCCAAAACTTTTTTTTTTCTGTTTTGGACCATGAGGTCAGAACTTTTTTTTTTCTTGTGACTGTCCCTATGAAGGCTTTTTATTCTCTTTATTTTTCCTGGAGACTGTTGTCCCTGGGATTGAAAGTGATGGAGATTTAAAAATTTTGACAGAACGGGAATAAAGAGGAAATATTTAAATGAGAACCCTTGTTTCAGTGACAACTAATGTGGATTTCCTTACGTTAGAGAGTTTTTCTCTCACACTGCCAACAGAACAGGAAGTGAAAGGAAATCTCAATGGCACATAGATAACAAAAAACATTCCCCACTCTATCCAGAAATCCGTAAAATACAAAAAAATGTAATTTGCTTGTAATCTCTTAAACATGGGGAGAGGGAAGGGCTTAAGCAGCTCATACAAAGAGGTAACCACCAGGAGGACCTCAGCAGCATAGTGATGCTTATCTATAGTATCGCAAGCAGGTAGGAGTCACATGTAACTGCAAAACTGAAATAGAAAGTAGTGATGTCATATCGCTGGCTATGCATGGTGTGTTTGTACAGCTGCCAAACAAAATTAGGACTGTAGACAGCCCTTTTCTTTCCTTTGTGTGACGTGTATTTGAGATGCATGTCTACACGTGTCCTTGTTTTGTCAGGAAAAACAGTGTACATACTGTATAGTTATTTTGACTTTGTATACAAAATATCTGGAAATGTACAAAAGTATTTGCACTACAACTTGAACAACTCACTGATATCACATGCATGTATATCATACACTAATATAGCACATACGTGTGTGCTAAACTATTAAGGTATGATAGGCATGCTTTAATGTAAAAGAAAAGGGAAACACGGCGCTAATTCAATACTAAGTACAAAAATTGTGAAACTACAATATTCCTGTGAAAAACACAGCCAAGCTGCTAGCACACAAACAAACCAAGTTCAAATTACCATATATAAATAAGTGCAGCGCTTAAAGGCACCTATATCAATAAGTGAGAATATACGTTTAAAGCAAACAAACAAATAGCAGTGATAGAAAAGTCCACTAAATTCACAAACATGTGTAAACAGTCCCAAAATGAATCTCTATGGATCTCAAAGTGGTGCATCTGGGTCTTTTGAAGTTGTCAGATAGTATTCATGGCAGAATAACTCCCAACGTTCTTAGACCTCAGAACCTCTTGAAACGGGGGACAAAGCATAAAAAAACCCTTGCATGGTGAAATTCAACCAATGATGGCTTATTGAAAAATTCAAATAAAACAGGACTAATAGTCTATAAAAATCACGTGATACATAAAAACAAAGTAATTGCAATGTGGGGAGCCCTACGCGTTTCGACCTCTAAGTCATCAACAGGGGCATAGCCTGACTCCCCCACATTGCTACAATATATAGACTAAATCATTAAGGATAATAGAGGCTCATGGGAAATGACTACCCCCAGGATTAACCACATGTGTGCTCACACCATGTTAAGGACGCAAACACACAGGACTCTAAATCCATCTTACCACATCCAGATCGCATACCCACATCCAGACCAATAACCCAATATTATATGTAATGTCATCAGTAAAGCCGGCTAGAAACATAAATGTTTGGAAATCCCACACTTAAAACCGGAAGCAGGAAGTGTATACACTTCAAACGCTTTAAACGCGTAGGGCCAGCAGTTGCTTGCTCCCCACATTGCAATTACTTTGTTTTTATGTATCACGTCATTTTTATAGACTATTAGTCCTGTTTTATTTGAATTTTTCAATAAACCATCATTGGTTGTATTTCACTATGCGAGGCGTTTTTTATGCTTTGTCCCCCCTATGGTGAACCCTTACGAGAATTCTGGTACCAAGTTCTACAGCGAGTCACGGTTCGGAAACTTCATCCACCTTTTCCATCTGGAGATCCCAAGGAATCCCAAGGGGAAAACATCATCTGGTTGGTGTATTGGGGTGTGTGGCTGGAGCCCCCCATAAGCTCGTAAGACACACTACTATAAGGTGGATGTGTCCAACCCATCTGGTAAGAGTACCTACCTTCTTTAACCTGCTTAAAATCCACTTTCAAGAGGTTCTGAGGTCTGAGAATGTTGGGAGTTATTTTGCCATGAATACCATCTGACAACTTCAAAAAGTCCCAGATGCACCACTTTGAGATCCATAGAGATTCATTTTGGGACTGTTTACACATATTTGTGAATTTAGTGGACTTTTCTATCACTACTATTTGTTTGTTTGCTTTAAACGTATATTCACACTTATTGATATAGGTGCCTTTAAGCGCTGCACTTATTTATATATGCTTTAATGTAAGACTACTGTTTTTGACAAGAGGCTGGTATGTATCTGAGCCTTCTGAAAATATGGATCCAGTTGCTGAGCTTGGTTGTCATCTTGATGCAGAGTTTTATCACCTCTGCTTTTCATATAGGAGCTATATGTAGCTTTTTGGAATCTATGCTTTGAAAAAAAACATCTGTGATATAGGCTTAAGTGGTTATGTTTAAAATGCCTTTCCCTTTTCTTGGATAAGTGGTTTACTAGGGAAGATCAGACATCCTATGATAGTAATATTTGTAAGGGTATTTAAGGGGCCCGAGACTGGTATAAAGCTTTGGTGATAATTGCAGTTGACAACTTCATGTGCAGTAAATGTCACTTTTAAGATTTAGGCTTTATGCTCATCTTAAAGTAGAACTATAGGTAAAACTTTTTTTTAATTTTGGATAGCGCAAGGGAAGGTCATAACCCCTGTCAGATTTTTTTGCCATTTGTGTCCCATTGCGGAGATTTCCTGTCACTTCCTGTGCCATAGCCAAACAGGAAGTGAGAGGAAATTAAGGGAATTCCTTGGGACACCAACATCACCAGGACTAGTGTCCCCATTGGAAGATTTCCCTTCTATTACTTTTCTTGAGACAACCCAAAATTTGGGATTTTCTTTCACTTTTGATGATAATGGTAAACAGGACAAATAGAGAGGGTGAATCTCCTTGCCAGGGGTACAGACAGGAATAAAAGCCTGACAAGCGTTCTAATCCATCTGCACTCTATACAAAACAAAAAAAAATATTTTTTGCCTTTAGTTATACTTTAAGCTTTGTGGAAATGACACTGAGATAATAGAGCTTAGCATTGTCTTGACATTAATTTTATATTCCATTTTCTTTAGCTTGTTTATGTAAATTAATGCAATAGACAACGTCCTGTATACTAAAAGTTTATTTAATGTGTATGCTTGCTGTTCTTGACCATTAATAAGAGGCAAATGAAACAGTAATCTTGGTTTTATACAAAAAAACCTGATTTTAGCAGAATCTCTAGGACTTTTACTGGTCTCTGAAGTCTGACCTTTCATGTACACATACCATAAAGGAAAATCCTGAAAGAAAAGAGATATTTATCTGTTGATCTGGCTCCAAGTCTGATTTTTAAAGACTGTTCCTTAACTACCATTGCAAAAGTTTATGTGAACCTGAACATGACCATTTTAGTACAATGTTATAACACATACTGCCAATGATCATATTCAAACATTATTGAATCCCATTACTTTGAAAAAAAAGTATATATATTTGGATACTTCTGCTGGTGTAGCTTATCCTCTTCATGGTTCAACGTACATTCAGAATTGGCCTTCTGAACACCACTGTTACAGTTAATCCTTTGATCTATAAGAGGAGTAGGGCCAAAATAGCTTTGGCTAGACTTCTCCTTTTAAACAATGGTTTACATAATCAACACACAAATATACCCATGTAAGTATTGCTCCTTCATTTCTTTATATTTGCAGTCAGATCTTCCATTTGCTCAAGATTGCTGACTCTAGACAATGAAATACATTGTTTTCAGTAGTCTCTACTGAACTGCTTTGCCATTATTGCCTTATACCAGGCTTTCTCAACCAAAGTTACTCTAGAGGTTGCTAGTGGTTCCTTGAGCATTTGTCTCCCATCTACAATGACTACCAATGTAAGAGGGTACATTTCTAGTTACATACATTTTAAGGTAGCCTTTCCCAACCAAGGTTCCTTCAGAGATTGCTCAGGGTTCCTCGAGCAATGATAGATTAAACTCCACCTGATGATGCCTGCATAGTTCTGGCAGCAATGCTACTTGGTAGAACCAACAGCATGGGACCAGTAGAGCTGCCCCTCTCTTTTGTTAGTTATTTTGAGGAGCTTTACAAATTTAAAGGAGCTTCAGTCAGTTCTGCAAAAACTAAAAGTCAGCAGCTACAAAAAACAGACACTCACCTGCCCAGGGATCCAGCACCATTGCTGGTCTTTGGGTTCCTGACGCCTGCATATTAACTGTGGAAAGCCGGCTGTGACTTCTTGCAGATTCACAGCCAGCTTCTCACTGCACATGAGCAAGCTGTTCTGCACCCTTATGCAGGGCTCGAGTCCTGCGGGAATGCATGGGAACGGCGTTCCCGTACTATTTCCACAACGGGAAAACCGTTCCCATTAGCCGCCTGAGGCTATTCATTGCGTAGTCCGCCGCTCCTCGGCCGCCCGAGTGACTGGTTGCTAGGCTAGGGCCGCTCCGCGTCTAGCAACCGGTCACATGACGTCGGCCGTACACGTGGGCACGCACTGGAGTCAGTGGGCAGTGCTCATATGGTGACAGACACACGCCGCTGGGATCCAGACTGTCTCCTCCCTCCCCTCTCCCGAGAAGTAAACCAGGTTAGTCACTAGTGTGTTAAGTTGCACTCTGCATTACTCCGCCAATACTCTGCAATATCCCGCCAATACTCTGCATTACTCCACCAATACTCTGCATTACTCAATACTCTGCAATACCCCGCCAATACTCTGCATTACTCCACCAATACTCTGCATTACCCAATACTCTGCAATACCCCACCAATACTCTGCAATACCCTGCCAATACTCTGCATTACTCCACCAATACTCTGCAATACCCCGCCAATACTCTGCATTACCCAATACTCTGCAATACCCCGCCAATACTCTGCATTACCCAATACTCTGCAATACCCCACCAATACTCTGCATTACCCTATACTCTGCATTAGCCCGCCAATACTCTGCAATACCCCGCCAATACTCTGCAATACCCTGCCAATACTCTGCAATACCCAATACTCTGCAATACCCCGCCAATACTCTGCAATACCCTGCCAATACTCTGCAATACCCAATACTCTGCAATACCCCGCCAATACTTTGCAATACCCCGACAATACTCTGCAATACCCTGCCAATACTCTGCAATACCCTGCCAATACTCTGCATTACCCAATACTCTGCAATACCCTGCCAATACTCTGCAATACCCAATACTCTGCATTACCCAATATTCTGCAATACCCTGCCAGTACTCTGCAATACCCTGCCAATACTCTGCATTACCCAATACTCTGCAATACCCTGCCAGCACTCTGCAATACCCTGTCAATACTCTGCCATTACTCTGCAATACCCTGCCAATACTCTGCAATACCCTGGCAGTACTCTGCAATACATACCCTGCCAATACCCTGCAATACTCTGCAATACCCTGCCAATACTCTGCAATACCCTGCCAATACTCTGCAATGCAATACCCTGCCAATACTCTGCAATACATACCTTGCCAATACTCTGCAATACATACCCTGCCAATACTCTGCAATACCCTGCCAATACTCTGCAATACCCCGCCAATACTCTGCAATACCCCGCCAATACTCTGCAATACATACCCTGCCAATACTTACTCTGCCAATACTCTGCAATACCCTGCCAATACTCTGCAATACCCTGCCAATACTCCGCATTACCCAATACTCTGCAATACCCTGCCAATACTCCGCATTACCCAATACTCTGCAATACCCAATACTCTGCAATACCCTGCCAGTACTCTGCAATACCCTGCCAATACTCTGCAATACATACCCTGCCATTACTCTGCAATACCCTGCCAATACTCTGCAATACCCTGCCAATACTCTGCATTACCCAATACTCTGCAATACCCTGCCAGTACTCTGCAATACCCTGCCAATACTCTGCAATACATACCCTGCCATTACTCTGCAATACCCTGCCAATACTCTGCAATACCCTGCCAATACTCTTTAATACCCAATACTCTGCAATACACCGCCAATACTCTGCAATACCCTGCCAATACTCTGCAATAACCTGCCAATACTCCGCATTACCCAATACTCTGCAATACCCTGCCAATACTTTGCAATACCCTGCCAATACTCTGCATTACCTAATACTCCGCAATACCCAATACTCTGCATTACCCAATACTCTGCAATACCCTGCCAGCACTCTGCAATACCCTGCCAATACTCTGCCACTACTCTGCAATACCCTGCCAATACTCTGCAATACCCTGCCAGTACTCTGCAATACATACCCTGCCAGTACTCTGCAATACCCTGCCAATACTCTGCAATACCCTGCCAATACTCTGCAATGCAATACCCTGCCAATACTCTGCAATACATACCCTGCCAATACTCTGCAATACATACCCTGCCAACACTCTGCAATACATACCTTGCCAATACTCTGCAATACCCTGCCAATACTCTGCAAAACCCTGGCAATACTCTGCAATACATACCCTGCCAATACTCTGCAATACCCTGCCAATACTCTGCAATACATACACTGGCGATACTTACTCTACTGTCTCCTCCCTCCCCTCTACCCAGTGCCAGACAGTCCAGGCCTCCTGGGGCCACAGCCGCTGCACTGCTACCAGTTTACTTCTCTCCCGAGAAGTAAACCAGGTTAGTCACTAGTGTGTTAAGTTGCACTCTGCATTACTCCGCCAATACTCTGCAATATCCCGCCAATACTCTGCATTACTCCACCAATACTCTGCATTACCCAATACTCTGCAATACCCCACCAATACTCTGCAATACCCTGCCAATACTCTGCATTACTCCACCAATACTCTGCAATACCCCGCCAATACTCTGCATTACCCAATACTCTGCATTACCCTATACTCTGCATTACCCTATACTCTGCAATACCCCGCCAATACTCTGCAATACCCTGCCAATACTCTGCAATACCCAATACTCTGCAATACCCCGCCAATACTCTGCAATACCCTGCCAATACTCTGCAATACCCAATACTCTGCAATATCCCACCAATACTCTGCAATACCCCGCCAATACTCTGCAATACCCTGCCAATACTCTGCAATACCCTGCCAATACTCCGCATTACCCAATACTCTGCAATACCCTGCCAATACTCTGCAATACCCTGCCAATACTCCGCAATACCCTGCCAATACTCTGCATTACCCAATACTCTGCAATACCCTGCCAATACTCTGCAATACCCAATACTCTGCATTACCCAATACTCTGCAATACCCTGCCAGTACTCTGCAATACCCTGACAATACTCTGCATTACCCAATACTCTGCAATACCCTGCCAGCACTCTGCAATACCCTGCCAATACTCTGCCATTACTCTGCAATACCCTGCCAATACTCTGCAATACCCTGCCAGTACTCTGCAATACATACCCTGCCAATACTCTGCAATACTCTGCAATACCCTGCCAATACTCTGCAATACCCTGCCAATACTCTGCAATACATACCCTGCCGATACTTACTCTGCAATACTTACCCTGCCAATACTCTGCAATACCCTGCCAGTACTCCGCATTACCCAATACTCTGCAATACCCTGCCAATACTCTGCATTACCCAATACTCTGCAATACCCAATACTCTGCAATACCCTGCCAGTACTCTGCAATACCCTGCCAATACTCTGCAATACCCTGCCAATAGTCTGCAATACCCTGCCAATACTCTGCATTACCCAATACTCTGCATTACCCAATACTCTGCAATACCCTGCCAGTACTCTGCAATACCCTGCCAATACTCTGCAATACATACCCTGCCATTACTCTGCAATACCCTGCCAATACTCTTCAATACCCAATACTCTGCAATACACCGCCAATACTCTGCAATACCCTGCAATACCCTGCCAATACTCTGCAATACCCTGCCAATACTCCGCATTACCCAATACTCTGCAATACCCTGCCAATACTCTGCAATACCCTGCCAATACTCTGCATTACCCAATACTCCGCAATACCCAATACTCTGCATTACCTAATACTCTGCAATACCCTGCCAGCACTCTGCAATACCCTGCCAATACTCTGCAATACTCTGCCAATACTCTACAATACCCTGCCAGTACTCTGCAATACATACCCTGCCAATACTCTGCAATACCCTGCCAATACTCTGCAATACATACCCTGCCAATACTCTGCAATACCCTGCCAATACTCTGCAATACCCCACCAATACTCTGCAATACATACCCTGCCAATACTCTGCAATACCCTGCCAATACTCTGCAATACATACCCTGCCGATACTTACTCTGCAATACTTACCCTGCCAATACTCTGCATTACCCTGCCAATACTCTGCATTACATACCCTGCCGATACTTACTCTGCAATACTTACCCTGCCAATACTCTGCAATACCCTGCCAATACTCTGCAATACATACCCCGCAGATACTCTGCAATACCCTGCCAATCCTCTGCAATACATACCTTGCCGATACTTACTCTGCAATACTTACCCTGCCAATATTCTGCAATACCCTGCCAATAGTCTGCAATACATACCCCACCAAAACTCTGCAATACCCTGCCAAGACTCTGCAATACTTACCCTGCAATACCCAGCAATGCCCTGCCAATAATCTGCAATACCCAGCAATAATCTGCCATACCCTGCCAATACTCTGCAATACCCTGCCAATACTTATCCTGCCAATATTCTGCAATACCCTGCCAATACTTACCCTCCCAATACATATTCTGCTAATACCCAGCCATACCCATCCATGCTCAGCCAAAATATTATTGGGGGAGATGACGTGGATATTACAGTGGGGGAGCTGTATATTGCAGTGGGGACTATATGGTGGTGACATTTTCACAGGTTTTTGCAAATTCAATTATTATTTGCTGATCCGAAAAATGATCCGATTTGTGACTCTGATCCAAGGAATGAACCGATCCGTGAGTTTTTTGATCCGTGGCCGATAATCTTGCACGGCAAGGGCAACGTTATTTCAGTTTGTGGGATATTTTCTAATTTGCTGTATTTGAATTTGGAACAGGGTGTATTTGTGTTAGAAATTCCCTGCGAGGGAAAGATCATCACCCATTGTGTTGATTATTCTGTTTGACAAGTTTTCTTATTTTGTTTTTGTAACTGTCACTTTACAATAAATGTACTGTATTTTCTGTGAAATTTATATGCATATGAGCGTACCTTTATTTATTTTTATTTTTTTTGGTGGGGGAGTGAATCTTGGGTGGGAGTTCCCACACTTTTTTCCCCAGGACTTGACCCCTGCCCTTATGAATGTTCCTGCAGCCTCCTTTGACCTGTGACGTGTCCGAGAAGGTTGCGGATAGGTGGGGCTGAACTTCTGCTCAGATTGGAAGTGGAGGGGAAGTGGGAGCGGGTACCTGCCAAAACTAGGTACCTAGTCCTGCCCCCCAAAAAATATTCCAACAAAGGCAGAGGAGGGAGGAGGATGAAGAGTGGATCTTCCCTTTTGTGTGAAGTTCTGTTTTAACTACTAGTGCCCGTATAACTTAATTATACAGTGGCAAGCTGGCACCCGCCAATCATCCAGCACAGAGGCAGAACAGTGGTCTGCCTATGTAAACAAGGCAGATCGCTGTTCTGTCAGTAGGGAAGGCATGGATCTTGTGTTCATGCAAAGCAGGGACATGGATCCATGCCTTCCTCTAGTAAAAGTACCCCCACCGTACACTAAAACTCTGGTCAGCCACACAATTAACCCTTTTGTCACCCCTGATGTTTAACCCCTTCTCAGCCAGTGTCATTAGTACAGTGACAGTGATATGTTTAGAAATGATCACTCTATTAGTATCACTGGTCCCCAAACTGTGTCAGTCAGTGTCTGACTGTCCACTGCAATATTATAGTTCCACTTTAAGTCACTGATCACCACCATTACTAGTAAAAATATTAAATAAAATAAATAAAAATATCCTGTAGTTTGTAGACGTTATAACTTTTGCACAAACCAATCAATATACGCTAATTGGGATGTTTTTTTTTTACAAAAAATGTGTAGCAGAATTAATATTGGCCCAAATTATTGGAGACATTTTTTTTTCAATTGTTCTATTGGATATTTTTTATAGCAGAAAGTAAAAAATATATTTTTTTTTTCAAAATTGTCTGTATTTTTTTTCTTGATATTGCAAAAAATTAAAACTGCATAGGGAAAAAAAGGACATACATTTTATTTGGGTATAGAGTTGCATGTCCGCAAAATTGTCAGTGGTGTATCACAAAAAATGGCTTGGTCATTAAGGGGGGTAAATCTTGCAGGCGTCAAGTGGTTAAGTGAAGACTAGTACCATTGATTATGACCAGCGGTGTAAGGAAGAGTGTTTCCACTGATCACCAGTGTAGGGGGACCATCTCTCTTTAACCACCAATGTGGTATGGCCTATGTACCACAATCTGTATATAAAATGATTTTTAGCAGGGGTTCCCCAAAACCCAGATATTATCTTAATGGTTCCTCCTTAGTAAAAAAGATAACAAAGGCTGCCATATACATAACAAAATTACAATTTTATTTTGGTATCATTTCTACTCAGCAGTGTTAATTTTGACGCCAAGTTTTGATTTAGTTTTTGTTTGTCTTTCAGCAGCTTAGTACTTATTCTTTTGTGGTAGTGCAGTGTTAATTTTGGTGTCAAATTTGTAATTTGTTTTAGTCATAGTCTTTTGGCTCAAATGCCATTTTAGTTTGAGTCATATTCTAACCATCTGAATTGTTTTCGTTTTAGTCGTATTTTAGTTGACTAAAATCTCCAGTACCAGTTTTAATTTAGTTGACAAAATTAACACTGCTGCTCAGTATAACCAGTCATCGTGATGCATAGTATGATTCAACAGTAGATTAAAAATGTGATACTTAACTAGGGTGGGTTTGCACTCTTTCTAGATATATTTCTTATTTAAGTAAACAAGTACACCTAAAAGACAAATGCAGCAATCTGGTTACTCTTTACTTTGTGGGCAGTTATTGCACTGCACACCTGTGGGTCTAGTAAATACATCACTTTCATGACAATACATGAACAGTTGCTTGACTACGCAACAAAAGCAGAATTTTTCTTTCTCAATATTTGGATTACTTGAAAGAAAAATCTTCATAGAGGTCAAATTAAAGATAAACTTCAGACCGGTATTAAAAAAACCATTTATTCCTGTTGTGTAACCATTAAAAATAATGTATTATTATGTTATGTAAATAATGTATTTTATCTTGCATCTAGTGTTCGTACCTGAATGTGTTTTTATATTATTGTTCTGTCTTCTCCATTAAAGCAGGCTGGGTGAAGAAGTTCAGTGTTCGGAGCCAATGAGGGCTTTACTGCTTTGCACAGTTCTGTTAGTGAACGGGCTTATCAGAGGGGAATAACAGGGATGAATTGTCAGTTTGCAGCTTCTCCTTTCTTGTTCAGCTACAGCAGCCTTTCTCAACCTTTTTACCCCAGGGGACCCCTGAAAATAACTTTCAGGTCTCGGGGAACCCTTGATAAAGCCTATTTATTGGGTGTCAATGGGAACAATGCCCCTTTGGTGTTCAGTGAGAAGAGTGCCCTTTTTTTTACAGTGGTGGTAAGAATGGCCCCCTTACAGAGAGCTATAAAGATCATTGGTGTCATACCACTGGCTCCTCCAAGTGGCATTGGCTCAGAACTATGTAGGCACCATCAAACAAGAAGTAAATCAGCCACAGCTCAAGGAACCCCTAGCCACCTCTGTAGGAACCCTGGTTGAGAATGGCTGAATTACAAGCTAGTGCAGGTCCTGGATCAGATTATTATGCTTAAAGAGGAAGTAAACCTGCAGCGAAAAAACGAAAAAACTAAATTCCGACCACAAAATCCGACGGATTTCTTCTGACGGATTTTGTCCGAAATTGGTGTTGCATACACACGGTAGGACAAAGTTGTCGGAAAATCCGATCGTTCATAACGTGATGACGTTCGTTCATTTTATGATGGGACTACGTTCAGGCTAGTAGCCAATAACTTTTTGTCTCGTAATTTGATCTGAGCATGTGTGGCACTTTGTCCGATCGGAATTCTCTACAAACGATCGGACAAAGTCCAATTGGATCGTGTTGTCAGAAAATTTTATATCCAGCTCTCAAACTTTGTTGGTCGGACATTCCGACTGAAAAAGTCCGACACACGGTCGGATTATCCGACAACGCGGTCCGATCGGACATTTTCTGTCGGAATGTCCGGCCGTGTGTACAGGGGCAAAGGCATAATTGGGTAGTATGCATAGCATACTAGCTAATTATATATCACTTACCTCAGATCGAAGCCCCCGCATCGGTCCACATCTCAACCTCCGACTGCCGACATGTTGTCCCGGAGTGACTTCCGGGTATCGCGGCTCTGGCGCTGTGATTAGCCGGAGGCGCGATGACGTCACTTCACGCATGCGTGCGGGAACGGCATAGGACAACTGAAGCAACGGCATATCGCGCCATTGCTTCAGTTGTCTTAAGTGTGCATGTGCCGCTTGACGTTGGCACATGCAAATACAGGGATATCTGGGGCACTATTCCTCCCAGTGACACCAATGATGGGGCACTATTCCTCCCATTCACATCAGTGATGGGGCACTATTCCTCCCATTGACACCAATGATTGGGTGCTAGTCCTCCCATTGAGATCAATGATGGGGCACTATTTCTCCCATTGACATGAATGATGGGGCACTATTTATCCCATTGACATTTATGATGGGGCATTATTTCTCCCATTGAGACCAATGAGGGCACACTAATCCTCCCATTGATTCCAACAATGGGGCACTGTTACTCCCACTAATAACAATCATGTGGAATTGTTTACTTCCTCTGATGCCAGGACATTTTCTACTTCCTCTGGCCACAGTCTAGCCCCCGAAAGATTGAAGGACAGTAAACTGACCCTTTGTTTAGAAAGTTTGAAGACCTCTGCCCTAGATAAATGAGAGTGCAGGACAAACCTGCTTGGGCTGCTTCTGGTGCCCCTGTCCTGTAAGTGGTTTACTGCTGCCAATACCAGTTGAGAATGTTCTACCTGCTGCGTTCATTCTGCAATCAGTCGTTAGCAGCTGGACCAGTCCTGGGAGGTTCCCATACACCGTGGCATCAGGTCCTATTGACTGAAATTCAAATCAGCTTTGTAATTTAGGCTGCAAGCCATTATCACGAGCCTTTGTACTGGGAGAAAAAAAGGTTCTCCAAGGGGGTTTTTTACTACATGAACAGAGGCTTTTGTATATTTACCGATGTTAAATAAACTGCTGTTAGAATTAACTGCAAGAATTTTAATTGCAAGGTTCCAAATTTAAAAGTTCAATTCAAAGCGTATTCCAAAATTAGGTGCAAAATGTCCTGCAGCAAGTAAATTTGTTTTGTATTTTTTCCCATCTGCACAGCTTAAATAATATTTCGCTTTTGAAAAGCAATACAACCACATAATTAAATCCCCATTATAGCTACACTTTGATGACTGGAGTGATTCTTCAGAAGCTACCCATTTCTCCAGCTGAAGACCTCTGGAGCACAGCTGCTGTGTGCCAGTATATTAGTGTGTTCTTACATCTTATGCGATGTGGAGAGCTTTTTCTGTGTACTTATGTTTCATCATCACAAAGTCATTTGCTGGGAGTGCTCTGTGTTCTTTCTAATGCATCATCATCCGTCTTTATTTTCCTTACAAGTGGCTGGATGGTATGGGGCCTGTTTCAGGGTTCGAGCTACGTTTTTTTAGATGGTATTCAATACTGTGGTCTGTCTTTACTGTATTGGCACAGTAAAGCCTTGTACACACACTGAGAATATCGGACAAATGATCGTCCATTTTAAAAAATTTTTTGCATACTAGTCTCATATCGAAAACCAATAGGTTACTAAAGTTACGAAAATTCTCGTACGACAAAATACAACTTCGAAAAGGATGTAATGTATTCTTTTAGTTTCTGAGCATGTGTGGTCTTGGTCTTTTTTTTTTGGACAAATACAGTACTGATCAAATGAAAATCGTTTGTTCTAGTATCGTATGAGAAAATTTTTTGTGTGTGTCCCTTTGTATAATTTTGCATGAACTGTTGTGATCAGCTCTCGAAATCTGAGCACTAAAAGTAAGATTATCGCACGATCGCTTCGAAAGCAGCATTTTTCATCTGATTTTTTTCATTGTGTGTACTAGGCATAAGCCAAGACAGTAGAAAACAAGAGCTAGCATACAAACTGCTAATAATATTAGAGAAAGAGTAAAGAGGGAAGCCATCTTTTGGGTTCTGACTGTACATCTAAATGTTAGGTGTATTTAATGAGAGACCTAAGGCAGCGTAAATCCAAATATAGCCATGATAACCAGGTCTGTTTGTTGAGTGTGGGAGAATAAAATCAGTAGAAGTATGTAAACCCATGGGGGACCTTATGTATAGAACGTAAATAAAAAATATGTTTTTAACATAAATCGTGTTTACAGTTTAAGCAACAATTTGGGAAAAAGGAAGCAAAATGTAGCGCTTTTAATATCCTTTAGATTCTCTTTCTATTTTCCTTGCACCATACACTTTGCTCAACATATTCAAGTGGTTGTTCTAAAGGCAAAAGGTTTTTTATCTTAATGTATTCTATGCATTAAGATATAAAAAAACCTTCAGCAGCGATGTTGCACCAGAGCCTGGGCTGTCCTGGACTCTCCCTCCTCATTGGCTGAGAAAGCAGTGGGCACCATTGGCTCCAGCTGCTGTCAATCAAAGTCAGTAT
This sequence comes from Lithobates pipiens, assembly GCF_037356315.1. NCBI lineage: Eukaryota > Metazoa > Chordata > Amphibia > Anura > Ranidae > Lithobates > Lithobates pipiens. The sequence goes on from NW_027507718.1 coordinate 14,806,661, forward strand.
GCCAATGAGGAGAGAGAGGGGACTGGGCCAAGCCACGGCTCCTTGTCTGAATGGACACACAGAGCAGCGGATTGGCTCAGGTGCCCCCATAGCAAGCTGCTTGCTGTGGGAGCACTCAGCAGGTGGGAGGGGTCAGGAGCTCCGGAGGGGGACCCAGAAGAAGAGGATCAGGGCTGACCTTCAGCTAAATCAGTAGTTCCAGATTGGAATAAATTAAAGTGTAGGTTATCCTAAATACTGTATTTATTTTATTCTATTTGTGCGTTCACATATGTATATTTTGTAAATCACAGTCTGTATTGATTTCATGTGCTTCTTGAATCGGAAATACCTGGTTGATCCTGCCAGTCACCTTTATTCCTTGTTCTAAACTGACCACACAAAGCACAGAAGTCGATCTATGTTAGTGTAGACAGTTTTCATCCTTTGGCTGGTCATTCAGCAGTACAGGACACAGCATTCCTGTATTGGATAGTTTGTTCAGCCTCCACACCCCCCCGCCAATCACAACCTGTCTCTGGCACACACTTCCTCCCAATCATAGCCTACCTCTTGAACACATCCCTTGTTCAAGCACAGCCTACATTTTCTAAAACTAAGCAAAAGCAATTATGTTGTCATAGTTATACCTGTATTAGAAAGTGTCAATAACATTGTATGTTCGCAACTACTTTAATGGGAAACCAGTCATGAGAGCGACTTGAAGGCCAGTGGCCGCCACTTTTGACCCCCGTGATACAAACCCTCTTACTTCCTTACTTCCTGACCCAGAAAAAGGAGAAAGATCAGGAGTTATGATTTTTCTCTTACATTTCCAATCTGCATACTTGTTTAAGCCCTGATGCTGCGTACACAAGATCAGAAATTCTGCCAGCAAAAGACAGATGAGAGCTTTTGGCAAAAGATTGTGAGCAGGTTCTCAATTTTTCAGTCGGAAAAAGCTTTGATCGGAAATTCCAATCGTCTGTAGCAATTCCGAAATGCAAAATTCTTACGCATGCTCGGAAACAATTCGACGCATGCTCGGAAGCATTGAACTTAATTTTCTTGGCTTGTTGTAGTGTTGTACGTCACCGCATTCTTGATGTTCAAAATTTCAGCAAACTTTTGTGTGACCGCGTGTATTTAAGCCAAGCTTGAGCGGAATTCCGTTGGAAAAACCATCCAAGATTTTTCTGCCGGAAAATCCGCTCGTATGTACGAGGCATATGTCTTAATTTTTCCCTAATGGCTGACTTACTGTAAATAGTCTAACAAAACCCTAAATGAGCAAAGTAAAGCAGTGTATAAAGTGAAGATGTGAAAATGCATGCAATTTGTCTGGAATTCCCCCTGATAAATGAGTGTACTTCCTGGTTTGTGAGTGTGCCTAGGCACTTCTGTACGTACACACTCATAGCTGTTTATCTGTAGTATATGTAGTGTGGGATCTAAGACATTACTGGCTCTGACTGCTAGTCTCCCAAGATTGAAGTGAGGTTTGGCACCGTTACTGCTGTGCTGCTCAGTGTTCTCCTTTTAGGGGACTGACACAAGGAAGCAAAGTCCTGCTTCTAAGGTGACCAACTCCACACAGAGACACAGTGCAGAACAAGGCATAGTAAGTAAGTAAGGCCACATTAACATGGGGGAACTTAAAGTGTTACTAAACCCAGGACCCTGAATTCACTATATCTGGTCTTCCACAGGACACAGAACATGGAAATGCAATTCTTTTAGTAAATATAAACTGCTAAATAACTTTTCTCATCAGCAATATATAGCAGTGTCTGGTAAAATTTGTGGGAGGGGTTTCCACTCTCCTCTGACTGTCCTATAGGGCTGCAGGACCCCTAACCTTCTGTCTGGTAATGCTGATTGGCCCTGTGCTGATCACATGCATCCTCCCAAGAAAAAACAACAACTCTCTAACATTACACACCAAAGTGAGCATGTGCAGAGTGACTCCAAAGGCTCTGTCTTATCAGGAGATGGATTGGGGATAGGATCAAACAGCCTTTTTACACAATGCGGAGGATTAACCCCTTAGGTTCCGCAGTGAGTATAACAAGCATGTTTTATGGCAGATAGACTGATTTTACTGTTGTGATTTTAGTAAGACTTTAAGTTTACACCTATACGAGGGCCGTGTTTACCCGCATAGGGATGCACAGGTGTTCCATGCATTCTTGTGCAGTCCTATTTATGTCAGTTGCGATGCAGTGGTTGCAGGGACACACCTGCTGCTCCCAATTTGACATCCATGGGGGCGCGGATCCTGCACCTGCATGCACCAAGACCCACATGACTGTCAAATTGGGAGCAGTGGCTCCTGCACTGAACACTTGTGCATCCCTGTGTGGGCAGACATGGCCCCTTGTAAAGGTGTAAACTTAAAGTGTTACTAAACCCACAACAGTAAAATCTGTCCGTAAATGCAGAATAGCATGCTTGTTATACTCACTGTGGAACTTAAGTGATTAATACTCTGCATTGTGTTAAAAGGCTCTTTGATCTTGTATGCACAGATCCTCCCCCTCCTGCATGGACTCTCCAGGCAAGGCCAGATAAGACAGTCAGAGTGGTCCCTCTGCACATGCTCAGTTTGGTCTCTATTGCTGGAGAGAATATTTCCTTGTTGAGCTGAGCTTTTCAAGGCCACGTGATATTGACATCACACATGTGGCCGTGTTTACAGATCCTAAATGACAGCCCAGTCCCTCCCTCCTCCTCCATGCCCAGTGACTAAAAAAGAACACAGTGTGTGGGATGTCACATCTTGATTGATGGATGATCCGCCTCTCATAACAGCGTGAGGTCACAGGCTATAGTGGAAATCTCCTCCTACCTGAACACTCAGCACTCAAGCAGACCCTACAGTTTATCATGTGCCCGTGGTATACAGATCAGCCAAAAGGATATATAGTGGCAGTATTTTAATGTAAAAAGTCGATGAGGGAGAGGAAGAAGAGGAAGAGCGGGTAAACTATTTTCTTATTACTGCGTTTATTAACACTTTAAGTACTCCTCTGTGAACCAGGCCTAATGGTGAAAGATCAGCTGCAGGGAGACCACTGATAATACTTGTGACTATTACTTTGCCCACTGCCTGCCTTTTTTTTGGCTTTGGCTACCTAATTCATTTTTTTTTAAAGCATACATACCTCTGTAAGAAGTAGTCTTAATAGTAGTAGTAGTAGTAGTCGCAGTCAGACAAAACTAGTTCTATTCATTTTGCATTTAATTATAATTTTATTTTCTAGAAAAGGGGTTGCAAATGAAGAAGGAAACCTAAAGAAAAGGGACCCTCTGTTTTCCATCTGCTCCATGCTTGTATCTGTATCCGCTTCAGGGTGTGTACAGACAGCCCTATAGAGGTGGATGCAGACATACATAGTTACATAGTAGGTGAGGTTGAAAAAAGACACAAGTCCATCAAGTCCAAGCTGTGTGTATGTGCTTTTATGTCAATATTACATTGTAAATCACTGTATGTTGTGGTCGTTCAGGTGCCTATCTAATAGTTTTTTTTAAATTATCTATGCTCCCTGACGAAACTACAGAAGAGAATTCTTCATCCTTACTGCTTATACAGTAAAGAACCCTCGATGCAGTTTAAGGGTAAACCACTTTTCTTTTAGTTTTAGTGAATGGCTGCGTGAAATTGTCTTTCGAAAAGCAGGCAAGCAATAGGGAAACGTTATATTACTATTGTGGGTTGACTAGTACGGTATTTGTACATTAAAATCATATGCCCTCTCAAGTGTCTCTTCTCTAGAGAGAATAAGTTCAGTGATTGTATGCTTTGTTTGTATCCGTGCACTCGCTTCTGCCCCCATGTCAAATTTTGACATGCAGTTACATGTGGCTATGTCTGTGCAGCCGCTGCATCTGCATCCACCTCTATAGGCTGCCAGCTTGCTGTCTGGGGCAGAGGCAGGCGCAAAACCAAAGGGAGCCTGCACGCCGGATGGGTGTTATAATGAACCCTTACTAGCAGTTTCAACATTTACAAGTTGCATTGCTCCCAAGTTTATTTGGTACACGCCTGAGCTTCGGTGACATTATTTCTGCAGGATTTTCCTAGCTGACCACATGCATGCACCACAGCTACACAGAAGCTGATTGTATCACTGGGCGTTGTCTTGACTTGTCATGTCCACTTCACTTGCTGTAGGATTTTCCTATCATGACGTGTTGTAGATTTTGTTCCAGTTTCAGTTTGTCCAACTAGCGCTGGAGTTTAACAGTGTTGGTTCATAATACAGACACACTAGTCATTTTATCTCTTAATATGTCCAAAGATGGAGGGTTGTGTTCACTAGATATGTATCCTGCATTCACGTCTGAGCAGATCATATTCCCAGTGATTTTGAATTTTTTTCAGATGTTTTTCAAGCATTTGTTTTATGTGTGTATTAAGCTTCAGATATTTTTCCCTGGACTCGGGAATGGGAGCATACCAGTTCTATAGGAGGAGAGGGGTTCATCCTGTGTAAAAATGCATGCAAAAACATGCATATTACACATTTGCAGGCTCTCCCTTTAAATTCTTTGAGCCAAAAACACAGGAAAACGCTAAAAATAGCTCATGTACATTTTTGAGGGCATGGCATAGAGCATTGGGTGACTAAATGCACAAGTGTGAACAGGAACAATTAGAAACAATGAAATTCTGCACACTGAGCACATAAGTGAAACATACGTGAAACAAGGAGAAAAATGCTCTAGTGTGAATGGGCGCTCAATATTAACCCCCCCCTTTCTTTAGCTATGTAGACCCCATCTACAATTCTACAATAGAGATGTACCCATACCCAACCCTGATGATTTTACACATATAACATGCTCTAGGTATTTTTCCAAAAGCTGTACCATTGCGTAAATATCAATAGTGAATTGGAAATGGTGGGGTGGAGTGGTACAGATTTCTTCCCTTTCTATGGCAAAATTGGCAAAATGTTTTTGTTTTGCCTAGCTCAGAGCCAAATTTTATCTTTTTTTTTTTCAACCTTATTAACTGTTGATGTTGATGGGGCCAATAAGCCCTTTATCCATAATCAAAGACAAACAAAGATTTAACAAAGCCCCTTGATAACTATGAGCAACAAGCAAGTTGGCAAATAATAACAGACTGACTCCTAAACTTGACAGATGTTCAGGAATGTCATTAAAGCAAGACTGCAGGCAAAACTTTTTTTTTTTTCATTTTGGATAAAGTAAGGGATGGTTATATAACCCCTGTAAGGTTTATTTTTGTCCCAATGGGAGATGTATCTTTGTTTCCTGTTTCATAGCCAAAACAGGAAGTGAGAGGAAATCCGTGCAAATTAAGTGAATCTCTTAGGGACCCCAAGGTTACCAGAACTATTGTCCCCATTGGAAGATTTCCCTTCTATTACTTTTTTGGTGACAACCCAAAATGTGGGATTTTCTTTTACTTTCAATGATAATAGTAAATAGTAAAAAGGACAAATAGGGGGGAATAGAGATTCACATCTCTAACAGGTGCCCCTGTTAGGGCGAATCTCCCTAACAGTGGCACTGACAGCAATAAATACCTGACAGGTGTTCTAATCTCTCTCCACTCTATCCAAAACAAAAAAAAAAAATGTTTTCCTTTAGTTATAACATATTGTGGCAGATAGTGGAATCGCTGTGACATCTGTGTAGAATCATTTTGTCTGGGTGCTCATTCTGAAAACTCATGTCTCTATGACTTCTTTCTGCTTTTATGTCTATTTATTGCACCTAAATTTGTCGCAATAGTAATTATTTAGGTTATGAAAATTCTCGTACGACAGAAAAAAAATAAATCGGAAGTAATAGCATGTATTGCAATGTATTTGTATTGTATTTTTGGATCACAACTGTACTGACTAAAGGAAAATTGTACGATCTGGTATCGTACAAGGAAAATTTTCGTGCTTGTCTGGTCGAATAATATTGGATGAATTGTTGTGATTAGCTCTCAAAAACCCTGCGCCCTCATGTTGATGGGCCTCTTCCCGATAACCCTGGAGGGTGATTGTTGGGGTCAGCGGGCTGGGGCTTATCAGAATCTAGGGGCCGCGTTTAACAAGGAGGCCCCTAGATCCCACCCCCCCCCCATGTGAATGGGTATCGGGTACATACTACTCCTACCCATTCACCAAAAAGGCAGTGAAATATAAAAAAAAAAAAACAAGTGCCGGCTTTTGACAACTCCTTTATTAATAGCTCTGTCTTTTCCCACTGACATCCTCTATGCCGCCTTCTCTTCCTGCCACATCTTCTCCTGTCATCTCCTCCCACCCCCTTCTCTCCCGCTGCCGGTTACCTGCTAAAAAAATTAAAAAGCCGCTCTTCTTCTGTTGCCGTCTTCCTCCATTATGTTGTTGTCCGCTATCTGGCATCTGTTATATAGCCATGGGGCATGGCCATCAGATGACTTCACCTGGAGAACCCACCCCCTGAGATGTCACAAGGGTGGGCTCTCCGGTTGACATCATCGGATAGCCATGCCCCATGACTATATCACAAATACCAGACAGCGGCAACAACACAACGGAGGAAAACAGCACCAAAAAGGCAGTGAAATGTAGAAAAAACAAGAGCCGGTTTTTGACAATTCCTTTATTAATAGCTGTCTTCTCCCAGTTCTGTCCTCTCCGTCGCTGTTTTTTCCTGCTGTCTCTCCCAATGCCTTCTCTCTTGCCACCATCTTCTTCTTCCACCACTGTCTTCTAATCCCGCCACCATCTTCTCCTCCTGCCGCCATCTTCTCCAATGCCTTCTCTCTCGTTGCCATCTTTTTCCTTGCCACCGGTTACCCGCTAAAAAAAATGAAAATGCTAGTGTTCTTCTGTTGCCATCTTCCTCTGTTGTCTTGTCATTGTTTTCTGGCATCTGTTTTATATATTCGTGGCTATCCGATAATGTCACCCGGAGAGCCCGCCCTTGTGACATCACAGGGGGCCGGCTCTACAGGTGACATCATCTGATGGCCATGCCCCATGGCTATATAACAGATGTCAGAAAGTGGACAATGGCACAACGGAGGAAGACAGCAACAGAACAGCAGCTTTTTTTAGCGGGTAACCAACGGCAGGAGAGAAGGCCCCGGGAGAGGCGGCGGGAAGAAACAACAGCGGAGAGGACAGCCCCAGGAGAAGACAGAGCTGTTAATGAAGAAATTGTCAAAAAACAGCTCATGGTTTTTGTTTTTTTTTACATTTCAGTGCCTTTTTGGTGCATGGGTGGGTGTAGTATGTACCCGATACCCATTCACATGGGTGGAGGGAGTGGGGCGAGATCTAGAGTCAATTGCTCGTCCCCTCCCTTTCCCAACCTGCCAGGCTGCATGCTTGGATAAGGGTCTGGTATGGATTTTTGGGGGGACCCCACGCCATTTTTTAAAGACCCCACGTGTTTTTTTTTGTCGGCAATTTACTTTTTTGTTTTACATTTAGCTGTCAGTGAGGAACCCCCGCTGGCAGCTGATGACTCATCGGTTGTTAAGAACGCATCGGCCGACTTCCCAGCTCCCACCTTAGCAACCAGCTAAATATAGTATGTTTAATAAGGAAAAGAAAAAAAAGAGTTTAAAAACGGATGTCAACGGATCGGATGTAAACTTTGAAAAACTCACTGCAAAGCTACTGCCGTTTTTATAACGTTATTATAACGTCCCGTGTGCATGATTCCTTACAGTGATGTATTAACACTGTCAGGGAAGGGATTAACACTAGGGGCGATCAAAGGGTTAATACTGTTCCTAGGGGGTACTTGCTAACTGTGTGGGGGATGGACTCACTGAATGAACACAGCAAGATCACTGTGTTCTTCACTATCAGAAAGGCAATCTGCCTTGATTGCAAAGGCAGATTACCATTCTGTCTCTCTGTGGCTCAATCGCGGATGGCTGGGGGACATTGTGTCCGCCGGACCCGCAGATTGGCTCCTCCTCTGGCCAATCGGAATGCATGTGCCTCCGGCTGGTTGACAGGTGGTTAAAGTGTATGTTACCCTAAAAAAATAAAGATCTATACATTCATTAGGCTTATCACAATTATAGTCTACAGTTTTTATTGGCTAATTTTATGATTGATACCTGGTGATCTTGCTAGTTTTTCTTTTTTTTTGTGTGTGTTTAAACTGACCATGTTAGGCACGGAAGCAGATGCACCCTGACATGGTCAGTTTGCATCTCTTCTCTTGATTTAGGAGCTACAGAATGCTGTGTGTATGCACAACATACCTGCAGTCCTGTAGTTAAATTCAGCTACCATGCCCCCATCCCGCCCACCACAGGTTGATTGACAGCTGCAGGAGCTACAATATCTACTGAACTGATTACAGTTTTCTATGGCGCTTCGGGTTAGACATTGGCATATTTTTGAAGGCTCTGCCCCCAGCCCTCCAAGCTGTGGGAAAGAGGGGTATGAACTGTCACATGACTGCAGCAACAAAACAAAAAAACTTGAACAAATGTATCAATTTTTTTTCTTTTTAAATGAACGTGAGACTTTTTGATATCATTAGTGCCCTATTTTCATAGTATGTTTTCCTTATACTTTGCTTTTACATTTGTTTTACCAGCCTTGGTATGCTTTTGGAAAAACAGTTAAATATGAAATATTAGCTATGTTAATATTAGTTTGAAAAATCCTTATATAGCTCTTGCCGTAAGTAAATTTATATTACATTAGCCCCTTTATTTGAACAACTATTTGAAAAACACAGTAAGAAACTATTTCAGGAAATAGATTACTGGGTCATTAAGCAGTGAATGTGTATGGATTACTTTTGTAGAATAAGGATATAATTTAGTGTCCCTTTAATTAAGGGGAGCTTTAGTGTTAAGAATACATTTTAGGAGTTAGGTTTATCTTCAGGGCTCAGGTGAGGGTAGGGTTATGTTTAAGTTTAATGTGAAAGTGGACTTAATTTTTAGTTTTAATTTAAGATACATTTGTAAAAAAAAATCTTTATTTTATACTTATCCACTCTTAAAATAACGTACTGACTTCCTGCTACTGCATATAAAGACGTTTTATTCTGGAATGAAGTGTGAATTAGAATATATTTACTGTGTGCCTTGGGCGCCATCTACTGTAATAGTATGGAAGCAACAAATACAACCGGCACTTGGCAGGTTAAGTGTATAATACATGTGAACAAACCTAAACATAATGTAGGCATAAAAAAAGGAAATCGTGGTAAAAATGTTGTGTAACGTTTTGTTTTTTTGGTACAAAATGTAGATCTCCAGAAATTGCCTAGGGCTTCTTCATAACAGATAAGATAGGACATAATCGAGGTAGTAGGAGTGATCCATATGTAAAAGGATACTAATAAATGGCATCACTAGCACTTACCTAAGAATTTCAAACAAAATAGGACTCCTACTGCTTGACCACAAGTGGGAACAAAGTCATGCAGTAAGTTTTGTAATTGCTTTTACTTTATAAATTAAAGGGTCAGTACACCCAAGAGCAAGGTTTCCATAAGATATGTTATTGTCCACCCTTGTATATTTTAGCAACTTTTCTTGTTTTCTTCATAAAACTCCAATTCCAAAAAAATTGACTTTTTTCGGCAACCACGGGGCTGTGTCCCCTGGACTGAAGAGGAGATGGACCTTCTGGCTGGTTATCAATGCTCCGTTCAAATGCCTGCATCTCTGATGGTATGGGAGTGCATTAGTGTGTATGGAATGGGCAGCTTGCACATCTGGAAAGGCACCCTTAGTGCTGACACATATATATCCAGGATTTAGAGCAGGATATGCTCCCATTCAGATGGAGGCCTTGCATATTTCAATAGGACAATGCTAAACCGTATGCTACATCTATGTCAACAGCATGACTTTGTAGTAGATCAGTGCTTAACGGGCCTGCTTGCAGTCCAGACCTTTCACCAACTGAAAATATTTGGCACATTTTAAAGTTAAAAATACTACAGAAGACTCAGGACTGTTGAGCAGTTGGAATCCTATATCAGACAAGAATGGGAAAGCATTCCTTTCCCAAAACTCCAGCAATTGTTCTCAGTTCCCAGATGTGTACAGATTGTTGTTAAAAGAATAGGGTTGCTACACCATGGTAAACATGGCCCTTTCCCAACTTTTTTTCAGATATGTTGCTGGCATAAATTTCAAAATGACCCTATTCTTTTTTTTTCTCAAAGTGGGTAATTTTCTCACTTTAAACATTCGATATGTATTCTATTTTCTATTGTGAATAAAATATGGGTTTATGTGATCTGGAAATCATTGCATTCTGTTATGAAGATTTTATACAATATAAATTATACAAATTTTTAGAAATTGGGGCTGTGAAAAGATTTGTAATAATCTGACATAGAGAGTGAGAGCCTCTCTTAATGGCCACAGCAGGTGTACAGAACCAAAGCACATGCACAGATATCTCCATGAGAATCAGGCCTCATTCACACGGCTTTTGACCCTTCCTACTCCATCCAGACCATACACTGTACTGATAGACTGCCTGCCTGCCTGCTACAACTGATAAATCAGTGCTATATGATTCTTTGAAATGGTCACTTCCTGAGTGAATTTTTCTTAATTGTGTAACTTTAATAAGTTTACCGACAAATCAAATTTGCTAAAAGCTTATATTCTTTTATTAATGAACTACTGCAGGTTAAGGTTTCCTGACACATCCTATGCTTATTGAAAAAGAAAATGACAGGAAAAAGTGTTCTAGCCTAATATAGAGATTGCATGTTCAAAATAATACTACTACTAATAATATAGAGGATTTAGTAATTTTGGAGAGAGACAGCTGTCTTCTGTCCTCAGAAAAATCTTTGAAATTGCAGGCAGCAGAACATTGACCTGGCGCTTGGTGACATTGATGTTGATCTCCTCTAACCTGAAGTGATCCCCACACATACCAGTAATCAGATCCTGGGATACAAAGTTTTTGTCACTAATAAATTATTTGCATCTCTCAGAAGGCCATGGAGTTAATTTACTAAAACTGGAGATTGCAAAGTCTAGTGCAGGGCTATGCATGGTAGCCAATCGGCTTCTAACTTCAAAAAGGCTTTGACAAATAAAACAAAAAAACATGAAAACTGGTTGGTTTCTATGCAGTGCTGCACCCGATTTTGCACTCTCCAGTTTTAGTAGATCAACCTCCGCGTGTCATGTATACGTTTTTGACCCCTAATGATGCGCTAGAGCGTGAAATGCGTTGGGTGGAGTTAGAGTACTGACATCATGCTGCTGCATGGGCTGCATGAGGCGGCCATACTTGTAAGTCCTGGTGACTGTTACTTTTGCTTTTACTTGTTATGTTGCATTTTCACAATAAATACTACACTATAAAAGCTTCACTTGGCTCCGGTTGGTGAGCATTGCTTGCTTACCTGCTGGTTCTGGGACTGATAACCTGGTTAGTGCCATTATTAGTGGGAAATCTTCTTAAAAGGAGCGCTTCCAAGGGAGATATGCCATAGCTTAGATGATTTTAGATGATATTTATTTGATATTTTTAATAACAGAAAGTAAGAGGTTTTTTTTTTATTTTTTTTATGTATATAGTAAAATATAAAAATTCAGAAGCTAATAAACATCAAAATAAAGCTTTCTCTTAAAAACAAAAAACAACAAAAAAACAAAAACAAGAAAACAATAATATAAAAGTAATTTGGGTACAGTGTTTCATAATTATCAGTCGGGCTATCACTACACTGAAAACTAAAAATGGCCTAGTAATGAAGCGGTATTGCAAACTGGTTCTCAAGTGGTTAAAGAATAAATTGCGTAACAAGGTTATATCTCTCTGAAAACATAAAATGGACCAGGGTAGGCAGCTAGAGACTAGTCCTAGTTGTATGAATGAGAGACAATGACAGAGGAGAAACAACCAAGTTCATTACAGATTACAGAAGAGATATAAGAAATATGAAAACTATAAATAGAAATTACAGAGCCCTTTCCAACTATATCAAGTGCTTATGGATTGATGAAATGGGAATCCAATATATATTTTTTTCGACTTTTGGGAAATGGGAAAGCTACTTTTTTTTTAGCCTGACGATGAAACTCTTCCGGGGTTTACATTATCATACATAATCTAGCAGCACCCTCAAATGTTATCAAACTTTTCCCAATAGACCCTACATGATGCAATAGAATCAGGAATACCTGGGGGTTGTAGGGCCTAAATGGAGAGGGTGGGTGGACTTTAGACCACAGTCGGGAGGAAGACTGGAAAAAGTATCCACGTTTTAAAGAGTAGGATCTGTTTCATACCTCTTTTTTTCGTAATGAAATCTGGTAATTATATATGCATTGTGGGGTACACAGAATCCCTCAGGACTTTTAATTTTTTTCTCATGCTTATTTTAGGAATACTACCTATGTTTTTGATTGTTATGTTTTTTCAAAATTTCAATAAAAAGCATTTAAACACAGAATCAGGAATACCATGTTAGGACTCATGCACAGTGCAGCTCCAAGGAGCTCAAAGAAGCGGCTCTTACAGGCTTTTGAGATTTTTTCTGCCTGGACACTCTCCATCCATGTTTGCCAATGTGTCCATGCACACTGTAGCTTTTTCAGGTGTTTTCAGGCAAATGCTCCTACAGGCAGAGCTCAAAGAAGCTCAAAGAATCTCGAAAACGTGCAAAAACGTCTGTTCCAGCATTTTGTTTTGTTTACACAGTGGTTAGGAAAATACTATCAAGGAAGGTTTGTGGGGAAAAAATGCTTATGCTCAAAGAAGTTCAAAGAGGCTTGAAGAAGCTTAATAAAAATGTGCACAGGAGCACAAAAAAGCACAAACTTCTTCATGCTGAAATAAAAGCTAAAATGCTTGTAAAGGCAGCTTTTTTTTTTGAGCTGCAGTGCGCATGAGCCCTTGGTGAACTGATGTTTTTAAAGAGTACTCACGACCCCTGATATTTTCCATTTAAGCAAAAATCAATTTTAACCATTTGTTTTTATTATGTTCATACTCTATTTGCCTGTACCTTTTACTTGCATGGCACGTGCATCATTAAGCAACACTAAACCCTTGTTTTAAAAAAGTTCTATTCATATATGTATTATTGACCTGTATTGCTCGGTCTCCTCCAAACTCCTTTTCTTTTTTGCTGCTGTGACCTGACTTTTTGTTAGAGGGTGGCTAAGTTCATTCTCCTTGGTCCCACTCTATGTAAGAAAGTAGCCACCCTCTCCCTTTGAAAAAGTCACGCAACGCGTCAGAGAGGAGCCAGGTGTCATTGTCATCACTTCCGGAAAGGAACATCATCCGGTGGCACCACTTCCGGGTTGCTTGCGTTCCATGCCTCATTGTAAGGCAATAGCAGGCGCAGATTGGTTGGATGTCGCTCTCTATTGGCGGTCCTTGGGCGTCCTCCCTTCCGGGAGCAAGACGCCCTGTTACCTAGCACCTTTTGATTGGATGAAACGATTAAGGGTGTCTATGGAAAAATAATATAGTTTGTTCTGATTGGAGGATCACTTTACCCTTGAATTAGTAGCGCAGATTTTCGCAGGCTTTTGCGGCAGCGGGACTCAGGCTGTTTTCTTGGGTACTATTGGCTATTTGTGTAAGGTGGGACACAGCTGATTATGCGATTTCCCTCTTCTTATTGGTCATTATGTCCACCAATTATTGATAGAGGGTTGTGATTGGTGTATATTGTTAAGATTTATGCATTTAAATTCGAGCAATATGGGGGAGCTGTTTGATGCCCCCGTAGAAGTCTGCCTTGGACGAAACGCATATGGCCTGGTTTCTCCACTCCCCATATTGCTTTTTATGACATGTGATCACTGTTTTATTTTATTTTTTGCTTTGTCATTTACTTGCCGGTATTTCATGAAAATAAAAAGCCAATTTGTTCTTTTGACCTACACCATTGGGAGCTCGTGTCCTTTGTTTTTCATAACACCTGCTCTAAGAGTGTATTGGCCACCTTGGGTGACATATTGGTGCTGGACCTCCCCTCTGTCCTGGATTTGGCTGTGTAAGGGTCTCCAGAGGACGTTGTGGACCGATCGATGTGGATGGAGGATTTTCGGTGACCTGCTACCCTGTTCCTGTGTGGTTGTTTCTTTCCATGCGTTGGACCTGCATGTCACTGACATGCAGGTCCAACAGCTCTGGTAAGAGTATCCATTTTTATCTACCCTCGTTGATGCCATTATCTTCAGAGGTTCATTCTGTTGCTGGCTTGTCTTGTCCATGGATGGTTTTGATTTGTGACGGATTCACTATCTATCTGGATGGACATTTTGTGGACTTATACACGTTACCAATTGATTTGTTTATATATTCTTTTGTTGTATATATGTTTTCAGCACATATTATTTAGATATTAGCGCTACATTTCTACTCTTCCTTCTTATGAATATTTGTCACATTTGTATGTAGCTATTTTTTACAGAACAGCGCAGTATATTTTCTACGTTTTTCACATATGTATACATAGGATGGGCTGACGGGCTGAACTTGAGTGGAGGAGAAATCTGCAGCCAGCGTATATGTTGTGACATATGGCCTGTAGTGGCCGCTATTTGAGGTGAGAGGCTGGGGGAAACAAGGGGCACGCTCCGGAGCACATTGAACACTGAGCATCGATGGACTGACACTGTTTGAAGTGAATTGCACCTATTTTGGCATGGTCAATTTGAACTTTATATGAAAGATCATTTATTATTGTGGGAAATTAATTTGGTCACATGATTATATTATCAGTGTAATACACGTATGCACGGATGCACTTTTGAAATTATATACTAGCATTTTACACTTTATTCAGCTGTTTTACACAATATTGTGATATATGAGTTGCACTTTTTTGTGGATTTGCACTGTTTTAGTTGATTTTGCACATTACCACGGTAATACGTTTGCACATTTATCACTGATTGCACTTTATTAGTGATGTGAATTAATTTATGTGATAATAGATGGTAAATATAAAAACATTTTTTTATATACACTTATCATTTAATAGGAAGTAAGGTAGCGCCACATAATATTTATTATTTAAGCCACCCTCTCCTGCTTTCTCCTGATATGGACTGTGGACAGTGGGATTTGTGGTGTGCATAGAATAGTGCACACGACTGCAACTAGTGCTCAAAACAAATGGTAGTGAGTGGGAAAAGGAGAAAATCTGGAACTCATAGATGATGTTATAAGGAGCCACAAAAACACGGAAACAATCTCATGAAAAATTGATTACAGTGCTATTAAGTAGTGAATGTGTATGGATTATTTTGGGAGAATAAGGATATTTTTAGTGTCCCTTTAAGATAAGAATTAGTCTTTACCGATTCATTTTCCATCTTTTCTGCAGGTGAAAGTCGCCAATGGTAAAAACACATACACACCAGTCTTTGTACTGCAGTAATCATTTTCTTTTCATCAGAAGCCTTGTGTTTCTTTCATCCATATATGTTTTCTCAGTGTTGACATCGAGCAGAACATGACAATTACAATATTTCGATGATGTGTTTATTATTCCAGGAGAAGAGAAAAGCAGAGGAAGCCCTCAACGACTTAAAGCGACAACATGAATCAGAAGTTGCTGAGCTCCAGGTGACAATCAAGAAACTAAAAAAGGTAATCAAAAATCTTTTACTGTCATAAACCTTCTTTTTAAAGAGTCCCTGATCAGATTACATAAAATTGATAATTTGTTATCAGTATTTCTAAAAAAGACTAATTCGAAATTCATAAATGTATAAAATTGTATAAAATTCATAAAAAATCATAACTGATCTATCTGAATTTTTCCTTCGACATAACGGTTCTGCCTATGTGTGAACCTGCTATAAGAAATTTTATAAAAGTTATGTGCCAGTACATATTGCTAAATTTAACCCCTTCATGGCGATTGTACGCAAATATGTGGCCCGACTAGACTGGCCTTTTTTCCATGGGGCCGCATATTTGCGTATCTCCCTTTGCGCTGTCTCATTGGCAGCCCCAGGCTCCGTACTAATTATCGGATCCCGGTACTCCTGATTCCAGGTCACCTGTTCACTATGATAGCCTCTGATTGGCTGTCACAGTGATCAGACACTGTTAAACCCACCCCGTGTTTTAGAGATACTTCCTATATCTCTCTCACCTTGCAGAGAAAAAAAAGTGTGTGTAAAATAAATAAATAATAAAAAAATAAAAAAAATACCTAGATCAAGCTTTGGTATAGGTCAGTGCCAGGGTTAGTGTTTGGGTCAGGGTCAGTATTTATTATTTTTTTTTGGACAATATATTTTTTTTTTAATTAGTGTCAGCGTGTTTAGGGAGGATAAAAAAAAATCAAAGTACGCACTATTGTTTTTGGGCTGTACTACGGGTACAAATGACAAACAACATACACATATGCTTCTAACATCAGGAACAGAAGAGTTTCAATTGAGTTGTTCTTTGGTGGAAATTTATGGTAGTAGCAAGAAATATACCGCTAAGTTAAAAAAAAAAAAAGTTTTTACTATTTTGGGCATTTTTCCTTTCATAAAGAAAAGAAATCAGGAGATAGCCATTACCATTTACCAGCAAATGAAAGTCCAATTTCATGAAAGAATATAGTAATATTCCACCTGGTATAATCCACCTGTATACACAAAGTAGTTGTAATGATATGTTTGGGTTTACTTACACATGTCAAAGTTGCAAAATTGTGCTTAGGCATTAGGATTTGTTTTTACATTTAGGCATGAAGGGGTTAATGTTATTACTTTTTAATAAGGGATGTGATATTTTTTATTACATTTAATAAGTGATTAATACCTTTTTTTTAATTTTGCCATTCTATTTTCCTAGCTGGAAGAACAATCCAAAAGCATAAACTTAAAAGAAGATGTGGCTGCTTTAAAAAAGCGATTGCATGAGTTGACTTTGGTAAGGGACATGATTCATTCATTTTTTTCAGATACTTTACATAGGGCACATCTATTCCACAATATTTTACAGAGGACTTGTTATGTAATGCACCTACCAAAGTTATGCTGGCAATCTATCTGGAATGCAGAGTAAATTGTCCTTTGGTTTCCCATAACCTCTGGTGTTTTGTGGTAGGATCTCATCACCTGTGATTTTGATTCTGCTGCCCCAAACAAGCATCATATAAAAAAATAGTCACCACCAAAATGTGTACAGAAGACAATGGGGTTGATTTACTAATATTGGCTGAATTGGATGGAGAGTACAAAATCTGGTGCAGTTGTGCATGGTGGCCAATCAGCTTCTAACTTCAACTTCATTTCAATTAGGCTTTGACAAAAAAAAAAAAATATAAGCTAATTGGTTTCTATGCAAAGCTGCACCAGATTTTGCACTCTCCAGTTTTAGTAAATCAACCCCAAATTTTCTTCAAAGATCCACACAGGCACACATAATAAGACCAAACTTGGTTGTAATATAATACCTCCCACCTTTTGAGATGGGATACTACTGGCAAAAGTATGTAAGCATAGGACACACCCCCTGCTACATTCTCTTTAAAGGAGAACTATAGAAAAAATATATATATTAGTAAAACTAGTATTTTTTTGTCCACTATTATTTCTTTATACTGGCTCTTAAAATTTACAAATGCAGCAGTTTAGAAATTGGATGAAATGTTTGTACTGGGAAACATTTTTTGAAAGATAAATAGTGAATTGAATATACAAATATATAGATCAGACCAAAATGAGGGACAAATGAGGAGGAAAGAGGGAAAAATGGACTTTGTTCCAAATCAGGGACAATCCCTCGCAATCAGGGACAGTTGGGAGCTATGAATGTATGACAGAAAACCTGGTCCAGTATCATTCAGTAACTGGTCAATTTGAAGTTATTTAGTTAGATAATATGGCTTACAACATACTATGCAGCCTACATCCTGTGAATAATACTTACAGTGGATCTCTGGCCAGCTTGGAGACATTTAGGCTCTCATCTGATGTGATATGCCGAGGTGTTACTTGTCAACAGAGCATACACCCAAGAGATGAACTCGGCAGTCCTCACTGCTGTATGTGTCATTGGTGTACAACGTTTTGGTTGTCAATAATGCCAGAAGCCATAGATGTGAGAAGTTCAAGTGTCATAGCTTGCCCATACCTGAACAGATGTTGTCTGAATGTGAACAGGTGTAGAATCATTACCTTTCTAGTAAGTTTGTAAAATGTTCTGTTGAGAAGGCCCTAACTTGATTCCTAGAATTACATTCCAAACTGCTAATTTCCGATTGGTTGGCTTTCTGTAAAACATTAGTATGTAAAGCTCATAAAATCAGTGCAAATAAAATGCCATTGTATGATTCCAACAGGAAAATCAGAAACTTAAGAAGGAGCTTCTGGAAGCCCAGACCAGCATCTCTTTCCTTCAGAGTGAACTTGATGCTATGAAAAGTGATTATGCTGACCAGAGTTTAAATTCTGAAAGGTATATCACAACTATGGTTACATTCTAAATCTATTTGATTATTGATTTATTAATTATCCATTTGATGGACCTTTCCCTTTTTGTTTTGTTTTTTCTAGAGATATGGAAATAATCAGAGAATATACAGATGAACGAGAAAATTTGGCACAGCAGATTGAGATTCTTCAGTATGTATGTTTTTAATGTAAATTTTTACTGAATATTTAGGCTTTATCAATTTCATATTATCTTGTGCACATTAAAAGCACCAATGCAAAACAAGTTCTCTTATTGATTATTGATTGGACTGTTGATTGGCATTGATTTGGACTTGGAAGTTTCAGTCTTCGTTCCAAGTCCCAGAGACTTTCCTTTATCCATTACTATTATAGACCATGCTAAACTTTATAAAGATAAAGGTCTACTTAGCCCTGCTTAAGGTGTATGTAAATCCTAAAAATGACTTCTCCTTTTTTCTCCATTTTGTATTGGTAAATATACTGTTGAAAGTGTTTTGTTATATCTGTTAAAATCAGCATTGTTCCTAGTTTCCTCTTTATGAATTACAAAACACCTTATGTTATGGGTCTAAGGAGAGTGGTCCTAACACATTTCCAACACACTTACAGTTCTAGGGTGACGATGCTGCTTCCTGATAGGTACAGTACAGCGAGTGAGTGTTGTCTCCCTAGAACCAGAAGTATGGTAGGACTCAGTCACATGGGTGCTGGGCATCGTATAGTGTGCACCCATCCCCCCAGTAAGCACACAAAGCTCCCTGCTAGTCTAAAAAGATAAATAAATGGTTCTTTAGGCTTTATGGGATGAGCGCGCATGTGAATGAGCCCCTTGTTGGCAGGATCACTAGACAAAACTAAAGGGGGAAAAAAAGCCTGAGAAAAGAAAATGGATGCAGCCAATGCATATAAAGACTGGTATGTTGTAATACATTACATTTAGTTCCTGTGTTTTATTACACTTTATTCATTATAGTTATTACTATAGAAAATCCATATAATGGGTAGGTGACAACAATGGTCGTCAGAGAAAAATTAAACAGTGGTACCGCAGTCCATCCTTTATCATGTACTTGAGCCTTATTATCTGAAACCATTAATATAATGGATTTACTTATTAAAGCAGAGCTCCACCCAAAAGGGGAAGCTACGCTTGTTTGCTTCCTCCACTGCCCCAACTTTCGGGGGGCAGGGGGGATCTGTTTTTTCACTGCTGGTTTCCCTTAGAAGGAATTTCGGCAGGAGCACCTGAGAGCTGATTGAAAAATCAGCTGAAGTGCCGACATTGTGGGATCCCTGGACAGGTAAGTGTCCTACTATTAAAAGTTAGCAGCTACAGCATTTGTAGCTGCTGACTTTTAATTTTTAATATGCACTGTCTTTAAAGATTCAGCCAATAAAAGATAAGTGATTCTCCTCCAAGGACATTATATTATACTATGCTTTACTCCCAAGTTCTGTTACGCAACCTTGTTTCCTCCCTGTGAAGGGCAAAATGAAAGCACTGATTTTGAATCTTAAATGTCTTGGTCCCCTAAGAGCTATGTTATTTCTATTTCCTTTTTTATAGTACAGAACTGCAGTTGTCCCAGAATATCCATCTATAGTTGTGTAATATGCTCTGGTTCAGTTTGGCATGTGTGTCTCATTAGTAGGGGGAAAAGTGCTTGTTAAATGTGGAAATGTTTTATCATTACATTTATCCAAAAAACGCATTCAGTAAAAGCGTAACAAACTTATTTGCAAATTGTATTGAATTTTACAAATCAAAACAATATGCACTTCATTAGAGTGCCCATTAAAAATTTTTCTTACAGTTAACTGTTCATTATATAGTATGTATACATTTCAAAAGACAGAGGTAAAAAAAAGAGAAAATAAAATTCTTCGCTATGGACTAGATGCTAGAATAACTATTAATAGCTGCTACCTCCACTAAAGCCAGCCACCAGCAGGTTGATGGTAAACTAAATAAAATAAAATTATTGGGGGTAAGTGGAATTGGTGCTGCTAGTGTAAGGTATAATCTGGTGTATCACAGTATATACAAAAAACTTGAAAAGAATCAGCAACAAGAAATCAGTAAAGTGTTATGTGTACATTCAAAATCCATAATAACACAGTGCTAAAGTGCATTAAATCAATCAAAATTCTATAATGTAACAATCGTGCACTAATTAATATATCATATGCATACTGTAAAATTGAATAGAAATTAAAAAAAATCCAGAATTCATATCCAAATAAGTGCTAAAGTGCATAAAATCAATAAAAAAATAATCTAATAAAAAATATGCTTATGTGACGCTTCATCTGCACAAATTCAGTGAAAAAGTCCATCAGTTCATATCAAACATTAGAAATCATATCTGCTGAGTGACATAAGTGCTGTTGAAAAACGTTCATGCATTTGGGCAGTGGCTTCCTGTCACACTTGTGCCCCCCCTCTTATGCTGCACTCACCAGATAGCAATCCCCTTTACGGGGTCACAAGCCTCCACAGTACCAGTGATTGTAATGGAAATCCCCTCCTTTACTCTCCTCCGTCACTGCAGTGTGCCCACAATGTGACTCTGTATTAATATATTTATTTGCACAAGTAAACACTTACGAGAATCCAGCAGGTTACAAGCATTTGAATCTAATCAGAAACAAAGTCCGGGGGTCGCAGTGTGTTCCACGGACCAAACCAAATGTGACACAATAGCTTACTTACGCATTTCGTCACAAAGACGTTATCAGAGTCCTGTATGGAAGACAGTATTGTATTCATTTGTCACAAGAATGTTTTAGTTTTACTTATTCAGCCTGACAAAATTAATTGCTACCCCCAGCTTCGATAGGAAGGAGAAATTCTCTATCTTGTGTAAACAATATGCCGGGTCTATGAGTCAAATACTGTTTCTTTTTCTTGTAACAGTCATTTAGATGTTTCCGATCTTTACCTGGTTCATAAGCAGCAAGGGGTGGCACCTGACTGTTCAGATATGTTGTTTCTGAATATTTTAGATATCTCTGAAATTGACTGGTAATACGTCAGTATATCTATCGCATGTCATTGTATTACGCTAATTTAACTTTGTTTGGAAACCCGCCCTTGTAAATTGAGGGCTAATTGTCTGTAAGACTGCAGAAACTTAAAAAAAAAAGAATTATAAACAAAAAAAATGTATTGCTGTTATTCAATGCATTGTTTTCAGTAGTAAGTTTAGCACAAATTCATTAATACTGTCGAAAATATCATTTCAGTTAAAGTTATGACCTGGATGTACAGTCACTTTTGGTCTGATTCTTGTTATTACTCTAACTTTAGTTTGAAACTTTCTGTTGAATCCCCTGTATGACTACTTTGGCTGACATTACATTTTTTCGATTACAGAACAGCTAATAGAAAGCTGCATGACAGTAATGATGGACTGCGGAGTGTGCTGGAGAACAGTTTGATCAAGTACAACAGATCACTGGTACGTAGATGTTCCCGACACTAGGTGCTGCTCTTCTAGTGCCAGTAATGATATGCTTCCTGCAAGGACAAAAACGGTGATGAGTTTGTCTCTGGGCAGCCACATCTTCATCAGACTCATCATTTTCTCCCAGGATCTAGGAAAACCACAACTATAGTATATGGAACAATCTTTACAGTATTCTGCATTCAGTGTTCCATAGATATACAATAGCATCCACTTTTTTTACGTTTGTTTTTTGTAACCATTTACTTGCTGGTTTTAAAATCTAGCAAGGGTATGTCTTTGAACTAATTTAAAGGAATGCACTAAAGTAAATATATTTAAAACACTGATAGGTTTCAGGATGATCCTAGACTAGTTGAAATTAATCCCATCTATATATGAATAAATCACAGACACCTGTATTAAAGTGTAACTGAAAAGCGAAGATTTATTATGTTATAGATAATAACTATATACTATATGTTAATTGTGCTATGCAGTAGCATGAAAAACTAGATTTTTGTTGTAAATTGCATTTTTTGGTATGTGATGGTGCCTAGGCACTCCTGTGCCTACAACGCCATATCTATATATATATGCTGTGTGAGATCTAAGGAAATGCTTGTGAGATCTAATGCATTTCTAGTTTCAGCAGACATGGTGCTGTCACTGTTGTGCTGCTTAAAAAACAAAGAAGCAGAAGCCCTGTATCTACCAAGATGGCCAACTCCATACAGAGACAATGGTGTTGATTTACTAAAGGCAAATAGACTGTGCTCTTTGAAAAGTGCAGTTGCATTCTGCCAGGGCAGTTGCTCCAGAGCTTAATAAATGAGGTAAAGCTTCACTTTGCAAAGAATACCCAAACACATGCAAGGAAAAAAAAATATTGCATTTTTCCTTGCACATGATTGGATGATGGAAGTCAGCAGAGCTTTTGCTCATTTACTAAGCTCTGGAGCAACTGCTCTAGCACAGTGCAGCTGTACTTTGCAAAGTGCACAGTCTTTTGCCTTTAGTAAATCCAAAGTACATATTAAAACAGTAGTAAACTGCATCCAAAAATAAATAAATTGGGACTCCGGACAGTTTAAGTCATAACGTGCTAGTATGCATCACATACTAGCACATTATGACAGGCTTACCTGAAAAGGAAGCCCTCTATGCTGTCACTGCTGAAGGTGCTTATATCTTCACCCGATTTGCGGGCATTGGCTATATGATTGGCCGAGCCTTGCAATAAAACAAGAATCATCGACTTAGCTAATGTGTCATCAGTAGGGATGAGCTTCGAGTTCGAGTCGAACTCATGTTCGACTCGAACATTGCCTGTTCGCCTGTTCAGCGAACAGTGAACAATTTGGGCTGTTCGCGGCAAATTCGAAAAGCCGGAACACCCTATACAAGTCTATGGGAGAAATCTAAAGTGCTAATTTTAAATGGTAATATGCAGGTTACTGTCCTAAAAAGTGTTTGGGGACCCGGGTCCTGCCCCAGCTGACATGGATCAATGCAAAAAAAAGTTTTAAAAACGGCCGTTTTTTCAGGAGCAGTGATTTTAGTAATGATTAAAGTGAAACAATAAAAGTGTAATATTCCTTTAAATTTTGTAGCTGGGGGGTATCTATAGTGTGCCTGTGAAGGGGCGCATGTTTCTGGTGCTTAGAACTGTCCCTGCACAAAGTGTCATTTGTACAGGAAAAAAAGTATTTTAAAATCACTTGCGGCTATATTGTCGGCTCCCGTAATACAAAGAACACTCAATGAGTGTTCTTTGTATTAGCCGACAATTCATTCATTCGTTGATAAAAAAAAAGCGTGGGGGTTCCTCTAAATTCAATTACCAGGCCCTTTAGGTCTGACATGGATATTAAGGGGAACCCCTCCTGAACCATACCAGGCCACATACCCTCAACATTGGGAGGATGCTTTGGGGGTCTGTGACCCCTCAAAGCACCTTGTCCCATGTTGATGAGGACAAGGGCCTCATCCTCACAACCCTGGCCGTTGGTTGTGAGGGTCTGCGGGCGGGGGGCTTATCAGAATCTGGAAGCCCCCTTTAACAAGGGGACCCCCAGATCCCGGCCCCCCCCTGTTTGAAATGGTTCCCTTACCATTCCCTTACCAAGGGGGACGGGGTTCCCCAGTGACGTATGGGTGACCCCGCCCCCTCTGATGTAACGCAGTTTTCCGTTACATCAGAGGGGGCGGGGTCACCCATACGTCACTGGGAAACCCCTGGCTCCCCTTACCAGCGTCAGAGGGGACGGGGTCAGGTGACGGTGGCCCCGCCCTCCTAATATAAGAAACGTCAGCGCTGGGATCTCCGCAGTAGAGACAGTAGAGACAGAAGACGGATGTATGGACAGCGCTGGACTGAGAGATCCCCCGTCGCTGGATATGATCATCGCTGGACCCCGGAGATTCATCGCTGGATAGCAAGAGTGGATTAGCACTGTTGGAATCTTTTTTTTTATTTTCAAAAGGGTGTTTGTCTTATTTAACCATTTTTACACTTTCTTTGTGAAATGGTAGGGGTACTTTTGTACCCCCTTACCATTTCAAACAACGGGGGGCCGGGATCTGGGGGTCCCCTTGTTAAAGGGCGCAGACCCTCACAACCACCGGCCAGGGTTGTGAGGATGAGGCCCTTGTCCTCATCAACATGGGGACAAGGTGCTTTGAGGGGTCACAGACCCCCAAAGCATCCTCCCAATGTTGAGGGTATGTGGCCTGGTACGGTTCAGAAGGGAGGGAGGGGCACTCTCTCGTCCCCCCCTCTTTTCCTGCGGCCTGCCAGGTTGCATGCTCGGATAAAGGGTCTGATATCGATTTTTAGGGGGACCCCACGTCAATTTTTTTTTAAATTTGATGCGGGGTTCCCCTTAATATCCATGTCAGACCTGAAGGGCCTGGTAATTGAATTTAGGGGAACCCCCACGCTTTTTTTTTTATCAATGAATGAATGAATTGTCGGCTAATACAGAGAACACTCATTGAGTGTTCTCTGTATTACGAGGAGCCGACAATATAGCCGCAAGTGATTTTAAAAGACTTTTTTTCCTGCACAAATGACACTTTGTGCAGGGACAGTTCTAAGCACCAGAAACATGCGCCCCTTCACAGGCATACTATAGATACCCCCCAGCTACGAAATTTAAAGGAATATTACACTTTTATTGTTTCACTTTAATCATTATTAAAATCACTGCTCCTGAAAAAACTGCCATTTTTAAAACTTTTTTTTGCATTGATCCATGTCCCCTGGGGCAGGACCCGGGTCCCCAAACACTTTTTAGGACAGTAACTTGCATATTACCCTTTAAAATGAGCACTTTAGATTGTGAACGTTCGAGTCCCATAGATTTTAATAGGGTTCTAAAGTTCACACGAAGTTTAGGTCTGTTCGCAGGTTCTGGTGCGAACCGAACAGGGGGATGTTCGGCACATCCCTAGTCATCAGCTCTTGGCACCAGTGTGTGTTTGGCACTTATTGAGATTCATACCTTCTCACATTGTGACTCTACAAGCGCCTTTTATGGCAAAGGCAAAAGAGAGGCATTTTCTGTTGCTTGCGTGAAAGTGGAATGCCTGACTGCATTTACAAATCTGGGTAGCAGTTTTAAACTGGGCCAGTTTACCTTTGAACTACTTTGCAAATATGCAGGCCGCCTGTTTTTCCAGTTATCTGCAAAAAATGTTAATGATGCAAGGTACAAAGCATTCTGCATGGCATTGTTAGCTTTGCCAGAGCTATCTATGCCTCTGACAAGTGACGCCCTTTACCAACACTGTAAAAGGGCAAACTACCAAGCAGCCATAATGAGACATTCTCTGAAAGGTATAATGTGTTACGCACATGTGTAAATGTCAGTTTGAGAGATATTTTGTGTTGCTAAAATGAATGGAAATAAAGTTACAAGCAAAACTAGCACCATAAGATTTTCATTTTTTTGCTTTACAATTACATATATTGTGACAAAAAAAAACTGCAGGATATTTTGTGGAGAGCTTTAAGCGTATATTGATTGGTTTGCGCAAAAGTTATAGCGTCTACAAAATAGGGTGATCGTTTTATGGCATTTTTATTATTATTTTTTTTTACTAGTAATGGCGGCGATCTGCGATTTTTATTGGGACTGCGACACTATGGCGGACATGACGGAAAATTTTTACACATTTTTGGGACCATTGACATTTTTACAGTGATCAGTGCAATAAAAATGCATTGATAACTGTAAAAATTTCACTGGCAGTGAAGGGGTTAACCACTAGGGGGCGCTCAAGGGGTTAATTGTGTTCCCTATTATGTGTTCTTACTGAAGGGGGGATGGGACTGTGCAGGGGAGATGATAGATTGCTGTTCATACTCTGAATGAGTATGAGTATGAACAGATGATCTGTCTCTTCTCCCCTCAGAGAACCGAAAACTGTGTCGGTGTGCCACAAGCGATCACGACTGCTGGGCATGCACACACACCCTCTAGTGGCCGAATATGTTACCGACGTAACATGACGGTGATGAACTGCGGTGGCCGATTGGCAAGTGGTTAACATAAGTTTCATAGGGGTGTTGTCTATGCAAAAATGCATTTAAAAAGTAGTGCCCATGTGTGGAAACTAAAATTAATTTTTTCCTATTTAGCCTTATGGCCTAATAAAGAGAGGAAAAAATGTGTCCCACGGTAACCTCACAATAACTCCTAAGACTAGAATCTGTCACATTTCTTTCACAATCCCTGCACCATTGAATTTATGATTCAAGATTGTAGGTATTTTGTCCGTGGAGTATAATATCACAATAAAAATAATGTATATATATGTCAAAAAGCACATTAAGTGCTGATAAAGAGCACTTTATAGGCACTTTATAAATATACTGTATATTCTTTATTTGTATTGTGATAGTATACTGCACTTTAGGATTTGACGTATTTATATTGATTTTTGCACTTTATATAGAAATGTAACTAATTGTTGCACTCTGATTGTGTGGCGATGCAAGTGGTTATCTTTATATTTCCATAGGGTTTTTTTTATATCAACCTTTCTGCTAGCAGCCTCCTTTATCACAGCGCAGGCCTTATATTAGATATTTTTATTTTGTTCATGAGTCCCAGGTCTGCTCGAAATATGCCTGTATATACTTTAGAATGTTTGCTATTTTCCAAAAACAATAAATTGATCCGTGTTCAATACACTTAGCACACTAGCTTATTTTAAATACATTGTTGAGGACATCCATGTTCTAATAATGGAAACCTTGGCTGCAAAGAAGATAGGGATAATTCATTTCCAAAGCTTTTGTGGGATTCAAGGGATGGTTTAATTTATAAGAACATTATGAGGATATCACATTAGTCACTGTATATATAAAGAGATATATACTCATCCAATGCCTCTTTATTTTGGGGCACGGTCACAAAGTGAAGAACATTGTACTCATTTTTTTAATGGTAATACATAAGCACACAATAGTAAGTGTGCATGTTATCCACTTTTACATCTAAGAACATCCCCAGTTACCTAAAAAGGTATAAAATGATTGAATCTCTTGTGGGGATTAGTGTAATTTTTACTGAGATAATCTGGAAAAAAAAACAGTGTTGCCAAAATAAGGTGTCAAAAATCCATTTCTCTTTATCCCTTACTCCTAAAAAGCAGAACGAGATAGACTGCTACATATTTTAGCTATATCAGAATGTAAAAAATCACCCATAGGTAACGCCGAGGTGCAAATGCTACCATCACCCTAAATAAGAAGTAAAATGAACTGTAGTATACATGTAATTGTGAAGAATGTTGAATGGAGGGTTAGAAAGAGAGGTTACAGTTGCTTCTAAGCAGAGGTTGTAGATTATTATTATACAGGATTTATATAGCGCCAACAGTTTGCCCAGCGCTTTACAATATAAAGGTATAGATGGGTCTTATGCCGCGTACACACGACCAGACTTTCCGGCAGACTAGGTCCAACGGTCTTCCCGAATGAACGGACTTGGCCACACACAATCACACCAAAGTCCGACGGATTTGAACGTGATGACGTACGACCGGACTAGAATAAGGAAGTTCATAGCCAGTAGCCAAAAGCTGCCCTAACGTTGGTTTTCGCCTGTCGGACTAGCATACAGACGAACTGATTTTTCGACCGGACTCTAGTCCTTTGGAAAAATTTTAAACATGTTCTAAATCTAAAGTCCGTCTGATTTTTCAACAGCAAAGGTCTGATAAACCCCACACACGATCTAATTGTCCGGCGGATTCATTCCGTCGGACCTTTGCTGACAAAAAGTCCGCCTGTGTGTACACTGCATTAGGCTGCCAACATTCAACAATGGACAATCAGCTCTGAGCAACAGGAGTCTTTCCACAAACTGTAAAATAATTGGATAACATTTTCTTTATTTTCAGCGTGCAAACACTTCACCGGGGAGTACCATTTCCAGGAACAGTCCCAAGTTAAACAGATCGAATTCTCCATATGACCGGTATAGTAAATCTTTTACTTAATGTTCAGTGATGGAAAAGTGTGTGTGTGTGTGTGTGTGTGTGTGTGTGGGTATGTGTGTCTTTACATCATGGTAAATCAGGGTGTCCAACCTGCAGGCAACCCAAGAGAGTTCAGCATGCAGCCAGGGCATGTCTGGAGGGATGCCATGCAAGCATAGAATCCATGGCAGCCAGCAGGGACAAGCTAGGCACAGGCACATAAGGAGGGATGCTGTGGATGCAGTGCAAGCATAGCAGCTGCTGTGGCCAGCATTCACAATTCAAGTACAGCTTGAGGGATGACAAGGCTGCTATTTTTGCAATAGCACCAGCAACAGTGAATACAGGGACTCCCGACAGCACCAGGCAAGTAAATACTGCATGGCTGTGCCTAGGGAAGTGATAGTGGGCTGCTCCCCCCCAGAATTCAGATGTGCCCCTGCCCCCTCCAGGGCCCCCAGCCCACTATTTGCTGTGTGTGGAGGTTGTGGGTTTAAGGGTTTGGGAGGGGGAGTAACTGAAATCTTGGGGGGGGCAGCCCTCCCAGCACCCCTCTTGATACAGCCATACGTGCCTGGCCGTATATCACCCTCTTTTATTTTGTAATAAAAAATATTACAATAATTGTGGCGGTTTATTGCTAAGATAGGTACATTATCTAGATCACGGATCGTTACCGTTTTGATCTGCTCGACTTTTTTCTGTTTATCAGCTATCCTTATTGTTATTGTATTTTATGTGTGGCCCAAGACAATTCCTCTTCTTCTTCTAATGTGGCCCAGGAAGGTCAAAAGGTTGGACACCCCTGTGTTAAATGATGGTGAGGAGAGTGCATGCAATTTCTTTTCTTGGGCAAATAATTAAAATCCAAAGTGATATCTTCTGTCAATTTAATTTGGAAGATATACATTTCAAAGCAGAATACGTAAAGTATATGCAAGCAGAGATGCATGTATTGAAGCATCTTGGAGAAGAACTGCTCTTGTTGTCAATATTAATCCAGGAAGTTTTACCATTGAAACATTAAAGGGAAAAACAGATTGCTTCCTGTGGGCTGTACACACTGCTTCTTCAGACTGATTCATACATGACGTCCTTTGTTTTCTCTGTAAAATGGTGCTCTATATTTAGATGTACTCTTGTCTATTGCTACATAATTACTGTACTCGAAAAATTCCTAGTATTAACTTTAGACTGTAAAAAGCAGATGTTCCCCTCAATTTAGATAATGGTTTGTAAGTTTGGGAAGTTTATGTACTGGAGTTTTCCCATATTGCATACAGAGATATTCCAACTTTGCCTATGTGCAGGTTCCTTTTACTACTCTATACAGAAGAGTGAAGGATATAGTGCAGGGATAAGTGAATTTGCAAAGGTTTGATTCATAAAGTGTTCTGCAAATCTATACACAAGTGAATCATTAATTTCGCTGTGGACCCCGTTAAATAATAAGCAGTTGTAGCCCACTGTGGGGCTGCTGTTTTTTTTAACGGTAATGGCGGTGATCAGCGATTTTTTTTTAGTGGGACTGCGACATTGCGGCGGACAGATCAGACACTTTTGACACTTTTTTTCATGACCATTGACATTTATATAGTGATTAGAGATAAAAATAGCCACTGATTACTGTATAAATGTAATTGGCAGGAAATGGGTTAACACTAGTGGGTGATCAAAGGGTTAAATGTGTGTCCTAGGGAGTGATTCTAACTGTGTGTGGGATGGAACTGCCTGGAGGAGAAGACTGATCGCTGTTAATACTTTGTATGAACAGCAGATCTGTCTCCTCTCTCCTGAGAGAACTGAGATCTTTCTGTTTACATTGACAGATCTCTGTTCTGTCTCTCTCAGGAGTGATCACGGGTGCCCAGCAGACATCGCCCAGCTCAGCCGCCTTGCCGTGAGCCTTCTAGTGGTCTTAAAGTGGCTGATGTACAGCTACAGCGATTCACCCAGGGGAGCCAACCTGCCGCAGTATATCTGCGTTGGCTGGTCCTTAACTGGTTTGTGATTAGTAGTGATTCTAAACGCTCACCTTGTAAAACAACCCATTCAGTTTAAAATAGAAATGAAAGACAAAACATTTTTGTAAAGATATAAAAAACTTTATGAATACCCTTTTTTTACCTTTTTTATAAGTGATCATGTGTTACTGTTCTCAACTGAGCTAGAGGGGGGAGGAGAAGCAGCAGCACACTGAGCTTCCCAGTGAATGGCTGTGCAGCATTGGGGGGGGGGGGGTGGATGTCAGGACAAGTCTGATCATTGGAGGAGAGTACACTGAGTTCCCAGCATAGCTAGGGAACTGACCATGATGTGTTCTCCTGCTTAGTGTGATCAGTTTTTAATAGGAAAGCAAGTGGACTAGCAGGAACACCAGTGATTTCACATAAAGGAAGCAGTACAAAGGAAATATGATACTTTGTCATACAAGTACATGTTGCAGCAGGCACATATCAAGAATGTGAAGTGTTGGGGTAACAAACGCTTTAAGTCTAATGAAATTCTTAAGTGATTTTTATATTATGTATTACAACTTTTGGTCTCTAGGTCTCCATCCTACTTAGATGAGGACTATGATTCTTTAGCAGTGTGTGATCCTATGCAGAGAATGAACTGTGAGGTTGACAGCCTTCCTGAGAGCTGTATAGACAGTGGTCTATCCACTCTGAGAGACTCTAATGAGTATGATTCTGAAGTCGAGTACCGGACACCAAGGAACTTCTACAGATCAAGGTTTCAACCTGAGAGTTATGGTGGGGATGCTTCAGATACAGATGTGAGTATCATGATTTTGTTTCCAGCTTGGCCTGCCATATGTTGGCAATACATGCTTGCACTTGTATTTTCACAAAGATTAAAAATCACAAATTAAAATTACATACATTAAACTTTGGTGAGGGTGCTCAAAAAATGAAAATGCCTTTTTGCATCTTAATAGTTGAATTGGACTTAATTAAAAAATATTGTATCAGGAGCTTTCGATATACCGTGGCCCCACTTCTCCCCAAACTGTTTTTCTATAATTGCATGCACAACATCATTAGCCACCAACTGTCACTAGGCACCCTTCTACCGGGCCCTAGGTTTCTGACTAGGTTATCTTTTGGGAGAACATTAACCCTTAACAGTTAATCTAATACTAACAGTTAATCTTAGCCCTTGTACACACGGTCGGAGATTCCGACGAAATGTGTCATATCGGACCGTTTTGTCGGATATTCCGACTGTGTGTGGTCTCCATCGGACTGTTTCTGTCGGAATATCCGACGGACCAACTTTTCCAACTTGCTGGTAAAATTTTCCGACAAAATGCTCCGATCGGACATACTCCGATCATGTGTAGCCTACTCCGACGGACAAAGTGCCACGCATGCTCAGATCAAATTCCTAGACCAAAGCTATTGGCTACTAGCCTGAACGTAGTCCCGTCGTAACGAAATAACGTCATCACGTTATGTACAATCGGATTTTCCGACAACTTAGTCCGACCGTGTGTATGCAACATCACTTCCAGAATTAATCCGTCGGAATTACTCCGACGGATTTGGTTGTCGGAATCTCCGACCGTGTGTACAAGGGCTTACCCTCCCCCTAACCTTCGCATTTATACTAAGCTTTCAAGTGGTTGTAAACCATCACATATACCCAGTGAAGTGAACAGCCGCAGATGATACACAGAGATGAAACAAATCCTCCTACATAAGTTTTACCTGTCTATCTGCAGGCCTCTTTTTTTCTATATCTGTTGAAAGTGCAGAATTTACACAGGATTTCTTAGCTCTGAAAAGCAGGGGGCAGGGAGCTGAAATTACATTTAAATGTAATTCTTTAACCCGCAACCTTAACCCTAACTTTTTTAACCTTGTTAAAACACCCCCCCCCCAAAAAAATCAAAGCATCACTTGATTCTTAAGCCAGTAATTATCTTATTGAGGCAATGCCTTAGTGCATGTTCTGTTCTGTAACAGTCTAGGGATTTTTTTTAATAACAAACATGTTATACTTGTCTCCACTGTGCAGTTTGTTTTGCACAGAGTGGCCCTGATCCTGCTGTTCTGGGGTCCCACGGTGGCTGTCTTGGTTCCTCCTCGCATTAGATAACCCCCTCGGGAAGCTCTCTCCTGCGGGGGTTACCTTGCAGGCGTGCTCCCGTCTCATACACTCTGCGTCCATAGACACAGAGTGTATGTCTCGGCAGCCGCATCATTTGATTGACAGTAGCACAAGCCAATGGCTGCGCTGCTATCAATCTATCCAATGAAGAGCTAAGAAGACCAGGCCAAGAAGAGCCAAAAAGCCATTGCGTTCTTGACGCTGGACTTTCGAGGGCTCGGGTAAGTAAACCGGTGGACTCGAGGGCCTGTAACCATCAGATGTTTTTCCACCTTAATGCATAGGATGCATTAAGGTGAAAAAAACCGGAAGGTTTACAACCCCTTTAAGTAATGAACCTTTAATGTCTATGTTCTACATTTAAATGGCCTAGGACACCTGGCCCTGGGAGCATGCAATCTGATTTATCTTTTTTTGCACTTCTGTACTGTTAATATTTTCCTTAAAGGTTATCAGTAAAATGGGCACTGGGGAGAGAAACACCAACCAGTTTTATTGGTTAATGTGAATACTCTGAATACCTTTAAGCTGATTGTCTATGTCTGATAGCAATTAAATGTTAAAATGTTCGAGTAATACTCTATAGTTATGACTGCAATAACATTTTACATTTTCTGAATCAGTTTTTGAGAGGTTACCCAGTTTTCAGCCAACATCCAAGCAAAAACTAACCTAGTTATGCGAGCTCTAACCAGGAGCATCACAAAGGTTGCAGTTGCGTAAAACATTTTTTTTTATATGTTGCTTATTGCTTGGTTGTAGGTTCCAGAAATCCGAGATGAGGAGTCATATGCCCCAGAATCTGCTGGATCATTTCTTGACTGGAAACCTTCACGACCTGTCAGCAGGAGCAGTTCAGGAGCGTCATCGAGAAAGTGCATCTCAGCACTGCCTGCACATGCAACGCAAGTAAGCAGAATTTATTTTTAACTTTTTATGTTTACATGGAAACATGAAAAATTTCCTTTTTTAGCACTACAAATACAGGCCTGAAATTAAAGCTTGTCAACTTATAAAATAGTGTTAAGTCATATAGCTCTCACTCTCAGGTCTGAGATATTTATGTCTGACAACATTGCTATATTAGGTCTTGTTAGAAAGAAATTGAACTCACAAGGCATGGTTTCTCCAACCCAATAAGCCAAGAGTTTGTCTCCAATCCAGTACAGATAAGCCTTTCTCTTTATCTATCTATCTATCTATCTATCTATCTATCTATCTATCTATCTATCTATCTATCTTTTCCAAAAAAAGTTATTTTATGAAACATATGATAGGTTTTGCTTTGCCCAATTTTTTGTTCAATTTCATTCTGCTCTACATTTGTTAAGGGTTCAGAAAGTTTTAGAGACCTACAGTATATCAAGATTTCAGCTTTTAATTCTAGTATTTCATATGTGATGTTTCTTTCTAGGCTTACTAAACTCATCTACAGTAATTTTCAAGAAAAAATATATTTTGATGAAGTTTAATGTTACCCATATTTCAACAAGAATAATGGTCAATGAGACCTCTGCCTATGCTTGAACCCACTGGGGCCCGCTTGTTGCTAAACCAAAAAACATACAAGGCGGAGGTGTCTTCTTTCATTCCAGCTATAGAAAATTAACAAATGTGGGACTGTTGCACCCCCCGCCTGATTTATAAATTTTTTTGTATTTGGTTATATAAAAAATAATTATGACATATAATAAAAAGGACATTTTTTTTAGGTAGATGCAGAGAATCGAATGAGCAAGTTTCCAAGCACAGAGAAAGCATACAAGATAGTCCTTGCTGGAGACGCTGCTGTTGGAAAGTCTAGTTTTCTCATGAGACTTTGTAAAAATGAATTTCGAGGCAACACAAGTGCTACTTTGGGTATGTCAAAACCATGATGTATTTCCATTGTTATATTAAAACTAAAGAACATTCATTAAGGTTATGGTGGCATAATGCATTTCTGCAGTTATAAAGTAACTATTTTCAGGATTTATGCACACTAGCATTTTTTTATAAGCTCTAAAAACACTGGAGAAAAATGCTGATGATAGTGTTTTTGTACCGGCTTATAGTAGTGTTTTAGTAGCTTTTAGAAGCTTTTAGGGACATTTAGGAGCATTAGCGTTTTATGCACATGTTTACAGTACATGAAGAAAAAAAAAACGCTTGAAAAAATTGGATTTTTATATACAGCTTACCTGTAAAATCCTTTTCTTGAGAGTACATCACGGGACACAGGAGCTTCATTACATAGTAGTAGTAGTAGTGGGTTATATAGGCACCTCTGGTGATTGGACACTGGTTAACCCCAGTTAAGGAGAATTCCTCCCCTATATAACCCCTCCCATATGGGAGGCACCTCAGTTTTGTAGCAAAGCAATAAGAAACCACATAAAACCCAAGAGGGGCGGGAGCCCTGTGTCCCATGATGTACTCTCAAGAAAAGGATTTTACAGGTAAGCTGTATATAAAAATCCCATTTTCTTGATCATACATCACGGGACACAGGAGCTTCATTACATAGTGGGATGTCCCAAAGCAATGCTCAGATTGAGGGGAGGGAGACACAGATCATAATTATAGACCGCCAGGGACCGGAGGACCTAAACTGCAGCCTGCAGTACACTGCGCCCGAAGGCGATATCCTCTTGCCCTCTGACATTCACCTGATAGAATCTGGTGAATGTGTGGACTGATGACCAAGTTGCAGCCTTACAGATCTGAGCCAGGGAGGCCTGGTGATGCACTGCCCAAGAAGCACTTACAGCCCTAGTAGAGTGCGCTTTCACTCGAAAAGGAGGGATTTTCCCTTTAACACTATAGGGTTGAGAAATAACCTGTCTAATCCACCTTGAGAGAGTGGATTTTGACGCCGCCTGGCCCTTCCGGCAAAATAAACAAGCAATCAGTTTTCCTTATCCGAGCAGTTGCTTGAAGATATATGCTGATTGCTCTAACCACATCCAAAGTGTGCAAAGATTCTTCTTCTGCGGACTGTGGGTCCAGAAAAAAGGATGGTAGGATTACGTCTTGATTCATATGGAATCCCGAAACCACCTTAGATAGAAAGGACCTGTTGGGACGCATGACCACCCGGTCCTTATGAATAATTGGATATGGCTCCTTGCTGGAAAGAGCTGCTAGCTCTGATACTCTTCTAGCCGTGGCTATGGCTACTAAGAAAACCAATTTTTTAGTCAGGAAAACTAATGAAGCCAGATGCAAAGGTTCAAATGGTTGCCCCTGCAAAGCCGAGAGAACCAAATTCAGATCCCATGGGCATACCGGAGGTTTGACTGGCGGTCTTATCCACATGGCCCCCTGGAAGAAAGCCTGCACCAGGGAATGCGATGTAAGTGGCTTCTGAAAAAACACTGACAGGGCCGAAATCTGAACCTTGATAGTGCTTATGGCCAAATTAATTTCTAGGCCTGACTGGAGAAAGGCCAAGTTCATGCTAATGACATACTTTCTAGGATGCCATTTCCTGAGTTCACACCAGGAAACATATGCCCTCCAGATTTTGTAATAAATAAGCCTGGAGGCCGGCTTTCTGGCATTGACCAGAGTAGAAAGGACTGGCCCCGGAAGGCCACGGTCTCTCAGAATGTGGGTCTCAGCAGCCAAACCGTCAAATTCAGACTGTGTAAAGCAGGATGGGAAATTGGACCCTGTGAGAGCAGATCTGGCTGAGGAGAGGGAGGATCCATGGCCTGCCTACTGCCAACTTCATCATCTCTGAGTACCACGGTCACCTGGGCCAAGCCGGGGCCACCAAAAGGACCGATTTTGTCTCCCTCTTGACTCTTCCCAGGAACCGCGACAGAAGCGGGCTCGGGGGGAAGGCATAGATCAGATTGTACTGATCCCAGGGAACTGTCAGAGCATCTGACCCCTGAGCAAGTGTATCTCTTGTCCTTGACACAAAATTGTCCAGTTTTCTGTTGAACCTGGATGCAAACAGATCTACGTCTGGAGTACCCCACCTGTGACATATGTTCCGAAACACGTCGGGGTGCACAGCCCATTCTCCTGGGCACAACTGCTGGCGGCTCAGAAACTCCGCCTGCCAATTTTCCACTCCTGGAATGAAGACTGCAGGAAGACACGGAACATGCTTTTCTGCCCAGACAAGTATGCGATTCACCTCTTTTTGCGCAACCAGACTCCTGGTACCACCCTGGTGATTGATATAGGCCACTGCTGTGGCATTGTCGGACTGAACCCGAACAGGGAGACCTCGTAGTCTGTAAGACCACTTTATGAGAGCCATATAAACTGCTCGGATCTCCAAGATATTTATGGGCAATAGCTTCTCGATCGCAGACCATTTCCCCTGTAAGCACGTCTCCTCCAACACTGCTCCCCAGCCTGTCAGGCTGGCATCTGTCATGATAATCTTCTATGGAAGAGGAAGAAAAGTTTTGCCCTTCAGCAAATTCTTGGTTTGTAACCACCAGACGAGACTCTTGCGTGTCCCTGGGGATAGACGCATAGGAAGATCCAAGGATTGGGGCTTCCTGTTCCAAGCCGCAAGGATGCATCTTTGCAGAGGCCTTGAGTGGAACTGGGTGAATGGGACGGCCTCAAAGGAGGCGACCATTTTCCCTAACAGTCTCATGCACAATCGAATGGGGGAAGATTTCCTGCCCAGAATTAGGCGCACCAGATCCCCAATGGCCAATGCTTTTGGCCTTGGAAGAAACACCTTGCCCTGAGCGGTGTCGATGATCATACCCAGGTATTCCAACCTGGTGGCAGGCTGTAGGGATGACTTTTCTAGGTTTATAATCCAACCTAGGCGTTCCAGGTGTTCTAGCGTTCTGGTAATGCTGTGGTTCAGGAATGCTACTGTTTTCTCTATGAGAAGCAAGTCGTCTAGATAAGCCATGACGGCTATACCCTGAGCTCTTAGGTTTGCCAAGAGAGGGTCCAGAATCTTTGTGAAGACTCGAGGGGCTGTAGCAAGCCCGAACGGCAAGGCCACAAATTGAAAATGGCGCTGCTCTACCGCGAACCTTAGAAATTTTTGGTGTGAGGGAAAAATTGTCACATGGAGATATGCATCCTTGATGTCTATTGATGCCATAAACTCTCCCCCTTGCAGGGAGGAGACCACAGTGCGGATTGACTGCATTCGGAAGGACCGGATGCGTAAAAACCGGTTCAGATCCTTCAGATCTAGGATAGGTCTGACACTTCCATTTGGCTTCATAACGGTGAAGAGATTCGAGTAAAACCCTGAACCCTGTTCTTTTGGGTCCACTTCTACTATCACCCCCTGGGATAGTAAGGGATCTAAGGCCAGAAATAGCGGTTTTTGCTTTACTAGATCCCTGGGGATCATTGACCTTAGAAAGTGAGAAGGTGGAATCTCCTGAAACTGTAGCCTGTAGCCCAGAGATACCGAAGAAATCACCCACTTGTCCCGGATCTCTTCCTGCCAGGCTCCTGCAAACTGCAGGAGCCTTCCCCCCACTCACCCGAGCGGGAGCAGGAGCGCCCCTTCACAAGGAAGCTTTTGGGCTCTGCTTGGCAAGCTTTCACCCCCAAGTCTTTTTCTGCCCCTGATCCCGGCCCTGAGCCTTTCCTGTAGAGGAGGGTTGAGAATGCCGTCGCCACTGCTTAGAGCTTGATGCTCCGGGAGAGAGAGCATGCTTAAATGAAGGACGTTTGCTCCTTTTGACTGGAAGGAGAGTAGATTTACCTCCTGAAATTTTTTGGACGAATTTGTCTAATTCTTCTCCAAACAAACGTTCCCCTTTAAACGGGAACCCAATCAAATGCTTCTTGCATGACAGCTCAGCTGCCCAATTCTTTAGCCATAGGGCCCTTCGCATGTGTACCAACATGAGAGACAAACGTGATGCTTGTTGGACAGAATCCAAAATCGCATCAATCATGAAACACAGAATATGAGGTATTTCTGCATAATTCTCTACTTCCTCACTGGGAAGGAGCCCAAGCATCTGCTTAACCTGTTCCTTGAGGAACTGACACAACCCCACGGCTGCGACTGTAGGTTGCACTACAGCGCTAGTCATGGAAAAGGAGGCTTTTAATAAGGTTTCCAGCTTCTTATCAGTTGGATCTTTAAATACCTGCGCATTATCCAAGGGACAAGTCAGGTTTTTTTCTTACCGGGGCTGACACATTAGGAGAGGCTGCAAAACCTGACAGGGGCACTGACTCATCCTGAGAGGCTGGCTCCAGTCTTGCAGGGGGGGGATGGTAACTTACAGGCACTTTTAGAACCCCTGGACCTAGGCGGTGATTTACCAGTGCTCTTGTTACCTCCCCCTGAGACCCTCTTACGGGGAGACATAGTCCTAAGCTACAAAGCAGAGGTACTAGTACAAAGTGCAATCACTGTTGTGCTTAAAGTCTCACAATAAATATATATGCTTAAACTGCACAACCTGATGCTGAGTAAAATGAAGGTGTCTAAGGTTTGCCTGGATCCAATCCCCTGGGATGCTTACTGCCCACAGCTCCTGTGTCTCCACTTACAGCCCCCTGATGCTCTGG
This sequence comes from Lithobates pipiens, assembly GCF_037356315.1. NCBI lineage: Eukaryota > Metazoa > Chordata > Amphibia > Anura > Ranidae > Lithobates > Lithobates pipiens. The sequence continues at coordinate 14,845,607 of NW_027507718.1, forward strand.
GCTTTTTAAAACTGCCGCCTGGCGCCTGCGCAGTACAACGGCGTGCACACTGACGTGCATGGCTCACAACCACACTCCCCCCTCCTCCATTAGGCTGGGAGCGTGCTCGGCGCGCGTGCACGTGCGCGTGTGCACGATGACCGCGGAATCCAGGGTGGAAAGGAAAACTCCATCGGAGCTGCGTGGGAACCCCAGACTACGTGGGACCCCTGTATTACCTCTATTGTGGCAGGGACTGTAGTGGAGACGTGAGACAGCTGGAGAACCAGGCTTCACTGAGCGTGTGTACGGAAAGGCATGTGAGTATGCATCAGGCTGCTCTTACTCCCTCTAGTGGTGGAAACCAGGTAAGACATACAACTACTCAAAATGAAGAAATCCATCATATAATTATATATATAGGATTAACTTCCCTTACCTGTCCTCGCCGCAGGAATTGCTGAAACAGACAAATTCCAGCCTTCACCCATCACGGCAGGCAGTGTTAGCCAACCTTCAGGTTTATCTGGGGCTCTTTCTCGGAAGAGCCTCCTACCTGTAAAAGACTCTGCCAGAAACTTTTGTGCGCTCTGTGTAAACAGTACACCAAGTCTGGTTTTCCCAGAGCCCAGTCTTCCAATAGGAGAGGACTTACAGGCCAAACCTTGTTTCTTCGGCTGACGAGGCCCGGGTACCATATCATCCTGGGAGTCAAATATCGGCCGAGATATGGATCCGGTTTGTTGTAGCCCTTAGGCCCCCGCAGGGACCTGCACAGAGCTAAAGTTTTACGTGACCAACCACCATAGACACTGGCGAAAAACTGAGGTGCCTCCCATATGGGAGGGGTTATATAGGGGAGGAATTCTCCTTAATTGGGGTTAACCAGTGTCCAATCACCAGAGGTGCCTATATAACCTACTACTACTACTACTATGTAATGAAGCTCCTGTATCCCGTGATGTATGATCAAGAAAAGCAGTTGAGAGCGCTTTAGTGGTGTTTAGAAGTGTTTTGTTTTTTTTTTGCTGTTCCTAGATGCTGAAGCTTGAAAAACGCTAATAGCCTAAAGTAGTATGCATGGACACAGAGGATAACACTATTTAGCTTCTAGGAACAGAAAAAATGCTAATAGCTTCTAGGAGCTTAAAAAACGCTACTGTGCACGGAGCCTCAAGCTGGATTGTTGTTAAGCTGGTGGTTGGATGTTATACTATGAATACTGCTTTTCATCTATCCCTTTCATTTGCAGTAATTCATTTTTAGTTTCTTCTTAAACCTTAAAATATTTATCTGCAGCCTACACATAATTTGTAGTTTAAACATCAGAGCTTAAATATTCACAGGTTTTATCTTTATCTTTTTAGATTTTTTTTTTTGTTTACTGCATGTTATACAACAGTCTGCCTGGCTCATCCATTATTTTACTGACTATTGTACAATATTTCAAGTTAATATTTTAGAACTGTTATGATTTAGGGGAACTTACTATAAGTTGTAATATTGTTGTATAAATAGAGATTAACCACAATTTTTGTGTTGGAAAAAGGAGTGGATTTTCAAATGAAGACCCTCGTAGTAGATGGAGAGCCAACATTACTGCAGCTTTGGGATACAGCAGGTCAGGAAAGGTATGAAATCTGGCCTTTTGTCCTTCGTAATCATACTTGAATCATTATAATAGATGCGCAGCCCCCTAAGGAGCCATAAGTGTAAAGGGATCATTAGGGGGTTTAACTCGGATGGGGAAAAGGGTAATATGGGATGCCCACTTGACTTTAACAGAACTTTTCAAGGACAAACTTCACCTGTACAGACTATTTACCAGTGGCAGCACGTACATTAGGGGCGCACGGGTGCCGCCCCCCCATCCATGCGTCCCAACCCCTGATCTACATACAGGGCACGGATTCCAATGGGGGGGTGTTTTTTTAATCATGTGATTAGAGCCAAGGGGCGCTAATAGGCTTCAAAAAATGGTGGGCTTGAGGCGCCGCCACTGGCCACGCGGGAGGAGGGGGGTGTGATTGTTTGCCACCCCCCAAAAAAACACCAGCCATCACTGCTATTTACACCCCTCAGCTTCCTCCGGCACAACACTTGTTCTAAGCACTACAACTCCCAGGACCAGATGGCACACTGTAATTTTATCTGACAACAAGGCTCAGTCAGTTTAGTAGCAAATGCCCTTTGCAGGCAATGACTCCAGGCCCCTTTGGTAGTGTAGCAAAGTCTTAGTGCCCAGGTGTCCTTCTGTGGCTACTGATCCCAGAACCATCTCTTCAGGCACTGCCAGCCCACCTGGCTGCAGCTGCCCCTTTCTCCAGCCCTTTTTGGCTAAACTTCCACAGTCCTCTCAGACTGACTCTATATCCATCTCAGACTGCTCTCACCCAGTTCTCTCAGGCTGCCTCTCAGTCCTCCCCCACTGTGACATTCACCAGCCCACCTGACTACCTCCCTGGAGATTTGCTTGGCAGTGTCCTCCTCCTGCTGTCCTCACAGCTGCTCCCATGCCACTGGTCAGGACACCTCTGTGTGTCATGAAGAGGGTCCCTTCTGCACCCAAGCTCCCAGACCTGAGGTCACCCCCCCCCCCCGGACTAGGGGGCTACCCTCAAGGGTCTCTGACAGCCTCCTAACACTCCATCTCCATTTTCCACTCAAACTCCACTGTCCCAGCTGGGCTGACCCTGAGTCTGCCCCCTGCCTACCCATCTGTTGGGGATTGGTCAGGGCCCTCATGAAGACTACAGGCTGCTCTTCCAATCCCATTGTTCTAGAATCTTCTCCAAGTTGTTTAGAAGTAGGGAGAGATATCAGAGATTCTGCCCGTGAGTCACTCACCCTGACCCAGAAAAAAAAAACAGTCAAGCCACATTTTACCCACATTAACAACAAAAAATCTAGTACACTAGCTAGGGGGTGCTAAATAGATATACACAATGCCAAAACAGTATGACCTAATGTCATAAACTGAAATATCCACCCCGTTAGTATACCTTACCATAATCATAGATGTTAGCAAAGACCATGTCATATACAGTGCTGTGAAAAAGTATTTGCCCCCTTCCTGATTTTTTTTTTTTTGCATATTTCTCACACTTAAATGATTCAGCTCATCAAAAATGTTTTAGATTACACAAAGATAACCAGAGTAACTCCAAGATGCAGTTTTTTAATTATTATTTCATTTATTAAGGGAAAAATCTGTTCAAACCTGCCTGGCCCTATGTGAAAAAGTAATTGCCGCCTCCCATGCTGAATCATGAATGAACTGTGATTAACCACAATTTTTTGGAAAGCTGAGTTAAATTTCACTTGCTACACCCAGGTCTGATTACTGCCAGACCTGTTAAAGCAAGAAATCACATAAATAGAAGCTGTCTGACAAAGTGAAGCATGCTAACAGATTACAAAAAGCCACACATCATGCCACAATCTAAAAAAAAATCAAGAACAGATTATAAGTAATGTACATGAATCAGTCTAGGAAGGGTTTCAAAGCCATTTCTAAGGCTTTGGAAAGCAAGTGAACCACAGGGAGAGTCTTTATTCAAAAATAGAGATAACTTGGAACAGGAGTGAACCTTCCCACGAGTGGCCGGCCTACAAAAATTACTCCAAGAGCATGACGCCAACTCATCCAGGAGGTCATAAAAGAACCCAAAACAACATCTAAAGAACTGCAGGTCTCACTTGCCTCAGGTAAGATCAATGTTCATGATTCAACAAAAAGAAAGATACAGGGCAAAAATGGCATCTATGGGAGAGTTCCAGGGCCAAAGCCACTGCTGACCAAAAAGAACACAAAGGCTCATCTCAAATTTACCAAAAAAAATCTTGATTTATCCCCAAGACTTTTAGGCAAATATTCTGTGGACTGATGAGACAAAAATGTAACTTTTTTAATACAGCATTTCATAACAAGAACATCATACCGACAGTCAGAAATGGTGGTGGTAGCATGATGGTCTGGGGCTGCTTTGCAGCTTCAGGACCTGGACGACTTACCATAATTGATGGAACCATGATTTCTGAGCTCTACCAGAAAATCCCAAAGGAGAATGTCCACCCATCAGTTTGTGACCTCAAGCTCAAGTGCACGTGGATTATGCAGCAGGACAATGATCCGAAACACAACAGCAAGTCAAGCTCCAAATGGTTCAAACAAAGCAAAATTTAGGTTTTGGAGTGGACTAGTCAGTGCCCAGACTTAAATCCAATTGAGATGCTGTATCATGACCTTATACAGGCCGTTCATGCTGGAAAATCCTCCAATGTGGCTGAATTAAAACAATTCGGCAAAAAAGAGTGGGCCAAAATTGTTCCATAGCAATGTGAAAGACTCATTGCCAGTTATCGCATATGCTCGATTGCCGTTGTTGCTGCCAAGAGTGGCACAATCAGTTATTAGGTTTGGGGGGCAATTACTTTTTCACATAAAGCCAGGCAAGTTTGGACAGCTTTTTGCCTTAATAAATTAAACCATCATTTAAAAACTGCATGTTGTATTTACTTGAGTTATCTTTGTGTAATAATAAAATTAGTTTGATCTGAGTCATTTAAGTGTGACAGATATGCAAAAAAAAAAAAATCAGAAAAGGGCAAATACTTTTTCACAGCATTGTATATCATGAAATTATTTTACTTATAGCAGTCATCTAATGTGCATACCCAAAAGTTAGGAAATGTGTGGTAGTTCAGTAATGTGCAGGGGACGTTTTTGAAAATTAACATTTTCTTTCACTGATTAAAAAGAAATAATTAAGAAATGAATGAAGGGAAATATACAATTAACTGATGTGTTTATATTTTGTATTCTAGATTTAGAAGCATTGCAAAGTCTTATTTTAGAAGGGCCGACGGAGTCCTCCTTTTGTACGATGTGACTTGTGAGAAGAGCTTTTTGAATGTGAGGGAATGGATAGATATGATTGAGGTAATCTAAAGAATTCTACATTTATAGTAAGAGCTATGAAAAACAAAGTATTGCTTTTGTTATGTTTGTCATATACTGTATATGTAGAGTCTTCTCTGTACTGTATTTTCACAGTGCTAGTCTGTAAGTATTCTCACATTCAGGGCAGCCATCAGAATTTGTGGGGCCCCTTATACAGCTTTAGGCCTGGCCCCATACCCCCCCCCCCCAGCCTGACCACCAACATTCCCCAGGGTCCACTGGCCGTCCCACCAAATCTGCCCACTAGCCATCCCACCAAGTCCTTCAGTGCCTCAGCCCCCTCACACCTGTACGCACTCAGCCCCCCTCACACCTGTACGCACTCAGCCCCCTTCACACATGTACGCTGTCAGCCCCCTTCACACATGTACGCTCTCATCCCCCTTCACACATGTACGCTCTCAGCCCCCTTCACACATGTACGCTCTCAGCCCCCTCACACATGTATGCTCTCAGCCCCCTTCACACCTGTATGCCCTCAGCCCCCCTCACATCCGTATGCTCCCAGCACCAATCTCATGTGTATATATGACATGCACGTACACACACAGAAGCATATATACACACACAAGAAATGTACACATACAGAGCCATGTATACACACAGGCATGTACACAAACAGGCATATATACACACATAGTTTCATAGTTTCATAGTTAGTAAGGTTGAATAAAGACACCAGTCCATCCGGTTCAACCTGAGTGAATGTCTACAATTGTCCCTATCCCTGTACATTGCACACTCACGCCATTCCCTCCCCTCAAGGAACCCACAATCCAAGGTCCCCCCAAGGTCCCCATTCATATACTAGGGCCAATTTTGGACAGAAGCCAATTAACCTACCTGCATGTCTTTGGACACATGTACACACTCACAGGCATGTACACACACACAGGCATGTACACACACAGGCATGTACACACACACAGGCATATACACACACAAGACATTTATGCACTCACAGGCATGCACACAAACATGCATGTATACACACAGGCATGTATACACACACACAGGCATGTACACACACACACAGGCATGTACACACACAAGACATGTACGCACTCACAGGCATGTACCATGTACACACACAGGGACGTGTACACACACACAGAGACATGTACACACAGAGAAATATACACACACAAGCATGTACACAGTCACCCATCCAGCCCCCCCCCCCCCCCGCACAACAGCCCTTAGGTAGTCCTAGTCCCATGCAGAGGGACGCACGTGCAGGAAATGACCAGAGGTGGCAGCAAAGAGCCAGATGTCAACTCATGACAGAGCAGCAGCCTGCCGACTCACACACATACAGGAGCAGCGACTGAGTTCCTCTGCACCCGCCCCTGCCTTCTCATATTCCTGCCAGTCGGGCCCGTCCAGACGCTGGGGCCCCATACAAGAGTATGGGCTGTACCCCCTTATAGCGGCCCTGCCCACATATGTCAGTTTATTTATCTAATAAGGCTGAATTATTTTGTTGTTGAATATTGTTTTGTTTTTTTCATTGCCTTAAGATCATAGTTTCCCCTCACAGCCTTTGCAACACTGTTACATCTTTGCTTTTTAGTAATCCACAGTTTCAAGTCATGCCAGTTTCAGGTCTATATCCTTTGATTCACTAGTTCTTTATCATCCATTGAGGATCACAAGAACGTGGAAATCCTTAGATGGGTTTTTTATGCTCCAGGAGCTATGGACAGCAAACAGGAATAAAAATCTCCCACGTGACCCCACCCCTAATTGTCATTTTTTTTTGCTAGTATCCTAGGAGGTTGTATACCTATTTCCTCAGCTCTAATGAGAAAATGCCTAACTATATTTTTTGCTCACTTCTATTTTTTTCTTCAGTCAAAAAATAAATAAAAATGTGAACGTTTATGTGATGCATGTTAACAGAGAAACCACCAGACGGGTAGAAGATATACTTACCATTGGGACTTCACTAATAAGTAGTTCAATTTGCTATTTAGATCCCAGTTTGAGTCAACTGGTTTGGCCCTCCGTTCTGTGTTGGTGATGATTCTTCTGTTTAACCACATAAAAATGAATTTAGCTCCTTATAGAGAATCCTTCCATCACTGGGTAGGTCCCCACATTATGGAATAATTGAAGTAGACATCTAAAGCCTTTTTCTTTAATGGCTTATTACAAACTTCTGGCATAAGACCAATGCCTGTACCAAATGGGTAGAGCACCCTGGCTTTGAGGGACATGTTATCCTTGGACTGGTTCCTGACATTGTCAATTGCCAACCTCTTGGTCAGCCACAGAAGGATTATACCACAATGCAGAAGATCCACTCTAGGATCAGAGGAGCCCCATCCCTCTACCTCTTCTGCCTTAGCAGTGCATAGTCACAGATTTTCTGAACCTAACTTCCACTCCACTTTAAAAAAAGGCAGTGGGGCCAATGTTAAAACGCCACATCCTATATACATTGATAAAGATTCTTACGGTGCTTATGGATAACAAACAAATGTTTTTACAAAGTTAAATGTTAAATGTTTTTACAAAGTTCACTATCAAAATAAAAAAAAACATACATAGACATTTAAATAAAATGTATCTTGTCCATCTGCAAAACCCTGAATTCATATGGGACACCTCCTATGTTACCAGTCTTACATGTATCTTATCGTATCATATTCCATTCATCTGTGTATGATAGAAATATATACAGTATATGGGGTCCCCGTCCACCTCAACACATTTCATGGGCCATACCCGCTTCCTCATAGGACTTCAGGGAAAAGAAATACACTTTCAGTACAAACAATATTTATATTTTATTTATATGCCATTATTTAAACACCATAGATAATAAAATAGATGTTAAAAAGCCATTATGAAAAAGACATACACGATAAGAGATTTTTGACAGGACCATTAAAGTATGAGGCTGAACAAAAATATATATTTATTCAACCATGCATTAAGAGAACAGGAAGATGCACAATGTCATGTCAACTGCGCTGTCACAAGTAACATGATTTCATTCACTTTAAAATAAAAAATGAAAAGAAAGGAGGGGGATTAAACTAAAAGATTAGACTCCCACAAAATACCCCCTATCCTTAACTGGGAGAAATTTGAAGTCTTATGATGGTCATTCGCAAACAAAACAAATCTTCTATGTTAAACTACCACTACATCAAGGGTTATGGCAGCGTATCTAACCAGTATTTAAATGCTTCCGAGGTGCCCAGCCAGGTTTACCTATAGACCACAAAAACCATATAGGGGTTTAGATAAAGCAAACATCCTACCTCAAATACATTGCCATCATCAGTCGTCAAAGATCAGACCCAGTGATCCCTTACATCTCTAAAGATCCACACTTCAAATCAGCCACAAGACTAACATAACTATACAGTATATGTGACCAATAGCGATGGGCGAATGGTTGTTATGGATGTTTGGCGAACACCAAACATTATGCGTTGTTCGGGGGAAATTCCAAAGCCGCCAGAACACTGTTAAAGTCTATTGGACACTAACATGAAAAATCAAAAGTTTATTGTTTATTTATTGTTTATTGTTTCACTTTAACCATTAAAAAAAATCACTGCTCCTGAAAAAACGACTGTTTTAGAAAACAAAAAATGCATTGATACATGTCCCCTGGGGCGGGACCTGGGTCCCCAAACACTTTTTATGTGAATAACTTGCATATAAGCCTTTAAAATGTGCACTTATGATTTTTCATGCTCGTGTCCCATAGACTTTAACGGTGTTTGTGTGTTCTTCCGAATTTCTTGCCAGTTTGAATATTCTGGTGCGAACCAAACCAGGGGGTGTTCGGCTCATCCTTAGTGACCAACCCTCCCTGCCCATATTGTAACAATCAAATGACACCGCCATATATGCATTCACCTTCCCACCTAAACACACATCTTAACTTCCACAGACCACCACATCACACTACCTCTTCCACATAAATATACATACAATATCCGCACATGCATCCATCTTGATATGCACCCTCTCATCTTTATCCAGACAATAACACCAAGTGCCACTCCACATGCGCATACACCAACTTAGTATCCATAGACATGCATCTATATGCATGCACATTTATACTGTGACGGTATGCGAGGTGAGGTCATTGATAATCGGCATATTTCACCTCGCATTTGTTCTATTGTCAGAGACTGAGCCGAATCTGTCCCGGATATTTCGAGCCTCTGTGGCAGGCTTGGTTCCGGTCCGGGTCTTGTGGTCCAATTGAGTCCATGCTCAGGCGGACTTTAAATGACCAGTAAGAGAGCACAGCAGTGCTCTGGCCTGAGACTCAGAAGGGAATCTGAGAGAGAGGAGCCCTGTTTGTTTGGAATGAAAACAAAGGTTTGCTGTACCTCATATTTTGTGCATGATGGGGACCAACCCCACCCCGTATAGAGAGCAGTTTACTTTTTAGTTTAGCGCCAGACGGCAAGGATTTGTTTGTGTTTTGTTTATTTTTATGACTTTGCAAACCACCTGTAAATAAAGCTGGCAACCCGTCAGATTTTAAAGAAACTTCCTGTACGCTGACCTTCATTTCAAGAAAAGGTGATCCCCATGAGCTAATCTCCCCACAATACACATCCTTTCCCATATACACTTAACCACTGAATCCCATATTCTCATCCCCACAGTCCACCATCCATTCACCCAACATCAATGCCTACCTATCATCTAACTCTATGTCCATATGTACCACTATATACCACCTATCAAACAAAACTAAAACACGCATTTCAATACAAATTAGATTTTCGCTTTTCAATTCTTTATTTAGAGGTTCACATCAGAACACTGCTTAACAATAAGTTAGAAAATGTTTTTAAATATCAAGGGACATAGTTTAGCCACTTTAAAGTGGTAGACCTGCAAGGGCAAGGAAGCAAGCCCAATGAGAGCCACTTTTTACATTAATAAATAGGTTAAAGGTCAACGTAAGGGGTAGGAAGGAACCATGGTAAGAGGACATATATATTTGGACACAGGCACAATTTTAGTTTTTTTCAGGTATTTACCAAAACATATTCAAGCTCTAGTTATATAATGGGCTGAAAATGCACACTCTCAGGTTTAATTTGAGGGTATTTACATACAAATCGGAGGAAGGGTTTAGGAATTGCAGCTCTTAAGAATGGTCACCCCCCTTTTTCAAGGGACCAAAAGTAATTGAACAATTGAATCAAAAGCTGTTTCATGGCCAGGTGTGGGCTACTCCTTTGTTATTTCTTCATCAATTAAGCAGATGAAAGGTCTGGAGTTGATTCTAAGGTATTTGCATTTGGAATCTATTGCTGTCAACCTACATCATGCTGTCTGTGCAAGTGAAACAGGCCATTGTAAGGCTTCAAAATGAAACAAATCCATTAGAAAGATAGCAGCAACATTAGGAGTGTCCAAAGCAACAGCTTGGTACATTCTGAGGAAAGAAGACTGGTGTGCTCAACAACATAAAAAGGCCTGGATGTCCATGGAAAACAACAGTGGTTAATGATTGCAGGATCTATAAATGAAAAACCATTCACAACATCCAGACACATAAAGGACACTCTCCAGGAGGTGGACATATCATTGTCAAAGTCTACAATCAAGAGAAGACTTCACAAGAGCAAATACAGAGGGTTCACCACAAGGTGCAAACCATTCATATGCCTGAAGAATAGAAAAGCCAGATTAGACTTTGCCAAAAAATATCTAAAAAACCCAGACCAGCTTTGGAAAAAAAAATTTTTGACGGCTGAAACTAAGAATAATCTTTACCAGAATGACAGGAAGAAAAAAATTTGCAGAAGGCTTGGAACAACACATGATCCAAAGCATATAATGTTATCTGTAAAACATGGTGGAGGCAGTGTGCTTGCATTGGCATGCATGGCTTCCAGTAGCACTGGACCATTGGTGTTTATTGATGATGTGACAGAAGACAGAAGCAGCCTATTGAATTATGCAGTGTTTAGAGATATACGGTCAGCCCAGATTCATCCAAATGCAGCAAAGTTAATTGGACGGCGCTTCACAGTACTGACGGCCAATGATCCAAAACACACTGCAAAAGCAACCCAGGAGCTTTTGAAGGAAAAAAGTGGAATATTCTGCAATGGCCAAGTCAATCACCTGATCTCAACCCGATTGTGCTTGCATTTCACTTTCTGAAGGCAAAACTAAAGGCAGAAAGACCCACAAACAAAGAACAACTGAAGACAGCTGCAGTTAGAGCCTGGCAAAGCATCAAAAAGAGGAAACCCAGTCTTTGGTAATGTCCATGAGCAGACACTTTTATTAATATTGCAAGTATATTTTAAGTTCATCCTATTCTTTAGATGTGCCATGACATGTGGATTGTATATTAGTCACCCCCCCCCCCCCCCCCCCGTCCATGCAGAACTCAGACCATAGGTCCACAAGCTAGAGTTCTACGAATGAACTTTTGGCATAAAGGTGCGCACCAGCTTCTACAAGTCTGGGGACTGTTCACACAATCAAGTGGCTCTCTTTCTCAATATTCAGCCTAGAGAAACCAAAATCCTTCTGTTTCTGAAGCACCAAATGGATCTCTGGCCTCCGGTTCTATTCGACTGTCCTCCTACAGAGACTCAATTACCTCCGGCCACATGAAGCACTCTTTAGCACCAGCTGCCCAGATTTTTGAGTACTTGAAGCCTTGCATCAGATTGGACCTAGTTGTATTAAGAGAATATTACTCTCATGGTTCCCTTTAGAGGCACTGCTTTGCCTGCAGGTGCTCTCCATCCTGTAGTCCCTATTTCTGGATATAGAGATTTGTGCACTTAGGTGTTCGTTATCTCCTTGCATGCCAGGAGGAAACCATCGCTGGGGGGTTTGGTGTTCCCTTGTGTTGTCAGCAGACAACTCATGCTGCAACCCTGTTGAGGTAGTTTACTTGAAAAAAATTGCCTTTTCAACCCTATCCAGTCTATGTGGTTAAAATGTATAAGTTAGCCTCAGCCTTGCACCACTCCACTCACCATGTCCTCTGACATGTTTCGCCCCACTCACCAGGGCTTATTGATAGAGGCAATTTTTTCAAGTATGTTATACACTACTGGATGGTGATATATTTCATCCTCCTTGCTCCATGACTATGGATGCTCCATTGGCTTGGGACAGGTCAAAGGATTTATAGTCTCATGTCCCAGAGCAGGTAGCCAGGCCATGCAGTGGATTTTTTCCCTATCATCAGGTTCTTGTTACACCAGTGGGTGTCCTTGTGAACAAGTCTGCACCTCGTAATGTATCCCGGTGTTGATAGCCAATATGTACTGGCTATCTTCACATTCCTTTCATTTTTTTTTTGGGGGGGGGGGTACTTTTTCCAGCCTCTTTTCCCTTTTTTTCTTCAGTCTCTCTGACTTAAGGTGCTTCCTTTTGGTGTTGTCTCCACCTTCTTGAACATTCCCTTCACTTCCAGGTATTTATATGCTTCACCTGTTGGAGGTTGGTTTAGCTTATAGCTTCTGCTGATGTGGATTCAGTGTAGGTAGGTACTCCCTTTGGCAGTGATTCTTGTGTTAGTTGCAGGTTGATCCTTAGAGACTTTCTTTAAATCACGATCAGTTCCCCAGTATTGTAGAGAAATTCACCTCTTCTGTTTTAAGATTCGGGTGTTGGTTCTTTTGGTTGTTGCAGATAGCTCCTGGTTTTGTCTTAGATCCACTGGTGGCTCTTGCCCACCCCTGTCAAAATGACAAATGTTCGACATTTCTGCATCCCTCCATGAAAAATATAGAAGATACATATTTTTACTTACAATAAAATCCTAAAGTCCATTCAGGGACACAGGTCCCAACTCTTCAGAAACTGAAGCATGCTGGTTATAGACAGGGTTACAGGGGGGCTGGGCATCATTTTTTTTTCTGTTTGCCAGTGGCCGAACCTCCAATAAGCAGCAGCAAATATATAACCTAAATGTGTAAGATTTTACATTAAGTACAGAAGTCTTATATTTTCTTGTTAAAATATTTTAGAGAGGTGGATTTCCATGCTTTTGCTATAGTTTGTTTTGCTGCTGTGGTAATGAAGAGTAAGAGTTTGAACTGATGAAGCCAATGGTTTTGCTATTCAGGAGTGCTACTGTCGGGTCCGGTGGTAAGGTAGTATTGAACAAGGTGGAAAGGATCCTGAACACATCCGACCAAAAGGTGCGGGCTATGAGACATTCCCCCCAAATGTGGGAGTGTGTATGTGGACCTGGTGCTCCATTACACACAGAAATGGGTCTGGTATGTTTGATTTCATATAAAAAGTGTGTTTTGATTTGCAAAGAATCTTCTCTGCCGAATCTGTAAAGAGATCGAGTTCTAAGCGTGTTTTCTCAAAGATTTGTTTAGTTGACGGAGAAGGCGAGGTTCAAAAGACCTCCGAGGCCTAGTAGAAGGCTTTATGTAGACGGTTTTGAAGCTGTCGCTTCACCTTACGTTGGTGGGACGCTTGGCTGATACAGACCCCTCTGATGACCGGTTTATGGACTTCCCATAAAATCAGGGGGTGTATGTTTAAAGATGCATTGTTACTGAGTTATTCCTTGATAGAGATTTTTATTTCCTGACGGTGGGCAAAGAGGTTGTCTATGCAGGAGAATAGCTTGTGGGGATGGGAATAGTGGGTGCATTGTCGCCTTGTGGCGTTCTGTTTCCGCCAGGTGTCAAGAAGTGAGTGTAGGTTTAGGAGTTGTTGGTATGAAAGGCGATGAGTGGTAGGTAGGGCAGGACAAAGGCGAACTGCTCCCCCTTCTCTCCCCTCCCCTCTCCTGTGTGTGCTCTGTGGGCAGTCAAGTGAAAAGCTAACGAGCTTACACTTCCCGCTTACACTTCCCGCAGGAGGGGGGGGGGAGAAGGGGGAGCAGATCGGCTGTGACCTGTCTCATTCCACACGAGAGAGGATGGAGGGGGAGAGAAAACTATCAATGCCGGCTCTGTGCTGTTACATGAAATAGATGCTGTCAGCTCAGAGCTGTGTGATTAGCAATCCCGATGGCCCCCCGACAGTGACGGAATGCCAGGGTCTTGTTGCAAGTGCAACTGTTGTGACCCTGGTAATTCCACCACTGGTATCTCACAAAAGTCAGTACACCCCTCCCATTTTTGTAAATATTTTATTATACCTTTTCATGTGACAACATTAAAGAAATTACACTTTGCTAGAACGTAAAAGTAGTGAGTGTACAGCTTGTATAACAGTGTAAATTTGCTGTCCCCTCAAAATGACTCAACACACAGCCATTAATGTCTAAACCAGTGGCAACAAAAGTGAGTACACTGCTAAGTGAAAATGTCCAAATTGGGCCCAAGTGTCAATATTTTGTGTGGCCACCATTATTTTCCAGCACTGTCCTACCCTTCTTGGGCATGGAGTTCACCAGAGCTTCACAGGTTGCCACTGGAGTCCTCTTCCACTCCTCCATGACGACATCACGGAGCTGGTGGATGTTAGAGACCTTACGCTCCTCCACTTTCCGTTTTGAGGATGCCCCACAGATGCCCAATAGGGTTTAAGTCTGGAGACATGCTTGGCCAGTCCATCACCTTTACCCTCAGCTTTTTTAGCAAGGCAGTGGTCGTCTTGGAGGTGCGTTTGGGGTTGTTATCATGTTGCAGTACTGCCCTGCAGCCCAGTCTCTGAAGGGAGGGGATCATGTTCTGCTTTAGTATGTCACAGTACATGTTGGCATCTATTGTTCCCTCAAGGAACTGTAGCTCCCCTGTGCCGACAGCACTCATGTAGCCCCAGACGATGACACTCCCACCACCATGCTTGACAGTAGGCAAGACACACTTGTCTTTGTACTTCTCACCTGGTTGCCACCACACATGCTTGGCATCATCTGAACCAAATGAATTTATCTTGGTCTCATCAGATCACAGGACAAGGGTCCAGTTATTTATGTACTTAGTCTGCTTGTCTTCAGCAAACTGTACATTGTACATAATCTTGTACAATGTAATCTTGTACATAATCTTTAGAAGAGGCTTCCTTCTGGGATGACAGCCATGCAGACCAATTTGATGCAGCTTGCGGCGTATGGTCTGAGCACTGACAGGCTGAAACCCTTCCCCCCAATCCTTCAACCTCTGCAGCAATGCTGGCAGCACTCATACTTCTATTTTCCAAAGACAACCTGTGGCTATAAAGCTCAACTTTTTTGGTCAACCATGGCGTGGCCTGTGCTGAGTGGAACCTGTCCTGTTAAACCGCTGTATGGCCATGGCCACCATGCTGCAGCTCAGTTTCAGGGTCTCGGCAATCTTCTTATAGCCTAGGCCATCTTTATGTAGAGCAACAATTCTTTTTTTCAGATCCTCAGAGTTCTTTGCCATGAGGTACCATTTTGAACTTTCAGTGACCAGTATGAGAGAGTAAGAGCGATGACACCAAATTCAACACAGCTGCTCCCCATTCACACCCGAGACCTTGTAACACTAACGAGTCACATGACACCAGGGAGGGAAAATGGCTAATTGTTCCCAATTTGGACATTTTCACTTTTGTTGCTAGCAGTTTAGACATTAATGGCTGTGAGTTGAGTTATTTTGAGGGGACAGCAGATTTAGACTGTTATACAAGCTGTACACTAACTACTTTAAATTGTAGCAAAGTGTAATTTCTTCAGTGTTGTCACCTGAAAATATATAATCAAATATTTTCAAAAATGTGAGGGGTGTTCTCACTTTTAGGAGATACTGCGTATATATGTAGCACTGACCCCCGAAGGAGCGGCTGGTTTGATTGAGCTTACCGTTACCCTCTTGACCTCGTGTACGTCTAGGGGTTTCCCGAGGTAGACTGCAGAAACTGTCACTGGATCCACTTTTAGGATATTTATTTGACAACAAGTAGACAGAACAGTCTCTCAATGAAGGGTAGAGTGTTAGGTAGGAAGTTCAGGTACTCTTGGAACTGCAAAAGATAGGAAGTCTCTCACTATAGAAATTCAGAGAATTACCGCTCACAACTGGATTCTCACAGCTACCGGATAGACCTCACTAGGCCTAGCAGCCGAGTGTTTGAGTAAAGCAAAGCCTCTGCCATAGACTTGCATGTAGAACACTTTTGAATAAAGTCTCTGCCACAGACTTGATGTAGAACTTGGTTGTAACTGAAGGATGTAGATAAATTTAGAGAGCTATCATACGGTACCAGTATCTTGCAGCCGGTCCGGCGATACCGTATGAGTGTAGATTCACTTGGTGTCTTTCAACTGAGCCTCCAGGCTCTTTCTGAGAAGCCAGCCTTCAGTGTGGCCTTCTCCCGAAGAGTCCTCCCCTGGTTGCTTCTCCAGTTGCTGGGCCTCTCCACAGATGAGATGGCACCGGACCACCTTTGAATCCTACTTCCAGTTACTTTGCCTCGGGCTAGCCAGCCCCGAGACTCGGAATTGGATGGATCCACACCCCAGGCCATGAGGGCCATGCGAGCTGGTCAGAGGGACCAGGACCAAACAGACAGAAAGATCTTCTGGACCGGAACCCAGAAACTCGTGATGTCAGTACCTTAAGTTCCCTCTCCCAGAATGCACAGCAAGATGACACTCCCACTGGGCTAGTTCAAAGAAAGAATGGCACTCAATGCTCCTAGTTAAACTGCGTTCTCACACTTGCCAGTGGTGACAGCGACACATGTGGCCAAGCAGAACCCAGTGCAATCCAGCTAGACTGGTACTGATACCATAATTTGGTATAATTGACCCTTAAAACCCAACTGGGGCTTTAGGGATTTTAAATAGAAAAAAAACACATAGCACATGCTCATCAGAAGCCGGAGCTACATATATACATACATACATATATATATATATATATATATATATATATATATATATATATATATATATATATATATATTCCACTTTCATTCTGGACTTTATTTCAATGTGCTATCCATTTATAACAGACTATTCACATTTTATTGCTGATTATTGTTGCATCCACTTCACTTTTTTCAAACACAGCCAATGCTGAAATGTTCCTCTCCAGTTTAAGCATCTGTAAAGCCGACTCCTTTAACTTGCATATAAATGAACATGCTAAACTTCCTGTACTGCCTACCTCTGACAGCCACTTGCACTTGTAGTTGTATACTAAAAATGTCCTAGCGGGATAACGCCATAATCTTGGGGAATTTCTCTCACTAGCATGTCACTATTTCGTAAGCTATAGAAAGTTTCACAGTATCAGGCATAGATTACGTATCTTATGGGATATTTGTAGTGTATCAAATTAGTTTAAGTCTTTGTTATATATATTTGCAGATGAGGGCTCATTCACACCAGCATGCAGTTCTGCATACTCGTGTTCCATGCGCGTTTCCCGCACCATGTGGGTGTAAATACAATCCTAATGATACCCCAAATGCAGGGCATTTGCCTGCACCGAATTACATGGTACTGCAGTACTGTGCAATCCAGTGCAGTGCATTTTTTGAAAAGTAGTGCATGCATTACTTTTGGCGTGATCCAGTACAATTTGGTGTGAGTGCAGGTGTGAACCGCCTCTGAAACAAATATCTGTAACAAAATCCCCCAACATATTTGAAGATAATATGAATTTTATAAAGTGTCTAGTGCACATCATACAACACAATATTTTTTATAAACATTCAGATTTTAGAAAGTTTGCCATGAAAGTGTGATATATTTACGGTATTTGCTGCCATGATGAACTTGTTAATTATGCTTATTTTGCAGGATGCAACAAACGACAGCATACCTATTATAATGGTTGGAAATAAAGCCGATCTCCGACAGACGCTGTCAGAACAAGGACATAAATGTGTACCAACCAGTTATGGAGAAAAATTATCCATGGTAAGCATCTTAGTTAAACATATAGGAGAAAAACTGAATTTAAGAATCTACCTATTATACTGTTATAACAGCAGTGATAAAATAAAGTGTCAATAGTGCTATATGATACTAAAATGTGCAATAATATAGATGATATAGTGCTTTATTCTTGTTGTAAAATTTTTTATTAAAACCCTTTAAGATCTCACAAATCAAACTAATATGATAAAATTTATAAAACCAGGTTCATTAAAGTAAATCCTGAATAAATAAAAAAAAAGTGACAAAAGGTGAAAGATAAAGTGCTATAGTGCATACAAACTGTGATGTCCTGACCATATATCACATGCATCAGTACAACATAAATATTATAAAAGTCCTTATCAAACATAAATATCATAGGTGTGATATATCAATAATGTCTATTGCATTAGGGTGTGCACCCCAAAGCTCAAACACATATGTATATGCATCTATTACCAGTGTCAGTAGAGCAATGGACGGTGTCAATCATTTTAATTTTTATTATTTTATTTTGTATTATTTTTGACAATTTTGTTTTTATTTTATTTATTTTTTATATATTTTTTAGGAGAACCATTAGGGGGCTTTGTTGAAATATTAGGGATCTAAACAGGGGGAATTTTCCCCACATGGGGTGATTAGGGTGTGCCCAGGCACACCTGGCACACCCTGTGCGCACGCCTATGATAAATAAGTAAATACATTGATTGAAGTGATCAAACGTGTTGCAGTGTCCACACTCTGGTTCTCCCCACCCTTAGCTAATAGCCGCTCACCTCTGAGCATGTGACCTCACATTAAAGCTCGGTCAAAACACGGATATGAATCGCCTCTGTATTCTATGATAACTGCAGGATAACAAGCTGCTCCATAATGCTGTCTTCTCATATATAAACAGTAGGAAAGAAGGCTCGATAGTGTGATATCGTTTTATAACACACGTTTATTATACAAAAGGACCTAATTCAGGGTACTCACATGGGCCTGGTGCCTCAGTGCACCACTCTATGCAAAGCTTAAAAAACTGGGAACTTGTTGAGGTCATAGGTTCCTCCACTGTGAGACAGACCAGCTGCCTCCTACGCTGTCCTGTCCCCTCCCCAACGCGTGTCGATACAGGGAAATTACATATCTTCCTCAGGGGGATAATCACTGCTGTTATAACAGTATAACAGGTAGATAGCACGGCACAAATGTCTTTTTTTTAATGCTTTCACACGGCTATATCGGACATGATTATTGCCAGCAGCTGTCCATATAATTTTTACTCTCAGTAGGTAGCTCACAATACTTTTATATTTTGAATGATATGATAATACCTGTCCTAAGAAAAGAGTACTTAATTTAGGTAGCAGCAGGTTGCCCCTTGTTCCTTATTTTATGGCATTTCTCTTTATTTAATCTCCAAGGTTAACATTTGCAGGGGAAAACTTCACGGGCGCTAAATGGTCTGAATGGTATTGAACCATGGCTCCCCAATCTATTTATATATATGTAGTCAGTGCCCCCTAAAATGGCCATAATTCTAATGTATTCCCTTAGCAATGCAATAAATGATGACAGCATCTTCAGAAGTTCAGTATCTTCCTCAGGGGGATGACCACTGTTGTTATAGCAGTATAACAGGTAGATAGCACGGCACAAATTTCTTTTTTTTATGCTTTCACACGGCTATATCGGACATGATTATTGACAGCAGCTGTCCATATAATTTTTACTCTCAGTAGGTAGCTCACAATATTTTTATATTTTGAATGATATGATAATACCTGCCCTAAGTATATGAAAAGAGTACTTAATTTAGGTAGCAGCAGGTTGCCCCTTGTTCCTTATTTTATGGCATTTCTCTTTATTGTAATCTTCAAGGTTTCATTTAGCACATATTTGATTCACTGATTATTTGATTGTTTAATTTTTCATAAATTTTTTTATTATTAATTTTAGTGGCGCGGGGTTTAATAGTTGTTGTGTTGTCAGCCACTCCTTTTCACAATCTTCAAGGTTCCCCAATCCCCAATGGCTCCCCAATCTATTTATATATCTGTCGTCAGTGCCCACTAAAACGGCCATAATCCTAATGTATTCCCTTAGTGATGCAATAAATGATGACAGCATCTTCAGAAGTTCAGTGAAATATAGCAGTCTTCATTACAATTTGTAATTTACAAAGGTATTCTTTTTATTTATTAGTCCATATTGATTTTTAAGTTTGTTTCACTGGCAGCTATGATCACCATGTTATAAATGGCTACTACATGTCAGCCACGTGGGTAATATTTTGATTTAATTTACACCAGGTTTTCAGTTATGAACAGTATTCTCTTATCCCTAGTATATATAAGAAATTAGGCAGAGTGGGGCACACAATTAAAATCTGGCCTTGGACAATGTGTAAAGTATAACACTAAAGGGGAATTATAAGTACTAATTCAGCAGGGGATCTCTCACACTGAGCAGGCAGATGACAAACTGTTCTCTATGGGGCTGTCGGATAGAAACAGACTACCTTCCCATTTCCAGGAGGAATGATCCCCATCCCTGTTTTTAGGGGACAAGATCAGATCGGGTGTCAGCAGACGCACATCCGCTGACATTCACCGCTCCATAGAGAAGAATGGATGGTCCAATCTGGTGTGCCTGCCAGTTTTTCAGTTTATTCACATCGGTCTGTCAGTGTGAAAGGGGCCTAAATCTACTAGTCACTGTGTTGACTCTAACAAAGGATTAAGGTAGATGTAGACCCGATTCATGAAATTTGAGCTGGGCACATATATCTGCAGTGTTTTCTTATCTCTCTTCAAAGCACTGTGTAGCTGTCTCCTGCTTCATTCTTCTGCTATCAGCCTCAGAACGTCTGACAAGTTCTCTGTCACATATGATAAAAGCAGCCTGAGTTTTGTGTTGGGGAGGATGCTATAAATAGATTAGCAGAGCCCTGAACTATTCAAGTAACAGCTCTGAAGGGCATGTGTGCCTTTCTTCCAATCAGCTGTCTTGGCTGTATGCCCAGGCTTCAATGCAGTGCTAACCAGGAAGAGAAAATCTCAACAAGATCTGAACTTTCTAAACAGTATATAAAGCTGAAGACAGCAGATATGCATGTCAAACTTATGTAGGAGGATTTGTTTCATCCCTGTGTATCATCTGAGGCTGTTCACTTCACTGGGTACGTGAGGGTACATCCACTCTAAGCTGATTTATTTGATTTATTTTTATTTTTTTACACAGACCTATGGTGCTTTATTCTGTGAAACTAGTGCTAAAGAGGGCTCAAACATCGTAGAGGCTGTTCTTCATCTTGCACGGTAGGTACTTATAAAAAATGCTTATAGCTGTTCCACTAGTAGGCAATTCAAAATTTCCATCTGAAGAGAGACAAATTGGGCATACAAATCGGTAAATCTACAGAAGGAGGGACACAAGTGTGTTCATTTATGCTATGCTAATAGCATCCCACAAGCTCTTCAGCATCGGGCTGGTGTTTGTGAAAAAATGGTCCACGCTTTATGATGCTACAGACTAGTACTAAAAGGCATTGGAGTGCTATGGATCTCCTGTACCTCAAGAGAAGACGTAGCAATATTGAAGTGGGGTTTTGTTTGCAAATTGCCTGCCTGAGTTTTTCAAACCGTGTCCTAGTGTAATGTTAATGATTTTTACCAGATTCCTAGTAAAAGGCTATTGTTGTGTCAAAAATGAGTTGTTTTAAACTATTTGTTACAACAGTGGTCCTAAATTGAACACGGCTCACCTGTGTTTGTCAGTCCCAGCTTCTGAGGAAGGAGATGGACAACTTACCTGTCCTAAACATTGGCAAGTAAGGTGCTCATAACCAAAACATTCTGGGCTCATTGAGAGGTGGAAAAGTGTTTAGGAGGAGGATGCTTTACAGGGGAAAAACAATTTTCCTAATGATAGATCAAAGCAATGGTTCCTGCTTCTCTCAGTGAGTCCTGTTAGGGGAGGAGGAGAGAGAAGAGCTTCTGCAGATAGGCACAGCGCTGGATCGAGATAGGATTCAGGTAAGTGTTTGGAGGGAGGGAGGGAGCAAATGGTGGGGCATTTTTTACCTTAACACCCCTTAGCACCGACCCTACGCACATATGCGGCCCCAGTACTGTTTTTTAGAGCGGTCCGTTGGCCCTTTAGGGATAACAACTGATGCGGCTAAAAGACGCTTGGCTGTTATTCCAAAGGAGCAGGAGGGGATGCCACCCCCCGCCTTCCGCCGCTCTTCCCGGGCCTCCCGTCTCACCGGCAGACACGACCCGGCACTTCCGCCGGCTAGAGTGATTTCCAGTCTCCTATGTAAAAACATAAGACCCCTGATCCCTTTTAGACCCCTGCTTAAAGAATACCTGTCACCACCTAATACTGTCACAAGGAATGTTTACATTCCTTGTGACAGCAATAAAAGTGATCAGAATTGTATTATTTTTTGTGAAATGTAAAATAAATAAATACATAAAAAATAAGGAAAAACATTTTTTTTTTAAAGCTGCTTGCAGGACTTTTTTTGGCATCCTACCAGCGCAGCTCCCCAGTGTGAAAGCACTCTACATACATACCCTAACTTTTTGTCAGTGTCCTAGGAGGATGGATGTCTTTTCTTCAGCTTTTCCAACCACAGACCATCTGTGATGGGACCACAGTCTCCTGGTTGTTTTCCTTGATCTGGGAAAGGAGGGGGGGGGGGGGGGTCTGGAGCTTTCCCAGACCTATGGATTGAGACCAGCTAAAGGCAGGATTGTTCTTCATCAGGCACCTCTTGCATACAAGAAAGGATGTATTCTCTGGTGTACCAGTGAAGAGCTTTATCTGCAGCTCTGTCTTCTTGTTCCCATCTTGCCACTCTGGGGCTAGTGTCTGCCTCCCCTTTTCTGCCTACCATTGTGGGAGTGCTCTCCCTGCATCCTTCCTTTTCAGTTATGCTGACTTTCTATGCTCGAATTTCTGAGTTTTCTGGCAGACCTATTAGTCACTTCACACCCTCTGTAGGCTGTTATGTTTTTGCTGTTCCAGGCTTTTTCCTGATAAGTTTCACTTAGTGAGGTTAGTTGTTCAAACACCCAATATAGAAGCAGATCCCTTTTCCCTTAATCTATCAGGTAGCAGGCTTAGGTGTCAAAGTTGGGCATCGCTACTTCAGATGGCTCTTGGGCTGTAGGCCGTCTCTAGTTTTGTTCCATTGGGTCTGCTACCAACCCCTCAGTTAGACTTCTTTAGACGTCCTACAGTACCTTAGTTCCTGTGTCCCTCAAGAAAATAGTTATTCGAAGCTCCCTTCACTCTGTGTTTATGTACATGCTCTTGGAACTGCTTGCTTTAGACTGAGGCATTAAGGGTAAAGGGGTTATCCTGGGATGGACTACAATTTTTTTTTTTTTTCGTTTGTCAGTTTCCAATTCCTCTGTAGGCAGAATTATAGCCAAACAGTATTTTAATTCCTGTGTCCCTCAATGAACTTCAAGACAATGACTTTACTGTGAAAAATGTATTTTAACTTGCACTTGCTGTGCCTTGTGTTCAATTTAAAAAGGGAAATAATTTCAAGGTTTACATTTTAATAAAGGGACAAAAAATTGGATATTTTGTGAGTATATGTTTTCTAGGTTTACCTATGCCACTGAAACTTTTTCTATGAACTTTTGTTGCTCAGGGAAGTGAGGAAAAGATGTGACAATGAAGATGACAGAGGATCTGTAACTAATCTTTCCGGGGCCATCACCAAAAAACCAACACAAATGAAAAACTGCTGTAGTGTCTAAAAAGCAGGCACACAAACCATCCAGGATTTTTTTTTTAAGAAGTTGTATTTCCAGTTAATATGAAGGAATTGTATATAGGTGTTATCTTTGTGGCATATATGTATTTTCTTTAAATTACACTGGGGTTCATGAATAAAACCAAGAGGAAAGAAAAGAGTTGGGTTTGCTATGTCAAGCATTTAGATTTGAATGTGCTCTGTTAATTAATACCCTGTTTGGTTACTCAGGGCAAAATGGATACTCATCTTTCCTGTCAGTGTTATTCATCCACTCTGTTGTTAGCTCTTGCTTTGTGGATTGTTATTTATCATAAAACACATATGTAAATTGAAAAAAATTAAGCATTTGTATATCAGTCAGAACTACAATAAACCTGCTTTGTTTCTGTTTTGGTACAATCTGAATGCCATCCCCAACTGTGAAAATGAATAGCTTTATAAGAGAGCAGACACCTGAATGGTCCACTTTCCATGTGCCAATAGCCAGGCCTGCGGACTGGTTACACAGGTAACAATTAGTCCAATTTACACTTTAGTGTTTTTCTCCTATTAAAGTGCTCTCTTCCCCTTGCTCAATCCAGAAACAAAACCTTGTAATACCCATACCCAAAAACACATGGAAAACACAAGTAAAACATCTGTACAATGCCTAAAAATGCTGAAAAATCGCCAGGAATGCACTCTGCTCAGGTGTGAAATCAGGCTTATTGCACTGTGGAATGTGAACAGAGGGAATGTCTATTATCCCATATTAATGTAAAGAGGCAGATAGCGCTTTGGGGAAAGGGCTTTCTAAGACTGAATGGTAAAGTTAAAGCTTGTGCTGGTTGCTCCTGGTAAAGCTATCTGTTTACATGGTTGGGATTTACCACAAGTTTGTTTTCAACTGTTTGTAAATATCTCTGTATCTTTGTCTCAGTTATGCAACTGCTCTTATACATAATTTATTAAAAATGTTTATGCATCACCTATTTGCCTAATGCATTTTTAATTATGCCCAGATATCCTCATACAGGTACCAGTAATGTGTGTAGTAATTATAAAGTATATTTTTTTTTAAAGAAGAAATCACTTGTTTAAAACGGTGTCTTATACTTTTTTGCACTATGCAATTTTCCAAAAATGTGCCACTTATTCAGAATTTGCAGGAGATAGTTGCATAGTGGTGAGTGATAATGTTTGTGCAGTTAAAGACTAAGTTCACCTTTTAAAAAAAAAAAATACACATGTTTTTGCCAGTAAAACAGGATAAAACAGAGCATTGCAATCAGGCTCCTGCAGAAGCTTGTTACGGCTTTCTGCCTGTACCTCTTTGAGCTCTCTGTTTAAAAGCTTTAGAAAGTGTCATCAGTGCCCTCAGAGATCATTTAGAACTACAAGTGACCTGCCATGATAGAAGACGGTACTTATAGTTGATTCATTCACAGATTCCGGTGAATAAATGATGTGGCTGTGGGGGCAGAGCTGCGGCAGTTTTTAAATCTGACAGCGCGTACAGGGTGAGGATCCCCTGTCCACTGTCACAGGGAAGAGGGGGATCAGTGGTGAGGGAGAAGGTTGCTGAACATGTTACATGCTAAATACTAAATATGGGTGTAACATTCAGAAAGATGAACTTATCCTTTAAAACCCTTAGTATGTGTTGCAGAAAGCCAATGCATCCTGTTAAATTTCTGTACAACTTGTTTGGCAAAATAGATCTATTGAGGAGAATTGTTCTGGATCTAGTGAGGTGTGTGTGTCTTGTCCTTTTGCCCCATGAGCCAGGGAGAAGCTGGTCAAAGCATCTCAAGCTTGTAGAACTAAGACTGATATACGTACATTTTTGCTTTAAAGTGAACAGGTATTTACACATTCTTACCAACAAGTAAATTAAATTTACAGCAAGCCCATACTGACATTTGTAGCTATAGGCACTGTAGAGCGATTCCTCCTCATACCTTACAGCAGAAGCACTGAAATCTTCAAGTTCTCTCCGCAACTCATCTTACACCTCACCCTCCTGCCATCAGTTACCCAGCAGCCTTCATCCATTCTAATCATGATTAAAAATACAGTGCAAAAAATTACTGGACAACTGCAGCAAGTTATATCTGGAAATCCTGCCACCATTTTTTTGTTCCTGATTTAAGTCACAAGTCATCTTTCTATGATGACTGAAGTTCATCCATCATCATTGGTATTACTTCAAGTGATATTACCAGTCACAGTAGACCCACTAATGTTCCACAGTCAGTAGCCATTTGATAAACCTTTATATTTTATACTACTATAATAAAGTGTTTGATAATAGAATGAGGCACTGGAGATCTAGGTACCAAATCTGGTACTTACAGTACTATTAAGTTAATTTCATGAACAATTGCAAAGAATAAGTAAGAATCAACTCATCATTCAAAGTAAACCTGACACAAACTGTAGTATGTCAAACTGAGCATATGGTTAGAAAACGAGAAACTCTCTAAAAAAAAAATAATAATAAAATAGTAGGTCCAAGAAAGAGGCAGCTAAAGTTGTATGTAAATCTTGTAACTTTTCCTGGAAAATGTAGCTCTCTACCACTCCTACTCTCTGAACATCCTTAATGGTTACCTGGTTACTGAGGCCATTCATCACATATTGAAAGTAGGGAATGGCAGGTTTGATTATACATACATATACAATATCTCACAATGTCAGTTTGACGTGCTGTTTTTAGTGAATCTCTGCTTACTTTTCCATCTCATGCTCAGTTTGAATTGTCTTGTTTTTTGGCAGATTTATTTTGAGGCAGAAGAGAAATACCCAACATACTGCTCCAACCTCCACTTAAATTGGCTAGGTCATGTAACTTTTGGAGAGTTCATCACAGATACACACCATCTTCAAGTGTCTGCCAGATGGCATTATAATCATGTATGACTATGTCTACCTCTCTGTCCACGTTACATAGATTATATAGTTAGTCAGGTCGAAAAAAGACGCAAGTTCATCCAGTTCAACCACAAAAAATAAAATAAAATAATATCATGTATGTTAACTTTGAATTGCTGCAAAAGCCTGCATAATAAGGAGGTATTACTAGGGTTGGTGTGGTAAAACACGGTGTCCCTCACCCCCCCCCCAATCATTTTTCTCCCATATAACACTGCATATAATGGCAATCGTAGTGCCGTTAACAACTAACAATCAAGCAACTAGCAAATTTGCATAACAAAATCATATGAAAATAACAGAACTCAAAGTTTAACCTTTTAAAGAACTATGTTTTTGTTTTTTTTTAATGTTAAGCTTTACTGAAATAATACATAATTTTAATAATAAATGAATAATAAATGTATTTTAAGTGTTCACTTCTCCCCCCCCCCAGCTAACCGGCCACAGTAATCTTTCCTGGATTTTCCTGTCGTGGAGTTACAGCAGGACAGGCAGTAGGACCATGAGCAGGCTAGTGCAGCGGCTCAGCTCTCCCCCCTAGCCTGACACAATGCTCTGTCCTGCCACTTGTTATATAATAAGTGAGTTTATATATTTTGTTTGTTACAACCAACCCTCTCATTCGGGATCACGCTATGGGTTGTTTTTTCTTTTATCTCTAAACCTCATACATTGAGATTACGATCGTTAAGTTCATACAATCTGACCAAAGGGACGTTTGAAGATTATCATCAGGAATTTATTTCATGCTGTATACCTTACGGCAGTAAGGTGAGAGGTTTGTGCACACAGAGGTGCCACTTTTAGAAGATTGGCTAGGCACCGGTTAATTTGCTGTTCACATGGGAGGGATTCATTATATGTGTGGAACATCGTTTAGACTGTCATAGTGGAATCTAACCATTTTCTTCATTACCTTTACTTTTTCATTATCATTGTTTTTTCACTACACACTTAGTTGTGCATATTGGACTTTATTATACTGTTTATTTGTTTGCTTTATGTCACATTTGTTACATAGATTTTAATCACTCACTCATCACATGTTCATTTCCTATACACCTTAGGTGTTTTTTGGTACATATTTGTATATCACACACAGAACAACACCATCACATATACATTCACATTTTTTTGCCTAGGATCAGTTAAATAGGTGTTTGCTGCAGTGTATTCTACAGCGCAGAAGTTACTACTTGTATAGGACAGAGCAGTAGTCACTGGGCAAGCAGCAGACTAGTGCATTGGGCTCTCCTGTCTAGCCTGCCGCAGTGCCCTGCAGGGTACTAGGCAGGCTAGTTTTGGGCCAGCAGTGCACGGTCACGGTGTGCACCCCAAATCAGTCAATGTAAATGATGCAGTCGGTGTCGGCATGTTGATCTGTGCTCTGCCACAGATGGGGATGACATCATCATTGGATATCACTTCCTACTTGATGGTGTCAACCCTCTGGTGAGTGTCCCCCGCACTCCCATAGTGATGCCACTGAAGGAGGCTACCCCTTAAAGACCAGGCAGGATTAATACTTCCAGTGGAAGCTGAGGACACCAGCCATTGTAAAGAAAAGAAGAAAAGAGGAGGTGGAAACTTTCCAACCTGCTGCACAGGAATAAAGAAAGACAACTTCAATGCATTATATATATATATATATATTTTTTTTTTTTTTAGCTATTCTTGACATGTGTATGTTATTATTTAGAACAAATATTGTGAACAGCAATCTATGTCTATTCAAAGGAAAACACATTACTTTCATATATCAACACTAACGTGTTTAAAGAATATGTCAGGGCAAAATAACAAAACACATCTACAGTATAGTGATCTACAAGAAATGCACTCATCAACCAATGAGCTAACACATTTTTTGTGGACTGATGGTTGTCAGCCTTGCCCTTTGTCTTTTTCTAAACTCAACCACTCCCACTGTATTCTTATCCACAGCATAGGGGCCAATTCACCTGTAATCAAGGGAGGACTAAACAACCCTATTAAAGTAACAGCGGCGGCGGCGTGGCCAAGATGGCAACCAGCTAGGACGTGTTGTGATGGAGCTCTGCACCTGGCAGGCTTTTTATCCGGCTATTGGGGACATATGCCTATCCTGTTGGGCCGGTGAAGCGGCGGTGAGAGTTGGGGATGCGCAGGGGTAGCTCCGGTTCCCATAGGAAGAAACACGCGGCACCGGGAACCCCGCCGGGCACCCCGCTACAGACCCGCGCTGCACGCGGGAAGGCCCACTACAACATGGCGTCTCAGACGGACCAGGCGGATGCGCCGCCGATGGATACTGATCAGTTCCAGGCTCTTATGCAAGCGATTACGGGCTGCCAGACTACCCTGACCACCAAGATAGAGCAGATACAGCTCGACATGGGGCTTATCCGGCGTGATATGGATAAGCACCGGGAGCGGCTTACCGAGGCGGAGCGTAGAGTGGGGGACGTGGAAGATGTTACCCGCGACCACGATGCCACCCTCCGCTCCCTACAAGTGCGGGTGAAGGCGCTGGAATCCAGGGCGGAGGATCAGGAGAACAGGAATCGGAGGAATAACTTGAGGCTGGTGGGCCTGCCGGAGGGCTTGGAGGGCCGGGATACAGAGGCTTTTACTGAGCATCTGCTGCGCACACTTCTCCCGCTAGCTGTGTTCTCTCCTCAATTTGTGGTTGAACGAGCGCATAGAATGCCGTCTGTTCGTGGCCCGCCGGGGGACCCGCCGCGCACATTTATTTTCCGCCTGTTGAACTTTCGAGACAGGGACTTGGTTCTCCGGGAGGCGAGGAAGGTGGGCGAACTGCGCTTTGAAAATACTAAACTAATGCTGTTCCCTGACTATTCCATGGAGACGCAGAGGCAACGTCGGACATTCGACCAAGTCAAGGCACAGCTGCGTGCCAAGGGTCTCAAGTACAATATGATGTTCCCCGCGAAGCTCAGAGTGATTGATGGGTAATCCGTCCGTTTCTTCACGTCCCCGAGCGAGGCCTCCAGATGGGTTGATTCACTTCCCCGGCAAGGCTGATCCTAGATGGCACGTCCCTGGCGGAGGTTCACGCGCACCCCCAGCTTTGTCCACTGGTAAGCAGATTAGTCCCCCCCCCCCGAATTTTGACCCTCCGTCTCTGAACTTGGGAATTCCGTTGAATTGCCCCCCCTCTGTCCCGTTTGTTGTTTTGGGCAGGGGGCGAGGAGCTGCTTTGGAGCGGCTGTTCTACACTGCTGACCCACGGGGGGGTCCATGCTACTACCCTGGGGGCCCTCTGGCCTCGCCTCTCCCCTGGGTCTCTGCCTGCGGGGGTGTGTGTGGTTCCCTCTGGACGTGGACATGTTACACCGTGTTGCCGGATTTGGACACTCTGACTGCCCTGGCTCCCGGAGGTGTTCCTTTTTCTCCCCCCTTGTTTTGTTCTACTCTCCTGATGATTTTTTCTGTTTTTTTTTCCCTTGCTGGAAGAGTTGCAACTAAGACTGGGCCCTTGGAACTTTCCAAGCGATCAAGCTGAGGTGTCATCCATATTTTTGTTTGTTCCCCTTTAATTTTGTTTTGCCTCCAGGAAGCGGCTGCGCGGAGGTCTGTCTACTCTGCGTAGGTGACTCTGTCCTAGGTGTGCTGGTTGATACGCACCGCCCCCCACGGGAGATTTCTCCTTTGAATGGGTTTAGTTCAGTTTGGTTCGGGTTCTCAAACACCCTGGGGTTGGTTTTCTGGGGTGTGGGGTGGGAAGGGAGGGGAGTTTTGTTTGTTTCTTAGTTGTGTTTTTTTTTTTTTCTTTTGTTACATGCTTATATGTGCTCTATTGTGGACAGCTCTACTATAACAAATGTACTGTGTATGTCATTGCATTACATGGGTTGAGATTTCTGTGCCTTGACACTGGTCAGGCGGTCCTATCCATTGGTCCCCCCTGCCCTTCCAGGTTATGGCTCCGTTGAAGATCCTGTCCTGGAATGTTAGGGGGCTTAACCAGAAGATTAAACGCTCCCTTGTTTTCGACTACATTAAAAAATATGCTCCGCATATTTGTATTCTTCAGGAGACGCATCTAGTTGGGGGACGGATTATGGGCCTGAAACGCCCCTGGGTGGGACATCACTATCATGCCACGTATTCCGGCTATGCCCGGGGGGTTAGCGTCCTCGTCCATAAGTCCCTTAATTTTGAGCCTCTTGACATTGTTACAGATCAGGATGGGAGATACGTGTTGGTGCACGCCAGAATAGACACATTAGAGATGGTGCTGGTGGGTCTTTATATGCCACCTCCAGCGCACCTGTCTCTGTTACACAAATTAACTGCCCTGATCGCCCAATTTCATACTGACAATGTAGTTCTAGCGGGGGACTTTAATATCCCCCCTAACCCTTCCCTCGATAGGTTGGCACCTGACCGGGCTACGGACTCGCCGGTCTCCCGCTGGGCCCAGGTGTTTGGGTTGGAGGATGTCTGGAGGTGGAAACACCCATCAGACCGCAGGTTCACGTGCCACTCCTCCTCCCATAACACACTCTCCCGTATCGACCTTGTTTATGCTGGTGCCCCCATACTTCCCAGGGTTCTTGACATTGAGGTACTCCCTCGGGGCATCTCTGACCACTCCCCCTTGTTGTGTACGTTGCAGACCTCTACCCCCCCCGAGGGATAGACTCTGGCGATTGTCCCGCTACTGGATTGAGCACCCCACTGTTGCCTTTGAGATGGGCAGTGAAATGAGGGGTTTCTGGGCCTCCAATGCGGGCACGGCTGCGGGAGGGATGGTTTGGGATGCTTTCAAGGCTTATATGAGGGGGTGTTACCTTTCTTCCATTGGCCGGGAGCGTAGAAATGATAGGATCACGGTGGAGGAGGCAGAAGCCAGGGCCCTTGACCTTGAAACCCGCTTCACCCTCACGGCCAACCCGCTCACGGCACAGGATATGAAAGTAGCGTACCGGGAGGTGGTGTTGCTTCGGGTGGCTAAAACGAGCAAGCGTCACCTTGCTCAGACGCAGAGGATTTTTGAACAGGGCGAAAAGACGGGGAGGCTGTTGGCCTGGATCTCTAAGGAGCAGGCCCCAGTCTCCACTATACCTCGTATACGGAACAGTGTTGGGACATTGGTGACGGACCCCCTGGCCATTAACGCCTGTTTTGCAGAGTTCTATTCCATCCTTTATTCCTCTAGGGCACAGTATTCACCGCAGGCGTTGCATGCCTTTTTAGAGGGGGTGACACTCCCTGCCCTCACCACTGAGGCCAGGGACGGTCTGGACTCCCCGATTACACTGGCGGAGGTCCGGCTTGCGCTGCGGTCCATGCAGCCGGGGAAGACCCCTGGGGAGGATGGGATACCCCCAGAATTTTATAAACATTACCTGTAGGAGGTGTCTGTTCGAATGCATGATATGTTTACTACGTCCCTTCAGGAGGCATATCTCCCTCCATCTATGGCACAAGCCATTATAGTGGTAATCCCTAAACCTGGGAAGGACCCCCAGCTGTGCTCGTCATACAGACCTATTTCCCTGCTCAATTCAGACGCAAAGGTGCTGACCAAAATCCTTGCCAGGCGACTGAACGATGTTATACTTACCCTAGTCCATGAAGATCAGTCAGGCTTTATGCCGGGGAAGGGAACTGATATTATTATTCGCAGGCTTTTCACTGTCTTGGCCTCGGGGGATGAAGAAGGCACGGAGGAGGTTGTGGCCTCCCTAGACGCGGAGAAGGCCTTCGACTCCGTGGAGTGGGTCTATTTGTGGGAAGTCCTCCGTAAGTTTGGATTTGGTCCAGCCTTCATCTCCTGGGTCAGGGCAGTGTACACGGCCCCCACAGCTAGGGTGCGCACGGGTACGGTCCTCTCCCCGAATTTTCCCCTCCATAGGGGAACCAGGCAGGGGTGCCCCCTGTCACCGGGACTTTTTGCTCTGGCAATTGAGCCTATGGCGGCTCTCCTCCGCTCCTCTCCTGGGGTTCGGGGCATTGTCAGGGGCCCTTTGCAGGAAAAGGTTTCGTTATATGCTGATGATACTCTGTTGTATCTCAGAGATGACGGAACCTCCCTAAAAGCGGCGTTATCGCTTATCGACGAGTTTGGACGGTTTTCGGGTATACGCATTAATTGGGCGAAATCGACTCTGTTTCCACTACATGATGGTGTTGGGGCCTTCCGGTTTGATGAGCAACTGCGGAGGGTTTCTCAATTTAAGTATCTCGGTGTTGAAATACACAGGGACCTGAAACAGTTTATTACCCTCAATTTAAGCCCAGTGGTCACCCAGCTAGTCCAGAAATGTACTATGTGGCAGTCCCTACCGCTTTCGCCAGTGGGAAGGGTCAATTTAATTAAAATGTCGGTTCTTCCTAAGTTCAGCTACCTCTTCCGTCAGACGCCGGTCCATATCCCACTTAGATTTTTTAAGAGACTAGATGGCATTGTCTCGTCCTTCGTTTGGAATGGTAAGCCCCCTAGAATAGCCAGAGCGACCCTCCAGCGGCCCCTTGTGCGCGGAGGTTTAGCATTACCCTGTTTCCAGAAGTATTACTGGGCGGCAGTCCTAGTGACTATTAAATGGTGGCTCTCCGGGGGCCCGGCCAACCCTGCATCCTCGCTGGAGGCGGCATTGTTGGGCTCCTACGCGGAACTAGGGAACCTGATCCATAGGGGACCACGATCTAACCCCGGGATAACTATTCCGATGCGCACGACTCTTAAAGTATGGGAACTGGTACACAAGCAACTGGTGAGCTCGGGGGTGTGGGCCCCGGGGACTCCCCTCTGGGGGAACCCCCGCCTGCCCCATTTTCAATCCATCCCTGATCCGATTGCCTGGGCCAGATATGGAGTTATAGCACTGGGGGACATAGTGTCTCAGGGGCAACTACTCTCCTTTGACGATCTTAAACAAGCTAGAGACCTGCCGAACCATATGTTTTTCAGGTTTCTACAGTTGCGACACGCCTTCCGGTCCCAGTTCCCCCCCGGAGTGTCTCTGGGGGTGTCTGCTGTGGAGGATGTGCTTGGTTCTGCGGGGGAGGGGGGGACGCGCACAATGTCTGCAATCTATGCTGAGCTGGTCATGCGGGACGAGACTAGGATCTCCCATTTGTTTGAATTATGGCGCAGTGACATTCCGGAGCTGACTGCGGATGACTGGGAGGGGGGGGTACGGCAATATCTGACTCTTGCGATTTCTGCAAGGGACAGGTTTATACAACTGAAATTCCTCCATCGGGTGTACTTTTCGCCGACGCGCCTGGCAAGGATTTACCCTGACCGTCTGACTACCTGCCCTAGATGTAACGTAGACGATGCTGACTTCTTTCACATGGTGTGGTCCTGCCCCGGGGTAGCGGGATTCTGGAGAGACGTCTTGGCCGACATTAATGCGGTGGGGGAGCTTACGATCCCACTTAGCCCACTACCTCTCCTGCTGGGTATCTGTGATTTTTTGGACATCTGCTGGGGGAAGAAACTGTTCATTTTCTACACTGCATTGTACCCGAGGAAAGCAATACTATTGCAATGGAATCAACCTCTCCCTCCTACAAAAAAATTGTGGCAGTCTCTGGTGAATGCGGCCCTGCCGCTGTACAAACTCACATATCTGGGCAGGAATTGTCCTGGGAAATTTGGGAAGATCTGGGCGGCATGGGTTGAGGCGAAACACTTGACCATTGACTAGGCTAGGGGGGTGGCGGGGGGTGGGTTCCTCTTGTGTTATCTTCTGTGGTTTCTCTGTTACGGTGGGTGGTCTCGGGTTATGGCTATAATATGTACTGCACTGACTATGACTCTGCACTTTGCCTGGTGATGTTTGGGATTCCTGTGTACTGCAATTTGGTTCTTTGTCTGCATATACTATTTGTATGTACCCTTTTGATGCATGTTTGTTTTCCATTTTATTTTTGAAATATAAATAAAAAATATTTGTTAAAAAAAAAAAAAAAAAAAGTAACAGCGGCAGAATGAACCCTGGACAAAGGAAACCTCTGAATTTTTGGCAAGATCACCAAGTATTTTTTGCACATACAGTTTCTCGCAAAAGTGAATATGCCCCTCATATTTTTGTAAATATTTTATTATATCTTGTCATGTGACACTGAAGAAATGACACTTTGCTACAATATAAAGTAGTGAGTTTACAGCTTGTATAACAGTGTAAATTTGCTGTTCCCTCAAAATAACTCAACACACAGCCATTAATGTCTAAACCGCTGGCAACAAAAGTGAATACACCCCTAAATGAAACTGTCCAAAGTGTCAATATTTTATGTGGCCACCATTATTTTCCAGAACTGCCTTAACCCTCTTTGGCATGGAGTTCACCAGAGCTTCACAGATTTCCACTGGAATCCTCTTCCACTCCTCCATGACCACATCATAGAGCTTGTGGATGTTAGAAACCTTGCGCTCGCCAACCTTCGGTTTGAGGATACCTCACAGATGCTCAATAAGGTTTAGGTATTGAAACATGCTTGGCCAGTCCATCACCTTTACCCCCAGCTTCTTTAGTAAGGCAGTCGTTATCATGTTGGAATACTGCCCTGCGGCCCAGTCTCCAAAGGGAGGGGATCAAGCCAGGCTTCAGTATGTCACAGTACATGTTGGCATTCATGGTTCCCTCAATGAAGTGTAGCTCTACAGTGCCGGTAGCACTCATGCAACCCTAGATCATGACACTCCCACCATCATGCTTGACAGTAGCCAAGACACGCTTGTCTTTGTACTCCTCACCTGGTTGCCACCACACACGCCTGACACCATCTGAACAAAATAAGTTTATCTTGGTCTCATCAGACCTCAGTCTGCTTGTCTTCAGCAAGTGTTTTCGGGCTTTCTTGTGCATCATCTTTAGAAGAGGCTTCTTTCTGGGACGACAGCCATGCAGACCAATTTGATGCAGTGTGCGGTGTATGGTCTGACCACTGACAGGCTGACCCCCCCATCCCTGAGAGTGAGAGCGATAACACTAAATTTAACACACCTGCTCTCCATTCACACCTGAGACCTTGTAAGGCTAACAAGTCACATGACACCAGGTAGGGAAAGTGACTAATGATTTCTTCTCCATCCTCCCAGAAATAGGTGGGTAGCACTATCTCCTGACTTAGGTAAAAAACTTGGTGGCTACCT
Source organism: Lithobates pipiens (assembly GCF_037356315.1). NCBI lineage: Eukaryota > Metazoa > Chordata > Amphibia > Anura > Ranidae > Lithobates > Lithobates pipiens. Next base: position 14,881,179 of record NW_027507718.1, read on the forward strand.
TAGGAATGAAGTCTGGCATTGGCCATAGAATGACCCTACCTGCCCGAAGAACGTGTGGGGCTCTTTAGCCCCCAAGATCCTTTTGGCCGAGGTTATTGCGACCAGGAAGGATTCTTTCATTGTCAAGTCCTGCAGTGACACTTCTTGGCTGATCCTGGGGAGGCCAGGAAATTCAGGACTAGTGGCAGGTCCCACTTAGAAAGTGCAGGTGCTCTGGGAGGCCTTAATTTCACCACAGCTTTAACCTCTTCGTGACCATCCGCCGCAATTTCACTGCAGCAGAATGGCACGGGTGGGCGAACCAACGTTACCTTACATCAGGTGCGTTCACCTAGGGGGCACGCGTGTGCCAGAAAAAAACCTATAACCAATAGGACTCCATAGTCTGTGGAGGAGTCAGCATGCCCTTGCCTTTTCAGAATATTATAAACATCATGTGCACAGAATGCTATCAACATATTCAGACGGACAGCAATATTTTTATGCTTAGGTCACCACAAATTGACCGTGCAACAAGGACAGCAATAGACACAAAAGTGATGTCATTCTGAGACAAGGTGTGCACACTTCAGAGAGGCCAGAAAGGATGTGCACTGACCTCAAATTCACATACATTACAACAAACGGTAAATAACAATACATACAAAGCAGGGTGCCACATGGTTTGGCTCTACTGCAGCAAGAGACTGAACAGTACATTACTCACATGTTTCCATAATCTCATGATTACATAAAAACACTGACAAGGGAGCATGCTGCAGTTGGGCAACACTTACCATGTTGATCACGCTGTTTGGGAGTCATGGTAGACCAATTTGGTGTCACAAGCTTAGAGATTTCATCCCATAGTTGCTGTGTTGTTACTCTGTCACTGTGGTCCTAACAGGTTGAGTCCCATAAGCCTGGCCTTTCATGCACAGGTTTATTAGTTTCTTCTGGAAGACATCTCTGGCCATGTTTCTCCTTGGGGATGTACTGGGGATGTACTTTCTATTGTCCAACTACTGCCTACTGGGTCATAGGTTGAGTTCACAGATAAACAAAAAAAATGATTTATTCAAAACGGATCTTAACTGATCTGGGGAAAATCCGATTGCCTCTCGGGGGATCAGGAAGGAATTTTTTTCCCCTGCTTTAGCAAATTGGATCATGCTCTGCTGGGGGTTTTTGCCTTCTTCTGGATCAACTGTGGGTATAGAATTGGGTATATGGGATTGCATGATATTATAATTTTTTTTTTTTTTTTTTTTGTTGAACTTGATGGACATGTGTCTTTTTTCAACCTGACTAACTATGTAACTATGTAACTATGATCAGACGTTGACGGACATTGTCTGAGATTGTCGGAAGCGGAGGTTAATGGATGGTCATCCATTTGCCCATGGGAATGCATTGTCATGCATTTACAGATGGAAGTAAAATGGATAAGATCCCCTTCACACATGCAGACCGTTCATTTCATCAGTTCAGTCACATCAAAATGGATGGCATCATTTTTTTCAGCAGTTTTTTTTTTACATACACTACCAATGCAAAAGCAGATGAAAAACTGACCATTTGTCAGTTTACATCCATTTTTTAAATGGTCAGTTTTTGGACAGTTAAAAAAAAATGATTATCCATTTACATTAGTTTTTCCATAGAGATGCATTGATTTCTGTTTTTCATCCTTTAACGGATGGATAAAAAACAAACGGACAGCATGTGTGAAAGGGGCCTAAAGCAATGGGCAGAAAGATTCAAAGGCTAAAGTTACAGGATGAAACTTTCTTCAAATGTCCTGTTGTTACCACTATAATTCAATCATGGAATTCCATGATAATAGAGTCATGACAACAGTCAAATGTTCTGGTAGCAGATGGAATATGCCGGTGGACTTTTTCAGGACCTGGTCAACTTACCAAGATGAAAGGCCCAATTCCCATTTCCATCTGCATAGTAATATAAACAACAGAGGGATGGAGTTTGGTTTTAGTTTGTTTTATGGGCATTGGAAGATGAAAATGCCCAAGTAAGGCATTTCTATTTTCCTTGGCATCCTCAGATTCTATATCTGCCCAGGTAATGACATATTCATACACAAGTGTAAAGGAAGAATATACAATGAACAATACCTTTTATCTAGTATTGTCTTGTTCTATTTAGATAGCAATGTGATGCTCTGCATACAGTTGTATGTGAAGGTTGAAGAACCCCTGACAATTTCCATGATTGTCATCTATAAATATTTGGGTGTTTGGATCAGCAATTTCATTTGGATCTAGTATTGTCTTATTCTGTTTAGATAGTAATGTGGTGCTCTGCATACAGTTGTATGCAAAAGTTTAGGCAACCATCAAACCTGAGCTGGAGATGTTTTGTTAGGAGGAATGGTCCAAAATACGTTCATCCGGAATACAGACACTCATTACAAGCTATAGGAAGCATCTAGAGGCTGTTATTTCTGCTAAAGGAGGCTCTACTAAATATTGATGTGATTTTTCTGTTGGGGTGCCCAAATTTATGCACCTGTCTAATTTAGTTTTGATGCATATTGTGCATTTTCTGTTAATCCAATAAACCTCATTTCACTACTGAAATATTACTGTGTCCTACAGTTATTTGATAGATCAAAATGAAATTGCTGATCTAAACACCCAAATATTTATAAATGACAATCATGGAAATTGTCAGGGGTTTCTAAAATTTTGCATACAACTGTACTTGGCAAACAGGGTTGCAAACTCCCCAAAAAGATTACAGAGCAAATGTGGAACATTTATGGACATTTTTTACTGACGGAATTTTTTTTAAATCAATATTTATATAGTATAAACAATAAATACAATACTCAAAACACATAAACTTACCAAACAGTGAGTGTAATCCTGGAAGACTGACACTGCAGTGTCAATAGGTGGACAAAATGTGCAGCATCAGTGGTGGCAGTGGTAGGATCTACAGTATGTAACATACCACACAGTATACAGAGGCAGTTGGGGTATAAAATACCCTGGCAATAGTGATCTTGAAGGAAAGGACATCTGTGGATGGTTGACAACATTGAATACATGTACAGAGAGATTTGCGAGGGTGGGCCTGAGATGAGGTGCTTTAGGGAAAAAAAAGCGAAGGAAAGATACATTAATGTAGACTGGAGACCGCCTACCCCAAAAATATACCACTGCTAACCTCTCACTAGCAGGGCCGAACTGGCCTACCGGGATATTTCCCAGTAGGCCGCCTGCCCTGGGGCCGCTTTTAGTTGTGGCTGCATTGGTGCTTTCTACTGGGCATCACAGCTCTGGCTGGCTCTGTGTTCGGTGGCCACTCTGTAACACGGCCCGCCCCCCCCCCCAGACCAGCTCGTCTGATAGTAGAGAGAATCAACTTTCCGCCTATCACACGAGCCGGTCTGGGGGGGGCGGGGCCTTGTTGCAGAGCGGCCGCTGAACACAGAGCCAGCCAGCGCTGTGATCAAGAGGAGGAGATGCCTCCCGTACAGCCCGCCCTGTGTGCCTGGATAGGAGAATCAGCAGGGGGGCTGCATATAGAGGAGATGAGCTTTCTATATTCCCCCATGCTGCTGAATGCTTGCAGGAGGGAGAGGAGAATCAAGCATTCAGCAGCTGCATGTAGGAATATAGAAAGCTCATTTCCCTCTATATGCAGCCCCCCTGCTGATCCTCCTATCCAACTCCTTTTACTGCCCCCCAGTTCTCCTTGTGCTCCCTGCCCCCCCAGTGCTCTTCTCCCCCACCACACTCTCCAGCCCCGACCCCCACCCACAGCTCTCTCCACCCCTGTTCTTTCTGCCCCCCCAACCTGCTCTCCAGTTCTCCCCATCCTTCTCTAGCCACCATCCCGGTGCTATCCACCCCCCCTCCAGTGCTCTTCACCACCCCAGTGCTCTCCCCACAGTGCTCTTCACCCCCTCCCCCCCAGTGCTCTTCTCCCCCCTGTTATCCCCCCAGTGCTCTCCACTCCCCCCAGTGCTCTCCCCCCCTTTTCTCCCCCCAGTGCTCTTCACTTCTCCCAGTGCTCTCCCCCTGTTCTTCCCCCCATGTGTTCCACTCCCCCCAGTGCTCTCCCCTCTGTTCTCCCCCATGCGCTCCACTCCCCTCAGTGCTCTCCCCCCTGTTCTTCCCCCCGTGCACTCCACTCCCCCCAGTGCTCTTTACCCCCCAGTGCTCTCCCCCCCAGTGCTCTCCCCCCAGTGCTCTTCACCCCCTCCCTCCAGTGCTCTTTTCCCCCCTGTTCTCCCCCCAGTGCTCTCCACTCCCCCCAGTCCTCCCCCCTGTTCTTCCCCCCAGTGCTCTCCACTCCCCCCGTGCTCCCCCCATGTTCTCCCCCCCAGTGCTCTTCACTCCCCCCAGTGCTCTCCCCCCCTGTTATACTCCCCAGTGCTCTCCACTCCACCAATGCTCTCCACCCTTGTCCCCCCCTGTTCTTCCCCCCTGTTCTTTCTCACCCCCCAGTGCTTTACAGCTCTCCCCATCACTCTCCTGCCCACACCCCAGTGCTCCCCAGCACTCCATTCTCCCCACCCCTGTTCTTTCTGGCCCCCTGGTGCCCTCAAGCTCCACCCATCGCTCTCCAGCCCCCCGTGGTCTCTACCCCCCCCCCCACCGTGCTCTCCACTTCTGTTTTTTTTGGCTCCCCCCAGCACTCTCCACTTCCCACCCCTGTACTCTCCACTCCCCCCTGCATGTTGCCCCCACCTATGTGCTCTCCAACCCTGCCATTGCTCTGCACCTCCCATAATGCTCTCCAGTCCCCTGTTCTTTTCCCCCTGTTCTTTCTGGCCTCTACTCGTGCTCTCAAGCTCCCCCCACTCTTTGTACCCCCCAGTACTCTCCAGCCCCCGTGCACTCCACCCCTGTTTTTCTGCCCCCCCAGTGCTCTTCGCCACCCCACACAGTGCTCTCAGTCTACTATGCTCTCCACCCCTGTTCTTTTTGGCCCCACCAGTACTGTCAAGTTCCCCCCCAGTACTCTCTGCTCCCCCTTCTGTACAGCTCCCACCCAGTGCTCTCCACTTCCCCAGGACCAGAGGACAGGCTGACTGGGGCTGGAAAATGGGGACGGCTGAAGGTGCAGGTGGCCAGGGACCACTCCATTTCACAGCAAACAGATCCTCTGGAAGGAGCACCGTCCCCGTCCAAAACAAGAGCAGACCCAGCCTGCTGCTGGCCATCATGGATATCCTGCTGGCATGCAAGGTACCGTACCGAGCATCAACAACACACCTTCCCACAGACAGGGACTGCAGACACAGGAGGGGCTGCATTCATGGGCACAGTGAGGCTGCATTCATGGGCACAGTGAGACTGCATTCACGGCACAGTAAAGCTGCATTTGATGGGCACAGTGAGGCTACAATGGTGGGCATGGTGAGACTGCATTTGTGGGCACAGTGAGACTGCATTCACGGGCAGAGTAAAGCTGCATTTGGTGGGCACCCACCCCCTTACTTTAGTGTATTCTTTCTGTGGAAGGTGCCCCCCCCACGTTCTGAGTTCCTGGGGTCCCCCTTGATTGTCCACTTACCACTTTTAACTGGAATTTGCATATATATATATATATATATATATATATATATATATATATATATATATCCCTATGTGATTTCATATCTATATATAATACACTCTTCAGCAAATGTGCTTTAAAATGTATGGTTTTCCCTTTCATGAACAAGAAAATAATGACGTTATGCTGTTGGGCTGGTATAATAATGCTGTGGGGCTGGTATGAATTTTTTTTTCCAGGGCTGGTTTTTATTCCCAGTCCGGCCCTGCTTACTAGCACCAAGACTTTGCCCAAGACATCAGCAGCAGAAAAGCTGGATTAATGAATATCAAAAAAAAACTGTGCTAAGGGATTATAAGTGTACCTTTTTCGCTGTGGCTCTGGAAACCAGAACCGTAAATTCCGCCAATGAGTTTTGCCCCCCCACAGGGTGTTTTCAAAGACCTTTTAAAAACACCCTGTGGGAGGGACGAAATGTGCTGACGGAATTTATGGTTCAAAGTAGTGTCACGTCTATACACCCATGGAACACACGCAAAGTCGTACTACTGGCGGTCTAGCGCCCATGCATTGTAAGGCGGATGCATATCTTCCAGACTGTAAGTGTGATTTTATACTTTTTATTACTACACTATGAGAGTTCTTTCCTTTAATTGATCCAGATCTGTTACAGGCAACGCCACCAACGCCACCACATCCCATGGTACTAGGAGGATAGAGAAGATCAACCAAGCACCCTCTCACCAGAATTAAGCATGTTAGATCCTTATGCCAAACAGCTGGGGGTCCATTCTTTCTGGTGAGTAAGGGCACGAGAGGGATGTTTGTTATACTTCATGGCATGATGTTTTTGGAGCACTTCAGCACTTTGTTGATTAATATTTGAGCACAGAGCACTTTTTAAAGAAGAAAGTTCATTGTGGAACAAACACTCTTGGGACACATTAAGAACATATTTCACGGACTATTTATTAAAATTTTCACGTGCAGTTTAAAATGAGTTTTTTAAGTTTTTTCCTTTTATATGTATTTTGGTACACACTGTAATGCACTATTCACTATGTAAAAAAAAAAATCTAGATTGATGCCCACACTGTGTTGGCGTGAAGGGAAGCTGCCGGAGGAGCAGTCCTCCTTCCCTCCAGTAATAAAGATGGCAGAATGGGAATATATTTGACTATTATAATACAGCAGAACGGACATTGACCATGAGCTCAGATGATGACAAATTTGCTGACTCCGGAACTACACATGCGCAGCGCATAAAGCAATATTTTTACAAAGTGTCCATAAATTAACAAGCAATTGGAAACCCTGGTTGCAGATCCAATTCAAATCTGTCAACAGTGTGCAGATTAATTACTTTTCTTATCTAAAAAACTTGTAAGAGAGAGAAATAAAGAAATAACCCACAGATAAGAACGTAAATAAAACATATCAATTTGTTGTGCCACTGACTTATATTCAGGAAAGTAAACAGTTCCTTGGGCTGCCTTGAGAATATGGAGTCCTTAACAAGCAAGTTTGAATTGGCCCTCATTTTTCATGTTATTTTTCAAATTGCATACTCTGATAACATCACTTTATCATGGTCGGTTAAGGGCTATTTGCTTCCAATCCTGTGCCTCACTTTCCCATCTGAGTTTTAACAAGGTTGTGTTTGCACATTTACTGTGGCTGATGAGAAGTGCACAGCACAGGTGGCTTCGGATTGTTATTTATGAGTGTACTCCTAGCCATTAATAACACAATAGAACCAGAAATAATCAAACACACAGTCTGGCAGCTAAGGACATTCTGCTGTAAGGGTAATGCATTTTAAATGGTGACTCTATTAAATCCACCTCTGACTTTTTTCAGCTTCTTTCTTTTTTTTTAACCTTCAATCACCCTGCTGTGTAATTATTTCCAAATTCCTATACAGCTTTCATCTTTATTTTTCCTGTCTGAGCTTTTAAAAATTTCCTCTTGTATTTCTAATCACTGGGAGCACTGTTTTTTTTTTTTTTTCTTCCCCTTTAGTATACAGTTGGTCACATCATGCACATTGTTCGTTCTTTGTACCAATCAATTCAAAATGATTTTCTGCCATTGTCATTCAAGCTGCAAATCAAATCTGACCTTGAGTGTTTAATGAAAAGAGCCCCTGAGTGAGGATGCCATACTGCACTTATAAATCTTATAGGAAAGCTCAAGAAATATTAATTGAGCAGGGTTTAGAACTTTATGTACTTAAACTGTCAACAGTATAACACAAAGGCATTAAAATATACGTATTTATTTCTTGCATTTTACTTAGTTTAAAATAATCACTTAAAGCGCGCAGTATACCGTGTAAGATTTTCAGTAGTTGTACTTTTTATAAATACCACCAGAGGGCAGTCATGTCTAAGGAAACTGACCCCATCAGATTTTGGAAAACTAACAGACTATTTTAGTGCAACATACACTTCTTTTATAGACTTCATTATGCTAGACAGTGAGGTACACTGAATAACCAGAGGTCACAAATGTGAACAGATACATGTAGCATCTAAAGCACTGCACTAATTAAACTAAGTGGTAACACTAAAATGATCCAAGAATTGCTTAAAGTAGAACTATGGCCTCCCATAAAAAAAAAGAAAGAAAGTGCTGCAGCACTTAATTATAACTACATAACATCCAGCATATGGTCTTCTCTTTCCCCTCTGCAAAATCCCACAAATACCTGTTGACCCTGCCAGGGAAGTCCACCTAATGCAGCTTCTTGTGATGGTGAGGCAATGATGCTGCACTGCCGCTGAACTCAGAGCAGAGTTGCCACTCTTATGTGGGCTAAGCATGCTTACAATACAGTAAGATGAAAAAAATCTCGCAGGAGGCAGGGGGATTTTAATCAGCATCTGGCCACACTGCCCACTGCTTTCTGGATTGTCAGCACAATCTCTGCTGCTGAACCCCCCCCCCCCCCCCCCCACTGTGACCTACAGTGTTTATAAAGCCTAGTACACACTATTCGTTTTTTTTCATTCAAGCCAGCCGGCTAAACAAAAAAAACTGAAGTGCTAAGCGCTCAGGAGGAGCCACTGTACTAATTAACCAATGTTAGTACCGTGATCTCTGCCACTGAGCTATTAAATTCCTCCAACAGAACACACTGGTCAGCATCCCCAATTGGTAGACCTTTTTCACCCATGCTCCTTCGACATTATCCGACTTTTGTTGGACCAGCTGCCAATGATATTTTTTCCCCCAAGAATCATACTTACCTAGGTGGATGCAGCATCATTCCCATGCTGCATTTGTCCCCCACTGGCTCTAAGACTGAGATCCGAGCAATCAAAGACCGCTGATCAATTGGTTCTCAGGTCTTCTTGAGCAGACAGCTGGTGACTGTCAGTCACAGCTCTTTGCTCTGCCCCCTCTCTGCTCACTGGAGCGCTGGGCTGTTGTGGGGGTGGGAGCGGTTGGCTCAGGCTCTCAGTGGCTTGTTGGGAGGCTGAGCCAGTTGCCGGTCCAGGGATGTGGACGGAGCCTGACCATATTGTCACTATCTTGCCTCAGCCTGGACCGCTGTGTGAAGTCAGCCGACAGCAGGCTTCAGCCTGCTGTTAGCTGAGAACAGGTCACAGAAGTGCAGAATCAACTGCACTCTTGTGATCCACAGGAGAAGTACAGTCAAATGAGCTTTGCCTGTACTTCTCCTTTAAGGATGACTTTTATTTACTTTATGAGGTGTGTGGTTTACATAGTAACAATTAACTGAAAGATTGTAACAGGGCTGTGAAGTTATTTATTAAAGTAGTTGTAAACTCATTACAACCACTTTAACCTACGGGTAAGCCTAAATTAAGGTTTAGCTGTAGGTGCAAGAAATATCTCCCAAACCTAAAAGGTTTAGGAGATATTTGCAGGAATAGCAGTTAGTGGCGGCACCAGCGCACATGCATGGGAGTGACGTCATCGCAGCTCCGGCCAGTCACAGCGCCGGAGCTGTGATACCTGGAAGTCACTCTGGGATAGATGGTGGCGTCGGAGGAGGCGGACGAGGGCCGATGCCAGAGCTTTGAAACTCAGGTAAGTAATTCATAATGATCTAGTATGATATGCATACTAGCTCATTATGCTTTTGCCTTGCAGGGTGTATTTTTTTTAAGAGGCTTTACTTCCTCTTTAATCTGGTGACAACTTGCAGGAAACATGGTATATACCATAATGTTTTTGAACTGAAGGCATATCTATTATATAATAAAAATTATTACAATCCCATGCTGTCCCCAGCCGACAGTATTACATGTGGATCATTGAGCCGACTTTGAGCAACAGTAAGGTATGACATTCCATTTATTTAGTGGTTTTCCCCATTTTATTTTTTTGTTATTTATGATCAGACTATATTGTTGTTTTTATAGATTTCTTGTAGAGACACATGCATCTGCTCCTGAGGAAGCGGAGACTAAATCAGGAAACGCATCAAGCTTGTTGATGCAAATCTTTACATCATTATGCGTCTCTACAATTCATTTTATTAATGTAACTTTGTTTGTTTTGTGTTTTTTGCCTATTGACTTATATCCATACTCAGTACCTTTTGGTCTAGTTGTACAAATTTATTTGGGATAAAGTTTTATTATGCAAATTTATTGTGTTGATGCTTTTTTCTATTCATTTGCTCCCGACATTATTATTTTTTATACCTTGTTATTCCGATATTCCATTCATGGATATACATATATTAGTAACACTATTAGAATTAATCAGAGATATCCATGCAATTCCCCCTATATATCCAACTCTCTCCTTTTAATGCTATATGAATAGGAATGGAGACACCTAGCCTCAATGTAGGAGGTGCCTCATCTAAAGTCCGATAATCTTCCCCTTCTCCACTCACTGGATTGGTAAGTCCTCATTTGGGACCCAAAATTTGGAGGCCCAGACAGACTTTGGGTGGGAAAGAGCCTCCTAACTCTGATTATAGGAACTTTGGTCATGAAAGGGTTAACTCACCTGCATTTGGAGTGAAATAGTCCAGAGCTGTGAGAAAGTGTCTCTGTTTTTCTGAGCCCCTGTGGCTTGTCTTGTACCCAAAAACAGACAGGAACCCTAAACCCAATTGTGGCACCAAGACACTGTCAGTGATCCATTATGTAGTCTTAATTATGCCAAGACTACGGACTGTTTGTGTTTATTTTTTTTAAAGAAAGCCATTTATTTTTGCTTGTTTTGAGAGACCAATAAAGACTATTTACCTTTACAAGCAACTGGATAGTGATCTTAGGCTCTCCATATTACTATAATATACACTCACCGGCCACTTTATTATGTACACCTGTTCAATTGCTTGTTAATACAAATTGCTAATTAGCCAATCACATGGCAGCAACTCAATGTATTTAGGGATGAAGATGACTTGGGTATTTAAGTGACTTTGAAAGCGGCATGGTTGTTGGTGCCAGACTGTCTGGTCTGTGTATTTCAAGAACTGCTGAGAATGAGCAGACTGGTTCCAGATGATAGAAAGGCAACAGTAACTCAAATAACACTCCTTAATACCAAGGTATGCAGAATATCATCTCTGAAACACACAACACATGAACCTTGAAACGGATGGGCTATAGTATCAGAAGACCAAACCGGATGCCACTCCTGTCATCTAAGATTAAGAACAGGAAACTGAGGCTACAGTTTGCACAGGCTCACCACAATTGGACAATAGAAGAATTTTTCCTGGTCTGATGAGTCTCGATTTCAGCTGTGACATTCAGATGGTAGGGTCAGAATTTGGTGCAAACAACATGAAAGCATGGATCCATCCTGCCTTGTATCAATGGTTCAGGCTGGTAGGGGTGGTGTAATGCTGTGGGGGATATTTTCGTGGCACACTTTGAACCCTAAGTACCAATTAAGCATCATTTAAATGCCATGGCCTACTTGAGTATTGTTGCTGACCATGTCCATCCCTTTATGACTACAGTGTACCCATCTTCTGATGGCACAATCCAGCAGGATAATGCACCATGCCACAAAGCTCAAATCATCTCTCCACTGGTTTCTTGAACATGACCATGAGTTCATTGTACTCCAATGGCCACCGCAGTCACCAGATCTCAATCCAAAAGAGCACCTTTGGTATGTGGTGGAATGGGAGATACGCATCATGAATTTGGAGCCGACAAATCTGCAAATCTGATGATATTATGTCAATATGGACCAAAATCTATAAGGAATGTTTCCAATACCTTGTTGAATCTATGCCATGAAGAATTAAGGCAAAAGGGGGTCCAACCCGGGACTAGTAAGGTGTACCTAATAAAGTGCCTGGTGAATGTATATGCTGTATATTCATATTATCAAGCTATATTGTACTCCTAATGTATTTACAGTAGAGTTCTTTTTTTTTTTTTTTTAGCTTAGACCTGTTATATTGATAGACATTTGCATTGTTTTGTAACTATATGTAATTTTTAAATTAAAAAAAAAAAAATCTATAAGGTGTGCTGACCCAGAAGCCGTCTACCAATATGGCAGAGTATATCATAATAGCAACAAAACCAACACTAAAAGCTGATGTCAAGCTTGCCCTTGCTAGCTATTGTCAGAGGTCAGCAGGCAGCCTTAATGACTTGCTTATATTCATTATACTTACTGATATTACATATTTATACTGATGAGTGACAAGCACAAAAGAGCTTTGATCCTAATTGTAAATAAATGATTACATAATGCAGGGTAATTATATGCATCTACCTTTCTAATTCATAGTTTCCTCTGGGAATGATTGATGTGTTTCACTCCTGTTTCTCCTTGTCAAAAGAAAATACTTTATTCTTGACAATGAAATAACAGCGTTTGAACAGTACAGTATGTAGTTTACCAAAAATACAGGTATATATTTAAATCAGAAAATAACAAAAAAAAGAATGTGATTAATCAGTCTAAAATTATTTTATGTATTTAGGTCTGTTGCTTTTCTAAACTTTCTTAAAAATATGGTCCACTACATAAATTATATGTATTGCATCCCATAGCAATCAAGAACCCAATGGTCCAATTGCTTTCATTAGTACCCCTTACATCTAATGATATGCTAGTTGCTATGAGACACATTTTTGGTATTCTACCAAAGTTGCTATAAGTATCATATATATGTATTTTTTTTAATATAAATTTCTAAAAGTAAAGTAACGTTTACTGAAAGTAAATTTGAGATTTATTTTGCATTCTCATATCATTGGCAGATATATTTTTATGATCATATTTGATATATAGATTTGAAAGTGCATCCTCTAGCAGTCACTAAATATACTGTATGTATATGGAATATATGTTTTAATCTATAAATAGATATAAAATAGGAAAACCAAATAGTTTGTTTGTCAGTGGACTTGATTCAGCTAATCGGCCCACATGCATTTAAAATATCTTTTTTTTTTATTGATCTTAAACCAATTAAAATTTGTCAAAACATATTTAAAGGCATATTTTAAAAACATACCACATAAAGGCCCACCAAGGTTTTATGAAGCACCTTTTTTTTTTCCCATAAAAGCCATCCTCTGACATGTTTTTTGGTTCTTTAGATCTTCTTTGGAGAATGAAAAAGGCAATGCACCCTTTGCATATTCTCAGAAGAAGTGGTACAGGACCACAAAATGCATCAGCATTGTTGACTGGGATTAAAAACATCTCTGTGAAGATAAAGATATTTGAAATAGACTATGAAACTGTATTACATTCCTGTTTACGTGATTACAAGGTGTGTAAGACATGGTATATTAAGGAGCAAAGAGGTACTTACTTTCTGATATATACTGGACGCAGATGGTGTAGTTGGGTCCGTTGGCCTTTATGTGTTGTATTTCATAAATATACTTTATCAGTATTTTAAGTGATTATGAGATGAATAAAAATATTTGATGTTATATATATATATATAAAATTGGTGCTTAACAATAATTAATGAGTCCATATAAAGCTAATCTGGAGAGTGTGTTCAACACCATTCACATCAGAGGTGGTCACCAGATAAGAGAGGAACCCATCACCGGCATCTAATCACACTGGATATATATATCCATATAGGAACAAAAACAGACATTATAGGTAAACAAAGACATTTTAAGACATATATAAAACATCAAAATGAAAATAGGTAACTAATGCGCTTGTATCCACAACAGAATTGAATACAAAGCAGCTAGCACAATATTGATGAACACCAACACAGAAATTATATTAAATTGGTGCAGCACTTAATAGTGATGAATGAGTCCATATAAAGAGAGGGTGTTCAAAACAATTCACATCAGAGGTGGTCACCAATAGAGGAAGAGGAAACCATCACCGGCACCCAATCACACTGCTCTTTACCCTCTTTAGTGGGCCCTCATAACAAAGGTTGTGGATACAAGGGCAGTAGTTACCTATTTTGGTTTTGATGTTTTAACATTCCTACAAGTGAAACCCCTGCATTGTGATCCTATGTCTACTACAATTATATAACCTTTTTTTTTAGATCCTTGTTTCTGTTGTGGAGCTATTTAAAACACCTTGGACTGGGAGCATTATTTCATACATGACAGGTGCTAATTATTGAAAGGAAGCTCAAAAACACTCTAGAAAGAAAAATATATATTCTAAGTATATTATCTTCAGAAGGTAATGATATTTATATATATATATATATATATATATATATATATATATATATATATATATATACAGCCGGTCCCCTACTTACAAACATCCGACTTACAAATGATCTTTATCATCAGTCCATGTTCCCCTAACAGCCCAAAATTTTCAAAATCCAATTGTCATTGGGACAGAAAGTGAGGTGAACTTTTCGGGAACAGGGGCACAGAGAGCAAAACAAACGTTACAGGGGTGATAACCCTTACCTATTAACACTTCCCTATGCTATCCAAAAAGCTTAACCACTTTCAGACCGGACCATTTTGCTGGCTTAAGACCAGACCACTTTTTGCGATTCGGCACAGCGTCGAATTAACTGACAATTGCGAGGTCATGCGACATGGCTCCCAAACAAAATTGACGTCCTCTTTTTCCCACAAATAGAGCTTTCTTTTGGTGGTATTTGATCACACCTGTGGTTTTTATTTTTTGTGCTATAAACAAAAATAGAGCGACAATTTTGAAAAAAACGCATTATTTTTTACTTTTTGCTATAATAAATATCCCCCAAAAATATATAAAAAAAATATTTTTTTCCCCAGTTTAGGCCGATACGTATTCTTCTACATATTTTTGGTAAAAAAAATCAAAATAAGCGATTATTGATTGGTTTTTGCGCAAAATTTATAGTGTTTACAAAATAGTGGATAGTTTTATGGTATTTTTATTAATACTTTTTTTTTACTAGTAATGGCGGCAATCAGCGATTTTTATTGTGACTGCAACATTATGGCAGACACATCGGACATTTTTGGGACCATTATCATTTATACAGTAATCAGCGCTATACAAATGCACTGATTCCTATGTAAATAACACTGGCAGTGAAGGGGTTAACCAGGGGGTGGCAGTGTAGGAGTTAAGTGTTACTAACTGTGGGGGGCTGGGCTGTGTGTTAGTGAACACTGATCTCTGCTCCATGTGACTGAAGCAGAGATCAGTCTCACTGGTTGCTAGGCAGAACAGGGAGATGCCGTTTACAACGGCATCTCCCCGTTCTCCTTCCCAATGAGATGATTGCGGGTATCGAGTCCACAGGACCCGCGACCGGACTCACGTGGGGTCCCTGTTTATCTATTTATCTCCACACACACACACACACATATTACCCACATATCTACAAATACCCCAAAACGCTAAATGATAAGTTGAAAATATTTTTTATTATTTAAATATCTGTAACATTTGCATTGTAGAACTACTGCATATATTTTGAGCAAACAAAAGCTTATCAAGTTGCAACCCCTAAATTTGAGACATGCAATAAAAAAAATCACAGCTAGCACAGTATGTAATAATTAATAACAGCATCAACATATACATTTTAGAACCCTTCAAACTCTTCTGCACAAAGCCTGCTTTTTTAACACATTGTTTATGCATAAAAGGCATAGATGATATGAATTTCATTATATGGATCTTTAATCATTCCACATTATCATCTTTATGTACTATTAAATAGTAGAAACTGTGAAGAATTTAATTTAAATGCAATGCACTACAACACACTTCATTGAAAAACACTTATCAATGCCCACAAATGTACCACACATACATAAAATGTATGCATATTAATAATGCATTGGGATTAATGGGTCCTAGGTGTATTTATGAATACAGTACAACAAATATGCATGTATTGTAATTCGCAGAAACCAATGATCCATTCATTTCCATTAATATATTCTGCTTCTAATAATCCATAAAATGCATCATACCTTGTTTACTATAAATATAGAGGGTCTCATACTGTACACGATGACTTGATAAGAAAACGTAGCTTTTTGTATGCTTTATGATTCTTCTGAAAGAATGACTTTTCAAATTCGGCTTTAGAAAGTCATGTTCATATGACTGTATTGTGTTGCTTCAGTAACTCAAGAGCATTTATCCATGTAATAGTATGGCCTTCTGCTTCACTGATTATAGAGCCCTCATGCCTCAGTGCTTTCCTGATACGATACAGTCAAAATATTGCTCACTTTATTCTGGCTATTAAAATATTTATGAACATAATTGTCAGTAAACTTTTAGCTGAAGCAATTATTTTAATGTGGCTTGTTTTAAAATGCATGCAATGTGAATGTGCTTATTAAAGAACAAATCTGCTATTATTAAATAAATAAAAATATATACTTATTGGGATGTTCCTATGCCACTCCTGCTATATATATATGGACAAAGTACATACTGCCATGTAATAATGCACGTGCAGTGCCGAAACTAGGAGGGGCAGGGGGCCACGTGGCACGGGTGCCGCATTGAGAGGGGCACCGCCTTCCCCATGTCCGTGGGGGCCCATTTACTAGAACTGAGTCTTTGCCCCAGGTAAAAGAATGTCTAGCTTTACCACTGTGCACAAGAACAGAGAATATAGCTCAATCCTGTACAAGTTTTTAAAACTGTTTGATTTATTTTTTTAGGAAGGGTATAAGTAAAACATGCTTACAACTGTTTAGCAAAATATATGATATACAGTACAATAGAAGAGAAAACCAAATTAGGACCTGTAGCAGAATGAACATTTACTCACCATGCTCAGATGCAAGTGCAGGTCCCTTTACCTCCATTTCCCACAACTTCCTGGGTCCCTGGATATACCTAGGGAAAATACGTTTCTTAGCTCCTCAGTTGCTCAAAGTGGCCACACCTGATGAGGCTGAGGTATATGGGCAAATGATATGCATACAAATGATTGATTCTTTATTGTCAGGACTAGTGTGCAAGTAGGCAGGCATGAGCCTAATAGCACACAGCTGTTTCAAAAGGCCCAGCTAAATGTAGAAAAACAGAAATAATGGAGTAATACAGTGGGGTGACCAGATAGACTGCCCAACCAAACACCCCAAATAACAGGAATCAAGTAATTGGGGGGGGGGGGGGCGGAACCTAAGATGTGAAGACCTACTGTCCTGTTGTGCATGAGTGCTTTAGGATATTAAGTGTCTTTCTGGTATCTGTTTCCCTGCCAAAATGAGTCTTCCAGCAACATTTTCCTAGACCCCAGAATTACTTGGATTTAAGTGAAGCTATGGAGACAGAGTGTAGTAATCGCACATACCTTTGGAAGAGGAGGCTGAAGGTTATATTGGGCATAAATTTCATCCGAGGACTGAAGGCTGAGATGCTGAAGGGGAGCCTTGCACACTTGGGTCTTACTGAAGTAACTGCTGTATGCTCTCAAGCAATTGCTGCTAGCCCTCAAATCAATGGAAAGCCTTTATGTGTGCTCTGTACACAACTGGCAAAAAGCTGGCATTGTTAGAATACCATTTGGGACCAAAGCTATTGTAGTACCCAAACAACAACTTATACTTCCCATGAATGTTGGCTCTTGCCAAGAATTGCAGGGTTTCACTGTTCTAATGGAACCCCTGTCCTCAGAAGTGTCTCTATTTGGTGCCAAGACCCTGGCAAAGTATGGCACTAGTTGAAATCCATAACACCAAGATCTTGGTCTCTGGGACAGCAGGGGAAGTCCTGGCCTTAATCACAGATGTGACTGCCCACAAGGTGGGACACGCAAACAGCTCACACAAAATATCATGGCCATCCTTACATGGCAAGTGTGAATATGACTCGAGACATGAGAGCAAATCTTAACACTTCCACAAAGAACCAATAATAAAATGGCAACTACTCAGAAACGATAACTTGTCTATTGGATAAATGGTCAGAGGTGTTCTTACAAGGGGACTATGACCTGGGCCATAGCAATGGGATTGAAAATGAGATACCCACAAGAGAGAGCCCTCCCATCCCCAAGAGATATTGAAGCATACCTTCACATCTCTATTAAGATGTCAAGATGTTCGAAAAGATGATGGAACAAAGAGTGACAAAAAGGCGCAAAGGCGGCTCCAACGGCACACTCAGCTTTTTGTAGCTGTTTGAATGCTGTTGCCGTGAGGGACCTCTATGCTTTTTTATGGCTTGAGGAATCACTTGCTGCCCCAGGACAGGCCAAACTTTTCTCTACACTCAATCTCAACAGCATGTATTGACAGATTGCTGTCATTAAGGGGGGCCAGCTGAAGACCATCTTTGTTACTCTAATGGACGTGTGCTAGTTCAGAAAAATGCCCTTCAGGCTAAATAATGTACACAGCACATTGCAGGGGACTATGGAACACTGGCTTGGGCACATGAACCAGTATTTATGTAGTGGTGCTTTCTGATATATTCAAGGACCATCTTGCCCACTTTGATGGTGCACTGGCTCAACTAAACCAAAGGGGGATGAACCTTGAACCCAATAAGTGCCATCTATTTAAACATGAGATCAAGTTCCAAGTACACATCATCGCCAAAGAAGAAATACTGCTATATCTTCTTCCTTATATTTTGAGGCAAAGTGACCAGGGTAAACAGGACAATTAGAAAATTTGAATTCCTTAGCACTAGAATGAGCAACAAACTTTGAAATACAGTGCAGAAAACATTTGCACCTTTGCAGCACTGGAGCACTGGAATAGGCTGCCAACTTTGAGATGCAAAGCAGGTTTACCCTGCATAAAACATTAGAAATTCAGCAGCTGAGGTTTAGCTGCAAAAATGTTGCGTGGCATCTTTACAGTGCTGAAGAACAGTAATAGGCTGAAAACTGTGCTTTGAGGTAGCCAAATTTTGGGACCCCTACATCTGAAGGGTCTGGTATGGATTTTGGGGAGACCCCTACGCCATTTTGTTTTAAATTTGGCGCATGGTTCCCTTAATTTCCATATCAGACCTGAAGGGCCTGGTATGGATTTTAGGAGGACCCCCACGCATTTTTTATCTTAATTTTGATTCGGGGTTCCCCTTGTTATTCATACCAGACCCAAAGGGCCTGGTAATGGGTGGGGGGGGGGGGCATGCTCTTTTTTTCAATTATCTGTATCTATATGGCTGAGACCCGACAATACATTACAGCCACAATCAGTTTTAAATTAAAATTTTTCCTTTTAGAAAAGTCTGTTACTGTTGTGTTCTAAACACCCCAGGCACGACATTTAAAGGAATATTTCATTTTTATTGTTTCACAAAAATCACTGCTCCTGAAAAAACAGCCGTTTTAAAAAAAAATATTTTGCATTCATACATGTCCCCTGAGGCAGGACCCAGGTCCCCAAACACTTTTTATGACAATAACTTTCATATACTGTAAACCTTTAAAATTATCACTTTTGATTATTCATGTTCGTATCCCATAGACTTTAACAGTGTTTGTGTGTTCTGCCAAATTTTTTGCCTGTTCGCATGTTCTGCTGCGAACGGAACAGGAGAGTTTCATCCCTACTGAGGACCCTGAGTCCTCTGCGTTACTGAGAACACACTGTCCTCAACGCTCTTCCCCCATCCATGTATAACTCCTGGGGTCTGGGAGGGGTGAAACATCCCTCCTGAAGCATGCCTCATTTCCTCCTCACTGTGAGCCCCCAAAACCTGTGTCTACTTCTATTCCTCCTTTGTCCTCCTCTTCTATTGCTCCCTCTGTCTAACAGGGATAAAGACAATAGGCAAGACATCCTGCACCTGGCCCTGAAACAGCAGCTAGTCCTCCTTTTCCTCTTGTTCTTATGCCTCCAGTGCATCATGTCACAGAGTGTATGCACCAGAAGGAAGAGAATGACTGAATTATTAATCTCTGCTTTGTCACACCTCACCATTTTGATCAGGCACGGTTGATGTGTGATTCTGCCAAGGTGAAGGGTGGCAAGCGGGTTAGTGCCCTTGAATCACACTTGGCTCTGTACCTGTGATGGTGTGGCTGAGGCTACTAACTTGGGGAAGATTGACTGATTTCTCAAGCTGGAATGGGAGCAGTTTTCAAAGTCAGCAGTTTTTACAAGCTGGCATTAATGCCCTGGGCTTGGAAGTGATTTGGAGACAATTTTTCTTCTGATCCAGTAGCAGATATCTTCTGGCCTGAGAGCACAGCATGGCAGCACTTTACCTGGGAAGATGTATATCTGCTCTGGGGTCCTTTTTGAAGGATGTACAGGTGACTATGTTCAGACTATCATCAAACAAGACACGTGGCAGCACCATGGCTCCAGTGCTGTACCCTGTACTGTATCTTTCTCAGTTGCCAGAAGATTGACCCAGTTTGCTGTGAAGGATATGTCAGATGTCTGTGGTCAACTGTACCTTGTTGCTGACAGCATGGTCTGATGACACAGATGCCTTAGATTCCACATGCTGGTGGAGAGCAGGGATGGCTTTCTTCTTCCGTGCTAAGTGTATCAAGTCACAGTGTGTGTGTGCTCTAGGAGGAACATAAGAATTATTATGCCACGTACACACGATCGGAATTACCGATAGAAAGTTTTTCCGTCTGGAAAATTGAGAACATGCTATCAATTTTTGGCTGGTGGAAATTCGGACAGCTAAATTCCGACGGAGCATACACACGGTCGCATTTTCCGATGAAAAGCTCTCATCGGTCTTTTTCTGGCCGGAATTCCGATCGTGTGTACGCGGCATTACTCTCTACCTCATCACACTTTATGATTTTGGTCACCTCTTCAAAAGGTGCCAAAACGCTGCATGCTGGTATAACCATTTAAAATGATCAGACAAGGTACACGTATGATTTTTTCCCTGATGAACAGTGGCTGGATGCCTGGCACTGCTTGTGTAGTAGAGGCCATTACCTTGTGGAAGGGGTCAATTCCTCGAGTTGGAATGGGAGCAGCTGCAAAATCATCAGTTTTGCCAAGCTGGCATTTAAGATGCTAGCTTCAGGAAGAGACATCTGCCTTGGGAAGGATGCTTCTGGGGACATTGGTGGGTGCAAAATAATTCTGCAGAGGCTCATGCCCCAAACAAAAGAACCCCCCCCCCAAAAAAAAATGAAAAACCTAGCAAAATGGGGCAAACTGATTGCCTACCTAGTCTTTATCCTGCTGTCACTTTTTTTATGTTTCTAGGTTTAGGCCTTCTCTCTCCTTGGTGTGGTACCTTGACCCTCTTTCCCACTTTACAGGGTATATCCTAAGCCTCTGAAATCCCGTGAGACCTCCCTCCTTGGTGAGGATGTGAGAACAAATATGTTATGGCATATTCAGCAGGAGAATGTTGTGAAGGGGGTAGAGATGCAAGAAGTGAGGAAGGAAGAAATAGAGTGTGGGTCTTTTGCTGTCGACTTGTCCCAATGAGGTGCTTTGTGGCGCAGAGTTAGTATTTCCTCATTTATGTGGTATTCTAGTGGCTGGTACCTTTATCGCAGGTGATATGCTGCAAATCAAACTACAAAAGTGCTGTTGACAGCAGATACAATAATAAATCCCACACTGCAGAGCTTTGTGGGCAGACACTGGTGATAGCAGTGGTTTTTACCTGTAGGGCTGCTAGTTGAATTAGGATGGCTGTCCCTTCAGCCCTCGGCAAGCTGCTCTTGAACCTCCACAAATTCCTCCCTCACTTCTGTTCTGCATCTCCTTCCAATTTGTGGCTCCTAGGAACAGTCTGCCATCTTATCACCTACCCCCTTCTCATTGCTGCGTCCCGCTTTGCAGACTAATACCTCTTGCTGCTCCTTATTTGATGTCCTCTCCTTCCATAGTCATGGTGTTATCTTCCTTATCTTCAATATCTAAAAGAAGGAATAGGCTACTTTTACGTCACAGGAAGTGACAGATTTTCTTTTTGCCATCATTACTGTTCTGGCAACACAAAATTTAGGATTTACCCTCACTTCCATTCCCATTTATTAGCAGGTTATTGAATAATTATGAGCTGGAAGAAAGAGAGATGGAGAAATAAGTTACAATTGCAAACTTCACATCTGAACTGCTTACCATCTTTCAGCCGCTTGTATACAGTACTCACAGACTTACAGTATCCTCTCCAGTGCCTGCTGGATGCCTGCCTGGGTCCATAACCTATTAGCAGGTTATTGAATAATTATGAGCTTTAAGTGCATATAACACAATAAGGATGGTACTGCCTCTAATTACCTTGCCATAGATAACACACTATAATACTGCAGTATCACCTGCTGGATAGAAAGGTATAATGCACACAGTACATAGCAGTATATATAAGCAGATTGCTGTTGTTCTTCCAAAAACATTGTCATAGGTAATCAGGACATTTAGAGAGTGTGATTATTATGATTAATATTATTATTATGCCTAACAGTGATGAGTAAATCTTACTGGGTTCAATTAGCCAAAGGGCGACATTCAGTAAACCCCCACCTTGCAGTAAATCCTATTGTAATCAGTGGAAGGCAAATCCTGTCATTAAAATCTGCCTATTTTGGGGCTAATAGGCAAACTATTGTCAAAAAAGGACATAGATAGGTGGGCATTGCCACCACTACAACCCCCCCCCTCAGATTCCACCTAAGTTCTGGTTGCTAGGATTCTGGCACTTTGGCCCAACGCCAGTGTCCTAGCAAACAACAACACATTGCAGATGTGCAAAAAACTACAACAACAATAAAACACTGCAATGGGGGACAGCAGCTATACATTATTTACAGTTGTTGCTGACACATATAGCAGGGTGTCCACCTGAGCCCCTTTAACTTTGCTCTCCCTAGCCCTCAAATCCTCTGGGCTCTCTCTATCCCCTGGACTCCAAGACCTGCCCAAAACCCAGACTATGAGAAGCCTTAAAAAGAGTTTACCTCAGGAGGACCAGACAGTTTGATCTATAAAATGTATTAATACAATACAAAAAATAGAAAAGCAATTCTACCATTCACTAAAAAATAGAGTATTATATGATGGGGAACACTTATTTACATGGAACAATCTTGATTTAAGAACTTTCAGCACACTGTGCTTCACTTCTACCATTCAACATTTAGCAGGGATTTGGTTTAGTTAATCCTGGTACACACGGACTGAATGTCAGGAGACAACGGCCGGTTAAAAAAAAAAAGGCCGACATTCGCCCCATGTGTATGCTGGACTGTCCGATAGAAGCCAGCCAAGCGGCTGGCTTCTGTCGGAAGTGCATGCTGGAAAACAAGCAGCCAACTGATTCCCGATCAGGGCTCTCAGCCAAGGGGGAAGAGCACTGCTCGGAGTGTTCTGAGGGGCTGTCCCCCTGTCAGAACACAACAGCTCAGCGGGGGAATTATCTGGACTAACCTTGCATGGTTAGTACAGTGGCTCCAATTGGAGCTGTCAGTTTTTTTTTTTCTTGCAACCCAGCGATTGTAGTGTGTACCCATCTTTAGTCCTATGGTCAATTGTAGCTTTACCTACCCATACATCTCCCATACTGTACTATTGTATTCTGACAGCAGGTACTCCCCTCCTCCTGGTCAGAATATACTTATTAGCACTGAAGCTAAAGGCTGCTGCAGCGACTGATCAAATGCTGGTTTTCCAGGAGGATTAATCTACAGAAGCCTGTCTAACAGTCAGCTTCTGTTGAGCAGAGAGGGCTACACACAGATCAAAATGTGTCCAGTTCCTGCCAAATTTTAATCTGTGTGTATCCAGTTTAAGTGATTCATCGATTTATTCTGTTCCTATTACGTTTAACAGGGACAGTACAGTTTAGTGCTGTCACCTAGTGCCCAATTAGTACATTGCTTCTGATTGCTTCTGTGTTGTAACAGTTCGTTATTTGTTGTACAGTGCTGCATACAGTATGCACAGCTTTTTGTTCTTTTACCTTTCATGCAAGGTAATTTTACTTTGCATGTATTTAGTAAGCTCCACTTTACTGTTAGCTTTTTGTCTGATCATTTGGCTGATTCCTCACAGTTACAAACACACAACAAAACAGTCCTAAAATAAGGTCCTGTTGGGTCTCTGAACTGTGAACATGAAGGGGGGATACAAAAGAGCATGAAGCCCACCACACTGCAATCCACAGTGATTTAGCGTAACATAGTACAGTAAA
The DNA here is from genome assembly GCF_037356315.1 of Lithobates pipiens. NCBI lineage: Eukaryota > Metazoa > Chordata > Amphibia > Anura > Ranidae > Lithobates > Lithobates pipiens. The sequence continues at coordinate 14,905,218 of NW_027507718.1, forward strand.
GAATTGTATAGCATCTAACTCTCCCTACGCAGTTTTTTCAGCTCTCCATAAACTACTCCAACACACAATGATAATGGCTGCTGGGAATCCACACTTTTATAATGAGGAGCTAGCAAATAACAAAGTCCCCATAATTTGCCAAGGCCACAATTGAAAGGTCAGACAGTACATTATAAATTTAGTCTAGTGAATTTACATATTAATTTACCACGACAGCAAACCTGCTGGACCCCCTGCAAACCCATGGCAGTGGCAAACCCAACCTCCTTCCTACTCCCTTATGGGGACACAGGAAGTAATAAAAACATAACAGTGTTTCTAATCCCTCACTACTTTTTCCAAACGTAAAAGTTTTACTTTTAGTTATACTTCTAATTGTTTTTTACAATTAGCCTGTTTATATGCTACAACTCCAAAGGCAAAAAGTCAGCTTCATAACTGAATGGTTTGTTTTGTCAAAAGATAAGTAAAGTTGTACCATAGTTTTAATTATATATTTCAGGTACTTATATTATATATATATATGCTCCGTCAATTTACATAGCGCTTTACATATACATTATACATTAACATTAGTCCCTACCCTCAAGGAGCTTACAATCTAAGGTCCCTAACTCACATTTATACATACATATACTAGGGTCAATTTAGACCGGATCTAATTAACCTACCAACATGTCTTAGGAGTGTGGGAGGAAACCAAAGAACCCAGAGGAACCCAGGCAGACACAGGGAGAACATGCAAACTCCAGACAGATAGTGTTTTGGTTGGGATTTGAACCAGCGACCCTTTTCTGCTTCTAGATGAAAGTGCTATCCACTACACCACTCTGCTACCCATAGATCAAAGGGTTCATAACTTGTAAGGCTGGGTTCACATACATGGTACCTCCATAAAGTATTCATAGCACTTCGCTTTTTTCCACATTTTGTTATGTTAAAGCCTTATTCCAAAATTGATTAAATTTATTATTTTCCTCACAATTCTACAAGCAATACTCCATAATGACAACATGAAAAAAGTTTGTTTGAAATGTTTGCAACTTTATAAAAAATAAAATAAAATGAAAAAAAAAACCATGTACATACAGTAAGTATTTTCAGGACCTTTGCTAAATACTTTATTGAAGCACCTTTGGCACCAATTACAGCCTCAAGTCTTTTTGAGTATGACGCTACAAGCTTGGTACATCTATTCTTCCATTCTTCAGATTTACCAAAACCATGTAGTGCAAAGGCCTGCCTGATTGCATACAAATTGAAACGCCCTCATATTATATGGTTTTGGTCAATTTGAAGGAAAAAATCAGCAGTAAATCTGATCGTGTGTATAGGGCTTTGGAGTTCTTCAGGTGCCTTTTGGCAAACTCCAGGTGGGCTGTCATGTGCGTTTTACGGAGGTTTCTCTCTCCACAGAGAAATGCTTGAGGTTGGTCTGAGTAACTATCGTGTTCTTGGTCACCTCCCTGACTAAGGCTCTTCTCCCCCGATTGCTCAGTTTGGCTGGTAAGTCCACTCTAGAAAGAGTTCTGGTGGTTCCAAACTTCTTCCATTTATGGATGATGGAGGCCGCTGTGCTCATTGGAACCTTCAATGCTGCAGACATTTTTCTGTACCCTTCCCCAGATCTGTGCCTCAGTAAAATTCTGTCTCGGAGGTCTACAGACAATTCCTTGGACTTCATGGCTTGGTTTGTGCTCTGACATGCACTGTTGACTGTGGAGCCTTATATAGACAGGTCTGTGCCTTTCAAAATCATATCCAATCAACAGAATTTACCACAGGTGGACTCCAATCAAGTTATAGAAACATCTCAAGAATGATCAGTGTAAACAGGATGCACCTGAGCTCAATTGTGAGTGTTATGGCAAAGGCTGTGAATACTTATATACATGTGATTTTTTCCTTTTTTATTTTTTAAAAAATTTGCAAAGATTTCTAACAAACTTTTTCATGTTTTCATTATGAGGTATTGTTTGTAGAATTTTGAGGAAAATAATGAATTTAATACATTTTGAAATAAGGCTGTAACATAAACAAATGAGAATACTTTCCGGATGCACTGTATGCAAATGTGAATGGCTTTCAATGCAGCCGGTTCACACATGTGCAGCACAGACATGGGCAGTTTCAAAAAGGGTCCTGTGCTTTATTTGCGTCCGATCAGGTGTAATTTTAGGTAAAAATTAGCACCTGAACCGGTGAACAGAAATGCACTGGACTGCCTCACCGTGGCTGAATATGCAGGGACCCAGCCTCAGTGGATTAGAAGTAATTTCTTCAGCCTCTAATACTGCATATCAGTGGGTGGCAGACCGAATTTACAGTAACATCACCAAATGCAGATTTTTCTGAGCTTGCTATTATGATGTGTGCCACTTTAATAACCATACTCTTAAACAAACAGTAAGAACACATATTCTGTAGCTTGCGTACATAACTAGGTAACTGGTGCTCGTGTCATTGTTTCCTAGGCCATGCATGGTAGTAGCTGGTACAGCATCAATGTCAGTCAACCACTGCAGGCTCTTCTTGTGCAATCAACCATTTGGCTCAATATAACCTTTCAGCCTTTGTGTTAGGAGATCATTTGACTTCATTTCTCACTGTTTTGTTTCAACTCTAGTGTGTTACTCCATCACTGCTGAGTTTTGCAATTATGGTTCATTTATCAAATTATTTATCATGCTTCTGGATAGTTTATTGTGAAGCTTTCATTTTAATAGGTGGAATAATTATATAAAGGCGTATAGTCCAATTAGCAGAGTAAATACATTTTACATCGAGCTTAAAGTAAGTACTTTCTTTGAATGAGATTCATTTTATAAAATACAATTGAATAGCAAGTTCTCAGAATTTAAAGTATAACTCATTTTTTCTAAAAATGTAATATTGGAAGGCAGAGCAATGATATGAAAACTTAAATACATATTATTTATTACCCATCTTTTTCTTGTATTGTTGCATGGGAATTTAGCATTATTAATTTTTATACTTTTCCAATATAAAAAACATTATAAGAACATTTCTCACAAAACATACAGTCTGCTAGTATGTAGAAATGCAGTTCAGATTTGCCGCTATCATGGGTTTGTGGTATATCCTGCAGGTTAGAAATTTCCAGTCCTGGCAAATCTATCTCCACATTTGCCTTAAAGCCCTATAAACACTATGGGGGTTATTTACAAAAGGTAAATTCACATTGCACTGAAAGTGCACTTGGAAGTGCAGTCTCTCTAAATCTAAGGGGAAGATCTGAAATGAGTGGAAGCTCTGCTGATTTTATCATCCAATCATGTGCAAGCTAAAATGCTGTTTTTTATATTCCTTGCATATCCCTCTCGGATCTACAGCGACTTTACTTCCAAGTGCACTTGCAGTGCAAAGTGGATTTGCCTTTCGTAAATAACCCCCTATCAGTTTTTCTGCTGATTTTTTCCTTCAGATTTACCAAAACCATATAATATGAGGTCAAACCTTAGGAGTTTCAATTTGTATGCAATCAGGCAGGCCCTTGCATTACATGGTTTTGGTAAACCTGTAGGAAAAAATCAGCAGAACATCTGATAGTGTGTATGGGGCATTAGTACACTTTTCTAAACCATAATTTATTGTATGGCTTTGGAACCATGGCTTAAAAAGGCTAGTAATGGAGTTTTTGGATAAGTCAGCCCTTCTACATAAAAGGTAAAAGTAACTGTATATTGAAGCCCCTGTAGGGAAAAGATAAGGAGAACTGACAAACTGAATAAGGAGAAATTAGGGTCAGTTAGGAAACTTTGCAAACACTTCTTTTTGCCTCAAGGCTTCCATTTAAGGGGGTGGTATTTAGGGTTTCCAATTTATTTATTTTTAGGGTTATTTTATGTTAGGACAGCATTCACTTGCTACTAAATATCTGTTCTTGGAGCTACTGTGGCACACAGCTGCTTTGTTTGAAACAAAATAAAAACAATGTGCAGTGTGCGCTTAAACCACCTAAAATTATATCTCTGACATTTACTGCTCCCCCTGCCCCCATTTTTATGATCATTTTCCACTTCTGTATATGCTGCAGTTTAATTCTTGTAGTGAAACACTTACCTCTACTCTAGTAAAGTTTGGACAATTCTCCCTCATTAAAAATGTCCCGCTGCTGGGCAATTTTTTAGATTGCTGTATCATCTGCAGTCTCTTAACCACTTCCGGACCGCCCACCATCGTTATATGTCGGTACTTTGACGTTAAATACCGTTGTTATGGCAGCAGATAGCTTCCATAACCCTGGTATTTTAAAAATGGCGGGCGATCCGCTTTCAGATTAAAGTGGTCTCTGCAGCGGATTCACAGCGAGATCATATTTATTGGGGGTGGAAGAGGTGTCCACCCCCCTTCCGCCGTGTCCCGTTCATCTGCGCCGCTTAGCGGTGTCATCGGTAGTGGCAAAGATGTTGCGATGAGTTCCCTTGTGAGACAGTAAGTTGAGCGAGGGAATGATGGCCCCTACTCGTCTCCATACCATTGGATGACAGAAGCGATGTCAAACGTCACTTCCGCCAAATGGTCTTAGAGGGGACATTTTTCTTATTGAAAATAAATAAAAAACCTTTGTAATTGCATTTAAGTGTAAATGTGAGATCTGAGGTCTTTTTGACTCCATATCTCACATTAAAGAGGTCCTGTCATGCTTTTTTTTCTATTACGTTCCTTGTAATAGGAATAAAAGTGATCAACATTTTTATTTTAAAGGGACAGTGTAAAAATAAAAAATATAAAGTAAAATAAATAATAATAAAAAATTAAAGCGCTCTGTCCTGCCGCGCTCAAAAGCAAACGCATACGTAAGTCGCGCCCGCATATGTAAACGGTGTTCAAATCAAACCACACATGTGACATATCACTGCGATAGTTAGAGTGAGAGCAATAATTATAGTGAAAGACCTCCTCTGTAACTCAAAATTGGTAACCTGTAGACATTTTTAAACTTCGCCTATGGAGATTTTTAAGTGTCAATGTTTGTCGCCATTCCACAAGCGGGCGCAATTTTGAAGCATGACATGTTGGGTATCAATTTACTCAGCGTAACATTATCTTTCACAATATAAAAATTGGGCTAACTTTACTGTTTTCTTATTTTTTTATTTAAAAAAGTGTATTTTTTTCCCCAAAAATTGCACTTGTGTTACCGCTGCGCAAATACGGTGTGACATAAAGTATTGCAACAACTGCTATTTTATTCTCTAGGGTGTCTGAAAAAATATTTCCTGACAGACTCCATGGCAGCAACGTGTGGGTTAAGTCCCGCCTCCACTACCCTATAGGACACTACTCCCATAAATCTTTGCTCCCTGCCCATGGCCGTGTTCTTTTTTTGTCCTCCTCCGTAGGACCAGACGTATGGTCTTTCTACCTGAAGATTGCTCCCACACGGTTCCGTCGTTGGTTTGGCCGAAAAGCGACTGTGGACGAAGTTGTCGCATATCTCCGTTAAGCCCTAGCTACTAGCGGGGTATGGAGTGGGCAGTTGGATATAAGCGCTGGAGGAAAGCCAGGAGCCTAGCCACTGGCAGGCAGGCTGCGCATTTGGTCGGATAGCCCAGCTAAATAGCAGGTGACCTATTGTGCCCTAAGAAGTCCGGTATGTATTGTGCTTACCTTCGGCCTGGAGACGTTCGTGTGGGAGCGGTAAGATTGTTCCTCTTTTTTCATGGCAGCAGTTTGTGTTTGTTCTTTGCCTTCTTCCCTTCTTTTCTGTTCGTTTTTACCTGTGTATAGGTATATGGGTTTAGACATTGCGGTCGGATTAGCCTGCGTTCCAGCCGTCGCTCACTTCCTGGTTTTCGTTAATACGTTCGTTCTGCGCATGCGCGAGTACGACTCAGGATCGAGGCTTGGTTCGCGCATGCGCGATAGCGGCAAGGTGACGCTATTCGCGCATGCGCGGTAGCGGCGCACGGGACGCGGTGATGACGTCATTAAGGCGCCTTATTTAAACATGGGATATAGCCTGCAAGCCTTGGGAATGCTTGCAGGTTATTTCGTGACTTCCCCTTGTCCAGGTTCTCTGCTGTGGAGGTAGGTGGCCTTCTGGGAAGATGGGGGTGGGCATGTGTGTGTGTTTATAGCATCCTCAGCCTTACTTATATGTCTTTGCAGCAGTTATGGAGACCCTTAGAGATACGGATTCACCTCCGCCTGTATGTGGCCAGCCCTCTCATAATAGGTACTGTCTGGGGGGGAAGTAAGGGGGGGGGGAGGGGTCCGGTATTAGTCAGTCTGTTATCTTTCCTTATCTGTATGTCTCTTCTATCTCTGTCTTAGCCCATCTAGATCAGAACAGCAACGCAGCTCAACGCACAGAGGAAGCGATTCTTCTAAATCTTACCACCGGCACTCATATTCCAAGTCTAAGCATCACGGCTCACCCTCTAGATCTGGGCGCCGTAGCGAGGATCGATCTCGCTCCTCCAGGGCTCATTCCAGCCACTCAGTTATCAACTCTTGCTGGGGATGCAGATCACAAGTTCCCATTGGAAAATCCCTGTGTGACCTCTGCTTTTCCAAAGCCTCTAGTGAGAGAGGGGGTACGGACCAGCAACTAAGATCCCTTGTGGAAAAAGTGGTGAAGGAGTCCCTCAAGGGGATCAGGGCCAATCAGACCCCTGTGCCTCAATCAGAGTCACCTCAGTCACCAGTCAGGGAGTCGCATGCTCAAGAGCTCTGGGAATCCTCTTTAACCAGCCATCATTCAGCTGCTGCTTCAGACAGTGAATCTGAGGAAGATAGTCCCTGTGTGGGTTTTGATTTTGCTTTACTTTCCCCTTTGGTGAAGGCCATCAGAGAGGCTTTGAACTGGGAAGATGAGGTGGCTAATCCTTCCAAGCAAAGGAAGTATTTTAAGCAACTTAAAAGGGAGCGTCTTAACTTTCCATTTCTGTCTGAACTTGGTGAGGTCATCACGGATGAATGGAGTAAAGTGGAGAAAAAGAATAGTATGCTCTCAAAAGTCCTAAGGTTATATCCCTTTAAGGAGGATGAGGTCAAGCATCTGGAATCGGCTCCTCTTGTGTAGTGATGGCCGAACGGTTCGCCCGGCGGTCGTTTCGCGGCGAATTTCCGACTTTCGCCGTCCGCGGGTTCGAACGCCTTTTTCCGTCGTTCGCCCCGGCGGACTTACGTGTTTAATGTATACAAGAACTTTAACCTTTCGTGACACGTTTATCATGTGTTACAGGACAACCAATTGAGACATGACAGCTCATGGACACTTGGACATTCCCCCTAACCTATAAATACACCCGATCCGGTGGCCATTTTACATTCTTTCTTCTGTCACTGTAGGGAAAGGATCCTGTGTGGAGTAGGGACAGAGAAAACGCTAGCTATTTGGTACACAAAAGTTCTTTTCAGGACTGGTATAGGTGTTAGGTCAGCAGCCTGAGTTTCTTTTGTCAGTTTAGATAAAGGGACAGAGCGCTGTATGCTGCTATTTTAGGGACAGCTCAGCCAGATTAGTCTTTCTTCATCATCATCATCATCATCATCATTAGCTGTTACTATCAGGTCCACAAAAGAGCTGTTCCAGCTAATCGTTCCAGCCTACTCTTTTTTGCCAATTTGTATAGGGACAGGCAGGAAGCAGTGTGTCAGGCAGTGAGGATAATTTTAAAGACTTGCTGTTACTATTAGTTCCACAAAGGTTCTTTTCAGGACTGGTATCAGTGGTACGGTAATAGGCTTGTACACGTATAATATTCTTTCTTCCAAATATAGAAAGAATATTATACTTGACTGCTGCCCTTCTGCTGCAGTCTGCTAATCATTCACAACTCACTTGTTCCACAAAAGTTCTTATAAGGACTGGTAACTTGGTCTGTCTAGGGTGCTACGGTACATAGGCTTGGGTGCGGTACAGTCTGCTGTTCTGTAAGGACCGCTATCGGTCCACAATAGATAGGGTTGCCGTGCACTACTGCTGACCGCTGCCCTATACTGCAGCAGTCCTTCAGCGGTATAGGGACTGACGCACAGTCTGCTAAACACTAATACACAACCTGCTTGGTCCACAAAAGTTCTTATAAGGACTGGTAACTTGGTATAGGGTGCTACGGTACATAGGCCTGAGTGCGTTACAGTCTGCTGTTCTGTAAGGACCGCTATCGGTCCACAATACATAGGGTTGACGTGCACTACTGCTGACCGCTGCCCTATACTGCAGCAGTCCTTCAGCGGTATAGGGACTGACGCACAGTCTGCTAAACACTAACACACAACCTGCTTGGTCCACAAAAGTTCTTATAAGGACTGGTAACTTGGTATAGGGTGCTACGGTACATAGGCCTGAGTGCAGTACAGTCTGCTGTTCTGTAAGGACTGCTATCGGTCCACAATACATAGGGTTGCCGTGCACTACTGCTGACCGCTGCCCTATACTGCAGCAGTCCTTCAGCGGTATAGGGACTGACGCACAGTCTGCTAAACACTAATACACAACCTGCTTGGTCCACAAAAGTTCTTATAAGGACTGGTAACTTGGTATAGGGTGCTACGGTACATAGGCCTGAGTGCGTTACAGTCTGCTGTTCTGTAAGGACCGCTATCGGTCCACAATACATAGGGTTGCCGTGCACTACTGCTGACCGCTGCCCTATACTGCAGCAGTCCTTCATTGGTATAGGGACTGACGTACAGTCTGCTAATCACTAACACACAACCTGCTTGGTCCACAAAAGTTCTTATAAGGACTGGTAACTTGGTATAGGGTGCTACGGTACATAGGCCTGAGTGCGTTACAGTCTGCTGTTCTGTAAGGACCGCTATCGGTCCACAATACATAGGGTTGCCGTGCACTACTGCTGACCGCTGCCCTATACTGCAGCAGTCCTTCATTGGTATAGGGACTGACGTACAGTCTGCTAATCACTAACACACAACCTGCTTGGTCCACAAAAGTTCTTATAAGGACTGGTAACTTGGTATAGGGTGCTACGGTACATAGGCCTGAGTGCGTTACAGTCTGCTGTTCTGTAAGGACCGCTATCGGTCCACAATACATAGGGTTGCCGTGCACTACTGCTGACCGCTGCCCTATACTGCAGCAGTCCTTCATTGGTATAGGGACTGACGTACAGTCTGCTAATCACTAACACACAACCTGCTTGGTCCACAAAAGTTCTTATAAGGACTGGTAACTTGGTATAGGGTGCTACGGTACATAGGCCTGAGTGCGTTACAGTCTGCTGTTCTGTAAGGACCGCTATCGGTCCACAATACATAGGGTTGCCGTGCACTACTGCTGACCGCTGCCCTATACTGCAGCAGTCCTTCATTGGTATAGGGACTGACGTACAGTCTGCTAATCACTAACACACAACCTGCTTGGTCCACAAAAGTTCTTATAAGGACTGGTAACTTGGTATAGGGTGCTACGGTACATAGGCCTGAGTGCGTTACAGTCTGCTGTTCTGTAAGGACCGCTATCGGTCCACAATACATAGGGTTGCCGTGCACTACTGCTGACCGCTGCCCTATACTGCAGCAGTCCTTCATTGGTATAGGGACTGACGTACAGTCTGCTAATCACTAACACACAACCTGCTTGGTCCACAAAAGTTCTTATAAGGACTGGTAACTTGGTATAGGGTGCTACGGTACATAGGCCTGAGTGCGTTACAGTCTGCTGTTCTGTAAGGACCGCTATCGGTCCACAATACATAGGGTTGCCGTGCACTACTGCTGACCGCTGCCCTATACTGCAGCAGTCCTTCAGCGGTATAGGGACTGACGCACAGTCTGCTAAACACTAACACACAACCTGCTTGGTCCACAAAAGTTCTTATAAGGACTGGTAACTTGGTATAGGGTGCTACGGTACATAGGCCTGAGTGCAGTACAGTCTGCTGTTCTGTAAGGACCGCTATCGGTCCACAATACATAGGGTTGCCGTGCACTACTGCTGACCGCTGCCCTATACTGCAGCAGTCCTTCATTGGTATAGGGACTGACGTACAGTCTGCTAATCACTAACACACAACCTGCTTGGTCCACAAAAGTTCTTATAAGGACTGGTAACTTGGTATAGGGTGCTACGGTACATAGGCCTGAGTGCGTTACAGTCTGCTGTTCTGTAAGGACCGCTATCGGTCCACAATACATAGGGTTGCCGTGCACTACTGCTGACCGCTGCCCTATACTGCAGCAGTCCTTCATTGGTATAGGGACTGACGTACAGTCTGCTAATCACTAACACACAACCTGCTTGGTCCACAAAAGTTCTTATAAGGACTGGTAACTTGGTATAGGGTGCTACGGTACATAGGCCTGAGTGCGTTACAGTCTGCTGTTCTGTAAGGACCGCTATCGGTCCACAATACATAGGGTTGCCGTGCACTACTGCTGACCGCTGCCCTATACTGCAGCAGTCCTTCAGCGGTATAGGGACTGACGCACAGTCTGCTAAACACTAACACACAACCTGCTTGGTCCACAAAAGTTCTTATAAGGACTGGTAACTTGGTATAGGGTGCTACGGTACATAGGCCTGAGTGCAGTACAGTCTGCTGTTCTGTAAGGACCGCTATCGGTCCACAATACATAGGGTTGCCGTGCACTACTGCTGACCGCTGCCCTATACTGCAGCAGTCCTTCATTGGTATAGGGACTGACGTACAGTCTGCTAATCACTAACACACAACCTGCTTGGTCCACAAAAGTTCTTATAAGGACTGGTAACTTGGTATAGGGTGCTACGGTACATAGGCCTGAGTGCGTTACAGTCTGCTGTTCTGTAAGGACCGCTATCGGTCCACAATACATAGGGTTGCCGTGCACTACTGCTGACCGCTGCCCTATACTGCAGCAGTCCTTCATTGGTATAGGGACTGACGTACAGTCTGCTAATCACTAACACACAACCTGCTTGGTCCACAAAAGTTCTTATAAGGACTGGTAACTTGGTATAGGGTGCTACGGTACATAGGCCTGAGTGCAGTACAGTCTGCTGTTCTGTAAGGACCGCTATCGGTCCACAATACATAGGGTTGACGTGCACTACTGCTGACCGCTGCCCTATACTGCAGCAGTCCTTCAGCGGTATAGGGACTAAGAGTTTTGTCACAGGGTGATTTAAAAAATGACAGGCAGAGGAAGAGGCAGGCCCTTCCGCAGGGGTGGTAGGGGTAGGGCAGGAGCAACAGCCTTGAGCCAAAGTGGGAAGTTGCAGAAGGTGCGTTCAATTACTTTAAAGGACGCACCAGACTTGGTTGAGTGGCTCACTCAGCCTTATTCTTCTGCACCCTCCTCATCCTCTCGATCTGCACCCTCTTCTTCACTCTCTGCTATGTGCACCCCCAAAGACACTACCACCAACAACACCACCACCACCACATACCTTCCGCTTGAGTGCAAATGGGGGCCTTCATGCTCCAGTGTTTTAATAGGGACCCCCGTATAAAAAGCATGAGGGTCAAGGACCAGTACTGGGTGGCAACGTACTTAGATCCCCGGTACAAACACAAAATGGCGGAAATGTTACCGCCGTCGCAGAGGGCTGTCAGAATGCAGCACTTCCAGGCCTTGCTTCGAGAAATGCTGCATTCTGCTTTTGCGTGCGCTGGCAGAGGAGCAATTCCCACTCCCAGAGAAGGATTTGCGGGTACCAATCCAACAGCGCCTGCAAGAAGAGGCCGGTTTGAAGATGTGTTGGTGACTTCGGATATGAGGTCATTCTTTCAGCCGACCCATCGACAGGTGTCATCCGGATCCAGCATCAGGGAACGCCTAGACCGTCAGGTGTCCGACTACATTGGGTTAACGGCCGATGTGGACGCTCTGAGGAGTGATGAACCCCTAGACTACTGGGTGGGCAGGCTTGACCTCTGGCCAGAGCTTGCCCAATTTGCAATCGAACTGTTGGCTTGCCCCTCATCCAGTGTCCTGTCCGAAAGGACGTTCAGCGCAGCAGGGGGGATTGTGACCGATAAGCGTACTCGCCTAGCTCACGACAGTGTTAACTACCTCACATTTCTAAAAATGAATGAGGCATGGATCTCGGAGGAATTCAACACATGTGATCAGTAGACCATGTATATGTCTATAAACAATTTTTGGAATCAAGCACACAGACCTTCTTAATTCATTTGGCTCACTTCCCTGACCCAAAAAAGCACACCGTACTATATGCCCCTACCCTCCTCTTTGAAGAGGTTGAGCGGTGTCATATTTCTACTGGGGCTGCTTATTATGAGGGGTTCCCACCATCCCTGTGCTGTGCTGACTTCCTCCTGGGTGTTCTTATTATGAGGGGCTCCCACCATCCCTGTGCTGTGCTGACTTCCTCCTGGGGGTTCTTATTATGAGGGGCTCCCACCATCCCTGTGCTGTGCTGACTTCCTCCTGGGGGTTCTTATTATGAGGGGATCACACCATCCCTGTGCTGTGCTGACTTCCTCCTGGGGCTGCTTACGGTGCTGCTGTCAGCGCTGTATGTCACGGAGCTGCTGTCAGCGCTGTATGTCACGGAGCTGCTGTCAGCGCTGTATGTCACGGAGCTGCTGTCAGCGCTGTATGTCACGGAGCTGCTGTCAGCGCTGTATGTCACGGAGCTGCTGTCAGCGCTGTATGTCACGGAGCTGCTGTCAGCGCTGTATGTCACGGAGCTGCTGTCAGCGCTGTATGTCACGGAGCTGCTGTCAGCGCTGTATGTCACGGAGCTGCTGTCAGCGCTGTATGTCACGGAGCTGCTGTCAGCGCTGTATGTCACGGTGCTGCTGTCAGCGCTGTATGTCACGGAGCTGCTGTCAGCGCTGTATGTCACGGAGCTGCTGTCAGTGCTGTATGTCACGGAGCTGCTGTCAGCGCTGTATGTCACGGAGCTGCTGTCAGCGCTGTATGTCACGGAGCTGCTGTCAGCGCTGTATGTCACGGTGCTGCTGTCAGCGCTGTATGTCACGGAGCTGCTGTCAGCGCTGTATGTCACGGAGCTGCTGTCAGCGCTGTATGTCACGGAGCTGCTGTCAGCGCTGTATGTCACGGAGCTGCTGTCAGCGCTGTATGTCACGGAGCTGCTGTCAGCGCTGTATGTCACGGTGCTGCTGTCAGCGCTGTATGTCACGGAGCTGCTGTCAGCGCTGTATGTCACGGAGCTGCTGTCAGCGCTGTATGTCACGGAGCTGCTGTCAGCGCTGTATGTCACGGAGCTGCTGTCAGCGCTGTATGTCACGGAGCTGCTGTCAGCGCTGTATGTCACGGTGCTGATGTCAGTGCTCTGTATTACGGTGCTGCTGTCAGTGCTCTGTATCTCCTGCACCCTCTTGTTTGCCTACCCTGGTCCCTGACCTTCCCTCTCCTCCATTGCCTTCATTAGCTCCATAGTCCTGAATTGTCAGAACAATTTCCCAAATAAAAAAAAAATGCTTGTAGTTATCGATCCCAAATTCACCTCATACATGTATTATGCTATTGTCCAGGTGGTGGGACTACGTGCTACCCCCTAATAATTACCCCGTGGCCGCAAATTCGACCTAAAGGTTTGCGAAATTCGCCTCCCATTGAAGTCAATGGAGCCCGCGGCGAACGGTCGTTTTCGCGAACGTTTGTGCCCGTTCGCGTTTCGCGTTCGCGAAACGTCCCGTCGGAAGTTCATCCATCACTACTCTTGTGGATGCAGCGGTGATGAGACTAGTAAAACACGTGACCCTTCCTTTGGAGGATACAGTTTCATTTAAGCATGCTTTAGATAGACGGATTGATTCCAATTTAAAGAGAGTCTACCTCACTGCCGGTATGGCATGCAAGCCAGCATTGGCTTTAGCGGCAATGTCCAAAGCCATGGAAGTCTGGATGGACGGTGTGGATGATACCCTCAGAAACATTTCGGAGGAAGTCGCTAAAGGTTCTCCTATTCAGGAGTTACGACTTGCTTCGGCTTTTCTGGGGGAGGCTTCGATTGACATCATCCGCCTAGTGTCCCGGGTTATGCTTTCGGCTGTAACCGCAAAGCGGGCCCTATGGCTCCGTCCCTGGCTGGCTGATCCAGCTTCAAAACAGGTGTGGTGCCGTATCCCTTTTGAAGGTTCTTCCCTTTTTGGGAATAAATTGGATAGCGCCATATCCCGGGCCACTGGTGGTAAATCGGGGTTTCTTCCTCAGGACAGACGTCTAAAAAGCCAGAAGAGATTTTTTCCTAAAAAACAGTATCAGGAGCAAGCCAGGGAGGCCCGTAGCTGTAGACCGGGTCGGGAATATTCTAGATCATGGAAATCAAGGCAGTCATCCTTCAAGAAATCTGCCAAGAGCAGTGCGACAGGAGAGAGGGAACCAACCAAATCTTTTTGAGATTGGGCCCGCTCAGATAGGCCAGGTGGGGGCTCGTCTTCTACATTTTCGGCATGTCTGGGTCGGCCTCAATCAAGGACTTCTGGACCGTCGGAACGGTCTCTTCAGGCCATTCTTGGACCTTCAGCAGGTCCCCAAGACTAAAGTTTGTTCCCACCTCCCTTCCAGCCTCAGAAGAAAAAAGGCAGATCTTGTTGGCCTACGTGAAATCTTTATTGGCTCAAGGCGCTGCCGTACCCGTGCCAGACGATCAACGAGGGAGAGGAATTTATTCTCCTCTTTTTATGGTCCAAAAGAAAAACGGTTCTTGGAGACCAGTCATAGACCTTACACATCTGAATCATTTTATCAGAAAGGAAAGGTTCAAGATGGAAACCTTGTCGACAATACAACAGTCAGTCCAGTCAGGCGACTGGATGATTTCAATAGATCTAAAGGACGCGTACTTTCATGTCCCTGTGGCAGAAGATTTTCAGCAGTTTCTGCGATTTTCAGTAGGAAAACTACATCTCCAGTTCGTTTGTCTCCCGTTCGGACTTTCAACATCCCCCCGAGTGTTTTCAAAAGTGTTGTTGGCCGTAGTGGCTCTATTGAGAACCAAGGGAATTCGTCTTCACCACTATTTAGACGATCTTCTGCTGCTAGCCCAGGACAGAGACCGTCTGTTAGTGCACAAGGAGCAGGTCATCTCCACTCTTCAAGAATTCGGTTGGATCCTGAATCTAGAAAAGAGTCAGTTGATTCCTTCCCAGTCTCTGGTATTCCTAGGCGCACTCTTCAACACAGTGAGGGGTACCATCTCATTACCCGAGGAGAAAGTAGTGGTAATTCGGGACAGAATCCGTCCGGCCCTCTCAGCCTCCCATCTTCCGGCTCTTCAGTGCTTGAGAATTATTGGCACCATGGTGGCAACGATTCCGATGGTGAAGTGGGCCCAATGGAAGATGAGACCGTTTCAAAAAGGTTTTCTTCACCAATGGCTAGGCGACAAGACTCAACCTATCCGGATCACATCTTCAATGAGAATCTCTCTGCCCTGGTGGCTTCAGAAGGTGAACCTATTCAATTGTCATTCCATTCTCCCCATCTCGTGGATAACAATAACTTCGGATGCCAGCAACAGGGGCTGGGGCGCCCACTGTTTGTCGGAAGTAGCACAAGGCACCTGGGACTTCCCTTCCAGGGGGACGGTGTCGAATATTCTAGAATTGAGGGCAGCCTTTCAGGCACTCCTGGCCTTTCGTCATCTGGTCTCAGGAACCTCGGTCCTACTCAGACTAGACAACACAACAGCAGTGGCATATATAAGGAGACAAGGAGGTACTCGGAGTCTCTCCCTTCTTCAGGAGGTAGAGCCAATCATGTCTTGGGCTCAGAAGAACCTGGTCAACATTACAGCAACTTATGTTCCAGGAACACAAAATGTCCAGGCGGACTTTCTGTCTCGAGTCAGTCTGGACAACAACGAATGGTCCCTTCACGTAGAAGTTTTCAGGTGGATTCTAACATTGTGGTTCGTCCCAGAGGTCGACCTATTTGCCTCCCCTTGCAACAAGAAACTGGCAAGATACTATTCCAGGTTTCGGGATCCTCAGGCCTACGGAGTGGATGCTCTGACGGATCGGTGGTGGTTCAACAAAGCCTACGCCTTTCCTCCAACTCCTATTGTTCTACAGTTCCTGCGGAGACTCAAATCAGAAGCAGTAGAGGTGATAGCTGTAATATCTTATTGGCCCAACAGGCCATGGTTTCCGCTTCTAATGCTCCTCAGTGTCAGGGATCCGATTCCCTTACCTCTCAGATCCGATCTTCTGTCCCAGGGCTCGAAGCTCCATCCCTGCCCGGCCCATCTATGTCTGAGGGTCTGGTTTTTGAGAGGGGAAGGTTAGAGGCTCTGGGTTGTCCAAAGGAGGCCATCCCTACTCTCATGAGTGCTAGAAGGAAAAGTACCAACCAGGTGTATGAGAGGATTTGGTCTAGATTCACAAATCACTTATCTTCCAGGTCTTGCTCCGATGGTAATTTGATGGTTCAGGATGTTCTGAGTTTCTTACAGTCCGGACTAGACATTCCCCTATCTGTCAGCGCTCTTCGTGTGCAAGTCTCGGCAATTTCAGCCTTTTCTGGAATATCTTGGGCTAAACATCCTTTGGTTCAGCAATTTTTTAAAGGAGCAATTAGACTTAGACCACAGAGGAAACCCAGATTCCCCAAGTGGGATTTACCCTTAGTTCTCGACTTCTTCTCTCAACTGGACAGATCACTTTCAGTCAAAGAATTGTCCCTAATGACATCTTTTTTGGTAGCCATATCCTCAGCGAAGAGAGTCTCTGAGATTCAGTCTTTAGGATCAAAGGAACCTTTCCTCACATTCTTCCCTGACAGAGTGGTCCTAGTGCCAATGCTGGGTTCAAACCCAAAGGTTACCTCGGTCTTCCACGAAAATCAGGACATTACTCTTCCTACCTTTAATTCTGCTGGGAGTCAGGATCTTCATCCTCTCGACATGGGAATTATTCTGAAACGGTACCTGGAGGCGACAGCTTCTTTCCGGCAATCGGATTACCTTTTTGTTCTTTTTCATGGCAAAAACAAAGGCCTTAGGGCTTCGGTCAGATCCATCTCCACGTGGGTGGTTCAGGCGATCCAGTGGGCTTATAAAGAGAAGGGCTTGGCTCCTCCTGAGGCGGTTACGGCACATTCCACGAGAAGTCTCTCTACTTCTTGGGCAGCTTCACGTCATGTGGCTCCTGAGGTTATCTGCAAGGCTGCCTCTTGGTCGTCCATTCATACATTTATGGCTCACTATTGTGTCGAACCTGCCAGTTTATCTTCTGTTGATTTTGGTTTAAAGGTGCTGTCAGTGGACAGTGTTAAATAAATCTTGGTTCAGCATTTTTGCCCACCCGAGTGTGTTTGGCGAGTTATTTCCCACACGTTGCTGCCATGGAGTCTGTCAGGAAAACGGAAAATTCCTATCAAAATACTTACCGTAATTTTCCTTTCCTGATGGACTCCATGGCAGCAGGAGTTCCCTCCCAAAATGGCTGGAGTAGGCTAGTTATCGAACACGGCCATGGGCAGGGAGCAAAGATTTATGGGAGTAGTGTCCTATAGGGTAGTGGAGGCGGGACTTAACCCACACGTTGCTGCCATGGAATCCATCAGGAAAGGAAAATTACGGTAAGTATTTTGATAGGAATTTTCCGTTATATAATGTTTGTGGGTTCTAAGTAATTTCCCAGCAAAAAAAAAAAAAAAAAGAGGTTTATTCTCTACTGGTCAGTTTTACACTGTTATATCTTCTTCAGTCCCATAATTCTAAATAAGAGTTTGACAGAGATTAACCAGTGGTAGTGTAATGTATCTGTGAGATGCATTATGCTGGTTTTGCATCAACAAGAACAGGGGCAGCTTCAATGAATTAGTGGTACACTGTCACAAATAAGCTATTGCTGGGGCTTTTTGTGAAAATATTACTGTTTACCCACTTGACCTCAGCAGATTTACCCCCCTTCATGGCCAGGCCATTTTATCTGATTATTGCGCAGTCGAGTTACACTGTACCAAAATAAAATTGATGTCCTTATTTTCCCCAGAAATAGAAATTTCTTTTTGGTGGTATTTGATCCCCTCTATTTTCATTTGTTGTGCTTTAAACAAAAAAAGACAGACAATTTTGAAAAAAATAAACAATATTTTTTACTTTCTGCTATAAAACATGTCAAATAAAAAATGTGAAAAATTAATTTTTTTCATAAATTTAGGCCAATATGTATTTTGCTACATATTTTTGGTAAAACAAATCCCAATAAGCGTATGTTGATTGGTTTGTGCAAAAGTTATAGCGTCTTCAATCTATGGGATATTTTTATTAATTATTTTTTTATTTTTTTACTAGTAATAGCAGCGATCAGTGAATTATAGCGGGACTGCGATATTGCATTGGCAAATTGGACACTAACTGACACTTTTGGGGACCAGTGACACTAATACAGTGCTAAAAAATATGGACTGTAACTGTACTAATTACACTGGCTGGGGAGGGGTTAACATCAGGGGTGATCAAAGGGTTAACTGTGTGCTTAGCCCGTGCTTTCTTATCATGTGGAAGGTGGTTTGACTAGGGGAAGGCATTGATCCATGTTCTTGCTTTGGATCAATACCTTCCCTACTGACAAAATGGAAATCTGCCTTGTTTACGTAGGTAGATTGCCATTCTGCCTATGCACTGTATAATCGACGGGTGATGGCAGACATAAAGTCCAAGGTACCCATTGCTCGGCTCTTGCTATGATCACACACAGCAGGGAGCCCAGTGGTGGGTACCATGGAGTCGATGTCGTCCTAGACCCTGGAGTGTTAGATCACATAATAGGTGCTGCCCTGTCGCAGTATATGTATGGTGGGTGGTCTGTAAGTCGTTAAAGCTACAAAAAAGACTCTGTTCTCTATACATTTCTTTCAGTTTGTTAACTTGCTTATTAACCCTATACATGGCTAGAATTAACTAACAAGATTCACCTCCATAGACTTCAATGAGGTATGCCACAGGGTTTGTAAATTTTAAAATACAAGCAAAATTTGCAAAACAGTTTGCAAAAAAAGAAAATCCACTCCATAAATTGCATTAATATCTGTGCATTACATTTTAAAAAGACAGATGTTACAAACCTTTTACAAGGATAACTCATTCACTGTTCTGCTTTATAAAATCAATCTTGACAGAAAAGTTGATTTAGGTTTTAGATGAGCTCGACCTGACCTAAAATATTTCTAAAGGTAAGAGCAGTGCTGATTGCTGAATTGAAATTACAGTAAATACATTAAAACATAGATTGTTTTTATTTTAATGCATTTTAAGTCAACAGAATAGGAATTTGATTTATCACACGTTCACACTGCCAAATTTGAACTGGACATCTATGCATCAATGACTTCTTGACGTGAAAGGGCTAGATGACTTGTAGCTGTAAGATAATGTAATGGGCTACATGAAATAATCATCAGCCATCAGGATAAAGCGTTCACTGTTCTGCCATATAAAATCAAGCTTGGTAAAAAATAGATTTAGGAGTTAAGTCTGACCTAAAACTATTCAAAGTTAAGAGTAATGCTGAAGTGCATAGAGCTTGCGATGGGGGAAAGCAGAGTAGTGAAGTGCTTATCTTGCTCAGATGCATGCACAGGTCCCTTTCCTTTTTCTACAGCTTGAAGAGGCCATACATGTTAAGGCAGATGTAGCCGGGCAAGTGATCTACAGCCAGGTCAGAAGCCCTCTACTGTCAGAACAGGAGTGTAGACACTGAGGGTCTGCAGAAGAGGATGTGCTAAGAGAAACTGGAAACTCCCATATATCCAGTCCTCCCTTTAATATAAATATAAAATCCCCCCACAAAGTCCTATATTTGGTCAGTGATGTCAGCCAGCATTCCCTGCCCTATGTTTACATTCAGAGGCACAGAAAGCCCTGATATGGTGGTTTAGCTCTGTGTGACAGACAAGCTCTTGTGTTTGTTAATCAATGATTAAGGTTGATATTACGATACACTGTTTTGCTGGTCACGTTTGTCACTGACATATTGATATCACCCACCTGCACTGTGGGACCTTATTGTCCCTCTATTTTGATACTACTGTTTATGTACGAGTGTTATGCTCTCCATTTTTTTCATAAAACCTTAATAACAATATTGAAATAAGAGGAGACACAGAGATCAGGTGTAAGTAGTAAGTGGCACAGAATTCAGAGGTCAGAAGTAAGTAATGCAGACTTCAGGGCTAAGTAGTTAGTATTACAGAGTCCAGATGTCAGTAGTAAATAACACAGAATGCAGGGGTCAGTGGTAACTACTGAAGAATTAAGGAGAAAGGAATGCAGAGTTCACAAGTTAAAAACAGTGGGGACTTGGAAATTGGCAATAAACTATTGTAGCCAAGTAGGCTCTGGCAAAGCACCTGATCTTGAGCAACAACCTGGTCTCAACAACGTGATGACACCAGTAGCCCACCCTACGTACGTTTTATCAATGGACGTCTTCCCAGGGCAGTGGGATGTTCGTCCTCTAAATCCTAGATAAGCAATAGGCTGAAAGTTCTTATTTAGTTGCAGTGATACACCACAAAATTAAGGATTTCTGGCAGTAGCAGCCAGAGGTTCAGCATCTGGCTGTGAATTAGAATCTTATCCTTAATCCCTACTGATAACCAACCGGCATGGTTTTCTATTATGCAATTTCTGTGACAGCTATAATATAATATAATGATCACATGCAAAGCTGAACACTGACACCTTCAGGCTGTAGTGATCATCTACAGTGCTGTGGGTTTAATCATGTAACAATCAGATTACTGTATTAAAAATAAATGAATTAAGAAAATCTAATTTTTTGCATTTTAAGCCAAAAATGTAAAAAATGCAGCCGAGTTTATTTAAACCAAATAAAGGCCTAATATGTTCTTTAAACAACACATATGCTGTATATAATTTTTTTTAGGTATGTAAATTAGTCATAGAGTTATTGAAGCGTTAACCAACACCTGTTGATGTTGCTAAATTTGGACTGGGCATTTAGGCATCGGTGACCTTTGGGCACAAAAAGGACAATGACTATGGTATTTTAAATTTTCTATCCCTTTACATAGAAACCACAGATTCCTGTCAATGGCTGGGGTATGTGAAGGTATGCAGAAGGATTAAGCCCCATGCTATAAACTCTCCCAATGAATGTGGTCACAAATACAGTATTGGGTAGAGATATCTTTGACCTAATAGTATCTTCACTGGCGGAGGTCCTATCTGGGGTGTCTCCTGTAATCTTTGAGCATAATCCTTCAGCTGTGCAATGCAATAAAACATGCATCACATTGCCCCCTGCCACATGGCTCTGCAGCCCAAAACATTGTATAGGTAGAGAGTGGTTTGGGCTGCAGGGCAGTGTGAGCTTTGAAAATTAAAGCTAGAAGCTGGTTGATGTAAACAGCTGCTCTAGATTCTGGCTGCTCCAGCTTTGTAATAGTCAGAGGGATTAGTTCAGAACTCAGTACACTAAAAACTGAATGTTTTTTGAAAATGAAAAAAAAAAAAAGAAGACCAGTTTTACAAATACCCTACTGTGTGTTTTAAAAAAATGTTTTTACATTCTTCCAAATGCACCTCTTCAAAACACTTTTTTTGCCCCCAGATGTGCAAGTTTAAGTGCATAGATCTCACTGGAAGAATCATCACATTACCCTCATCTAGGTGGGTGGGTGGAAGCCAGGAGCAAAGTACCTATGTATCGGTAACTCCACTTGAGTGCTTTCGTCATATACTGCTTTCTCCAAGTCTGAATATAGATATCAGATATCCCAACCGCTGACACCCACAACAAGGCAGTACTCGTTTGCTTGCTCACCATGCACTGTTTATTAGAACAAGAATACAGTCTTATATACAGTTGAAGAGAAGGTTCCCCCCTCCTGCTCATATTACTCTAACAATACACCTGTAACCAGAAACATAAATTAACATGAGATAATTAACTAATCCCTTAAAGCAGCCAAGGTGATTACATGCCCACCTGGCCATTGTTGTGATTAAGCAGGATTTCACTACAGGTCAGACTTGTTATCACCAAGCTTCACACAGTAGATTATACATTATCATAAGTATAAACACAGGACACCGTCTCACAATAGCAGGAGCTCCAGTAGGAGTCGGCCCGTCTCCTACATTGTACAGAGGCCAATGTGATCAGCTCTTTCAATTAACATGTTGAGTTTAGAATCAAACAAACCAAGAACAGTCTTTATATATATCCTGGGAGATATTGTGAATAAATATTACTGTCCCATTTTAAGTAATCCAAGTCATATGTTCTCAGTTACCCTGTGCCCCAATGGACACTGGGTGACTTAGACATAGGAGTTGCATGGGGAGCTGAAACAAGGGTTTCCCAACCTTTCCAAGGGATTCTGGGTTCCACGGGCCCTCCCGTCACAACCTATATTTACTAACCTTTTTTACCCTTAGGCCTTTTTTTCAAAATTTAAAGTAAAACTAAAGGCAAATATTTTCATTTTGGATAGAGTAAAGGAGGGTTATAACCCCTGTCAGTTTTATTTTGACCATAAGTGTTCCATTGGGGAGATTTCCCTACACTTCCTCTGTCAGGAAAGGTTTCACCTGCTGGTGGCGCTGTCAGATCTATGGGCTGCAGTACTAGTGTCCACAGCAGGTGTCTCCTGGCAGTCTGGAGCAAACATCATCTCTTGCAATCAGGTGTCACTTGAAACTGATTGCAGGAGGTGTGTATATTTACCCGGTAGATGCTCTCACATTTGAGTTGGTATTTTCCTTGAGCCCTGACCTGTATTGCTGAATCCTGTACCTTGTGACCTGTATTCCTGAATCCTATACCTGTACCTTATGTCCTGTGTTCCTGAACCCTGCATCCATCCCTGGACCCCTGTCTTGCAGACTTATCCCTTTCTCCTGTTGTCCTCTCCCTGTCCCATCTTGCTCCCCATTCTATTTGACTGATCTCTTGTGAATGACCCTTACTTGATTACGTTTATGATTATACATACTCTTGTATTCACATTTGGTTTAGACAGTTATTATCGTGTGACACTGTGGTTGTTTACTTGTTTCCTTTATTGTTTATGACTTATCTTTTTAATAAATCCTACTATTACTTTACATGCATTTTGGTCTTGCCTATTACAATCCACACATTTTGGGTCACACTGGTTTATGACACTCTCCCAGGAAAAAGAATTCCTCCATATTGTGTAAATCCCTGGTTGTCACGTTGCAAGATTACTGTTCTGGGGACTACCCAATTGGAGTTTTATTTTATTTTCACTTGCAGTGGTAACAGTAAGCATGACAAATAAAGAGGGTAAATCTCCTTGACAGTGGCACAGACAGCAATAAAAACCTGACAGGCGTTCAAATCCATCTCCACTCTATCCAAAATTAACTGCTTCAGCCCCGGAAGATTTTACCCCCCTTCCTGACCAGAGCACTTTTTGTGAATCGGCACTGTGTCGCTTTAACTGACAACGCGCAGGTGTGCGACATGGCTCCTAAACAAAATTGACGTCCTTTTTTTCCCCACAAATAGAGCTTTCTTTTGGTGGTATTTGATCACCCCTGCAGTTTTTATTTTTTGCTTTATAAACAAGAAAATAGCAACAATTTTGAAAAAAAACACATTATTTTTTACATTTTGCTATAATAAATATCCCCCAAAAAGATATAAAAAAAAACATATTTTTTCTCAGTTTAGGCAGATACGTATTCTTCTACATATTATTGGTAAAAAAAATCGCAATAAGTGTTTGATTGGTTTGCGCAAAAGTTATTGTGTTTACAAAATATGGGAAAGTTTTATGGCATTTTTGTTAATATTTTTTTTTTTTACTAGTAATGGCGGCGATCTGTGATTTTTATCGTGGCTGCGACATTATGGTGAACACGTCAGATATTTTTTACACATTTTTAGACCATTATCATTTATACAGCAATCAGTGCTATACAAATGCACTGATTCCTGTGTAAATGACACTGGCAGTGAAGGGGTTAACCACTAGGAGGCAAGGTAAGGGTTAAGTGTGTCTTGGGGGCGTGTTTCTAACTGGGGGGCGTGGCTACATGTGACATATCACTGATCTCTGCTCCCGATCACAGGGAGCAGAGATCAGTGACATTGTCACCAGGCAGAACTGTAAATGTAAACATCATCTTCCCGTTCTTCCTCTCTGTGAGACGATTGTGGGTATCCCTGCGGCAATCGAGTCCACGGGACCCGCGACCCAACTCACAGAGGTCCCGTTCGGGGTGCACGCACGCTGCTGGAGGCGCGCACGCGATGGCAGGCAGGAAAGTTGCCTGTCGGTGCCATTCTGCTGACATACATCGGCGTGCGCCAGTCGGGAACCCGTTAAACAAATGTTTTGCCTTTAGTTATACTGTATCTGTACTGTAACGGGTAGGGCTCAGTAAATAAGTGGACATTATTTTTTTTAGTGCAAGGTCTACTCTAAAAACAAGGTGCATGCTTTTCACTTTGTATCAAAATAAAAATAATGAGTTTAAGTACAATGTAATTAAAACATGCCATCTGTCTGTCCCTTACAACACAATACATAAAATGACAGCCTCCATGTGACTATGGTTGCTGTTTCTTCAGTCATAGTGGAAACTAGGAATTATGGGAAAGGTCATTTGTGTGACAACAAACACACATATGCTTCAAAAATGGCTTGATTTGCAGAACTGCAGGACACTCACTATCTGAAAATATCGATGTTGGATTCACCACAAGTTCAAATCAGTAACAATTTATTTTCTTGGCAATCAACAGTCGCCCTCTCTTCTGACCAATCATTCCCAGAAGACTCTCAGAAGAGATATCTGGCTCAGATATTCCAGATAATCTTCAATGTCTCTCATTGATCAAACAGTTGATTATCACAGTTTACTTAATCCTATAGGCTTTCACAACAATCAATGGGTGTAAATGTGAATAAGAAGCTTAGATGGAAGTAGGGTATATTAACAGGTTAAACGTGTAGACACAAAATGAAAACATTTATTCCAACCCTTAATTTACATGTATAGGTCTAGGCTCATTTTAAATGTGATCCTGTAATATAGAAGAAGAAATAAATAAGAAATGCAGGCATTCTATAATCATGTTAAACATAAGTGCGTTTTTCAGGTCTTGGAAGTCTATGTTATTGTCTAATATAATTTTTATATTTAGGTGTGTATATTTGTTTTCAATGTATATAGGACTTCAGCACATGGATAGGTAACCGTATCAAGTCAGAATTATGCCCTGTACACACGGTTGGACTTTACCGACGGATTTTGGCCCAAACTTGTCTAGCATACACACGGTCGCATAAAGTTGATGGAAAATCTGATTTTTCTGAACGTGGTGACGTAGAACACGTACGACGGGACTATAAACGGGCCAGTAGCCAATAGCTTTTGTCTCGTAATTTATTCTGAGCATGTGTGGCACTTTGTCCATTGAAATTGTCTACACACAATCGGAATTTAAACGATAGGATTTTGTTGTCGGAAAATTTTATATCCAGCTCTCAAACTTAGTGTGTTGGAAATTCCGACAGAAAAAGTCAGATGGAGCCCACACACGATCAATCGCATATTTTCCGTTAGAAAGTCCGACCGTGTGTACAGGGCAAAACTCTTCTCTTTCCCTTAGTGACAAATAATAATGTAGATTTTCTACACTTCCTGATAGAACAGCAGGTAAAATTATTAGTCATAATTACTCTGCCACCACTGCTGCAATTGCGCCAGATTGCTAAAACACTTTCATTTTTGAACCAGCACTTGGTCACATGGTAGGCCGCTTTAACAGCACAGTTTGCTGATCTAGGCTAGTCTAGTGGTCTCTAGCACACACACATAGCTACCCTGCAGTAAGCAAGATTGTCTCTAAATTTATCTGCAATGCCAATTTTAGCCTGTCTTGTTCAGGTTCCCCTAAACTCAGTCTGGCTGTCAGTTCTCCCTTCTGTCAGTAGGTGGCACTGAGATCACACAGTGGGTTTGGCTTATGACTATTCATATCCTTTTCCAGCCAACCATTAGGAGTTTTTCATGGGAAAGAGTATACATTTTTTTTGGGTGAGCTGATGCATGTTCTTGGAATTGCTTGTTCAGGCCTATTTGCCTGAAGATGCCTGATTGTGTCAGAATTTAGAAGCTGGCCCTATCTGAAAGCAGAATGGAGTCATATGGAGGCTTGGTGACTCTCCTGCAGAAGACTGGGATTAGGAGGGAGTCCCTCATGGTGCTGAATGACTCTTCTAAAGAAAGATGGTTGCTGATCACATTGCCTAAGGAGGGATTCTAAACACAGGAGTGTTGGATTCAAAATAAAGGCCATTTTCCTGTGCTGTGACATGTGAAGTGACAGAGTTCTGCTTTAACATGAAACATCTGTAACACTAACCCTCTCTCACATTTGTTGTCATCTGTTCAGATTTAATCCATTATTGCCTTAAAGATTTACGCCTTAAGATGAAATATCAGCCCGCCCTGTCTTTGGGGATACCCATGGTCTTGTAGTGTAAGTCTTTACCAATAAGATACACAGTTGCCAATGTGCACTTGGGCTCAGTTCACACTAGTGCGGGCCATGCACCCAGTTACTTGAATGGGCGGCTGTGCCACGTGAAACGCACAAAAAAGGTGCATGCACCGGCAATTCCGATGCAGGCTTAGATGCCTGGAGGTGTCATTCAGAATGAATGACAGCCCTGCGCATCTTGCAAGAGCAGTGTAATTTGGCTGCGGGTGCAGGAATCAATGTGATAACCAGAACGCACAGCCACAGCTATTGGGAACCAAGCCTAAAAAAATATAATTACAGAAAAAAAAAATGTAAAATGAATTAATTCTTTTGTTTTAATTTATTGTCTGAAATTCTATGCTGCAACTTAAAAATTGTCTGGAGGTTAAACATATCATAATAACAGATATGAGTAGTTTATGATTTTTCTTTACAGAGCAAGCTATATCTCTTTAATGTCCTGGAGAGCAGATTAAAGGAAAGGGTTACACTAAGTCGTTTTTTAAAAGTTGTAAAAATCTTTTGCACTGTCAGCTATACAAAATATATATGTCAATCAAGAACAAGTAAACGTGGTAATAAAATAAATTCCTCTCTTTATAACACTTTGCTACATTTGACAATGATCCACCACAATTGCCTCTTCATATCTGATTGACAGTGCTGCAACTTTACTGTTATGTAAAATATGTATTACATGTTTTGGAAAAAGAAATAAAACCTTTAAAAAAAATATATTATATAACTCATTTTTTTGGCAATAAATATCCCCATGCTGCTGTGCATTTATTACTAAAACATACTGAAGCATTTTATTCCACGTGTAAGCTGCAATAAAACAATACTATTATTATTATTATGCTGTTACTCTTCGATATGGATATGTTAATTTATATAGGTCAAGCTAGTAGTAGCTTGTCCCATTCAACCGGACTGTAATGTAGCAGACATTTTACTACTCATCTAGGTAGTGACATGTTTAGGGATAATTACTTGTATGAGTGGAAAAATATCTTTATTAGTACAACTACTAACTACTACTAACTACACCATTATGCCAATCACATTATAGTTGCTGGCAAATGCTTATTTTTAAAGGCACAGATGGTGGAGAAACAATATAATATACAATAGAAAGGGGTTCCAAGTTCAAAACCAGGACTTTTGTCTTGGTAAAAGCTACTACAGGTTTTTTGCAGAACATCACTTAATATTTAACGTATTTTTCCTTTAAAAAGAGTTAATAGTTTTAGCATAGCTCCCAACTGTCCCTGATTTGTCCCTCTGTCCCTCTTTCCTCATTCGTCCCTCATTTTGGTCTGATCGATATAGTTGTATAGTTGCTGCGTTTGTATATTTTAAAAGCGGTAAAAAAAAAAGCCCTTTTGGAATTTTTGAGGTTAATTCTCGGGGTGTGACAAGGAGGTGTGTCCTATGCCTACATACATTTACTAGTAGGTGTCCCTCATTCTCATCTTAAAATGTTGGAGGTATGGTTATAGTCTAAATTTGGTCTAGCTAGTATTTTTTTTATTATTGACAGTCTTAAAACAAGTTTGCTAAGTTGTCTGTGTGTTTCAGTCCATTATAGTCTGAACCCATGTACAGTAACTTACTTCTTTGTCCTTGTCATCACCATCATGGTTAACACTAACGTGTACTAGACAGGCAGTAAATGTGGTTTTCCAAATGCAGTGCTTGTTTGAAGTGCTTACTGTTATTCAGGGCCTTTTTTCCTCAGAGAAAAGGTGCAGGAACTCACCCCCTCCTTCCCTAGGCCACACCTGTCTCCACCCCCTACCCACCCCTAGAACCACCCCTTGTCTTCACCCCTCATAGCACTGCCCCCTTTAGAGAACATGTATACTTTGGGGGGCATATACATCAAAAAACAAGGTTGTCCTTATTAAGATTTTAAGGAACCAGAGGACCAAATGAGGGACACAGCATACAATGTAGGGAAAAATACAAAAATATATAGAACATTTATTAATGAATTAAAATTTCTTTAACTTCCCCAATGGGAGATGGTAATTTTGACACTAATAACATGACATATATCCAAAGGCTACTGTGTCAAATAGTCTCCAGATATGCAACACACAGCACAAGACAACAAACAATGGCCCGGACGCCAGAAATCTATGCGTGGATGTCCATGTAGCGACTAATATGTCATATAAACATTGAATAATGAAGAAAATGATGGCATGGGTATCCATGCAGGGGTCCCTGGAAGACTCCAGCCACAAGGTACTGAGGTAAAAAGGGAGAGGGAAGGAATTGGTCTAATTATTGGTCTAATTATCAGCCTGGGAATTCAAATAGCTGTAATTGCAAAAACAAAAACGGATATAGTTTTCTCGATTGTTGTAGAAGTTAAAGTCTGTGAAAATAAATTTGTATTGAGGAAACAATTTGCAACAATGTTGCTAGTGTGGATATATAGTCCAGATTAATTCCTGAAAGATGGCTGTAGGGTATCCTATATGTTTGCAAGGAGAACTATGCTAATATAGTATCCAATGATGTGACCAATGATATAGTGGAACAGATTTACTACTTGTAATGGACTAAATTGTTGTTGTGTCCTGCTTTTGATCCAACAAAAAAATTTCATGATCTGGATTCTAGTCCTTGACACATATATTGTGTAAACTGATCCGGTAAAACAAACAGTTACTATTCCCCCTTGCTCAGCACAATACTTTAGGCTGTATTAGATATAAGGGGCCGGCCATACTATACCCATCTATAGTGATGCTCTTAACGATAGGTCAGCTCTTAAAAACTGACTCATAGGATGTATCCATACACTCTATAGTTGTCCCTCAGTACAAATGCTAACAGCACATATATCCCTTCCAAAATTCCAAAGCTTCCATGCTGTATCACAGCTGTAAAGCTAACAGACTCCTTCGCTCATCATGGGATCACTTCCAGGACGTGATGGAAGGAGAGGCGTCACGTGATGCTAATGACATCAATGCATTTCGCAAGGTTGAATAATGTTGCTTTGTCTGAACGTAAGGGCGGACCTCCGTCTGTTCCTTATCATGGCTTTAATTATTAAAGGAACATGATGCGTTATATGTTCACTGTCTTGTTACAGTCTTTGGTTATTTCCAGTCTATGGCCTTCCTCCCACAAATAGTAGAGTGGATGGATATGAGGGAAAGGGGAGGGGGAGTATTTATAAAACAGTAATGTACAGAGGAATTCCTTGTTGGTGGATTAAAGCAGATACTGGCATATCTTATAACAGGTTAATAAAACGTCTAGATAACAGTGCAAAGACACAGCGAAATGAAATGTCACGGCCGTGACAGAACGGCAAGTCAGCCACACAGTAGAGGATAACATGACCTCATATTGGACATAGGGTCCTAAACTACATGTCATAATATTTCAATGTCTCAAATGCCCCGAATCAACATGTATTTATTACACTATGTCATAAGGGCTGAGTTTGACATGTAGTAAAATAATTCAGATCATATATGTCATGTACAACTCGTGGTGGGGTTTGTCCTAGCCAAAAAATGGCAACATATAAAATGTTATTATCACGAGATCACACCAAGAGTATGTCAAGTAGGAATTGTGGATATTGCATGGGGGACAGACTGTTTTTTAAGTCTCAAGGAAGACCTGAAAATTCAAGTCAGTGTTGAGGCCTGACAGAATTAAGGACTTAAGATAGTAAATCCACTATTTTTCTTTTTGCAACAAAATGCGATTAAAATCTCCTCTTTTCAGAGGTAATTTCAACATGTAAATTCCTTTCACCATCATGCATTCCAAACTTCCATTGTGATATTGAGCGAAATGCTTGGCCAAGGGTTTTTCAGTATCCTTTGTCTTGATATCGCACATATGTTCCCCAATGCTGATATTTAGGGGACGTTTTGTTTTACCTATATACATTTTTCTGCATTGACATGTTATCATATAAATCAGTGGTCATATAGTCCAGTGAACTTTGGACTGGCTGACTACCCGATCTGGCTACTGGACTCTGGCTATGCTTGACTACGCTTTTTCCTATTTACCTTTTTATTTTTATTAATAAATAAGTGTGTTTTGATTGTACTTCTGTCTCTGTCTGTTTCATGGTTCCTGACAGCTACATATCTAGCAAAGAGACAGCCCCATATCCAGCAAATAGACAGCTACATATCCAGCAAATAGACAGCTTCATATCCAGCAAATAGACCGCTCCATATCCAGCAAATAGACCGCTCCATATCCAGCAAAGAGACAGCTACATATCCAGCAATGAGACAGCTACACATCCAGAAAATAGACAGCTACATATCCAGCAAATAGACAGCCCCATATACAGCAAATAGACAGCTCCATATCCAGCAAAGAGATATCCCCATATCCAGCAAAAAGAAAGACACATATCCAGCAAAGAGACAGCCACATATCCAGCAAAGAGACAGCCACATATCCAGCAAAGGGACAGCCCCATAACCAGGAAAGAGACAGCCCCATAGCCCAATAAAGGGACTGCCCCAAATCCCGCAAAGAGACAGCTACATATCCAACAAAGAGAAAGCCACATATCCAGCAAAGAGACAGCCATATATACAGCAAATAGACATTTCCATATACAGCAAAGAGACAGCTCCATATACAGCAAAGAGACAGGCCCAAATCATATCCAGCATAGAGACAACCCTTTCCAGCTCAGAGACACTCACAGACCCACATACAAGCAGCATTAGCAAAGCCCCATCCTGCATGAATACTTTACCAAGAAAGGCTGCAGAGCTTCTCTGCAGTCAGGCTATACGTGTCGTGTGATTGCTCTCTCTCTTCACACAGATCCAAGAGAGGTTGCCACCAAAAGTAGCATTCAGTCTGCAGGGAGAGGCGGATTGCAGATGATATCACTCCGCCCTCCACTGTCTCAGGCATGCTGCAGCCGGAACTATATACGATCGCTGGCTGATACAGTCTCCCATTCCTGCCTGCTTCCATGTCTGTGTCTGGCATAGGTGGCGGAGCTGCGTTCTGGCACGTTCCTCCAGAAAAAAAAACCCTGCTGTTATTGCTGACCAGGTTGTCCTGCCTTAGAACTTGACCATTTATGGTGATATTACCAATTATGATCGCTGTCATAGTTACTGTATTGCATCATCATCACTGATGCTCATTACAAGTTTAAAGGCTGTAAAAGATGAATATGGGCCTTTGTCATAGCTGCTGAATGTCTGAATTTGAATACACAATGAGAATTTTAGAGAAAATACCATATTTCAGAAAAGTGGATGGATTTTGCAATAAATACATTTTTTTGAAGGGCTATGAACTTATTAACTGATATGACAATGATTTCACCATTGCAACTTGGCCAGTTAAAGTGGAAGTAAACCCACTTTTTTAACTTTTACCTACAGGAAAGCCTATAATAAGGCTTACCTGTAGGTAAAAAAAATATCTCCTAAACCTGTACGGTTTAGGAGATATTCCCCTCGGTATGCGCCGCTGACTGCAGCGGCGCATGCGCACAAGGGGGTTCTCTCCGCGAAAATCCGGCAGCGCTCGTCCGGCCGGATTGAAATCTCCCGCGCGCATGCGCGGGAGTGACGATATCGCGGCTCCGGCCACTGACAGCGCCGGAGCCGCGATACCCGGAAGAGACGCCGAGGGAGCATGTCGGCTTCCTCGGCGTGGATCGGGCGAGATGTCGGGGCCTCGTTCTAAGGTAAGTATTTCATAATGAGCTAGTATGCGGTGCATACTAGCTCATTATGCCTTTTGCTTTGCAGGTTTAAAAAAAAAAAAAAAAAAAAATGCGGGTTTACTACCGCTTTAAGCATTTATCTAGAAGATATCTGAATGAATAGAGATATAGTTTTGTTTTCTGCCCATACACTTTGCAATTAGAGGAAGGACTAAAAAATGTACTGTTGTGAAAGGGTACCACACCCAATGTACAATATCATAATAAAAACAACAAAAAGAATAACAAACTTTTAGGCACTCAAATGAAATGAATGAAATTATTATAAAATCAATACAATGGTAATAATAAAACATAAAACTCTGTTCTTGAGCACACCATACTTGTTCCTCAATTGCATTGATATCCCTAGACAGCACACATTAGATATTTACATTAAAGTGTACCAGGTTATTTATTTAACACAATATCAATTGAATCCAACAATGCATAATAAGGCAATGGAATAGAATGGGGACCTTAAGTGTCTAATACTCTCTGTCTTTTTTATGAAATTGAAAAAGGAGAAGAAGAATACCTTTAACAGCTTTGTTACATGCCAGATGAAGGCTGGTAAACTACAAAATCTGTTGAGTGGGTAATAATTGACAGCAGTACCAGTCCCCCTCTCACCAAAGTAAATTGTGTGGGGATCTAACCTTAAAGTGGTTCTGCACCTAAAATAAAAATATTAAAAGCCAGCAGCTACTAATATTGCAGCTGCTGACTTTTAATAAAACCACACTTACCTGTCCCAGGGTCCAGTGATGTCGGCGGCAGATGACGAGGGATCGCTCGTCTCGCTGCTGCCCCCGCCACCATCCTCTGTCAGGGAATCGGGAAGTGAAGCATTACAGCTTCACTGCCCGGTTCCCTACTGCGCATGCGCGAGTCGCGCTGCGCGTCTCTTATGGTCCCCCGCTTTGTCTCTGGGAACTGTGTGTTTCCCAGAACACAACTGGGGGGCGGAGCGTGTGTGGGGGTCTGCGGCGGATGGCCGGAAGTGGGTGCAGATACCTGGATTATCCAGGTAACTGCACCCCCCTCCCCCCTGAAAGGTGCCGATTGTGGCACCGGAGGGGGGGAGGGATCAGATTAGCAGAACTTCCCCTTTAGGGTGAAGAACCGCTTTAAGTTTTGAATTATAGCACAAACATATTCTGGAAAAGACCCCAGAAAAAAAAAAGAGGTTCATCACTCCCCATGTGGTATAGAACCGGCCTACAAAATTAAATCAATCACAGGGGGTAATGCTCACAAAAATCTTTTATTAGTAAAAAAAAGGGAAAAAGTACAAAAATGTTGTTAAGTATGTACTAATTAACCTCCCAAAAATAATATTACTCACAACCTTTTCCACATAACTTAAAACAGACAATGTTGTCTGCACATAAATTAAAATTAGTTCAGACCTTTCTGTAATCCACAATAAGAATGAAAGAGGTTGTATTAAAGTGGGAGGGGCTGTGCGGCCAGCACAGCAGTCACGTGTCCTCCCTGGCTGGCATTAGAGGGGATCTCGGCCCCTCCTGCTGTAGCCCTTAGATCGGAGGGCCGAAGGCCATGTGACTGGCCATAAAAGATCTTAGATAAGGTATTAACAAGCATCATTTTATACAGACATTTACACAGTGTAGGATGGATTGATAGAACAGACTGGCAGTATTATTTCTTTATTATTTCATTTTTATGTACAGTCACAATAAATGAAATAGTAAATTAATATTCGACTAAAGACTGCATCATTACACCCATAGGTGGATGGACGGAAAATCGAATAGGCGTGACACAATACCAGATGTGCTCCTTTTTTTTTACATATTCCATCTCTTCCTACTGTCATTGTCTCTGTAGCAGATGCTGGAGAATTTGTGGTTGGAAAAGGTTTAATACTGATGGAGACTGTCAACATTGCAAAGAGGTCACACAGTGCACCAGTGCAATTGTGCAAGCGGTAGAGAGATAATCTATTACTTCTTGGAAGGCAGTCTACATCTACCTAATGTTAGCATAATTTTTATTTTTGTTCAATTATCTTTTAAGCAGACCTATTTTTTAAAAAAATTATGTATAAGGATGAGAGAATCTTAGCAAATCCTTTTAAAAATCTTGAGGAATTTTGCTTTGCTGTGATTGACAATATGTCTGGTGTATAGTCAACCCTTTAGTCCTTTGGCCTCATTTGTTCTGGCAGCAAGCCTGAAGTACAACCTTCCTATTGTTATCCATATAGTTTTATAGTTGGTAAAACTGAATAAAGACACTGGACCGTCCACTTCAACCCGAGAGTGTGTTTGTTTTTCATATCCATGTACAAAGAAAGACATCTAAAAGTTTTTTGAACTTATCTACACTCTTTTCTGAGACCACCAACTGTTTAAGGGAGTTCCACAGCCTTTCCGCCTAACAGTAAAGAACCCCTTACACAGTTTAAGACTGAATCATTTATTGTCCAACGTAATTGTATGGCCATGTGTCTTCTTTAGAGACCTAAGTTTAAAAAGTTTCCTCCCAATGTTAGAGTCACCGTTCAAGTAATTATTTATATCGCTATCATATTGCCTCTTACAGCATATGTTTTACAGGAATAATAAGCTTAATATATATAGTCATTCCTCTTAACTGAGGTCTTCCAGCCCAGTAGCGTAGCTAGCACATCTGGCACCTGGGGCTGGTAATTTTTTTGCACTTTCCCAAGAAAAATGGTAAGTGGCAATATAGCGGTGCCAAGCCAAAACTGTGGGTGTGGTCAGATTCCAATAACAATGGGAGGGGCTTAAAGGGCCATATGCTTTAATGACTGTGCCACCAGCAAATATGTAATAGACAGTACAAGCCTCAGTATACTCATTTTAAAATAAAACTGTTCTATTGCATATCCTTTACTACACACAGCTAACCTTAAAGTGATATTAAAGTCTTGTTTTTTTATAAATAATAAACATGGTATACTTACCTGCTGTCTGCAGTGGTTTGGCACAGAGCAGCTTGGATCTTCCTCTTCTCGGGTCCCTCGCTGGCACCCCAGGCCCCTCCCTTTTCCTGTGTGCCCCCATAACAAACAGCTTGCTATGGGGGCACCTAAGCAGGCATGCTCCTGAACACAGGCTCTGCATGTTCATTCACACATGGATCCATGGCTCGACTTCACCCCCCATCTTCTGATTGGCTCACTGGCTTTGATTGACAGTGGTATGAGCCAATGGATGCTGCTAAAAGCCAATCAGGAGTGTGAGTCCCTGGACAACCAAGGCTCTCGTTGACATTGCTGGATCGAGAGGGGGCTTAGGTAAGTATTAGGTGGGTCAAACAAATATAAAGGGATTTCCAAGCTCAAACTTACCAACCAGCCAGCAACCAACCAAATTGACCTGTCTAACGATATGTGTTAAGAACAGAGGTTTAGTTGCACACTTTTGCAAATACAAGCTGCAGGCCCCGAGAAGGCACCCTGTTTCCTGCAGTCCCTAACTACTGAAAGTCTCCATCTTGGAAGCACATGCATTTACAATTAAAAGTATTAGGTGAGGCTGGGGGGGCTGCTGCACACAGGTTTTTTTAGAATGTATGAAGATTAAAAACCTTCTTAACATAGAATGTGCTGTACTTAGCATGCTGCAGCCAGGAGTAAGGCCCCTTTCACACTGGGGCGGGAGCGGCGTAGACGGGAAAACAGCGATATTTTTAGCACCTCTTTACCGTCATTTTATCGGCGGTATTCGGCTGCTAGTGGAGTGGTTTTACCACCCTCGGGGCTTTCACATTGGAGTGTGAGGAGCGGCTCTTTCTGGGCGCTTTGCAGGCGCTGTTTCTAGTGCTGTATCGCCTGCAAAGTGCCCCAGTGTGAAAGGGGTCTAAGAAATGTAAAACACAGTGAGGGCAATTTATCAAAACTGGTGCAGTCAGAATCTGAAACAGCTGCACATGGCAACCAATCAGCTTCTAACTTCAGCTTGTTCAGCTTTAAAAATGAAAGCTATGAGCCGATTGGTTGCCATGCACAGCTGCTAAAAATTCTGTCTGCACTGAGATAGGTCCTGTATGCTGAGCCACTTAGAAGTGGGTGCACAGATCCGAATGCAGACATTGTGTGTTTGGATACAAGAATCCCTTGTTGTCTGCAGGTCAAATTTTGACATTCGACTATGTCCAAGCAGCTGCTGCTTCCCAATTGACTTTGACTGGATTGATTGCACAGAGATGGACAGAACACCAAGTATCCCCACGCAGTACACAGCCATAAAACAGGGCATGGACGTATATGCTCCATGTGAATGAGGCCTAATTGCCATGTGGGTCAAAGAGAAGTATTGGAATTTTATTTATGAATCAAACTTACCTAGGTAGATGCTGTATCTGTCCCCTGCCGGCTTCACAGGCTGAAAACCGAGTAATCAAACACTGCCAATCACTCAGTTCTCAGTGCTCCCTAAACAGAAAGCCACCAGCTCTCTGAGAGGCTGAGCTGGGTGCCGGTCCAATCATGTGGGAGGATCCCAACCATATGGTTGCGATCTTTCCCCCATCTGGACCAACTCTGTGGCATCAGCTGAGAGCAGGCTTAAGCCCGCTGTCATCTGAAAATGGGTCACAGGAGTGCACAGGAGTGCCTCCCCTGCACTCCCCTCCTAGTCCAGGGCCCAATCCCCCTCTCCTAATTAAGGGTCTTTGCCACACCAACCCTTTTCTATCCCAGGGCCTTCTCTGCACCCCCCTTTCAGCACCCACTCTGCACCCTCCCGGTCCAGGGTCTCCTCTGCCCCCCCTTCCAGTAGAGGGCCTCCTTGCACTCCCCTCCTACTCCAAGGCCTCATCTACAGCCCACCCCAAGTTCAGAGCACCCCGCTCACCGAATCCAGGTCCTTTACCAAATTAACCCCACTTTTCAAATCCAGGACCTCCTCTACACCCCCCTTAGCCCAGGGCCTTCACTGCACCCCCCAGTCCAGGGCATCCTCTTCACCCCCCAGCCCAGGGCCTCCTCTGAATTCCCCCCCAGTCCAGGGCCTCTTCAGCACCCCCCTCAGTCCAGGGCATTCTTTGAAGCCTCCTCTTTTCTGGTATACCTCATGCGGAAAAGACACAGGCTGTTTGGAAACTGGGCAGGACTAGTAGGGAGACTTTACAGCACTCCGCGGGGGGTGCCGCTTGCACCAGGCGCCTCTGCTCCAGGGTTTCACTGCAAGCAGAGTGATTCAGCGCTAATGCACCTGTGCAGTCTTCCTCCTATTTGATTCTCCAGTATTTGGCAAACTATGCAGTGGGTGCTGCTTATCTATTACGCTTGACAATGCTGCAATGACACCCTTAGAGCATTAGTTCCCAGGGCGGGTGGGGGCGGAACCCCTGGCGTCACCCCCCTAGATACGTCACCCCCTGCCCCACGCCCCTAGTTTCAGCCCTGCTCCAGCCACGTATTAGCTTTGTTGCCCTCTGGACTCTTTTCAATTCATGCACATCTTTCATGAGGATAGGTGACCAGAAATGGGCAGCATACAAATGGATGAATCAGAGTTTAAAAAACTAAAAAGCTTTTTAATAAGCAAGCGCAGTCCTTTTTCATGTGTTAATCTGATAAGGTATATAGTACTTTCCTATAAGGTGAGTTATATTATAAGAGACAGGGGATTCTTTTACAGAACTGCCCCCCCCCCCCCCACTCACACACTTAATCCCTTGCATTTATGGACCAAGTATCTGTGGATTATGAATGAGAAGCCCACTCTCCATCTTGTATATGGCACACATATGAACTGGTTAGTTGTCCAAACAATTCATCTACCATGAGTCTGCAATGAACATCTGCTTGCTGAAGGTTGGCTTCAAACCCACCTTCAGGTGAACTGGCTTGTTCATCTGAAATGGTAGCTTAGATGGTAATTGGAACACAGTTTTCAGAATGATTCATTAAGAAAATACCTAAGAGTTTGCAGACTATTCTTCT
This sequence comes from Lithobates pipiens, assembly GCF_037356315.1. Classification (NCBI taxonomy): domain Eukaryota; kingdom Metazoa; phylum Chordata; class Amphibia; order Anura; family Ranidae; genus Lithobates; species Lithobates pipiens. The sequence goes on from NW_027507718.1 coordinate 14,943,307, forward strand.
TAACTCTACATGACATGTGGTCTTCTTTACATACATGCAGTTTAGAGTCTTCTGTAGTTTAGGAAATGAAGGCACAAATGCCTACACACTGCAAGAGAAAAATCAATAGAGGATTCTGTATTCAAACGGTAAGTCAGGAGATAAAAGAGGAAAAAAAAAAACAAGGAACAAATCATTACAGTGACGCTCAAATCTCTCTTATTTCATCTTGACAGGAATTCTTTTATAGGATAGGGTTTTTTTTCATCCCTGCAGCTATTGCCTCTCGTTACTTTTTATGGTAATTGAAGCTGGGTCCAAAAGGCCTCAGAGGCTTGTATCTTCTCCTCACATGAATGACAATATAGTGATAAACTTGAACTTAAATTTACTGAGGCGGAACTGAGGGTTCATTTGATAGCTAGCGGTTTCTAGCAGCACTGCAGGGTTTCAGGGGCTCAGCGTGAGTGAGATTGTTAATGTCCTGTGAAGGGAAACAATAACACATTTCATTAATGCATTCATGTGTGAAGCATCCATTAGAGCACTGGAGGTATTAATGACGTTATGCTTTAAACTGACATGTGGGGCATGACAAGAATTGCAAGGTCTGATGAGAACAGATGACAAGATAAGCAAATATTTGGATGGCTTAATTTGCCTGCAGGTCAGAGGATGAGTGTACGGTTCTGAAGCAGCTAAATCCTGAGAGAAATCCAGTCTGGTTAAGGTTGGATTGAACTACACAAATCAGAAAGAAAATAATACAGAGGAAATACTTGTGAAGGTCTAGTAAGGTCTCACATCTGTATTATTTATAGATGTTAACAGCCTAGTGACTGAGTGTCCATCATCCTTGTTTCACATGACAGCTTGTTCTATATTGTTGTCTGTCATATAGGTATTATAGCCCTGCATTGTTTGTTGTACAGTTTCTTACATTGCACATTCAAAAACATGTTTTTACAACACTGCAGGTACACACGTATTCCCTTTAAATTTATCAATATATCTTGTAGGTTTTAGTTTTTTGAAAATGATTCCTAATTTCCATTGGATGCTGAGGGAGACTAATAAAAAAAGCAACTTTTGGCTCTTTAAAGCTTGCCTATAATAACGGAGAGTGGTTGATAAAAGTTAACCGAGAATAACCAAATCCTGCCTTTCATTCAGCTACAGTGTCTTTGGGAGTTGTAGACCGCATGCAGATAACTTAATTGACTTACAATAAACTGCCCTTATTTGTAAAGAGGCCAAATTTCAAGAGGTTGAAAGCAAAAAATAGTACAGGGTTAGAAGCCTGGAGACTGTACATACCCTTTAGTAGAAAAACAAGTACAGTATAAAGCCATTGCTGTGCAGGCTTTGGTTTCTACAAGATAATCCCTCTGTACTTGGTAGGGTCTGATTTTAGTGGGCCCAAACTTATGTGTGACACAAAAAAATGTAGAAAAAAATATTTTTGATATGAGTCGAAGGGGCTTACTACAGAATCTTTGCAGAAATGTTATAAAGACCTTCCACACAACAATCCCCTTTCTCTTCTTTTGTCTTGTCGCAATAGCATCTGTTAGTATCTCTAACTTGATTAAAAACAGAGAAGAGCCCCAACACATCTACCCCCCTCTCCTTGTTATCTCACAGTAATTTTTGTTATAAGAAACATGTTATATTTGTAAGCATTTTTTAAATATATTATACACGGTTTTAACAGTCACAGAACTATGGACTACTTTAGAACTCAGAAGTTACTCCTCCTCACTAGTATGTCATTTGTGGGCAAGTATGATAAAAAGTATAAATTGTCATCATAAAAAGAAAAGATTAGCTACCCTTAGGATAGCCAGACTTCTTTGTTTTAAATGGATTGAGGAAAGGTTAGACTCAAGGACTCAACATACTTTATATCGTGTCCCTGGCAAAAGGGCAGCAGACAGGTATTGTGACAGAAAAATTGGCAACCAGATATGTCTGTATCACTTAGACTTGTGGAGGCATAGATAAGTCTTCCACATTCTGGGTTTTACATTTTGTAAAGCTAGAGGATGTTCAATTAAAAATGACCAGATTTTTGTCAGGTTTATTACATCCTGCTTCATATTTATTTCCATTTCTATTAATGTTGGTACTGATTGTGCCTCTGCTGACGTGTTCCGGGTTGTGACAGTACAGGGGCATTTTCTGAATGCAGTGGGTCTGTGTTCCAGAACATAGGTTGGGCCCCTTGTGAGCCATAAGACGTCAGACAGGGTTATGTGTGGAGTACAATAATCTGGTAAAGAAACAGGGAACAGGGGGACTTGGCTGGCCAATCATGCTGTTTGGCCACTGGGTATTGGGTTTAAAGAATAGACCAGTGCTCTAAAGTTATCCAGTTACATAGTTACATAGTATGTAAGGCTGAAAAATACACAGGTCCATCCAGTTTAACCTATGTGTACAGTGGTGTGAAAAAGTGTTTGCCCCCTTCCTCATGTCCTGTTCCTTTGCATGTTTGTCACACTTAAGTGTTTCGGAACATCAAACCAATTTAAACAATAGTCAAGGACAACACAAGTAAACACAAAATGCAATTTGTAAATGAAGGTGTTTATTATTAAAGGTGAAAAAAAATCAAAACCATCATGGCCCTGTGTGAAAAAGTGATTGCCCCCTAAACCTAATAACTGATTGGGCCACCCTTAGCAGCAACAACTGCAACCAAGCGTTTGCGATAACGTGCAATGAGGCTTTTACAGCGTCCTGCAGGAATTTTGGCCCACTCATGTTTGCAGAATTGTCCTAATTCAGTTACATTAGAGGGTTTTCGAGCATGAACGGCCTTTTTAAGGTCATACCACAACATCTCAATAGGATTCAGGTCAGGACTTTGGCTAGGCCACTCCAAAGTCTTCATTTTGTTTTTCTTCAGCCATTCGGTGGTGGACTTGCTGGTGTGTTTAGGATCATTGTCCTGCTGCAGAACCCAAGTTCGTTTCAGCTTGAGTACACGAACAGATGGTCGGACATTCTCCTTCAGGATCTCTTGGTAGACAGCAGAATTCATAATTCCTTTTATCACGGCAAGTCTTCCAGGTCCTGAAGCAGCAAAACAGCCCCAGACCATCACACTACCACCACCATATTTTACTGTTGGTATAATGTTCTTTTTATGAAATGCAGTGTTCCTTCTACGCCAGATATACTTGGACACACACCTTCCAAAGAGTTCCACTTTTGTCTCATCGGTCCACAGAATGTTGTCCCAAAAGTCTTGGGGATCATCAAGATGTGTTGTGGAGAAATTGAGACGAGCTTTGATGTTCTTTTTGCTCAGCAGTGGTTTTCTCCTTGGAACTCTGCCATGCAGGCCATTTTTGCCCAGTCTTTTCCTGATGGTGGAGGCATGAACGCTGACCTTAACTGAGGCAAGTGAGGCCTGCAGTTCCTTGGACGTTGTTGTGGGGTCTTTTGTGACCTCTTGGATGAGTCGTCGCTGCGCTCTTGGGGTAATTTTGGGCGGCCGGCCACTCCTGGGAAGGTTCACCACTGTTCCATGTCTTCGCCATTTGTGGATAATGGCTCTCACTGTGGTTCGCTGGATTCCCAAAGCTTTGGAAATGGCTTTATAACCCTTTCCAGACTGATAGATCTCAATTACTTTCTTTCTCAATTGTTCCTGAATTTCTTTGGGTCTCGGCATGATGTGTAGCTTTTAAGGATCTTCTGGTGGACCTTACTGTGTCAAGCAGCTCCTATTTAAGTGATGCCTTGATTGTGAACAGGTGTGGCAATAATCAGGCCTGGGTGTGGCTAGAGAAATTGAACTCAGGTGTGGACAACCACAGTTATAGTATGTTTTAACAAGGGGGGCAATCACTTTTTCACATAGGGCCATGATGGTTTGGATTTTTTTCACCTTTAATAATAAACACCTTCATTTACAAATTGCATTTTGTGTTTACTTGTGTTGTCCTTGACTATTGTTTAAATTGGTTTGATGTTTCCCAAAACACTTAAGTGTGACAAACATGCAAAGGAACAGGAAATGAGGAAGGGGCAAACACTTTTTCACACCACTGTATGTTTGTGATTTTTTTTTATTTTCCAAAAATTCCCATATGCCTGTATATTCTGCTTCCTGATGAAGACATCTAAAAGTTTTTGAAGCTGTCAACACTCTCAGATAGTACCACTTCTTGGGGGAACGAGTTCCACATTGTTACCGCTTTAACAGTTAAGAACCCTTTCTTCAACCTAAGGTTAAAGCGCCGTTCTTCTAACCTTAAATTGTGACGGTTTGTCCTCTTCAGGAGTGAGTAAACATTTTATCACAGTTATCAGAGATACCATTCATATATTTGTACAATGTAATCGTATTCCCTCTTAAGCCTCTCTTCTCCTTGGTGAATACCTATAATCTATGTAAATTATCCTCATAGCTGAGGGCCTCAATACCCATTATTAATTTTGGCCCTTCACTAAACTCTTTCTAATTCAACAATGTTGTTCCTGAAGATTGATGACAAAAATGGAACTGCATATTCAAGATGATATCGAACCAGTGTTTTGTAAAGGGATAGCATTATACATTTATCTCTGGAATATATGCCTTTTTACTGTAGAAAGTATTTTGCTAGCTTTTTAGCTGCAGTTTGACATTGCATGCTATTTCTAAGTCTGTAATCTACAAGCACACCCAGATCATTTTCCATCACTGATAATACCAGGGAAGCCTCTCCTAATGTATACTTTACATGTGCACTGCATGTGTAAAGTGAATTTTTTAATATTTCACAATATTGATTTTAATTTGCCAGGTAAAGATCTACCTCTACCTGTAATGATGCTACATCTGTTCTGAAGTTATTTCCCTGCAATATTTGGTATCATCATCTATATAATTAATAAGCAAATAAAACTGCATTGGCCCCAAGAAAAAAACCCTGGGGCACACCACTCACAATTTTAGGCCATTCAGAGAATGAGTCATTTATTACTACTCCCTGAACTTATTCATGTAATCAGTTTCCCATCTAGATACATATCATTTCATCATTGCCAACAGACCTTAATTTATAGCTTAAATGTTTATGAGCTGCAGTATCAAATGTCTTAGCAAAATCTAGATAAACTATGTCCACTGGACTTTCACCATCCAGTGTTTCACTTTCTTTCTCGTAGAAGATAACAGGCTGTTGTCTGACAAGAATGGTTTTTCATACGTATATCCATGCTGGTTGTCACTTAATAACAGTCACATTTCTGTATAGTGGCCCTTACTAGTGATGGACGAACTTCCGACGGGACGTTTCGCGAACGCAAACGCGGCCGAAAGTTTGTGAACCGCAAAGTTTGCGGCGGGCCCCATTGACTTCAATGGCAGGCGAACTTTACAAACCTACAGGTCATATTTCCAGCCACAAAATAATTACTAGCTGTGCACACATAGTCCCACCACATGGCCACTGACATAATACATGTATGAAGTGAATCTGGGATCGACAACTACAAGCATTCTTTTTTTATATGTGAAATTCTGACAATTCAGGACTCAGGAGCGCATGAAGGCAATGGAATGAATGAATACTTGTATAGCGCACAATGCGAACTGAATCGCCTCTAGGCAATGGAGGAGAGGAAAGGTCAGGGTGGGCTAAGAAGAGGGTGCAGGAGATGATCACCAGCACCGTGATATAGAGCACTGACACCAGCACCGTGATAGAGTGATCTGACACCAGCACCGTGATAGAGAGCACTGACATCAGCACAGTGATAGAGAGCACTGATATCAGCACCGTGACATAAAGCACTGACACCAGCACCGTGATATAGAGCACAGACACCAGCACCGTGATAGAGTGCACTGACACCAGCACCGTGATAGAGTGCACTGACACCTGCACCGTGATAGAGTGCACTGACACCAGCACCGTGATAGAGAGAACTGACATCAGCACCGTGATATAAAGCACTGACACCAGCACCGTGATATAGAGCACTGACACCAGCACCGTGATAGAGTGCACTGACACCTGCACCGTGATAGAGTGCACTGACACCTGCACCATGATAGAGTCCACTGACACCTGCACTGTGATAGAGTGCATTGACACCAGCACCGTGATAGAGAGAACTGACATCAGCACCGTGATATAAAGCACTGACACTAGCACCTTGATAGAGTGCACTGACACCATCACCGTGATAGAGAGCACTGACATCAGCACCGTGATAGAGAGCACTGACATCAGCACCGTGACATAAAACACTGACACCAGCACCGTGATATAGAGCACTGACACTAGCACCGTGATAGAGCGCACTGACACCAGCACCGTGATAGAGTGCACTGACACCTGCACCGTGATAGAGTGCACTGACACCAGCACCGTGATAGAGTGCACTGACACCTGCACCGTGATAGAGTGCACTGACACCTGCACCGTGATAGAGTGCACTAATACCTGCACCATGATAGAGTGCACTGACACCAGCACCGTGATAGAGAGCACTGACATCAGCACCGTGATATAAAGCACTGACACCAGCACCGTGATATAGAGCACCGACACCAGCACCGTGATAGAGTGCACTGACACCTGCACCGTGATAGAGTGCACTAATACCTGCACCATGATAGAGTGCACTGACACCAGCACCGTGATAGAGAGAACAGACATCAGCACCGTGATATAAAGCACTGAAACCAGCACCGTGATAGAGAGCACTGACATCAGCACCATGATAGAGAGCACTGACATCAGAACCGTGACATAAAACACTGACACCAGCACCGTGATATAGAGCACTGACACCAGCACCGTGATAGAGTGCACTGACACCAGCACCGTGATAGAGTGCACTGACACCAGCTCCGTGATAGAGAGCACTGACACCAGCACCGAGATAGAGAGCACTAACAGCAGCACTGATACCATCAACTTGCTGCTGGGCTCCAAAAATATGACACTGCTCAACCTCTTCAAACAGGAGGGTACGGGCATATTGTACGGTGTGCTTTTTTTGTACGTCAGAAGGTTCACCCAGTGGGCAGTAAAAGTGATATACCTTCCCTGCCCGTGTTTGCTAGACCACGTGTCTGTGGTCAGATGTATCTTGGCACCGACACTTTGTGCCAAAGATACATTCACTTGCTGCTGAACATGGCCATATAGCTCTGGGATGCCCTTCTGTGAGAAATACTTCCTTCCTGGGAACTTCCATTGTGGTGTTCCAATGGCCACAAATTTTCGAAAGGCCTCCGAGTCCACCAGTTTATATGGCAGTAGTTGGCGGGCTATCAGTTCTGACAAGCCAGCCATCAACCGTTGGGCAAGAGGGTTATCCGGCATCATCATTTTTTTACGCTCGAACATTTGGGCCACGGAAGCCTGCCTTTTTGCAGAAAAACGTGAGCTTGGCGTGATGGAAGGTGGAGTGGAGGACAATTGTGAGGAGAGAGGAGAAGAAGTAGAAGACGAGGCTGGACGGTGAGAGCCTGGAGTGTGGCTTTGTGTGTTCCGTTGCTCCCACTGGGCTCGGTGATGGCAGCTCATGTGCCTTCTTAAGGCGGTCGTCCCTAGGTGAGTGTTGGGCTTACCGCGACTTATGCGTTGACTGCAAAGATTGCAGATGGCAACACTATTGTCAGCAGCGGACACGTTAAAAAAAGCCCACACTGCGGAGCCATGTGCCGGCGTCCTGGGAGTGCCAGATGTGACCGTACATGGTTGATGCCTCGCTCCTGATACATTAGCAGTCTGCTTTGTCCCTCCTGTGCAATGTAAGTTATTCCTGCTTCTCCTCCCTATCTGCTGGTCCATATCTCCCTCTGAACTCCCCTTCTCTTCCTCTCTTGTGGGCACCCACGTGACATCACTAGACACGTCATCATCGACGTCACCTTCCCCACCGCTATAATTAGAGATCTCGGAGTAGGCAGCAACACCGGGGACCAACCTCCTCCTTGGGCTGATCTGGGTACTGTCGTCAGACTGCTGAGTGGCGGTTGTTACTACCTCCTCTTCCTGATCCAAGGAAGGTATGGCTCAACTTTGGCTCAAGCCTGTTGCTCCTGCCCTACCCCTACCACCCCTGCGGAAGGGCCTGCCTCTTCCTCTGCCTGTCATTTTTTAAATGACCCTGTGACAAAAGTCTCTAGAGAAGTGCAGTATGTATGTGGAAGAAGGTATATAACACCCCGCTTCAATCTGTTGTTTTTGGGGACCACTGGTCTATCACACCAGTTACAATACTTTTTTAATTGATTGCATTTGTCACTCTTTGTAGTATCGCTGCAGAACCGCTCAGAAGTCACAATGCTGCACAGTGGAAACGCACTATACTATGCTTTCTATATGTGCAAGTATTTTATACGTGTATTACACAACTATATACTGCACACCAAATAGTACACCTATACCAGTCCTTAAGGACCTTTGTGGAACTAGTTGCTAGGGATTAGCAGACTGTACCTCAGTCCCTACACTGATAAAGGACTGCTGCAGAATAGGGCAGCAGTCAGCAGTAGTGCACCACAACCCTATATATTGTGGACCTATACCAGTCCTTAAGGACCTTTGTGGAACTAGTAGCTAGGGATTAGCAGACTGTACCTCACTCAACCCTATATACTGTACTACTCTATACCATACCAGTCCTTAAAAGGACCTTTGGGGAACTAGTAGCTAGTGATTAGCAGACTGTACCTCATTCCCTATACTGATAAAGGACTGCTGCAGAATAGGGCAGCAATCTGCAGCAGTGCACCACAACCCTATATATTGTGGACCTATACCAGTCCTTAAGGACCTTTGTGGAACTAGTAGCTAGTGATTAGCAGACTGTACCTCAGTCCCTACACTAATAAAGGGCTGCTGCAGAATAGGGCAGCAGTCAGCAGTAGTGCACCACAACCCTATATATTGTGGACCTATACCAGTCCTTAAGGACCTTTGTGGAACTAGTAGCTAGGAATTAGCAGACTGTACCTCACTCAACCCTATATACTGTACTACTTTATACCATACCAGTCCTTAAAAGGACCTTTGTGGAACTAGTAGCTAGTGATTAGCAGACTGTACCTCAGTCCCTACACTGATAAAGGACTGCTGCAGAATAGGGCAGCAGTCAGCAGTAGTGCACCACAACCCTATATATTGTGGACCTATACCAGTCCTTAAGGACCTTTGTGGAACAAGTAGATAGGGATTAGCAGACTGTACCTCACTCAACCCTATATACTGTACTACTCTATACCATACCAGTCCTTAAAAGGACCTTTGTGGAACTAGTAGCTAGTGATTAGCAGACTGTACCTCAGTCCCTACACTGATAAAGGACTGCTGCAGAATAGGGCAGCAGTCAGCAGTAGTGCACCACAACCCTATATATTGTGGACCTATACCAGTCCTTAAGGACCTTTGTGGAACTAGTAGCTAGTGATTAGCAGACTGTACCTCAGTCCCTACACTGATAAAGGACTGCTGCAGAATAGGGCAGCAGTCAGCAGTAGTGCACCACAACCCTATATATTGTGGACCTATACCAGTCCTTAAGGACCTTTGTCGAACTAGTAGCTAGGGATTAGCAGACTGTACCTCAGTCCCTATACTGATAAAGGACTGCTGCAGAATAGGGCAGCAGTCAAGTATAATATTCTTTCTATATTTGGAAGAAAGAATATTATACGTGTACAACCCTATATACTGTCCTACTCCTATACCATACCAGTCTTTAAAAGGACCTTTGTGGACCTAATAGTAACAGCTAATGATTAAACTGACTGTCCCTCCCTGCTACACACAGCGTCCTGTCACTCCCTGCAGTCACTAAAGACAGGCTGCTGGATTTACAAGCACAGCAGTTCACTCAACCCTATATACTGTCCTACTCCTATACCATACCAGTCCTTAAAAGGACCTTTGTGGACCTAATAGTAACAGCTAATGATTAAACTGACTGTCCCTCCCTGCTACACACAGCGTCCTGCCCCTCCCTGCTAAAGACAGGCTGCTGAATTTACAAGCACAGCAGTTCACTCAACCCTATATACTGTCCTACTCCTATACCAAACCAGTCCTTAAAAGGACCTTTGTGGACCTAATAGTAACAGCTAATGATTAAACTGACTGTCCCTCCCTGCTACACACAGCGTCCTGTCCCTCCCTGCTAAAGACAGGCTGCTGAATTTACAAGCACAGCAGTTCACTCAACCCTATATACTGTCCTACTCCTATACCATATCAGTCCTTAAAAGGACTTTTGTGGACCTAATAGCTAGTGATTTGTGTCACTGCAGTCTCTCCCTGCTCCACACAGCAACCTCTTCCTATAGTGACAGAAGAAAGAATGTAAAATGGCCGCCGGATCGGGTATATTTATAAGTTAGGGGGAATGTCCAATTGTCCATGTGCTGAAATGTCTCAATTGGCTGTCCTGTACCCCATGATGGATGTGTCATCATGGGTCAAAGTTCTTTCACACTGTAAACACATAAGTCCGCCGGGCGAACAGCAGCAATAGTCCGCCGATCGGGCGAATCGCGAACAGGCAAAATTCGGCGCGAACCGACCACCGGGCGAACAGTTCGGCCATCCCTAGCCCTTACCATTCCCCCCAAACATATTATTGATGTTAGGCTGACTCATCTGTAGTTAGTATACATTTCAGTCCTTTTTTTATAAATTGGTACTACATTTGCTCTATGGCAATCCATTGGTATTATTCTAGTCAGTAAGCTATCTTTAAAAAATTAGAAATAGCGGTTTGGCTATAGCTAAGCTAAAGTGATTGTATAGTCTCATTTTTTTTCTCTAAAATTAACAAACATGTTATACTTACCTGCTCTGTGCAGTGGTTTTGAACAGAGCAGCCCAGATACTCCTCTTCTTGGGTCCATCTTTGGCTCTCCTAGCCCCTCCCTCCTATCAATTGCCCCCAAAGCAAGGAACTTCCTACATTTAAAAACAGTTGGCAGGGCTTGTTACTTTTACCAGCAAATAGCCAGAAAAAGAAATTCCTGTGCTGCAGTCATCACCCACTCAAGAGGCTCCACCCTTTGAGTCTCTGTCAGAAGACATGAAGCAGTCAGCGTGTTTCACTGATAGTTATGCCATAGTCGCCTTGTCTGTGCATAAATGGACAGCAACAGCCTACAACCCAAGTACAGATACAGTCATGCAGGAGACCAGAATTGGAGGGTCCAGTCAATATGCAGAGTTGAAAGGTGTAGTGATGATTCGTCAGGAAGATCCTTCTTCCCATGTCACTATCTACACTGACAGCTGGGCTGTTTTTAAAGGACTGACAACTTGGATGCCCAGGTGGGAGTGAAATGAATGGATGATTTGTGGAAAGGTGGTGTGGGGAGGCAAGGACATTTTGGACTGCATCTAGAAGGAAGCTCACTCCCACACCATAAAAGTAGGGCATGTTGATGCACATGTGCCCCTAGTCCCAGACTTTGAGAACTATAACAGAGTTGCAGATGAAAGCACCAAAGTGAAGGCAGTTGTGCCAATTGATCCTCTCTTGATGAACTTGGCCAACTGGGCCCACAAGCAATCTGGACATTTGGGGAAGAAAGCAACATATGAATGGGGACAGCAGAGAGGATTGCCTATATCCATGGGCATGATAAAAACTGTAATAGGGAACTGTGCAATGTGTGGAGAAGTGCGACAATGGCCATTGCAAAAGTACTGGGTCGATTAAGAGGGTTGAGAGGTCCTGGCAGATTGACTTCATCAGTCCCCTGCCCCAGAGAAACAATGGACTGAGATATTGTTGCATTGTAGTGGACACCTATTCAGGACTTATGCTTGTTCATCCTTGCAAATGTGCAGATCAAGCTGTAACGCTTCAACTGCACCAGAAACTTGTCGTTGCTTATGGTTGCTCTATTTTTCACTGTTATAGATAACTCTTATGGTGGGGGTGACTGGAGCGGTTACAGTGCACCTCTGTCTGACACCGATAGGAGAACTTCACCTTTTTCCTGTCGGAGTCAGATTCCCATGTCCTTTCTAGGATGAATTGGGTTTTCTTTGGGTAAAGGGCTGGGCAAGGATGGGTCCCTCTCCAGCTCTAGTGGGACTGGGATCTTATTGTACACTGTATTATACAATGCATCTTCTCTCTCTTTCTCCTCTACCATTTGTTTCTATACTTTATCCTCCCTCTCCCCCCCCCCCCCCCTCATCCTTCATCAGTTACAGGGTCTCGCTGGAATTCTTACCTCTCTATATACAGGATCAGATCACCATGGAGCCCAGGAAACCTTCCATCTGCCAGGGAAATTGTCTGTAACTGGTAAGAGTACCTTACACATGCACCCTACTACCAACTAAGCCTGACTGAAACTCCACCAACAGACCTAAAACACCAGATCTTCTCCCACAATGTGCAGGGACTCAGCTCCCCAGTAAAAAGACGCAAAATAATGCAACAGCACCAAACACTAAAAGCAGATGTAGTGCTGCTTCAAGAGACACACTTCCTGGCTACCTACAATCCCTCATTCCTTCACAAAAATTTCCCTCAATTCTACCTAGCAAATGCGGTCAACAAGATGAGAGGCAGTACATTTTTCAAACAAGGTTCACTTCTCACCTACTAAAATAATTAAAGACTACATTCTAGTAACTGGAACAATTAACGGGGGGACATACACGTTCATATCTTACTACGCCCCTAACACAGACCAAGACAAATCCTTCGAAACCGTTCTAAAGACCCTGAAGCCTAATTTTCTAGGTACAGTAATCCTGGGCGGTGACGCTAACACTCCATTTGACCTCCCTTTGGACAAGTCCAACCCCCAGACCCCAAAAGTCAAGAGACCCTCCCAGACAAAGTCTGCAGGTGGCACAGACCATAAAGACACACGGCCTGGTTGACATCTGGAGGGAAATGAACCAAGGATTACACACACTATTCCATCCCACACAAAACACACTCTAGGATAGACCACATCTTTATTTCTTCACATGCAATTTCAAGGGTGGAGGCCTCCAAAATATACGACACCCCAATATCTGTTCACTTCATAATGACTCTTACCCTCAGGGGCGGATTCAGGGAGAAGGGCCCCTTCAAATAGCGTCTCAATGAAGCTCTACTGAACAATCCCGCACATTGCATGGTCATGGAAACAGCATTAACAGATTACTTTTTGGAAAATGACACTGAGTCGGTCTCGCCAGGCACTCTGTGGGCTGCGCATAAAGTGGTGATGAGAGGTAGACTCATCCAGCTTGCATCCCAAATTAAATGGGAAAGAAGGGCAGAAATACAGCAGTTGACAGAAGACTTTCGTTCGCTCAGTAAATGCCACAAAAACAACCCCACCCCGGACAGCCTGGCCAGGCTGGATTAGGTTTGAGTCAGATTAAACCTCTCTCTCACCACCTCAGCTGAGAAACATTTAAGATGGGCAGGGGCTCGCTTTTACTGCCAAAAAGACAGGATAAACTCTAATGCCGTGTACACACAATTGGAATTTCCACAAATGTTCGATGTGAGCTTGTTGTCATAAATTCCGAGGTGTAGGGTCCATGGGATATTTTTTGTCTGAATTTCCGACAAACAAAATTTCAGAGCTGGTTCTCAAATTTTCTGACAACAAAATCTGTTGTCATAAATTCTGAACGTGTGTACACAATTCTGACGCGCAAAATTCCATGCATGCTCTGAATCAAGTACGAGATGGTAAAACTAGAGTTCGTAATGGAGACAGCACATTCGTCCCACTGCAAAGTTTTTAATCTTTTAATGTAGCGCATTCTCTTCTTCTTTAGAATGCTAGAATAATGAAGTTGTTTTGCTGTTGATATTCACACAGAGTTCTGACAAACTGATTTCTTTATTATTTTTCGTGATCTCATGAATAATCTTTTTTTTTTTTGCCAGATCTCCAGAATAATGTTTTATTTATTTTTATAGTGATCTACAAAAATGTATTTGTGAAAATAAACTAGGTATTTATTAGGGGTCATAACAAAATAAAGAGGAAGACAACGCTGGATACACTGGTGAAATTGGCGAAGCCTTTGTACCCCAGGGCACACATCAATTATTTGACAGGCAAAATTGGTAGCCTGAGGAGTCCATTTAATAGGGAGCAGCAGCAGATGACATGTATGTCCTGAGGCTGTGGTCTTACAACAGTCTGCATCTTTTGTCAGACCAGACTGAACCCAGGCCATCACTCTCTTGTCTTCCTTACACGCTTCCTTCCACACTTGCTTATGGGCTGTGGCTCTGATGTTGGAGTTGTGGCAGGAGGTGGAGGAGGAGGAGGATGGTCCAACTCACATATGTGGGTTTTGCTTGTGAGTTCACCCCTCAACACCTTATTTAGGGCCAGATAGATCACTTCCTCACAAAAGAGGCATGGGCCCACCTCCATTTCCTGCTACTAGGCCTGGCCACCTCCTGGCTGTCACTTTCCTCCACCACCTCCTGACTGCCACTTTCCCCTGCCACCTGCTGGCTGCCACTTTCCACAGCCTCCTCCTGGCTGAGGGTTTCATGTGTATGAAAATGGGACATATTTTTAGTTTATTGTTCATCAATCAAACACAATTTTCAGAAATATGTTAAACAATACTATACCTGACTCAAGCTGGGCTCCTCCACATCTTCTTCCCAGGTGGAAGGCCCATGTTGGACTTCTGAACCCTCATCTGAGATGGAAGGAAGAGTGGAAGGAAGTGTGGAAGGAAGGGTTGAGAGTGATGGCCTGATTTCAGTCTGGTCTGACAAAAAACGCAGTCTGTCATAGTACCACAGCCTGGGGACATAAACATCATCTGCTGCTGCTCCTGATCTCATGCAATCCTGGACCTTCTTGTGCTCCCTATTATATGTGCTCCTCAGGCCACCAATTTTGGCCTTCATATAGTTGATGTTTGCTGTTGGGATCTGTGGCTTCATCAATTCCAGCCATTGATCCAGCGCTGCCTGCCTCTTTCCTTTATTAGTATAAAAGGGGTGTTTCACCTGCCACAGACAGGGCAGCTCTCTGTACATATCAGTGAATTGGGGACAAAGTCGTGATCATTGAATCAATCCATTTTATCTGCAAGACACAACACAAGATAAACCCTAATGTCAGACTAAACTCTCCTAATCTTGTCCCAATATAGGTCTTAATCTAGAAGCAGTATAGACCACAGTGATGCCCTAAGTTCAAATTGTAACTTCGTTATCACGATCGGCGCTTACGCTGCTCCGTCCTCCGCTCACAGATCGTACACACGCATGTTACGCTTTATATACACTGCGCATGCGTGAAACTCCTCCCGCCCCTGACCTTTTTTCTAGTATATTCCCTGTCCCTTCTCTTGCAGCACAGTGGGAGAGTACATGGTGAAAAGTGTATGCAGAGGAGAGGAGAAACAAGGAGGACGACGAAAGCCTGAAGCCACAAACATCCCAATCCAGGAGATTTAAGGTCTCTAATATGTCCTTTGGTGAGATGGTGGAGATGGCAGACATCTTGAAGAGGGTCGACTATGAAGGAAAGCATGGACCTTACCTAAACCTAAATGTGAGAAAGGCCAAGATCATGGCTAAAGTTGTGAAAAGTCTGCAGAAAATTTTTGGGGTACAGCTATCCAAGGATCAACTGAGGAAACGATGGTCAGACCTAAAATTGAGGGAGCAGGATCAGTACAGAAGAATCAAGAGAGTGCTGCAAAAAAAGTATTTTGTCGTGTGTTCCTATTATTATTATCACGTTCATGCTGTTCCATGTGCTTTTCTTTACTGTTGTACAGTTTAAAATGGCAAGTTTCAGCTTTGTGGGCACAGTAATCGTTCATAGTAAACATTGTTCGTTCGTCCACTAATGCGATGATTTTGGCAGATGCAGGTTAACTACATTTATGCCTATTTGCATAAAAATAAGTTTATTACATTGTTGTCTAGATGGGTTTATAACTAGAATAAAATGCAAACTTGATTCAGTGTAAGGCCTCATGCACACGAGACGCAGGTGAAAACTCTGCTCAAAA